>NC_141694.1:1275278988-1276478988 GCF_964263255.1 Lissotriton vulgaris | reverse complement strand
TGCAAGGGCCTTCTCAGGCCAGCGTTTTTCCGAGGTGCACGCATTAAGTAATATTGTGTTGGTTTGTATTAGCACCAGGGGGCATATCACGAATAGTGCCTGTGGGATGCAATGTGTGGGCCTTGTGTAATATGGACTGTGCCAGCACCTTCATGAGGCACTGTTCTATGATTTGCATGGTGTTGTGGCACCAGCGGATGAGAGAACACTTTGCCTTTGCATCCGTGTCATATTACAGACTCAGATGAAGAGAGTGTGCACCAGGTAAAGGTGGTGCATAGTCTGTGGCCCCCTTCCCAGAGGAGTCAGATGGGACACCCCAGGCATCCCCTTGCAGTCTGGTGCCATAATACACTACACCCGCTAGCAGGGGATGTTTTTTCCTTCTCCAAAAGAAGGTCAGTGCACTTCCAATGGCAGACAGAGCTGCTGTTTCAAAGCCCAGCCTCGTCTTTCATTCACTCACTGTCCTAGGCACAGGCTGGAGCTGGCAGGGCTTGCGCTTGCACTAAACACAGTGCATTTGTTTGAGAAATCATGGCACAAACAGGAAGTGCTCCCCATATGTAATTTCAGTCCCAGACCTCCCTCGTACGTTTCCCAAGTCCATGCATGCATAGCTCTTGCAGTTCAGGTTTTGGCCTTGCATTTTGGGACTTGTAGTTCTGTTTATCCCATTATGAAACTAGGTCTACAAATCCCAGAATGCAGAGTAGAACCTGCACAGGATGAGCTACTCAAGCACAAACATGGTACATTTGAGGGCGCTTATCAGCACCTATTATTTTGTTGTCCATGAAATGGTTCAGATTGTCACACGTTCTCTGTGGATGGTCAATTTAATTTGTTTTTTAAATAAGTAAATTGATGTTCTTGTGGATCGGTTTCATCCTACTGGTGTCTGATGCCTCTCCAATGGGAGCCAGTTGTGCATATATATATAAGTGAGTGATGATGAGGTAGTTCGTGCAGATCTACTCTGTGTTTTTGGTGCAATCGATGCTGTGTGATGTTATTTTGAGCTGGGGTGGGTTCTTAAGTTATTGCTGACAGAACTATATTCCCAACTTAACCACCTGCTTTCTGAGCTTAGCCTGTTGATTGGAAGTCTTCTTGCCCAACCCCATCCATGAACTATTGCGTGCACCCGTTGAGCACACTGTATATAGACCCTTCTTCCCTTTAAATCCTCTATGGATCACTGGCATTGGCGTGCGTGAGGCTGAATAGACAGTTTGCCTGTCCTGAAATTACTGGGACCCACCGGCCACCTCGTGTGACGAGTGCAAACTCCTTCAGGTCTCGGCCGGGCCTACAGTTTAGAAAGTGCATAGAAATGGTGTTGAAGAAGGTGTAAGGATCGCAGCTCTTTAGAGAGAAATGGTGAAAGAAATGCTCAGGCTCAGGCTGGTCAGAAGATGCAATGAATGATGATGAAAGCAAAGTGCCCAGAGAGTACAAAGTGAGCCCCCATGGCACAATGCATGAAATGGTTCCAGCTGTAGTTTGTCTTTGATCCTCGTGGGAGTAAATGTGGGGGAAACATCATTTTTGTTTGGCATAATGCGAATATTATTTCTCAAAATAATATTTCTCAAATGTTTGCGTGTTACCGGAAGTATATTTTATTAATATCTCTAGTTTTTCTCCCTGAGAGAATATCTGGTGTACGAAAAACACACTTGCGATATCAACAGGAGACTATTTCAAGCAGAAAATGTCTCAAGTCCACGGCACACAGTTCCCATAAGACATTTTCTGCTTGTGCCAATCTCCAGCTGCCGTAAATTACACATAATAGCACACCCCGCTTCCGGAAAGAATAAGAAAAATACACATTCTGCTGGCAAAATGTAGATTTCGTCTGGTCCAATGTTTCAATCTGAATTGTTGACATTATACGAACCATTTTAGGTTTTTGATCATCTTATTCTGATGTAACATGCTACCTCAGTTTTTGGAAATAAATTAACTTTTCATTAGCACTTTACAGGGCTCCCAGTAGTTGTTGGGATTGTGTGTGTGTGTGAGGGGGGGAAGGGGGGAGGTTGGGAAGGGGGTGGGAATGCGATGAGCCTGAGGAACGGTCTTTCTGTTGGAATATTTTTGGGATTTGACAAATGTACATCTAAGCTTACGGTGAGCACTCGGCGTCCGATATTGTAACACTTTCAAAATCAATAACAAAAATGATATATGTAAAAATAAACAGTCTTTATTGGGTTTTACTCATGTCCCTACATAGAAGGAAATTATTGTTGAAGAACTTAAAATGTGCATGGACAAAATTTCTATTTAGGCAACCCTGTCTTGTATTGTCTACCAGGCTCTTTTATGCGGTATAAGGTCATCATGTCATTCTCAGACATGGTCCTGAAATCAATGCTGTAATTAATAAATACTCCTTCAATTGTCCCACCTTCAAATGGATTCAGATATAGCGCATCTTCTAGTACTTTGTAACTGTGGGCAATGCTCTGATCCCACCCATACTAACTGGTGCAGGGCCCGGCGGCGGCGGTTGTTACTGGTGCAAATTTAATGGAAAATTAAATGTAATTAAGAACAACCCTGAATACAGATTGCAATGCTTGAAAAAATAACTTATAGGACTCCAGACATGCTTTAACTGTTCCTGAACGACACAAATGGGTGTTATGTTGTGTAGTACTGGTGGTGATCTCTCAAGATTAATTAAGGGTTTTGTATAAAGAGTGTCACTGAAAAAGCACCTTTTGCAGATTTCAGCTGCCTTCAGTGATTTCATTTAAATATGCAGACTAGAAGTCCTCATTACTGTACTCAGCATACGACGTTAATATCTGTATAGCGGTGACACATACGTTTAATGTGGAATCCAATGACAGCCAGGTGACTGAGTAAACATTTCTTGCACATTGCTGTAAGTGTTCAAATGATGTGAATAAAACACCATCCTGCCAGCACGATCGTGGATAAATGTCCTTTATCACGAATCCCTTCCAGCACGCATACCCTCTTACCATATTGGCATCTCCTCAGTAGGCTGGGCGCGTATGTGGGTCTTCACTTGCTCCACCTTTGTTCCCTAAGGCATGCTACTATATTTTATGAATCAATTGCTATTTCGTTTTTGTGCCTGTTTCAAGACCACTTATTGCACACTTACGTGATTTTAAGAGAGTTCCCATTTTGTGATCCTGTGCTGTAAATACAAACCTGTTTTCCTCCTCTATCCTTCTGCGTGCTATCATTCCAAATCCAAATAACTGACTAACCTATCCACTACTTAAAATGTACTTGCATGTTTCATATACTTTACTAATTCAACACTAATCCTCTATGGGTCCCAATTTTTTATGTTTAGAATGTTACAAGCAAACCATGACTCTTTTAATTTAAATGTTGTTGGAGGCATCCACTCCCACTCTTATGCATTCCTCCATTCACCTATGCAATTACATCCACACATCCTACCCCTACCCATGCCCCCAGCTATGCACTCACTTAATCTTTGGCCCAACCACCCTTGAACGTACACTTATCCTGCTCAGTTATCCACATGGATCTGCGTAATGTTGTATATCCACCCATACCTATTCATTCCTGAACCACCTTCAACCAAACACCTATCCATCCACTCTTAGCTGCGCATTGATCCATCCTCTAACACCCGGCTGTTCACTCATATGTTCGCATGTGCACCAAGCTACTTATGTGATTAACACCGATCCACCATAATATGCACATACAGTCATCCAACAGTCTCTTTAACTATGTATTCCTCTTAACAGCCATCAACGCATCCATTGACAACCACCTGTGTTTGCATGTTGCCATTTGTGTATTGTCTCACTGCATATCTCTCTACATTTTGTCTGTATATGCTTCTGGGTATGCTTATAGTGCAACATGAATGTGTTTGCTGTTTATGTATCTAAACAACAACAAAGACATTACACACAAGCGTTGGCATAGCCAATAGGTCTCACCTTTGGGACTTTATAAGTGTTTAGTTATCCAGCACAATATCCCTGGTGCAACAACATCAACTGTTGCATGGCTAAACACTTATATATGGTCCCAAAGGCGAGACCTCTTGGCTATGCCATTGCTTGTTCTTAATTATTATTATTTAGTAGAAATGTAGTGAAACGTGAGAAATATAATGCATACTTGATTTTATACTCTGTTAAAAGGAAAGCATTTTTAATGAGGCGCCTGAAAAACCACCACCTCGGCTGCTGCTGAATAATTCTCTGACACGTTGTAAAAGCTTTCTAATAACCTGTTTTGGATCTGGTTCGTGAGGTACTGGGCTGGGCACGTGTAAGCGTTAATGCATCTGACAGCCCAGGCCTCTCTTGGGGCCTTGTTGGCGCAGTCTGGGTTGTAATTAATGTGGCCGAGTATATTGCTGTAGGTTTAACTTTATCCCAGATAGTGTGATTGTCAATTACAGTAGCATCCCTTCTTCCAACTAAACTACACTCAGAAAGGCCCACTAGTCTCCAAAATACAAGTGGCAGGGCATGTGCTGGGTGTATTAAAAGATTAGATAGATGAGTTTGACGCTATTTAGAATGGTTTATTCATGAGGCCTTGGAACTGATGATAGTTTTAGGGGAGGCAGTGGCCTGTTTCTGTTGAGCACAATGGCTTCCGAAAGTCTTGAAAATCCACCATTTGGCTGCTAATTTTTCAAAATTTTCTCGGGTGGAGAACCCCCCCGAACCCTCCTTAGGTGGTTCGGGCTCGCTCGCTGCGCTCGCTCGCACGCCATTCTACGCCAAAAATTTCCAGCCCCACCACTTTCAAATCTCACCAGCCGCCACTGTGTCTGGTGATGGCTACATCCAGAAAATTGATGGTTTTTTCTTCAATGTTCCACGTGAACTGAATTCGTTCATTGATAGAGTTCAACTTGATAATTTCCAAAAGTAATTGTTCCTTGGTACCTTCCCAGACGATGAAAATGTCATCAATAAATCTAACATATAGTCTAATATGCTCTTTCCATTGGTTTTGACTTAGGATGTTGGTATCTTCAAAGTCTCTCATGAAAATATTGGCATACGTGGGAGCTGCCGAATTGCCCATCGTTGTACCGCTCTTTTGTAAATACCATTCTTGCCCATATTTAAAATAACTATGCATTAAGGTAAATTGAAGAAGCTCCATAAGAAAAATATTCATGTCATCTTCATATTCACTGTTAAGTAAAACTTTTTCTACTGCTTCAAGGCCTGATTGGTGGGGGATTGAAGTATAGAGTGCCTTAACGTCAATAGTAGCCATAACTATGGATTGTTCTTTGGTGATGTTAATAGCGGCTAGTTTATTTAAAAAATCGGTGGTGTCTTTTATATATGACTTGGCTTCCATTGCAAAGGATTGTAAGTATTTATCCAAAAACTTACCAATAGGTTCATGGATACTCTTGCAGGTGGATACTATAGGTCTGCAAGGTGGGCTTCTTAGGTCTTTATGTACCTTAGGTGTCATATAAAATGACGGACTCCGTGGTTCATTTTGTATCAGGTATAATTTATAGTGCATAGTTATTTTAAATATGGGCAAGAATGGTATTTACAAAAGAACTCTATCAATGAACGAATTCAGTTCACGTGGAACATTGAAGAAAAAACCATCAATTTTCTGGATGTAGCCATCACCAGACATGATAATGAATTTTCCACTACCTTACACAGAAAGAACACTGATCGGAATAACCTGTTAAGGTATGACAGTTATCATCCACCATCATTAAAAAGGCACCTACCCTATTCCCAACTCATGAGGGTAATACGAGTCGTCTCGGAACCCGATAAAGCAGAGGAATAAATGGATGAAATGACAGCACGATTCCACAGGAGGGGCTACCCCAGTCCCATACTTGAAGAAGCAAGACAAAGAATCAAAAACGTCACGAGAGAAAACCTTCTCACCAGTAAACCCGAAAATAAAGAACAACTCATTACATGTGTTAGTAAATACTCCACTTCTAGCCAACTGTTTAAAAATATTATCAAAAAACATTGGACAATACTGCAAGTGGAACCTGACTTTAAAGGAGCTTTTGAAAAGGAACCTTTATTTGCACATACTAGATCCAATAATGTGGGACAATTACTGAAACCAAAGACTAAAACTAGTGTGATCACGAAATATAGAGGTACCCAACCATGTATGAATTGTCATAACTGTACCAACATCAGTAAAGGTAGCTTGTTACTACCACCAGAATTTAAAGAAAAAATCAGTTTAAAGGTTAATGGTACATGTGACACCACGAATGTTATATATCTATTAAGTTGTCCTTGCAACTTGAATTACGTGGGACATACAGAACGTAAATTAAAAGTCAGACTTAACGAGCATAAAAGCAACATCAGAACCAAAATGCTCAAATCAACAGTGGCCACTCATTTTGTAGAAGCCAAACATGATTTAACACATTTGAAGGCACGGATTTTGGAAATTGTTGAGAAACATGAAGGCATCAATAACAAAATACAACTCTTAAAAAGAGAGAAGTTTTGGATTTATTGTTTAAAAACTTTAAGACTGGGGGGGGGCTTAATGAAAGAGTGGAATTTTTATGTTACCTGTAAATATATGTTAGCAAGTACCCTGCTTTAGGTCATGGAACCACAGGTTAATCGTTTTTCAACATACACATTACACTATGTTTTTTAGAATACAAGGACCAGAAACCTTAGCGCATACACACAACCTTGAACCCCACCCCCTAATCCTTTTATGTTTCCTGCTCGACACTCGAGTGAGTTTAAACGGAGCAATAGGCGACAGTTGACAAATCGGCTAGCGATAAACATTTGGCTACCGGTAAGCGGCATTCGGCGTAACTGCAGCATGTAAATATACTTTGGTTAACACGTTATACTCTGTTATTTATACAAAAACATGTTCGTAGCGGGCTTGCTAAATTTAATATTACCGCATTCGAGCAAGCGACTAACGGTCTTTGATTCGAACAATCCCAACCATAGAGCCGTAGTTTTTTAACACTTGTGCCGAGCATTTTCTTCATGTTTGTTTTCGTGTTTAAACACCGCGCTAGAGCCTCGACAAGAGATATGTGTGTGTTGCCTTTTAACCATCAATGTAACAGTTAAAATGTAACAGTTAAAATAAAATTATGTTTTTTTGTTCATGTGGGATGTAGCCTATCACCTAAATAGTAAGGTTGTGAATAGTAGAGCAATTTTGAGAATGCGCTTTATACTTTATATTGTTTCTATGTCATGCAAGTAGCTAGGTATAGCATTGTACGGATGGCGATAGTAAGTAGTACTAATGATTTAAATCTTTGTTTCGCAGATCCCTTGACAAAGGCGCTTCCGCGCCGAAATGCATTGGGAGGCTATCTAATGTCAATAATATAAAGAAAGTCAAGTTGTTGACATATTGTGAAAATTGGATTGATGTGAATTAACATTATGAAATATGGAAAATACCATGGATTACAATTAAAATGAAACTATAGAAATCAACTATGGATTTGTTGACTCACTAAATTATTGCTGGAGATCCAGCCTATACTTGTGCCCAGGGAGACAAGTTGAACAAAGACTTGCTTTATTTCTCGTTATCTAACCACACCTGAGTGGGGAGTGGACCGTGGAGCACAGTAAATCAGGAGAAAACACACACGAATAGAAGCAGTGCTCAATCCGTTCTATATTTTTTGCAGGTGCAGATTAAGCCATTCTTCGATGGTCCCAAGGCCCCTCCTGAAGCCATATTGCTCATCCGAAAACTTCCCGCCGTTCTAATATGACTCTACCCACCAATTTCCAAGTACAGTCAATTTATGAGATGGGCCGATAACATGTTGGGTCCGACCTATCCCCTTTTTTGAAAATGGGGACTATTATCACGGATCCCTACGATTAAACATTATAATAAAGACTCTATAGGGAAAAGACTGCATTCATGTAATTCAGTAGTTTATTAAAATTGTTGGTTGGTAAAATTAAAAATGTATTCGGAGATAATTTGCGGGGAGGGGGGCGGAATTTCAACTGCCTAGGGGCCTCCACAGGGTTTTATGCGGCAGTGGAGCAGAGGCTCTTACATGGGTAGCCAAATGACTGGCTCGCTGGTAGGTATGACCTCGCCCAGTGTAAGACTTTCACGCCCCTAGAACCCTGCATCTCTTCATGAATGGAAAATGTTGGTTATTGTAGTCCACTGTTTTGATGTATGCATTTTTCTCATTGTGTCATTTTTGCCACAGGTGCTGGCTTTCTTCTTCTCATTTACACTTGTGATGAACCTTATACAGAAAATTATCAATGACTTTTAGTATGGCATATTTACACCTCTTCCACGTGAATAATTTTACTAATTCATTAAAATCGTTGTATATATTGTATGCAAAAGATTGGAAATGTTGAAAGTAAAGGAGTCAGACTCATAACATTTGTATGGGTTATTGCTTTAAATTCTGCTGTATATGGAATTGGTCAATCGGATATCTGTGAGTAGTTTGTTTAGTTTACAAGGTGTCTAACTCCAGGCACCTCTTCAATGTTTCCACATCCTTTGGTTTGAAATCCATACTAATATAATAAAGAGAGAGCCCAAACCTTTGAGGCGGGTAATCTCAGGAACCACAGCACCAATCACAACACCCAATACAGCGTTGGAAAGGTCAGTTGCAGCAGAAGGACATAGGCTATGCAGACGCCCACCATATACATTTAAATGGTAAAAGAACCGTGCCAGCAAAGTAGTCCCTTGTGGGCATGTCTGCGTTGTGCTGTTGGCGTGTGCTGGGGGCGTGACACACTCTGGGGGCCTGTGGTACGTTCCGCCCTTCATGCCATGTCTCATATTGTGTCCTAATCCCACCCTGCTCCCTTTAAATACCCCTGCACCCCATAATCATAACCCACCCTTACCCCTTAAAATACCCCAAAACCCTTAAACACTAACCCATCTTAACCCGATAAATATACCCTGTACCCCAAAACCCAAACCTATCCCTAAACCCTAAAAATACCCCCGTACCCCAAAACCCAAACCTAGCCCTCAACCCTATAAATACCCCTGTACTTCAAAACCCAAACCTACCCCTGAACCCTAAAAATACCCCTGTACCCCAAAACCCAAACCTAGCCCTGAACCCTAAAATACCACTGTACCCCAAAACCCAAACCTACCCCTGAACCCTAAAATACCCCTGTACCCTAAAACCCAAACCTAGCCCTGAACCCTTAAAATACCCCTGTACCCCAAAACTCAAACCTACTCCTGAACCCTAAAAATACCCCTGTACCCCAAAACCCAAACCTAGCCCTGAACCCTAAAAATAACCCCGTATCCCAAAACCCAAACCTACCCCTGAACCCTAAAATACCCCTGTACCCTAAAACCCAAACCTAGCCCTGAACCCTAAAAATACCACTGTACCCCAAAACCCAAACCTAGCCCTGAACCCTTAAAATACCCCTGTACCCCCAAACCTACCCATGAACCCTAAAAATACCCCTATACCCCAAAACCCAAACCTAGCCCTGAACCCTAAAAATACCCCTGTACTCCAAAACCCACACCTATCCCTAAACCCTAAAACTACCCCTGTACCCCATAACCCAAACTATATCTGAACCCTTAAAATACCCAAACACCCCAAAACATATACCTCAGTACCCCAAAACATATACCCCTATACCCATACTTACCTTATCCAAACATTAAATAAAAACATGCTTTTACCATTCATGCATTTACAACGAATTTATTTGTAAATGTATGTGTGGTAAAAGCATATAAAATGTAATGCCATGCGTTATAATAACATTGCGGAGTCGTGGTACTTTCGTAATGAAAGTATGCGGAGTGATGGTATGCGGAAAGAAAGTTGCGGAATAATGGAAGTTTACCCTCCCCCGATAAGATCATTGGGGGCACGGCGGCCCACATCTCCAGCAACATACCCATATTTTTTCACCACCCTTTTGAAAAATACACAGGTCTCTCTCATTGAAGGCCAGCACCGACATACACTTTTAGACACACCTCCCGCCACAAGTTCTAGAATTGCGAACTTTAGAGCTGGGGAGCTACGTTCGAATCTCGGCATCAGCTCAACATCCTGGGATTCCAGGCAAATCGCTTTGTCTCCCCGTGCCTACCACAAATGAATGTGTTCTTCTGTAATGTAAATTGTGCTCATGCCATGTTATCGAGTTTGCGCTATATAATATTGCAAGGAAAGATAAAGTAGGGAAACTCGAGTTCACACACTACTGAACGCGCACTCTTAAGTGCATCAGCAGTGCACTGTGAATCGGAGCGTTTCACAGGCCTGTCACAGATAAGAAATGCTATCTAATCTAAATCCTACAAAACAATATACTACTGGCCGGCAGCAATTCATACCCGGGCAACGTCGGAACGGGCTACTAGTATCAAATATACTGCTGGCATGGAAGAGGCTTGGAAATTGGCTAGGCTACAGGACGTCCCTGATCACTCTATGCGCAATTGCTTCTTACAATAAAAGGCAGTAATAGTTCCAAATATTTCACTGGAGACAAGCTCCTGGCATTCTTAGTGCAAATGGGACTACCTTTTAACGCGGGTGGCACCACACACGGCTGCTTGGAGCATTGGCAGATCCAAGATGGTGACAGCAAAATGTAAACACCGGCTGTTTGTCATGTACATACAGGCTGCCATCCAGGATAAAAAGAGTTTTTTCGATTCATAATATGTGCACACATAACAAATGCATATATTTACAAATCCGCTTTATTTACCCTCGTAGAACGATTAATAGGCTTCCCTAGGTGATTGGAATCTTGTACCATTTGTTTTCCTGTGTTTCTGTTTTTTTTGTAGCATAAATAACACCAAACTGGTAACATATCTTCACAGGAGAAGTGTAAATATATTGCTGGGTGCCGCTCGTAGCTGTAAAAAAAGGTGCCGCTCGTAGCTGTACTGGTTTGCTGTGACTCTGCTCTTCGCATTGACTGCATCTCCGTGAGGAAAGGAGATAAGCTGCATTAAATCCGACCGCGTTGGAGGCTGTTAGACAGGGGCCGGGACTGCGAGACCCAGGGTTCTGCGCGTGAAGACCGGAGCGCACCTGGAGTCTCTTCCCGCCCCTGTTCCGCCCTGATTGCTTTGCTGCCTGCTGTCACCTGATTCGCCGCCTCCACTACTTACAGCTCGCGGCCCCCGCTCCGCGGGTGCCGCTCGTAGCTGTACTGGTTTGCTGTGACTCTGCTCTTCGCATTGACTGCATCTCCGTGAGGAAAGGAGATAAGCTGCATTAAATCCGACCGCGTTGGAGGCTGTTAGACAGGGGCCGGGACTGCGAGACCCAGGGTTCTGCGCGTGAAGACCGGAGCGCACCTGGAGTCTCTTCCCGCCCCTGTTCCGCCTATTTATGACACACCCTCCACGCTAAGCGGGACGCGTGCGGGACGCCGGGCTAAGCCCGGGCAAAGGGCGGGCCCTCTGTGGCCCTCAGTGGCCGAGGTAGGCCGGGCTGGGCCCTGGTATTTTGACTCTCGCAGGCGTTTTCCTACGATAATAGTCTGCGTTATTTTATGGTATGGTATCACAAATTCGCCGATAGAAATATAGGCACGAAGAAGTTGTACTGTTAGTTTCTCTCCCATTTTCATTTTCGGTGTGTTTATATTATTCTAAAACTGTGCTTTTATAAGTCTGGGGGATTTATTGTAGGCTCTCTTAGAATTCTAAGTATTCTGGAGGCTAAGACATTACGATCCGGGAAGGTTGTAATGGAGAATCACGGTACAGTTCACGGCCCGAGCCACTCGAGGAAAAAACAAGCTAACAGTGCTATCTTGAAAGGTCAGATGCAATTAAAACAAATTTGGGAGAAAAGCTTGAATGGATCGCTTGAAGTCTCCAGGAAAGCTGATAATGATCCATTACAGCAATTAAATCCCTGTTTCAATAAGGAGGAAGGTAGTGAGGTCGCCCCTATGGAGGAAATGAAAAGGTCACTAAGTCAGGCTAGTGTGGTAGACCTTCCAATTGATTCTGAACATGTGGCTGTTGTTGACCCCCTGTTAATATCGCAAACTCTGTTACATGATACTCACAGGGGGAATGATATTCTGGAAGAAGATAAGGGTGATGTTTCCATAGCTACTAGTATTGACTTTGAACTTTGCGGAAGATATGTGGATAAGAAATCTCTACCTCCCATAGTAGTTAACAAAACGCCTTGTGGAGAAACACCATCTGGTCTGCTACTATATAGCAGTACCCCCTCCATTAAATCCACAGATAATTTGTCTCCGCCGAGTAATGAACAATCCCCTCACTTTAATTTATCTGGGATTTGTCCCCTTACATCTTCAAGTTATCCGAAAAATGACAAACCAATTTCTGAGTCACTCATAGCCCTTGAGCAAATTCTCTCTTCCATATTACTGCTAATGGGTAAATTTGCTGTAAATTCTGATTGTATTTTATCCTCAGTTACTGAAATACTTCAGGCACTGTTGGCACAAAATGCGAAAAATGTTGAAAATGAATCTAAGAATTCTGTTTCCCCTCCTAATCTTGCGCCTGTTGTACATCAAGAGGTTGTTTATTCTTCTGAAGGGAGGGGAATTGCCCCTTTGGGATTACCTATAGAGGCGGAGATTCATAAGTCCCCTAATCAATGCACCTCATCTGTCCTGCCGTTGAGTATGGAACCACCACTAGTTGAGCAGGAAGAGGAAGTGTGTGAAGTAGCTCAAACGGGGGGCCAAGATCTTTTTCCCATTTTTGTGCATGAAAAGAAGGAGTCAGAAGTTCTCTTGGGGTCTCCTCGAGTTACCAAAATGATAACAAGAGGAAAAAAGGGGAAGCCTATACGTAAATACAAAAAGAAAAGACCTAGACAAATTATCTTTCCAAAACATATAATAACTGAAACGCCCGCTCCCCTAGGAAGAGGGTATAGCCCACCTCCTGATATTCCGGATAATGTAGATGGGGAAGGTATCTTAAATGATACCAATGATACCCCACTTATATTATCTACGAATAGGGTGGTTTCTGGATCAGCAATTGAGGCCCCTGTTGAGGTAACTTCGAATAGGGTGGTTTCTGGATCTGCAATTGATGCCCCTGTTCCCCATCCTATAAGTGTGGCTGATAGACATTCTCCAATTGTAACAAGAGTATTTAATCCAACAGCTCCTATTTTTTTGCCTCAGACTGATGCAGCTAGGAATGTAATACATCAGTCATCAAAAGATAATATTTCATATGTGGATACGTTGTCATTGGATTTTCTGCCATTACTTGACTCTGATTTAAGAATGAATAGATCTTGGCTACTTAGCTGCTTTAATGAAATAGAAAGCTTAAAGTTGGTCCTAACGAATGATATTGATTTAGTTCTACCTATAAGATCCACAAACGGCCAACGAATAAGGGTAAAGTTTTACTCAAAAATAATTGCTAATCTAGTCCTTCAACATGCAGAAGCTTTTCAACGTAGAGGAATTGACGTGCTACCTTTTGTTAATAAAAACTTATGTCTTTCTTTCTCTGAAAGAAATACAAGATGGTCCTCTGGACAGGATGATTATCCTGTTTGTAATAATGACCTGAAAATTTGGCTCTCCAGAGGCAAACGAATGGTTTCCCAGGTCTTTCCTTTAGCGGGGTGCACGGATAACCCTCTAGTTGAAGATGCTTCGATGTGGAATTGGTTACCGGGAGTTCTCTCAAACACCTCCTCGAGAAACCCACGACCATCTACATATCTTTAACCAGTGTTTAAAAATAGTTTCTTGGAATGCTGCTGGCTTGTCTAATTGTCCGGAGAAATTTGATTATCTTTTTTCCCTGAATGCAGATGTGTATTGTATCCAAGAAACATGGTGTGATACTCTCCCCTATGGAGGGAATGATTACTTCATCCTAGAAGCCGCTGCAACGCCATCTAAAAGGGGCCACGCTAAAGGCGGAATTGCTTGTTTGCTATCCAATACATTACAATGGCAATTCTCACATTACAAGGATGAGAGCAATCTATTCCAATCCATAACCATATCTAACCTGGATAATACTGTACAACGGTCTTCGTTCATAATATTAAATGCCTACATTCCCCCCGAAGATAATTTTACCCCAGTTTTAAAGCGTATGTTCTCCTACATAAAGCAGTTATTAGAGGTGGATGATCCCCCATACCTATTATTGGTGGGGGATTTAAATTGTAAAGTCTCCAATACTTCCCTAGACATGTTTAGAAACAAGGTAAAAGAAGAAGTATTTAATATTCCCCAAGCTCTCTTCCCTAATAAAATAAAAACGAATAAAAGGGGTAAGATTCTTCTTGGGGAGCTCAGTGCCGTGGAGGGAATTATTATAAATGGCAGAATGCCTTCTGATTCCCCAGCAAATTATACACATGGTTCTATTAGTGGTGAATCTATTTTGGACTATACAATAACTGATTTTGATACGTTCTCTTGCTTTAAAGACCTGGTAATCTCCCATACTCCTTTGAGTGACCATAAAATTATTAAATTAACTATCTCATTAATACCTCCTGAATCTGACCGCTGGTCCCTAAAGAACAAAGGCTTCTCTATTAATTGCCATTCTGGGAGATGTTACTGGGGTTCCAGTCATAATAAGGATGTACAAAACATCCTTATCCAACTCTTAACTGAACTCGACTCTTGGCAAGGTAGGGAATTCAGGTTCCTTGAAATGCTTATCCAAAAAGTTACTGAAATGGCCAGGAATAGAGGAAAGTTTAAAAAGAAATATTTCATTCCTAGCCCTCTATTAAAGTTAAATAAAGAGATTAACAAATTGGTTAGGATGCAATACCTTAATAGATCAGGAGAGATTGGGATACAGTTAGCCTTGTTAAAGAGAAGGAGGGTGAGATTGAGAGCCAAGCTCAAAAGAGACAAAGAAGATATGGTTTGGATCAGTCTAAGAGAAGCATCAAGGAGTAAAAACTCTAGAGCTTTCTGGTCCATAATAAGACAAGGATGTGGTGCTGTAAAAACATCCACTCCTACTGTTATCTCTGAAGAAGTCTGGACCCAATTCGTGCTCACCCTATATGCATCCAATGAGGCAGGGGATGATGTTTGGGTTCCAGACTGTAATATTGTTGCTCAAATGGAATTACCCACTGAGGATTCCATAGCTACCGCAATTAAGAGCATGCGCTCTTCCGGGGCCATGGGACCGGACGAAGTGCCCATGTCTATAATTAAGCAAGACATAACCACTTGGAGCAGGATTCTTCTTCCAGTGTTCCAGGCGTGCTTTAAAAACCGATCAGTTCCCGATTCTTGGCGGGGAAGTATCTTGATTCCAATTTTTAAAAAAGGAGACCGTGATAATCCCTCTAACTATCGCCTAATTGCGTTACTAGACGCGATAGGAAAAATCTTTGCTAAACTCGTATTAATTTTAATAACAGACTGGGCACTCTTAAATAATATTATTCCTAGGGAACAGACAGGCTTTCGAAAAGAGCATGGAACTCTAGATAACCTAACTATGCTACATGTAATCGTAGACAAATATGTGCGGGTTCGCGGTGGGGGCATATATGCAGCATTTATAGATTTCTCCGCAGCATTCGATAGGGTTGACCGACCGACGCTGTGGAGAAAACTGACGTTATTGGGTATGCCGAGATACTTATTGGACTTAGTTAAGTCCCTACACTGTAATACTTGGTGTAGAGTGTTACAAGGCGGAGAAAGGGGACTCACTCAAGCAATTCCCTCCCGGAATGGTTTAAAACAGGGATGTCTACTGGCTCCCACACTGTTTTCCCTGTATATGGCCGATTTACCAACTACAGTTGCTGAATGTGAGGGTCTTCCCCCAATTATTGGAGGGACTGCCATATCTATTCTAATGTATGCAGATGATATATTAGTTTTAGATCTGACCCCAAAAGGTCTTGCTAATCGTCTTCATACATTGAATGATTTCGCGGATAAACACTATATGAAAATTAATAGCTCAAAAAGCAAGATCATGTGCATCTTTGGTAAGAAGAAATGCAGATCTAGGAGCTTTAATTGGTCATTAAGCGGAGAAAAACTTGAGGTAGTTAACTCCTATACGTTTCTGGGCAAAATAATATCTTCTAATCTTAGTGAGAAGCCTCACATTGAAAATAATTCTAGAAAAGCTATGGCCCATGGAATGGGACTACGATCCTTTTATAATGCAACAGGGAAGAGGCATTTCTCTTCTTGCTTAGAGGTATTTCGTGCGAAGATTCCTGCCACCCTCCTTTATGGAATAGAATTGGTGGATTTAAAACAATGGGATTTTATGCAAAAAACGGAGGGAAAGGTATTAAGGAAAATTTCCTCTCTTAATTCAGCCTGCTCCACATCCTCCTGCAGACTGGAATTTGGTCTGCGAAGCTGTTGGGCTCAAGGGCTGGCCGCTCTTGTAAGGTGGGTAGCATGCCTGGCCAGAGGTAAACCAGGAACCCTACGTGAAATAGTAAAAATGGAGCTTTTAGGTAACTTTAATGAGTTCTCGCAGCTGGTAAAAAACTTCAGAAAAGCTGTTTTTCTATTGGAACTCGATGAAAGTACGTTATTTTCTCTCTCTCCATCAGAATTAAAGCTAAAGCTAAAAAGTAGGGCCTGGGAACTGTGTTATAAGATGGATATAATAGACCAACAGAAGTATAAAGAAAGGGAAGCCCTGGTCCTAACCTATACACCCAAACAAGCACAACAATACTTAAGGTGGAATATCCCACATGGTGTCCGGAGGTTATGGTTCCTTTTACGCCATAATGTGCTTCCACTTAATACACTCCTCGCAAAATGGTATGGTGTGTCTCCCTTATGCAACCTATGTAATAATGCTGCTCAAGACCTCAACCATGTATTGTTCATTTGCCCGATATTACGACTACTGCGCAAAAAATGGATAAAACCGATTTGTCTACAGTTGGGAATTTTGAATATAAAAATGTTTTTCAATGCTCTGTATTGCCCCCCTAACGAAATGTTCTGTTTCAGACTATTTAATTATTTTAAAGAATTTTTAGACATATACTAATGTGATTTTGGGAGATGCTGATGAGTATATTATTCGTCTATATTCTAGTGCTTACTTTTGAAGCTGTATGTAACCTTTGCTTGTTTTGTCATGATAATATGTATGTTATTTTATGTGGCCCTCAATGAGAGCCAAATCATAACAATAAAAACTTTGAACTTTGAACTTTGAACTATTGCTGGAACAAAGACAGACCTGCCTTGTACCACTTGTTGTCCTGTGTTTGTTTACTTGGTAGTGTAAATAACACCAGGTGCTGAGGTATATTCCATGTAAGTGTGTAAATGCATTAAAAGGAGACAAATGAGCGTACAACAAATTATTCCAATTGAAAATTAATGTGAAATCTATGTATGTAAATGTCAGAAACTTGCCTCAATGACTTTGCACATGTGCAGCAAGCGTCAAAGTTTTATGAGCAGTGCTCCCAGACATATTTATTGCATGCAATTTGTAGAGGCATATTTTTGCATACAGTGAAACATATAATCGTCCGAAATATTTTTTACACTTTGTAACTGATGATGGAGACAGTTTCTATTATATGCATTCCCCGTGCCACTGCATCGCTCTTGCTCCTGTATTCTTGCTTTTCCCTAATTTTCACTTCTTTCTCCTTGTTTTTCCTCCAATTATCTGTGTACGTTCTCCTTGCTTGTCCCTTGTTTTCACTACTTTCTCCTTGCTTTTCAGCTGTTTTTTTGTGTGACTTCTTGCGTTTCCCTTGTTTTCACTGATTTCTCCTTGCTTTTTCCCACATGCTGCTCCTGCATGCCGCCTGTTATCTCCCACCTCCCGCCTAGCACCGACCAATGCCTCCCAGCGCCCCCGCTCCTCTGAGGACCTACTTGATGGAAGCTGCAGCATGACCCCAATGATCAGGTCATAGGCCCAGCGGATGTATGACGGTCTAACGCGTACCGTCACAACGCATCCCTTTACACCGCGTCCCTTACAACGCAAGTCGTTACCACCACTTGCGTTGGGGGTGCAGATTTCGAATAGTATAATTTACTATTCTAACACCAGTCCCCGTGGACCCTAGGGAAGGTGTTGGGATAGTAAATTTACTATTTTTAATCCTTTAGCGCCCTCCAGCGCAAGTCGTGGTAACGACTTGCGTTGTAATGGACGCGTTGTAAAGGCCACGCGTAGTAAAATGCGCGTGGTAAAGGATGTTTACCAGGCCCAGCTCTCCCCATGCTGCTGCACCACCTTTGCACCTGACTTCTTCGTCTTGCTTTCCCCCCATTATTTGAGTGCCTTCTTCAGCTTTTCCCTTATTTTCACTGCTTTCTCCTTTTCCCTCGTTTTCCCTGGTTTCTCCTTGCTTTTCCTCCATTGTTTGTGTGCTTTCTCCTTGCTTTTTCCTCGTTTCCTCTGCCTTCTCCTTGCTTTTTACTCTTTTCAATGCTTCCTCCTTGTGCTTTCCCATTTTTTTGTGCTTTCTCCTTGCTTTTCCGTCATTTTCATTGCTTTCTCCCTGCTTTTCCCCCCATTCTTTTGTGTGCTTTCTCCTTGCTTTTGCATCGTTTTCACTGCATTCTCCTTTTTCGTCCTTTTCACTAGTTTCTCCTTGCTTTACCCCCATTTTCTATGTGCCTTCCCCTTACTTTTCCCTCATATTTCACTGCTTGCCCCTTGCGTTTTCCCCTGTTTTTTGTATGCCTTCTCCTTGCTGTTCCCTCGTTTTAGCTGCTTTCTCCTTGCTTTTTCTCCTGCTTTTTGTGTGCCAGCTCCTTGCTTTTCGCTTGCTTTCTCCTTGCTTTTGCCCCATTTTTTGTGTTCCTTCTCTTTGCTTTTCCCTTGTTTTAACTGCTTTCTCTTTGCTTTCCCCCCCGTTTTTTTATGTGCCTTCTCGTTGCTTTTCCCTCATTTTCACTGCTTTGTCCTTGCTTTTCCCCTATTTTTTATGTTCCTTCTCCTTGCTTTTCTCTTGTTTTTCACTGCTTTCTTCTTGCTTTTCCCCCTGTTTTTTGTATGCCACCTTCTTGCTTTTCCCTGATTTTCACTGCTTTCTACTCTTTTTTGCACCTGCTTTTTGTGTGCCTCCTCCTTGCTTTTCCCTCATTTTCATTGCTTACTCCATGTTTCCCCCCATTTTTTGCACAGCCCCTCCATGCAACTCCAAACCATCACCCCACTTCAGGAATTCCCGAGGGCCCTCAAGACCTGGCTCTTCAAATGAGCCTCTGGGACCTGCAAGCGCCCGGACACCCTATCCGGTGATTAGCTGTGCTTTACAAATCTTGATTAATTAATTGATTGAAGGTTCGGGGGCTACTTAGCCAAGCATATAATAATGGTCAGAAGATCTGAATGGGTGGGCCTGAGGGAACAAACTCGGGAGGGTGAGTGTATCATCGTCAACTTTGACCAACCCTACTGGGCCAGGCAGCTCATTAGCCAGGCTGTGCAGAATAGCTCCAGAACATCTAGTATTGAAGTACTTCCTCTGGGCTTTTTCTACCCCCCTAAGGGTCAATGAGAGGGTCAATGTGATTCCCTCAAAAGGTTAGGGGAGGCCAAATAGGTTGACCTTATTCCACCCCAGAACAGATGTATTCCTTTGAGCTCTCTGGAATGCAATGACTGACTACATAGTATTAGTGAGTCTAAACATCTGATGCAGGGTTCAGTTGAAGTCTCTGTCCTTATATTTATCCCCACAGGTACCCCCTCGAAGGATAGTAATCTGAACTTTTTTAGTTGGAATGTCGCTGGTTTCGTTATTAAGCAATTGGATGTTAAATGGTCGAGTTTATTTTAAGGGGATTTCATATAATGGGGTTGCAAGAAGCTTGGGACCCTGGCATGGCCTTCTATCTAGACAGTTACTCCTTCTTTTATCACCCAGCCACCCTGTCAGCTGGTGGTAGAGCTAGGGATGGTTTAATTACCTTGATTTCTTTGTCACAGGTTTATACCGGCTCTCAGCTTCTCCTGGCCATTACTCTGACATTTGTTTCCTCACTCAATCATTTACTTACATATTTTTATAATTCTCAATCTCAGAACTTCCCCAATGAGCATTTGAGGGTGTTTAAATTGTTTATAACCAACTTTTTGGAAAAGCAACATGTTACCCCTGGGGTGATTGTGCTGGGGGATTTTAATATTCATCCATGCCTTGAGTTCTGTTTAAGGGGTGAGGATTTGGCTGTATAGGGAAATCCCCATTTTGAACATACGGAGGGACAATGTATTGGTGGATAATAATTTGTAACTTTTAAATGATATTAAAAATGGTACTAAAGTTGGTCTAGATGTCCCTACTTTTGATGGACCAGTCATAATTCAACAGTTGATTTCATTTTGCTCTCCTCTCACCTAGCCCATCTCACACTATAGTATGGAGCAATGTGAAGCTAATTTAGTGATCACAATCCTCTGTGTTTAAAACTTGATGGTGACCAGTGGAAGAACATGAAACATAAAAAGGCATGGTTGGGAGGGAGCTCAAGCCAGTAGACCAGGGTCAAAGATTGAAATGAGCTAAGGTGGTCCCAGCAAATTTTATGGGCAATTTAGATCTGAACTGTGGTCACAATATTTTAATTGTTTGACTGCCTCTTCTACACCTTGTGATATTTTGCTCAATTTTTTTTGCAGAAAATGTGAGTTTATTCATGAGTGCCTCAGTTCAGAAACGAGCAAATTGGCAGGTATTGTGTCTGTGCCAGCATGGTTCGACCATACCTGCTCCCAAGCTCACCATAACTTGCTTATAGCCTTAAAAAACATGTAATATCAAGGAAGTGGCAATGTGCAGAAAACTTCATAGGACTGCTGCAACCAATAGGAAAAAGTTCATTCAGCAGGACACGTGGGGCCAACTTCTCCAGGTTAACGTCCTAAAGACCAGTGCCTATTTCTGAGAGATAGTTACCTATCCTTATTTCTTCAAGGCTTTAAATGACAGTATGGAGTTTCATGCTTTGCCTGAAGCTTGGGTGGAGAATTTTAAGGGGATTTATTGGTCTAATATGGCTGAAGATACTGGTGCCAGTCTGGGGTTAGAAGTGGGCAATTCAAATTTTGTCATCAAGGAAGGGGAAGTTAAGGTAGCTATTGGTGGCATGACTAAAAATAAAATGCCAGGGCCGGATGGGCTTGTGGCTGACCTTTTTAGCACTGAGTCAGAGAAATGGGCAAAAATTCTGACCAAAGATCTAAATGCCGCAGTGAAGGAGGGTTTCCCACAAACGTGGTCCAGGCCAAATATTGTACCGATCTTTGAAAAAGGGGCAAGAAATTATGACCACTGTTATTTTCCCATTTCTTTAATAGACTCAGTGGTTAAGATCATGGGATGGGTCATCCTCTCCAGGTTGACTGCTTGGCTAGGGAAAATATAGTCCTGCCTCATCTACAATAGGGTTTCAGAGTGGGTAGAAGTACCTTGGATCAGTGCTTCAATTTACAGCTAGTAACTGATAAATATACCATAGCAAAAAAGGGCCATCTGAATTTGGCATTTATGGGCATCCTGTTGAGATTGTGAACAGGAGTAAACTATGGTCCATCCTGATAAATATGGGCCTAGACAAAGAGATAGTGTACTTCCTACATGATTTGCATCATGACCTGGAGGCGTTATTATATAGACAAGATGTAAATATCACATATCCTTTTAAAGTTCAGCGTGGGATTACACAGAGATGCCCCAATATTATTTACCCTTCATATAAATGATTTGGGAGAGACTCTCCACGAAGCCTACCCAAATGCCCCCTGAGCAGTCTCTAATAACATTCCAGCACTTTTTTATGCCGACTACAGGTCCTGTTATCCAGGACCGTGGTGGGCCATCAACATTTTTTGAATGCTTTTGTCAGCTTTATGGATGGGCGGGATTTATGCACTAATTTTACAAAATCACTTATCATGGTATTGGGGCAGGGTGGATGTGGAGGGGACCAACATTACCTTGGTTAAGGCTTTTCTTAGTTGATGAGAAGGGCTCGTGGGTGCCTCTTCTTAAGGCTAAAGGGAAAATTTGGCCAGGTCAGTTGCCTCTTTGTTTGATTTGCGGGATTATTGGGGGCAAAACCTCATAAAGCCCTTATCTAATTCTATCAATCAAAATGCATTTCCCTGGCTTCTTATGGGAGTGATATTTGGGGCTATAACAAGACCACTGAACTTCAACCAATTGAGAAAACATTTTTGAGAAGCCTTTAGGCTGTACCCCAATCCACAGCTTCTTTTGAGATCCATGAGGAGCTATGTGTGGGATATATTTCTGATTTGCTGTTAATCCGCCCTCTGTTAAAATGGATTACAATCTGGATCAACCCTAAACTGAAGTTAAATAGGTCAATTCGGAGGGACTGTGTACTTTTGGATAGAGTCAAACTAATCCCCTGGTTAAATAATATTAGACTTACTTGTCAGGATAAGGAATAGGGTTGCCCTGAATCATATGACCATCCTGAAAGCATAAGAAGTGGGGACTTGGCATGGGTTAAAAAACATTTTTGTGTCAGAGCTCAGGTCTCTAGGGAATGTAGGAAGCTAGAAAAACCCTCAGTCTGTGCATACGTGATGATTTCGACCTATGAGCATATGGAACCCAATCTTTTCTTTGTCACTAATCCCCATCATCGCTTTCTATTTACTCGACTGAGGTTGAACAACTGCCTTGGTTTCTAGTGAATCCATTAGTTTGGAATAAAGTTGACAATTTATCCCCATGTGGATGTTATACACTTTCAGACCAGGGCATCTTAAATTTCGTCCTGTTCTGTGATTTTTAGTGCACTCCATGCAGGGAATTTATTATTCCATTATAACTTACTCAGGCTAGACCTGCATTCATTCTTTACGTCAACCACAGAGGCAGGGCACATGCGCTGCTCTGCGAGAATTGTAGTGGAGTATGGAGTTGAAGCCCTGCTCACTCTCCGCCCATATTTGTCAGTGGCTTGTGTCATTCAGCCTGATTCATGTACGGGCCGTTTTGCGTGTCCCTAATAGCGAATCATAGCGATTCGCTATTGAGGACACGCAAAACGGCATTCATGTAGGAATTGCTACTTAAATAGCGATTCCTACATGTTCTTTATTTGCGAGTAGCAATTTGCTACTCGCAAATACTCCCCATTCATTCCTATGGGCCAAGAGGCCCATTGGAATGAATGGGGATTTGCGAGTAGCAATTTGCTACTCGCAACTGAGATAGCGATTTTAAGGGTGACAGGGGTGTCCAAAGGACGCCCTGTAGCACCCCTAAAATGCACTTTTGGACAGGTGTTGCGCACACACATGTCCAAAGGACATGTGTGTGTGCTACATGCAACTTTGAAAAATGCTTTTAAAAGCATTTTTCTGAGTTTTTGCTATTTACCGACAGGTCTGACCTGTCGGTAAATAGCGGCCCCAAAAGTCCAATATCGCTATTTTGTTGTGTGTCATGAATAGCATTTAAGGAATCTCTATTAGAGATTCCTTAAATGCCATTCCACGCAAATATGCGAATTCTTAAATAGCGATTTTTGCATTTGGTATCATGAATACCAAATGCAAAAATTGCGCTCGCAAAGGGCCAGATTCTGAGAATCTGGCCCTTTGCGAGTGCAATTTAGCTACATGAATCAGGCTGTTAGTCCTTTGTAAATGCTGGCTTCTGATTGGTTAATAGGCTTGATACTTCGATTGTTACACAGTGTGTGTTATTTACGGGTGCAAGCACTATTTACTTTATAGAGTTTCTCTTCGCTTGTAGGCTCAAGCAGCATGTCCTGTTGTGTCGGCTCGCCAGTAAGCATGAGCGAATTTTGCGGATCTCGCGTTCGCGAATTTGCGGATTTTTGAACTCGCAATCCGCAAAATCCGCGAATTCTTGCGAATTTGCGGATTTTTTTTTTTTTTGTGTTCGCAAGGATTTCTGCCAGTTCGCGAGGGTTTCGTACCAGTTCGCAATTGCGAACTTACATTTCGTCGCGCAACGGTCGCGAATTATGCTGTTTCTACGTCTGGTTCATCATCACAGGTTCCCAGCACCCTCTGTTTCACCACTGCAACCCTCTGTTACATCAATGCCACCCTCTGGTTCATCATTACTGTAGATTATGGGGGGGAAAAGCAAGCACACCATCCCTGCTTCAACTCAGATGAATTAATTTGGGGTTAGTTTATTAATGTGTCACTGTTTTAAAATTCCAGTCTGGCACCTGCTTCCTTATCTGTAATTTTGCTTTCTGTTGCAGTGCATTTTTTTTCCCCAGGACCTTCTTTGTGGCCTACTTGTAGCTATTGTATGAGCCTGCTGTGAGGGTCAGAGCAGGGTCATACAATTGTTGCAACTAGCAACTGAATTCTGGAGGGGCCCCAGTCAGGAAGCACTACCGGGAATTGTTACTAATGATGAGTTTGAACTCTTGCCCCTGCCGAGTGCTTTCACTTTTGAAAAACTCGTTTTTCTGCAATTTCGCGGGGTTCGTGGGGTGCGAACACGCGCAAGATCGGATTCGGAAGCCGCAAATTCGTGCGAATATGCAATTTGTTTTTTTTGCGGCGTGTTAGTTGGCAAGGTTTTGTGCGTTTTTGCGAGCCGCTCGTAGCGCAAGACGCGAAGTTACCCTCGCGGTCGTTCAAGGGCGCAGCCATCTTGTTTGCCTGACGTATTTCCGTTTCCGGGCGCGAAGTGTAATCTCGCAAAGTCCGCGGTTTGCCAGTACAGTCTCGCGCGTGTTCGCAAGGAAAATCTCGCGCGAACTTACCCGCGCGGTCGTGAACGGGCGCGGCCATCTTGTTTCTCATTCATTGCTATGGTTCTGGGCATGGTCTTTGTATCCTCTGTCAATCTCTGCCATCCTTTGCTTGTTTGAAGTTTTTTTTTATCTATTTTACTTATTATCTATCCCTCTATTTTTCTAGCCCTATATTTTTGTGTTTACTGCTACTTTTGGTTAATTTTAAACTACTTTTGTAAACTCTTTTCTTTTCTTCTCTTCCCTATTCTATTTTCTTTATTCCTTTCCGCCCAGACCATGGTGAAGGGAGCCGGGAAGCATCCCGAGAAGGGGAAGGGTCCCGCACCCCGTGTCCGGCTCCCGTGCGGGCGTTTGAGGGGGGAGCTAGTGATGCCACGGGAGATCTTTACCCCGGAGGAGGTGGCCCAACTCATTTTTTATGTTCAGCGCCGCCTCCCCAGGACCATCATGGGAGGCGGCAAGATCAGTGCCGGGTACGGGGCCCGGGAGCGCCGGAAGCGGTGGGAGAAGGTGTGCCAGGCCATTTACCACCACTCTCGGGTCTGGCGCACCTACAACCAGGCCACCCACCGCTGGACGGATGTCCTGACCCATGAGCGAGATCTGCTCGACCTCCTTGGCCTTGAGATCCCCGGGCTTGGTGAGTAGTAGTAGCTATGTCTTTACTACTATGTTTTCTCCTGCTGTGTTATTATATTGCAAATTTTTGTTTTTTACCAAGAGCAATAATGCTGCTCATTACATTGTAGGTACATTTTATTTCAAAATCTTCTGTGCATTTCAGGTACACTGCTCTCCTTCTCAGTAGTGTTGCTACTATGCTTATTTGTTTTAGATTTTGTGTTCATTTCATTGGCCTGTGAAATTATGTATGAGTGTAGTTGAAAGAACTGCGCAATGCTACACACTAAGGTTCAGATTTTTAATTACCGGCGCATCCCTGCAAAGTTGCAGGGATGCGCCAGTAATTGTGCTTCACGCCACCATCACCCATGGTGCGCCGTATTACAATGCGGCGCGCCATGGGCCCAAAACGTCACCAAAGCGTTACGCATCTGTGCCGTAAAGGTGGCGCATTGCTGGAGTTGCGTCGCAACGATGGTGCAGCTCCATCAATTCTCTGGGGTGCCCTATCTCCCCAATGCTGCGTCAAGCCGTACGTCTGCTTCAAGCAGGCGCAGGGTTTGAGTCACGCATCATTGTCCTCAAAGTGACTGATTGAAATCTTGTAGATTTCCCTCAGCCACTTTTAGGATGCGTTCCTGCGCAGGAATGCCCTCCCTTGCGCCGGAACACCCCTATTGGCGCAGGGCTTTACAACGTGATGCATCTCCCAGATGCGTCACGTTGTTAATATACGCCGCACCATTGCGCCTCTTTTGTGCTGTCGCTGCGTCACAAAAGTCACGCAACAATGGAGCAAAAGAGCCGCAAGGGCCTTATAAATCAGCCCCTACAGACTCAAGTCCAGTCCTTCCTTTGTACACATGGCGATAAGAAGAAATAGTGGTGGTGGATTAATAGTTTGAGTATTTTAATGACTGGTGAATGTAGTAGGAAACTTTAGTGTTGTCGCTGATCTTCAATCACGATGGACTTTGGCTGTCACTTTGCGTGCTGCGGACTGCTGCCTGCCAATCCTAGGCAAACCTTTTTAGTACTTTGTTTAGTGAGTTACATAGGGTAGTTTCCAATTCGACGGTCCGCAAATCAAGCAATACTAAAGTAATGACGTAGTCGACCACATGAGATTGGTCAATAATATATCCCGTGGAGTCGTTCCCTATTTGCTATTTCGCAAAAATATTTTGTTACTTTGTTAGTTCTTTTTTAAATGTTTGATTTGGTTGAGAAATAAATATCATCCATGTTTTCTGTTTTTCTTTCTTTCATGTTGTACATCAGCTTCCCCCAGGGGCAAGAGGAGGACACAGGAGGAGGAGGAGGAGGGTGCTGTTGTCGATGCAGGCCAGGACCGGGCAGTCGAGGGCTCCTTTGCTGGCCCCAGTAAGTTTTAATTTTAATATAGAGTACTTATTTTTTCCTAGCGTTCCTCATTCGATTTTTTCTAAATCGTCTTTGATCTTCTTGTAGACAGGATCTAAATTCTTATCCCTATGACTCCGTGTGGTATTACTAGATTATTCTTATTAGTCTGTCTGTGTAGCTAACTAAGATTGCACATTTGGCATTTCCATTGGACTACCAACCTAACATGAGAGGATCAACCTCTCTCCCTCTGCGCACTGTTGCTGCTAGTGAATCACACTAGAAAAATCATCATTTTCAATTACATTTCAATTCTTTCACAATCCTTTTCAACATAACCAAATTCACAATTCTCCTTTGAAAGTGTGATATTTAATCATAAATTCTTTTGCAATTAATTCAAACATATATTCATAAAACAACAGTTCATAATTTCACTGTATCAGCAGAATACAATCTTTTCTGTGCAACTTCTACTTGGTGTAGCCCGATGCATTTCGAGTCCTAGATGGACTCTTCCTCAGGGGCCTAAAAATATGAAAATCTTATATCAGCAAATGGAATAATGTCCGGTATTAACAGATTCAAGTTTCAAAAACCCACAGATGCTCACTGCAACGTAATATCATGTACAAAAAGTAATCATGGCTGCATCTTGCACTTTAAAAGAAGACAAAAGAACCACCACCATTGCACCTAAAACGTGACTGTGTTGAAGAAATATATACTTACAACCGAACCACGGGGTTGTGAAACCTGTAAACGAAAATACTGACTATGAATACTTTCTGAAACCATTCAACCGAAGCACTGAATCTAAAAACTGACTCGTCAAGCCTCCGCTTACCTCAAGTCTCTGGGTTTGAAAACACCACGTTTCCGTCTTATTTCAAAATCGGCTCCTACAACGAAAGTGTTGCAATCCTTAGCTACGTATTACGCACTACAGTGCTGATTTCCGCCAACCCCCGGACGCCCGTTCTTACCTTAACGCTAGCCACCAACTCCCGACTCCACTCGTTACCAGATCTAAACCCAACACCGGACTCGCCGGGTTAAAAACACGCTCTTCCTCCAACAACACTAAAAACGGACTAATTCCAAACTTTCTGGCGCGCCATTTTAGTAAAGTCTACCGAGAACGAAGCCATCAATGCTCGGGGAAAATTACTCAACACCACAGGCTACATGGAAACCCTGACATATAGACCTCACAGGTCCAAGCTCTACACTTATTTTCGGAGCGACATCATTGGAAAATAATACAAACCGTGGAAAATAAATGAACGAGGAAAATAATAAGTGCTCAAGAAATTAACATCACATAGAGGTTATTTACAATAAAATGAAATAAAATAAAATACAGTGCAATCTAGTACAATTCAACCATTCAAAAGTACATGTATAACTAATAACATCAAAAACATTCAAATGCTAAAGAGAGGCTTGGCCAAAACCTCTACATGTATCTAACCTAGCAAGCAGTATTTATTTTACAAGAAACATGTGTAATCTATCTTTTCATTTAAACCTTTTGGTTCCTGGGTCCCTAAGTACCGAATCCAAAATATCTCTCTTTGTAGGAGGGATCTAGTCAGATCCACTCCTTCTCGTAATTCAGTTTTCTCCAATACTGAAAACTGTAGCTGGGATATGTTGTGCCTGTTTTCTGTCCAGTGCTTAGCTAAATTGCTCTTAATGTTAGCATTCCTGATCGTACTTTTGTGTTCCGATACTCTTGTTTTTAGTTTTCTTTCCGTTTTCCCCACGTACAATTTGCCGCATGGACATTTGATGAAATAAATCACACTTTTGGAATTACAATCACTGTCATGATGTAAATCGATAATTTTCCCTGTCTGAGGATGATGCAAAGTGTTCCCAACAATTACATTGTGGCAATGCACACAGTTCATGCACCTTCTCATTCCTCTGTGGTTTAGGCTTCTTTTGATTATAGGTGATTTAAGCAACTCCTTTAAGTTTTTTGATCTATTGTATGCAAACATCGGTTTTTGCTGGAAAATGCCTCCAAAATCTGGTTCGTGTAACAAAAGTTCCCAGTGTCTTATTATTATGTTTTTGATTTTGGATGAGCTTGTGGAGTATTTTGAAACAAACACCTGTCTGTCCAACGTCTTCTTGGGTTTCTTTTCCAAAAGATTCTCCCTGCTGAACCTGGCTACCTTATCCTTGGTTTGCTTTAATACACTCTCCGGGTAACCTCTGGAAGCATATTTTCCTTCTTGTATTTCTAAATGTTTTTCCAAGGTCTCAGATTCTGAGCATATCCGTTTTATCCTCATGTATTGTGACATGGGTAGATTCATTTTTAGATTCTGAGGATGAAAACTCTGAAACAATAGAGAATTGTTAACATCGGTTTCTTTCCGAAACACTTCAGTTTGTAATGTTCCATTTTTCAATGACAGTAAAACATCCAGAAATGCTATTTCATGGTCACTGATAGTATGAGTGAACTTGATTTGATCTACGTGAGTGTTTAAAATCAAGATTTTTTCTTCCAGCATTTCTCTGTTACCTGACCATAATACAAAAATATCATCGATGAATCTTTGATATATCAAGCTATGATCCTGCCATTCTTTATCCGAAAAAATATGATCTGCTTCAAATTTAGCCATATACGTATTGGCATATGCGGGAGCCCCCGCAAATCCCATTGATGTTCCATTCTGTTGTAAGAAAAATTTTTTATCCCATTGGAAATAGCTATGGTAAAGGCAGAAATGCAGCAATTCTAGAATGAAAGATTTTTCTGCTCTGATGGTTTCTAGCTCCAACAACGCCCATTCCACAGCTTCCAGTCCTGCTTGGTGGGGAATCGAAGTATAAAGAGATTTGACATCTATGGTGCATAGTAGTAGATCTTGTGTTGTGGAAATATCTTTGAGTTTCTGCAAAAAATGGTTTGTATCCTTTGTGTAGGATGGCCACTCTTGAACGAATTGCTGTAAGAAAGTATCTATATACTGCCCCAAAGGTTCAAAAATCGTGCCACAACCTGTGACTATGGGCCTCATAGGAGGATTCATTTTGTCTTTATGAATTTTGGGTAGCATATAAAGGCGGGGTCGCCTGGGATTCTGTACTGTGAGGAACTGTTCCCATTCTAGTCAGCAATAGCTCTATGCACTGAGTGTAGTCCTCTGGGATTGTCCATAATGTCTTTTCAAGTATTCTAAATGTTTATGCTTTGACCATTGCCAACAATAAAAAGGTGAATGACCACCACCAAGAAATAATAAGATACTACTTTACTTTTGGTTTGGATAGGACAATCCATTCTACTACTGTTGCAGGGACAAATCTGCACAAACAGAACTATGGACACTAAATAATGCATCGCTTAGCTTATCAATTATAATAGGTGCTGTAACTGTTAGACTTTCCACATACCTCAGTGATAACAGACTTTGTAGTTGAACCCCCAATCTCCTTACTGACTAGATAGTGTGGCAGAGTCATTTCGCTCCCAAAGTCACCGATGGCAGAGGCACGGACTCATGCTTGCAAAAATTCGAAAACCTTTAGCTCATCCACTCTAGTCTGGAGGACCAAAAACCACAGAGTCTATTTAAGTTTAAAAGCTTTATTAAAAGTAAACACATTTATTAAATTCAAGTTTGTCATAAAAGTGAACGTGTAACTGAAAATGGAAAAGTGCTTAGTGCTGACGATTAATTGGACACATTTCTTGTGGTCGAGCCGAGCTCTCACCTGGTTTGAACTTGATCCTGCTCGTGTTCTTAGAAGTCAAGGTTCTGTCTGTTAGGAGAAAAAGTGGTGCGTGTTAAAAAGTAAAAAGCAAACATTCATCAGTTGTGCCAAAAAGTGCAGCAAGACAACAGCCTTCCCTGGAAAAAGGGAAATTTTTACTCTAGAGTACACAGTCAAAAATTATTAAATTGTACACTTTTTTTCACATTTCTTTCTTCCTCCTAGACCAAATATTATATAGTAGTGAGTGGTGTATTCTAACATTATTAAATGTACTTTGTAGGTGGAACATCTGGAGACGGGGCCAGCGCGGAGGTGGTGGCATTGGACGAGGAGGACAACTCTGGGGAGGAGGCGGTGCAAGTGCCGGAAAAGGACATGCCTGTGAGGGTTCACACGGTGGTGGCGGGCAGAGGTAAGCTATACATTCCTTAGTCATTGAGATTGAAGACTGCAGAGTGTGCTTTCTGCACGGGTGTATTATAAAAAAAGCAGGTAGTAGCCTCCTCTAAATGTACTTCGACTTAGCTGTGAAGTTTTTGGCGAGAAGAATCCCAATCAGATCTGAGGTGAACTTGATGGATGGGATGAACGAAAAGCGAAAGAAGGGTGTAAGTAAGTGTGGAAGCACGAGAAATGTAATGATGACTGGCAAAGAAGAATGATATGTGTTTGCTTGGTCCCCGAGGTGGCTGGGAAGGTAAGAAAATGGTATGGTGCATGGCTGGGTGAATGATGAAGCAAGGATGGGTGGAAGGAGAACAGCCTGGGTGGGTGAGACAGAAACTGTATGTCTGCAATATACTTTGAATGGATGGATGCCTGGATCATTCATGGTACTATCTGACTCTTAGATAGCATATGTGAATCTAGAGAGAGTAGACGGTCACTGGATGAACTAAGTGTTACTTTGAAGAGCATGTAACACCGCACCCGCACGTCCGTTCCAGTGTAGGAAAGGCAAGGAAAAGAAGTTGTAACGTTGTCCAAAGACTACCATGAATAGTAGCAGTAGTTTGTATTGCAACTGCAAGCACAGCATATATCCAGTTATTACGGTGGGCACTCCCTACCTCCCTTAATAACTTTAGTTTAGTAGTAGTACGTCATTCATGTGTGGGGGTATCACTGTTCACTCAATAATAAGCAAAGCACCTAAAGTCATCCCATATGTCATCAAATACATCCCATGTGAAGTGATAGATAATCAGATAATTTAGCTTCTTCATTTTCCTTTTCTAATACTCATTTGCACTGTAGGGTGAAAGCTAAATTAATTAAGCAGTAGCCCTTTTAACAGAGTATTCTCAGTGCCACCCGTAATAGAAAAGTAAGAGCTTCACCACCTGCATGTACTGGACCGGTACAGTAACGCAAGTCTGTCTCACTCACCATGGTGTGCGTCTGTTTTTCTCGGGTGCAAGTTCACTGCGCTGGCATTATGCCGGCTTGCATAAGATAACGTACCAATTTTCCTAAACAAGAGAGAAGAAGAAGAATAAGAGTGGTGTACTGTCATAGTCGACTGTAATAGAAGTCCATAGTGCTCGTAGAATTTGTTCCTTAAACTCCCACTAATGTTAGAGCAAGGATGAAGAAGTCGGAGGTTACATAGATACTGTCCTCAATAGTTATGCACTGTGCTTTCAATTTGCTACTTGTACTGTGACAACTTTCTGCTCAATCATTTTGTGTTAATCTTAAGGAGCATTGGTTACAGACTATGTCTTTCTTTTTTCATGTAGTTGCTCCTTCCAAATCCAAGACACCATCAAGGAGGAAGGAGCAGGCTCGAATGGCCCGGCAACGGAGGCTGGATGCCACTGTTGCTGAATATCGGCGGCTGGTGGCCCTGGAGGAGGAGGAGACGCAGTCTGGAACAACAACAACGTCCACTGGGACAGCTGCCTCCTCCTCCGTGCGGGCTGCCAGCCAGCGCAGTGCTCCAGCGGTACGGAGCCGGGCTACCAAAGCCAAACGCCACCGCCCAGCAGCAAAGAAAGCAGCTGCCCCTCACAGGATTTGCAAGGCACACCGGCGCCGCTTATCCCTCAGACTGTCCTACCTGGAGCAGGAGGTCCATAATTATAAGAACGTGGTGGAGGGCCTCCGCTTCGAACTTGCCACCCTCCGCAAGGAGCATGATGCCCTGGCTGCTAATTCCAACAGCACCCTGCCATAGTGTCCCTTGCCCCTTTTTTAGAGACTTTTGGGGGGTGGGAATTGGGAGTTGTGATTTTTGGGGACTTTTGAAGGACAATCGTTGGGGTTAGGGAGGGTCTTGCGGGAGATTCTTTTGTTAGGGCTATAAAAATATACTTTTTGAAACTTTATCTGACCATACCTGTTTTTTACTGCTTTTGAGTCTGGTGGGTGGGGGTTTAACATAACAGTAAGTTTGTTTTCCTGAATAGTCCTAGGACTTTAGTAGTACTACCGTCAATCAAATCTCTCGTCTCTCCTAATACTCCATTATACTACCTCCAACCAAACGCCTATCTTACCTGTAATTTCTGTTTGCAAGTAGGGCTAGGCCCAGGGCTGGCTCCACGGGAAACAGCAAATAAGGTTGGCAATCCTGGGCGGATAAAATTTCCTCATAGCGGTGGTACTAGTGGTGTGACACAGTGGCAGTTGCTTGCCTATGAAAAAAAGAAAATGAAATCTGGTTTGTCCTCCTGAGCAATACAAAGGTACAATACAGAATATAGCAGGTGACAGAAGTACACTAGAACAGTGCCACGTTGTAGCCTAACAAATGTTAAAGTATAACTAATTCGGTTGAAGTTCTTTGACATTAGCCATGGGTCTTTGTCAAGCAGAGTAAGAATATATCCTCGGATTTCTTCACCAGCCTGTTGCTATCACCTTATCCTCCCCAGCAAGTGTGTGGATTTATTGCTGTAATTTAGTCACACATCAATCAAAACCACACAGCCCGGGGGAAGAGGGTTAGGGTTTGAAAAATGGATGGGTACGGGGGTTTTTGGGAAAGGTTTTGGGAGACAAGAAAAAGTAGCACAGCATGGACGAACAATTGTGAACATAAACAAATCTTTGGGTACAAACCTATCCATCAATCTTTGAAAGTGCATACACTACTGTAACTGCATGCATGTCAGTTAAAAGTAATTAGTACTTTCGACAACTGTGGAAGAAAGAATGCGACAGTACAGGGCGTGGGTGGAAATATTGATAACTATATTCAACATAAGGTCTCTGTAGCCAGATACCTGAGAGCCTTGCTGGTCACTATAAATCCATTCACAACAACACTCAATGGGGTTGGTCTGGAAGGTGTCAGGTTTACTCCCCGTGATCCAGTCGATGCAAATATGGTTCCACCTCCAAATGTCACCAACACCCAGAAGTGTAAACACAGGGTGTTCGAGGCATTAGGCGGGGGAGAAAAATAACAAACTAAAATAAAAAATGTGGGATGGGTAAAGGTAGGGTCAGCAGGGAAAGGATACCTGTAACAGAAGACAAGACAGGCATCAGTGAAGTGCTGTCCTAACATACAAGGGTACTCTCATATAGTCTCACTAAATAGTCTGCAAGTCTCCCGCCTACTCATGGGAAATGTAGTTTCATAGTACGGTAGGCGCTTAGGGGCTGCGTAACCTGACAGAAGGTATAGTAGATAGAAAAGGAGAAATTGCTTTTTTTCTAGGTGTCCCCTCACTCACCAGGGTTGCCCCTTGGTGACATGCTTCATCATTGGGGCCATCCCAGTCCTCTACGGCCTGGGGCGTGCTGCGACTTGCGAATTACGTAGGAGCACTTACAAATGACTATGTGTGGTGCAGATGTGATAGTGGAGTGGACTAAGTGATGTGTTAAGGGATCAATGTAGAAGCAGAGAGAGAGCCAAGAAATGCAGTCACAGTCAGAGAAAAAGGCAAGGGATACTGTATCTATGTGGTTGTAGTGGTCCTGTTGGAAGTGGTAAGTAAGTTGCCCGCAGAAAAAAAATCCTCCTATTAGCGGCACTCCTCCATTGCAGCCGACGCTTCGTCCATCGATGTTGGTCACCAGAAGACACCCTGTCCACTGCCTGCCTGATGCTGAATTGTGGCTCGCTACTGTGAAGCCTGACTCCATCCTTTTTTCCCCATTGCAGAGACTGAAACCCGGCCTGTAATTATTCAACGAAAAACAGGAAGTGATATAATATTACAACACCACTGATAAATAAATATAAGGTATGTAGGCTGTGGAGTGCAAAAAGTCACAATTTGTTTTTCCTAGTAGACAGTACAATGTTTTTGAAAGTGCGTACTCTGAGTCACCTTTTGAAGGATAAATAAGTATGGGCAAATTAATGTATCGGATCTTGCCCCTCAAGCTAGGTGTACTGTAAACTGTGTTTTAGAACAAAATTAGATCTTCCTAGCAGTGCTCCCACCCAGACCCTTACTAAAGCCAGTCGCAAAAATGTAGAAGACCCCCAATCAAATCTCAAAAAACGAGGCCTAGCAGAAAACTGGTGACAAAACTTACTTTGAAAGTAAAAGTAGGCCGAAGTACCCTAATTACCCATTACCCACCGTGGATTGCATTCAAACCACTTGCAAGCAACCAAGCAAAAGTAGCCATAGCCAGCATCGCTCCAAGACTCGAAATCCCCCCCACTCAAACACATGCAATAGAAATACTGCTAACCCTAACGAACCCTAAGTTAAGAATAGTGGCAAAGGCTTTATTTAACTATGCCAAATCCCCCCTTTCCCACCATGGATTTTCTTCAAATGACTTGCAACCAAAATTACACATTCTCACGAGTGCTCTAAGACCCCAGAACTCAGTTTGAAAAATCTAGAACACCCCGAAACACATGCAATCCTGCTGCTAGGGCTAACCCTAACGAACCCTAAGTTACAAAAAGTGCCAAAACTAAAGGCTTTTCCGCGCGGATTTTGTCCCAACCACTTCTACCCGGTATTAGACCTTCCCAGGAATGCCCCAAGACCCGGCAACCCACCCGCCAAGAAGCGTAACACCCCCAAACAGGCCAAAAGCAAAATCTCATACTTGCAATATTTCTGGGCCTTCGGTCCAAACGCGCTGCGTAGCTAGGCCATAAGTCGGGGTTGGCACGACGGATTTCCTGAAAAGCAAATGCAATCAAGATTAGAGTGTCCCAGCAGTGCTCCCAGACCACGAAACTCACCCGCAAACAGACGGAACCCCCCCTAAGAGCACCTCAAAGGCAAGCAAGTCATCAAAAACACAAAAAAAATTCCGCCTGGGATTTGGTCCAAAACACTTTTATCCGGTATTAGAGCTTCCCAGCAATGGCCCCAGAGCCGTCAACCCAGGAGAAAACGAGTAGAAGACCCCCAAACAGCCAAAGAGCAAAAGTACAAAAATGGGGACTTAGTCACTTTTTCACAAATTTCCCAAATCACTCCGCGCGCGCTCTGCAGCTAGGCCCTAAGTCCCCTCAGCCACCATGGATTTGCTTCAAACCTCTTGCAAAGTAAAGTATATATAGCCAGCAGTGCTCCCACACCACGAAACTCACCCACAAACACCAGGAAGCCCCCCAAACAGGCCCCCGAAAACGCTACATAGAGCAAAATGTCAGAAATAGCCCAAAAAAAAATCGGCCTGGATTTTGTCCCAACCACTTCTACCCGGTATTAGACCTTCCCAGGAATGCCCCAAGACCCGGCAACCCACCCGCCAAGAAGCATAACACCCCCAAACAGGCCAAAAGCAAAATCTCATACTTGCAATATTTCTGGGCCTTCGGTCCAAACGCGCTGCGTAGCTAGGCCATAAGTCGGGGTTGGCACGACGGATTTCCTGAAAAGCAAATGCAATCAAGATTAGAGTGTCCCAGCAGTGCTCCCAGACCACGAAACTCACCCGCAAACACCAGGAAGCCCCCCAAACAGGCCCCCGAAAACGCTACATAGAGCAAAATGTCAGAAATAGCCCAAAAAAAAATCGGCCTGGATTTTGTCCCAACCACTTCTACCCGGTATTAGACCTTCCCAGGAATGCCCCAAGACCCGGCAACCCACCCGCCAAGAAGCATAACACCCCCAAACAGGCCAAAAGCAAAATCTCATACTTGCAATATTTCTGGGCCTTCGGTCCAAACGCGCTGCGTAGCTAGGCCATAAGTCGGGGTTGGCACGACGGATTTCCTGAAAAGCAAATGCAATCAAGATTAGAGTGTCCCAGCAGTGCTCCCAGACCACGAAACTCACCCGCAAACACCAGGAAGCCCCCCAAACAGGCCCCCGAAAACGCTACATAGAGCAAAATGTCAGAAATAGCCCCAAAAAAAATCGGCCTGGATTTTGTCCCAACCACTTCTACCCGGTATTAGACCTTCCCAGGAATGCCCCAAGACCCGGCAACCCACCCGCCAAGAAGCATAACACCCCCAAACAGGCCAAAAGCAAAATCTCATACTTGCAATATTTCTGGGCCTTCGGTCCAAACGCGCTGCGTAGCTAGGCCATAAGTCGGGGTTGGCACGACGGATTTCCTGAAAAGCAAATGCAATCAAGATTAGAGTGTCCCAGCAGTGCTCCCAGACCACGAAACTCACCCACAAACACCAGGAAGCCCCCCAAACAGGCCCCCGAAAACGCTACATAGAGCAAAATGTCAGAAATAGCCCAAAAAAAAATCGGCCTGGATTTTGTCCTAACCACTTCTACCCGGTATTAGACCTTCCCAGGAATGCCCCAAGACCCGGCAACCCACCCGCCAAGAAGCATAACACCCCCAAACAGGCCAAAAGCAAAATCTCATACTTGCAATATTTCTGGGCCTTCGGTCCAAACGCGCTGCGTAGCTAGGCCATAAGTCGGGGTTGGCACGACGGATTTCCTGAAAAGCAAATGCAATCAAGATTAGAGTGTCCCAGCAATGCTCTCAGACCACGAAACTCACCCACAAACAGACGGAACCCCCCCTAAGAGCACCTCAAAGGCAAGCAAGTCATCAAAAACACAAAAAAAATTCCGCCTCGGATTTGGCACAAACCACTTTTAGTGCTTCCCAGCAATGGCCCCAGACCCGTCAACTCACCTGCAAAGAGGTAGAACAACACCCCCACAAGTGCTGAGTCTTTCTTCATTGGGCGTAAACCAGCCCTCTGCTTTGATGGAAATAGGAGTCTGGAGGAGGAGGATAGAGGAGCATGTTCTTCTGAACTTGTGAACCTGAGGAATGCAGACTGCGGCACCTTCAAATAAATTAGCAAACAAGTGAAGACAGTTCTGCTGATGGGCTTGTTTTTGTGATTATCTGATTAAAGTTTGAATTATATTAACTGTGCACAACAAAGAAAGACAGACACACAGGAATAAAAGTGAATAAGGATGAAAAAGAAAGTTATTGATTCGTTGTCTCATTTTCAGGGCTCGAAGTCGGTATCACGGTCCAGGAATAAGAATAAGGCTTCGTCATCATACTCTGCGAATTCAGCCAGGGTGAGGTCAGTGCCACCTGACAGAGTAGAAATTCCCTCATCTATGGTGCTGGCCACCTCCTCTTCATCCGGCACGCTCTCTCGTACTCTTATATCTGGTGGTATGAGGTGCTGATTCATCTTGATCATTGTTAACCTCTCCACATTTTTGGGCGAGAGGCGGCTCCGTTTGGGAGTTACAATCCCACCAGCCGCACTGAAAACCCGTTCAGAAGACACACTTGCGAGTGGGCAAGACAAGTAGTTTAAAGCCAGGTTGGTGAGCTGTGGCCACAATTCTTTTTTCCCATGCCAATACGCCAATGGGTCAGAATTAACATAGACCTCTGTGGAGTCATTCAGATAGTCCTTCACCATCGACTCAAGGTCCTCCTCCAAGGTTCCTCCACTTTGCGTAGCTCTTGCTGTGCCTCTGACCTTTTGAGAACCAAACCCACGCAGAGCTAGCCAATCCTCTTCAGCCTCCAATGTTTCTGTTGTCTTTCGTGCAGATGATCCGGTTGCCGGTGTCTTTAACGGCTGAGAGGTCACTTGTGCCACAGCCACAGGTGCAGAAGTGGATTGTTTTGACTGGGGATGGCCTGCTGATGTACTGCCATTTCCTTCAATTTCCAGCCGTTCTGTTTCAAACTTCTTGGCTGACAAGGCTAGCCAACGTTTGTACTTTGTAACATCTTCATCAGCAAAAGGAAAGAATGCTCTGCCTGCCAGCGCCTTTTTGTAGCGTGGATCCAGAATAGTAGCACAAATGTAATGCTGTTCTGAGTGGATCTTTTGAAGACGTTCATCACCTTGTAGGAGCTCTAATAATTGCTCAGCCAGAAGCAAAGAAGAGTCTTTCTTTTTGTCATCTTTTCGAAACACAGAACACACCTCCTTCAGTTGGTCCTCCAGCATGTACAACAATGGGATAGCTTTTCCCAAATTAGAGTCCTCCTTGCTGACTGCACGTGTGAAGACCTCAAAAGGACGAAGCATGCGTGTTAGGCTTTCAACTATGTTCCATTGCGGCCCACCCATCCTCAGCTCCTCTATACCCTCTTTCAAGAAATATTGATCGAGTTGCGTATACTGCTCATACAGATGCTCAAGCATGTAGAAGGTTGAGTTCCAACGTGTTACCACCTCCTGGATGAGTGCTTTCACTGGCATTTGACATTGATATAGCATGCTCCTCAGCTGCTTGCGGGCCTTAAAAGAATGCCTGAAATGCTTGCAAATTTTTCGGCAGTTCTCCAATACACTGTACGCTGCACTGCGTTTATTACCCAAGAATTTTTGGACAACCAGGTTTATACAGTGCGCCAAACACGGCACTCTGAAATAGTAACCGTCCCTCATGGCCTTAACTATATTGGAGCCATTGTCCGTGGAAACATAACCAACCTTGCGTTTTAGTGGGGACAGACAGTTAAGGACCTTTGTGTTAAAGACATCCAAAATGTTTTCTGCTGTGTGACGTTTCTCCAAACCAAACATGGCTAGTGTTGCATGTTTCCGAGCACCTTTAAAAACAATGTTAGTGTCAACACCTGAGTTTAGCTTTGCTTTAGCCCCTGAAAAAGAGACCCAGTGTGCAGTGATGCACATGTAATCAGCGCCTGCGCCACTGGTCCACATGTCTGTTGTCAGATGTATAGTGTGAACAGCACTCTTCTGCAAAGCTGCCCCAATCACCTTCAGAACATCTTCATGTAGTGCTGGAACCGCAACTCGGGCAAAATAGAACCGGCTAGGAACCTTCCATTTAGGGCAGAGCGCTGTCACTAATTCTAGAAAACCAACCCCTTCTACAAAAGAAAAAGGGAGAAGGTCCAGAGCTAGCATTTTAGCCAGCTTAGTGTTATACAGACGGGTCATTGGGTGGTTGCGTTCATATTGCGCTTCTGTAAACAACATCTTTTTAATGTTGCCCTGGACCAATGATTTACGGGATGATGATGATCTCTTCGACCCAGTTACGCTCGCTGATGAACTTTTCCGCATTGATGTCTCACTCTCTCCCACACTCTTAGTGTGGCTCCCATGGGGTGTGCTGCTGACATGGGAACTGGGTGTAAGTGAAGTGTTTGAATCGTCTTCTTCTACCTCCTCGTCATCAGCAGATGACAAATCAACGTTTTCATTACGTGCAATTCCGGCTTTCTTGACCGCCTCTAGGTGCGGAAACCATTCGACAGCGTGCCTTCTCTCAAGATGACCTCTCTGGCCTCCGGTACCATAGTTAGAACCAAGCTTACCACGACTAAATCGAAGCTTACAAAGGCTACAAATGGCTACGTTTTCCTTTTTTGGGCAAACACTAAAGAAGTCCCAAACTGGAGACTTGAAATGTCTTCGGGGGCCGGAGGAGGCGGCGATACTGGTGGTGGTGGTCCTGCTGCTAATGACAGATGAAGTGGAGGATGTGGATTGCCGAACTTCAGTACGTTTTGCACTTTCACCACCACGAATTGAGGTCGAGGACGAGGTGGGTACCTTCTTGCGAAGAAATATGGAAGCGGTAGGTTTTGGTGTACTACTTAACTCCAAATCTAATGATTCCATTTCCATTGCCTCCTCGCCGACATCATCATCACGCTCAGCAGCTTCTCGGGATAGGGTCAAAATGTCTCTTTGCTGCATGCCCGGTGGGGCTGCAGTGACCTTTGTGATGACTGGCTCGTCGTCATCGTGAGAGGCTTCATCACCAGCAGTATCTGTCACTTCTTGTTGAGCCTCATCACACTCCATAGGTTTGAGTTTTTGGACGACCTTCCTTTTACGCTTAGGTACCGGTGCCAGATCATGGTGTGCCTCTGCCTCACTGTCAGACCGCAGTTGTGGTTCCCAAGACAGATCACTTGCACCAGAACGAGGTGGGCTTGAAGAAGATGTAGACACCCCCCTTGATCTTTTCCTTGCTAGGGATGTGGAAGACAATGAATGATCATCAGGAGGAGTGGCTTCCAATGATACCTCAGCTTCATTGTCGATTTCCAAATGTGCCCCTACTTCGGGAGGAACAACTATTGTGGGCACTTGTGAACGTCCATGCACCTTTGCTTGCGCATCTCCTTTTGCTGCCTCTCCTTCCACATGTACTTGGGCGTGTACTTGCACATGGTGTTGTTGTTGCGGCTGTGGTTGTTCAACACTTGTCAGATGAGTTACAACAACCTGTGTTGATTCAGGGACATTGCTGCTACTTTCTTGCGATGAGCCAACATCACTGGTCGATGGTGATTGGAGAAGTACACTGACTGCCTCTGAAGCACTCAAGGGCTTTGACTTAAGTTGGCGTGGTGGTGGAGGCACTGAACCCAATGGAGCAGGGGTGCTGCTCTCAGGTTGGTCCCCAGCAGATCCTGCTGCTGCAGGCGTACTTTTTTTTTTGCTCCCAAAAAAAGTGGCGGGTGGCACACCAGCCTCCTTGGTAACTTGCTTCTTCTGCTCCTTACTAGCAACTTTCTTGCTAGAGGAGCTACGGAGAACTTTCTTTGGGGGCGGGGCCATCTTCTTCAGAGCAGGTCAGACAGCAGGCCGCAGTTGCACGAATTGTAGAGTTGTCTGAGGCCAGACGTGACGTCGCGTGACGTTATGCTGCACACACACACCGCTGCAGGACTTCTTCCTGGCACTGGTGGTTCTCTTGAGTCTTGTGCACCTAAAAAAAATGGAAGACAGAGGAACATCAGTTCAGTTATAGAGCACAAAAAAATCGAAAAACACTGCAAAATCAGCACAATCCCAATCCATCCATGCCCTCCATAATGTTTAAATTCAAGACAACCCACAGAAAGACTAGGCCCATGCAAGACTCACTACCCCTGGGCATAAATAAAGGTTGAAAAGTAGGCAAAATGGTTGGAGGCCTAACAACAAAGCCTGCATTCAAAATGGCCACTTGCCTGCCAGCACATGGCCAGTGCCTGTAGCTGCACTCAAAATGGCCACCAGCCACATGGCATGTCCCTCCCCATGAACACCCCCAAAAATCGAAAAACACTGCAAAATCAGCACAATCCCATTCCATCCATGGCCTCCATGATGTTTAAATTCAAGACAGCCCACAGAAAGACTAGGCACATGCTAGACTCAAATACCCCTGGTGAAAAGGCCACAAGTACAGGCCCAAAAATCGAAAAACACTGCAAAATCAGCACAATCCTATTCCATCCATGGCCTCCATGATGTTTAAATTCAAGACAGCCCACAGAAAGACTAGGCCCATGCTAGACTCAAATACCCCTGGTGAAAAGGCCACAAGTACAGGCCCAAAAATCGAAAAACACTGCAAAATCAGCACAATCCTATTCCATCCATGGCCTCCATGATGTTTAAATTCAAGACAGCCCACAGAAAGACTAGGCCCATGCTAGACTCAAATACCCCTGGTGAAAAGGCCACAAGTACAGGCCCAAAAATCGAAAAACACTGCAAAATCAGCACAATCCTATTCCATCCATGGCCTCCATGATGTTTAAATTCAAGACAGCCCACAGAAAGACTAGGCCCATGCTAGACTCAAATACCCCTGGTGAAAAGGCCACAAGTACAGGCCCAAAAATCGAAAAACACTGCAAAATCAGCACAATCCTATTCCATCCATGGCCTCCATGATGTTTAAATTCAAGACAGCCCACAGAAAGACTAGGCCCATGCTAGACTGAAATAACCCTGGTGAAAAGGCCACAAGTACAGGCCCAAAAATCGAAAAACACTGCAAAATCAGCACAATCCCATTCAATCCATGGCCTCCATGATGTTTAAATTCAAGACAACCCACAGAAATACTAGGCCCATGCAAGACTCACTACCCCTGGGCATAAATAAAGGTTGAAAAGTAGGCAAAATGGTTGGAGGCCTAACAACAAAGCCTGCATTCAAAATGGCCACTTGCCTGCCAGCACATGGCCAGTGCCTGTAGCTGCACTCAAAATGGCCACCAGCCACATGGCATGTCCCTCCCCATGAACACCCCCAAAAATCGAAAAACACTGCAAAATCAGCACAATCCCATTCCATCCATGGCCTCCATGATGTTTAAATTCAAGACAGCCCACAGAAAGACTAGGCCCATGCTAGACTCAAATACCCCTGGTGAAAAGGCCACAAGTACAGGCCCAAAAATCGAAAAACACTGCAAAATCAGCACAATCCTATTCCATCCATGGCCTCCATGATGTTTAAATTCAAGACAGCCCACAGAAAGACTAGGCCCATGCTAGACTCAAATACCCCTGGTGAAAAGGCCACAAGTACAGGCCCAAAAATCGAAAAACACTGCAAAATCAGCACAATCCTATTCCATCCATGGCCTCCATGATGTTTAAATTCAAGACAGCCCACAGAAAGACTAGGCCCATGCTAGACTCAAATACCCCTGGTGAAAAGGCCACAAGTACAGGCCCAAAAATCGAAAAACACTGCAAAATCAGCACAATCCTATTCCATCCATGGCCTCCATGATGTTTAAATTCAAGACAGCCCACAGAAAGACTAGGCCCATGCTAGACTCAAATACCCCTGGTGAAAAGGCCACAAGTACAGGCCCAAAAATCGAAAAACACTGCAAAATCAGCACAATCCCATTCCATCCATGGCCTCCATGATGTTTAAATTCAAGACAGCCCACAGAAAGACTAGGCCCATGCACCACTCACTACCCCTGGTCAAGGCCCCAACAACAGGTCAAAAATCGAAAAACACAAAATTTTACAAAAAAAAAAAAATCGAAAAACACAGAAAAATCAGCACAATCCCAATTCATCTATGGCCTCCATGATGTTTAAGTTCAAGACAACCACAGTACACCCACCACTGAGTACCCCTGGGGAAAAGGCCCCAAAACAGCCCAAAAATCGAAAATCCCAAAATTTTAGTTGCAGCAACTGTAATGCCCCAAACAAACTTACTTGTAAAATTTCTAATCCAACAGTGATCCAAAGAAAGTCAAAAAGGCCTCAAATCCAAAGATCCAGCAGCATCCACAAAAAGTAATCCTTCCAGGTCCACATCCGAATGAAAAGTGACCAGGAGATGGACAAAGCACTGGGAGGAGCCTGCTGAACAGGAACAGGAAGTTGAAGACTATGGGGCACTTCCTTCCTCCCACCCCCCTGCCCCCCTCCCCAAAATGGACTCCTCGCTAAAAAAGTGCAGGCAAATGTCAAACTAAGGAGTTATTCACATAAAAATCATCATTTCTAGAAGGTTTATGCTGCTTGCTGGTGGATTTCTTGTGCAGAATTGCAAATTTATATTTTCGCTCGCCGCATCTCAAATCTCGCAATTGCGAAGTATCGCGAGACGTGATCTCGCCGTACTCGCGTTGACAAACTATCGCTGGCAAGCCGCGATGACGTAATCGCGCTCGCCAATTCCCGCGGGATCACACAGCAAGATCCAAAATGGCGCAGCACTCGCAAACTATCGAAAAAAACAACTCGGCAAACGATGATAAACGCCGCGCGCCGCAAAAATTGTATCACCAACGCCGCGCGCCGCCAAAAAAATCCGCTGCGTGCGAATTTGCGGATTTTGCGGGAAATCCGCAAATCTCGCGGATTGCGGATTTCCCGAAAATCCGCAAAATCCGCGAGCGGAACGGATTTTCCGCCCACGCTTACTCGCCAGGTCTGCTCACCCAGGCCGCTCCGTCAGACAGGCTTGGCCTCTCATGGGATCAGGAGCCCGCCATTTGGGTTTTACTCCAGGGCCGGCTGCCCATCAGGGAACTCTGCCTGTCATCTGGGACTCACTGTTCGGTGGCCAGTGAAGCAATTAACAGCCTCTCCTGCACACAAGCCACCAGTCGCTCGGTCTCCTCACCTTTTCTGCTGTCCGCTGCAGGGACTCCGGCGGCTGCAAAGTTCACTTTGGGGGTGCCAACTGCCACAGGCTCGCGGAATTAATCAGCCGCTCGCCATCTTGTCTGTGCAGTGTGGCCACTGGTCGGCCTGTCTCAGGTGTCGTTACTGCACACCTCACCCTTGGTAGGTTTTTATTTTCCCGGTGCACATCCCCAGGTGTCCACGCTGCGGGTTGCTGGGCAGTAAAATTAGAGCCGGATTACCGGGCCCGGTTGCAGGAGCCCCACGACTATGCATCCGCCATGCTTGGGTGTTGGCTACACCCCTGCATGTTTACTCTTTCATACTTTTTCTTCGAGCTCAGCAATTCCCATCAATATGCAGCAGAGGTATGCGCGCAAGCACACAGTTTCAATTTTCAATAAGTAATTGCATTCCTTGTGCTACATAAAGATATACCTCCTGTGTGTGAGAGAGACTTGGCATGTGTGAGAGAGAGTGTGTGCGCATGTATGAGAACGTGAGGGATAACTAATCATAGGCGTGCTTGTTCATTTGGTTTGGCCATTTAACGAGTGCGCAATGGCCCCTCCTCCCATTTGGGCATCTCAGCCTAAGCCTGTCAAAGCCCCGCCTCCTCCCCCTGGTTGCTTCATGGAAACAACCCTCGGCACTATTTACAATCAGTTGTTCTTTACTGTCTGTCCTTTTTGTCCCTTGATCCATGCGGTGAAAAGAGACAAACAAATGTGCTGCATGCCTCATGATATCACTACGCTTCGTGCCTCTTGATATTACCCCACATCGCATACGGTAACCGTAACCACACACTAAACGGGGCTGGAATATACATGCTAATGACTCCGACAGCAGACAGTCATGTAACCGCAAAATGCCACCAGGGATATCCGTTTCATTGCTTTCTTTTGACTCGTCTTGCAGTTGTCATGTTGGCATTCTTCCCGTCGCGCGATGCTGTTACTGGGTGCGCAGGGAAGAAGGCCAAGGTTGGAACGTTTTAAGGTGAGCGGCCGGTGGTGTGATTTTGACAGTTGCACTCTGGCTCTTTGGTCGTGCTCCTGCTGCTCTCCCTCAAACAGGAATAAACTTTGTTGAACCTTACAAATGTGTTGAGTTGTACATGCCACAATTTGACGACAAACTGACTTGACCTGGGAGCCACACATGCAACTGCCATAGGTGTTGGTGCAGTGCGGCAGTGCCACGTTGTGGCGAGGTGACTCCTGTGTTCCGGTGGCTTTGCACTATGAGTAAGCATATGCCTCATCTTCCTTCCACCCACTGCTGTGATGAGGGAGAGCGGAGTCCTTTCAGGTAATTTTGTTTTAGACCAAACTTATGTGAAGGGGTTTTATGGAGCACGTGCTTTCTGCACCTCACTTGTTACTGGAGTGCTGTGTTGTGGAATCTACACATGGACACTGAAACAGACTTCAAAGCTGAGGTGATTTGACTGCATGTCGTTACGTGTGCACCAGCAGACTTTTCAAAGGCTTTCACTCAAATCTTGTGTAACACTGTGGCATATACACCGCCTGAAGAGATTTTATTTCTTTATATCATCAAGTATTCAGTGACACACACACTTGAAGGTGTAATCTTCACTTATTCTATTGCGTGTTACTGTGATACGCACACCTTGTAAGGGGATTTCTTTCCCTTCCATTTCATAGTGTATTTCAATGATATTCCTCATAATTTGGCGTGTCACGGTGTTATGCACACCTTTATTGGAATTTCACTCCTTTTGTTAAATTCCTTATGTTTGCTTTGCATGTCACAGTGGCACGCACACCTTATTGGGAGGAGGCAATTTTCTACACCTTGCCAAAAGTTTCAGTGATAGCACACTTTTTGCACTTTTCTACCTTTCCTTCTAATTTGGTGTTCGTTTGATTCGTACACGTTTATTAAAATTTCATCCGGTACCAAAAATAATTGTGCAGGTCTTGCGTGTCACGGTGGTACGCACAACTTGTTGGGAGTAAGTTGTTTTCTACACTTTCCCAAAGGTTTCAGTGATGTGCATACTTTTTGTTTTTTCAAGTTAGTCCTAAGCACATTACATACTATAACGTAAGTACAGTTATACGCACCTCCCATCTTTGAAAAGTAGTCACATTCAAGTATTTGTGATTTGTGATTCAACCATGTGCACCCAAATGTTTTCGCTTACCCTTTCTTTACCATGTCTACCTGGCCCAGGTGAACCACAGATGAAATTAACAGACCGGAAGGACTATTTCATGAACTACTTATCAGCAATTGAAGAGGAGGGTTCAGAAGAATTTACTTCCTCATGCAAAAAGAAAATGTTACTGCATAGTTTAGGTCCTGCAGGAATACGTATCTAGCTCCAAATGGAGAAGAACACCAGAACGGCAGAAGAGTGGGATGTTTTTGTGAATGCACGTGATGACTTAGCCCACTATTATTCACCAACAGTTTGTGTAGCCATTGATAGGTTTAACTTCTTCCAGAGGAAGCACGCCAAGTCTGAACCTGTAGAAGACTATGTATTGGCCTTGAAAAAGTTAACAAAACTTGTAAATTTGGTAATTTACATGATGACCTAATTAGAGACCAATTTATCCTGCATAGTAATGATACCAATGTACAAGAAAGACTTTGGGTAAGTGGGGACTCATCACTCAAGAATGTTATAGCTCTAGTGAAAAAGAGTGAACTATCTAAAGCAGCTCATTCCTCACCCACAACTAACGGAGGTGAAACAAAGGAGATTGTGTTAGTTTGTAAATTGTCTTAAATTAATAATTTTAAAGCTATTAGCAGTTCTGACACTGAAAGGAAACCTACAATGAGTTCCAGATATAAAAATCTGAGTTGCTACAGGTGTGGTAGTAAAGAGCACTTAGCCAGTGATGGGAACTGCCCTGCAATTAAAGTGAAGTGCTTGTTCTGTGGTGTAACTTGTCACTATGCCAAAGTGTGCAGGACAAAAAATAAAGGTTGGCAGTGTGTTAAATTGGTAGATAACAGGTCTGACTCTGAACTGTATGACGCTGGCCACATAGATGAAGAAACGGGGGGTTCTATGCATTGAATACCCAGTTCTTAACCTAGGCAATGTGACAAGGAACAAACCATTGTGCTAAGTTGACATTAGAGGCGTAACATTAAATATTACTGCAGATTCTGGGTCCACGTTTCCTATCATGAACAAAGCTCTATGGGAAAGTAAATTTGTGAATGTAGTGGTTATGCAACTGATTGAATCTGACATCCATCCTGTCACCTTCACGGGGGAGAGAGTATCGATGTGTGGATATTGTGTATTACCCTTTAAATTCAAAAGTAGAGTGACTGTCACTAAACTATACATGTCTGAGGTTGGTCCTTCAGTACTGGGGTGGGTGGATCAAAAGACTTAAATATCATGTTAAACCCCAACAGCATGGAGCAAGTACTAGGAGTAGAAGACACTGAGTTAGATTTGGTAGACAAGCTCAAAAAACAGTGCACATACGTATTTTCTTCAATGAATGGGAATCTTAAGAACTTTGTCCGGAAGATTGTCTTGAAGAGGGATGCCGCACCTGTTTTCCATAAAGTAAGGAATATTCCTTTAAGCGTGAGGGAAGAAGTTACGAAAGAATTGGAGAACTTGGAACGTACATTGATTACAGAGGCAGTGGAGTTTGCTGAATGGATGGGTCTGCTTGTTGTGGCCAGGAAAATTGAGGTTATGTATAGATTTGAGGGACCTAAATAAAAATGTAGTTGTGGACAAATTTTCGTTGCCCAAGATTAATGAATTGCTGGCCTTGACCAAAGGTGTCAAATGGTTCTCTACGATAGATCCAGCGTCAGCGTACCACCAAGTGACTCTACAACCTGACAGCAGAGATCTCACAGCGTTTATATCGCCGGTTGGGTGTTTCAGATTTATTCACATGCCATTTGGACTAGCCACAGCAGCTGTAGTCTTTCAAAGACTTAAGCATTGACTTTTCAAAGATCTTACAGGTGTAGCCTACTTCCAGGACGATTTGTTGGTTATGGGTAAGAACAAAGAGGAACATGAACGTAGACTTTATGGAGTGTTAGGTAAGTTGAAAGCTTGCGGTCTAACAGCTGAAATAAACAAGTGTACATTTGGGAAGGACTATACCTTAAGCAAAGTCAAAGATTACACTTTGCAAAATTGGCCAGACAAAACATTGCTAGATGGAGAGTGCAAGAGCTTTTGGGAGCTCAGAGATGAACTAGCTGTTTCAGGTTCAGGATTCCTTCTCAGGAATAAGAAAGTCATTCGACCGCAGTGCCTGAGGAAGAAAATATTGGAATTAACACTTGAGGGACATCAAGGCATTGTTACGTCTAAGTATAGGCTTAAGAATTCGTATTGGTGGCCCGGAAGGGACAATGCAATGGAAACATTTGTTAGAACATGTGAACATTGCAGCAATTCAGATACGTCTCTTGTGGTGAGACCACCCTTGGGCACTAGAGCTTTACCTTCTGGTACGTGGGAGGATCTGGCTATTGACATCCTGAGTCCTGTGTTATATAGTAAGGGGGTACCCAAATACATCTTGGTGTTGTTTGACATGTATTCTAAAAGGCCGGAGATGAGGATCCGTGAATCTTTGAGAGAAGGTATCCCCAAGACACTCTTGAGCGATAACGGATCACAATTTGTTGCAGAAAAGTTAACTTGTTTCTCAAAAAGGAATGGCATCAAGGAGAAAAAGACACCAGTGCATCATCCTGCTTGTAATGGCACTGTTGAAAGGTTCAACAGAGTCATTATGGGCAGTATTCAAGCAGCCATTAATGCTGGTGAGAATTGGAAGCAGGAACTTAATAAATTGGTGTGGACATATTGCATTAGTCCTACGGTAACTGGGTATTGCCCTTTTAACATTTTGAGAAGTAGACATCCCTTCACCAGAGATAACATGGCATGGATGTCTCAGGAATTGCAGTGTAAATGGTCACCTGTTGTGGTCAAAACTAATCTGGAGAAACCCTGTAGCATGTACAAGGAGTATGTAAACAAAAAGAGGAGTGCTCAAATTGTACCCTTGTGTGAAGGAGAGTGGGTGTGGGTCAAGTCCAGTAAGTTAGTTGATAAAAAAGGGAGCAGCCTTTTCTCTGAACCATTGAGAGTGAGGAAATGTTTCACTTATCCTGCTAAATTGGAAGACAGCAAGGTTTGGCATTTCAGCAAAGTGGCCAAATGCAACAACATCTTGTCATGGAAGAGGGGCTGCGACCGTTCCCTGGGTTCATGGATTTAGGATGAGAACATTTTGGATGATGTAAGCACGGAGTCCAATTCCAATTTTGGGTGTAATGAGTAGGCTAGGAGGAGTCCTTCAGAGTCAATAGATGATACACAAACTGATGGCACACTTGGAAAGTGCTGTGTTTCCAGTAGGGTAAGAGAGTCACGGTTGCCACTGGGGACACCAGGAGTTTCAGAAGTTAAAAATGGAGCGAAGGCTACACGAAGGGGTAGAAAAGTCAAACTACCTGTCAAGTATAATGATTACATTGTTAGTTAACCTGGGGGGTTACATTCCTCCTATGCATTTTTTTACTGTGTTGTCTTAGGTATATTTTGATGAAGTGTTGACATTGTCAATTACATCATTAGACTCACTTACCAGCAAGTTCCATGTTGTTATCCTCAGATGTTTCTAACCTTCACCTCTGTTCTATTGCAGTCATTTGTATTTTGGATCACCATACCATAGACATGTTGCCTTTAGTTTTGTACCTATGTATAAAAAGGGAAGATGTGTCATGTTGGCATTCTTCCCATCGTGCGATGTTGTTACTGAGCATGCTGGGGTGAATGCCAAGGTTGGAACGTTCTAAGTTGAGCGGCTGGTGGTGTGAATCTGACAGTTGCTCTCGGGCTGTTTGGTCGTGCTCCTGCCACTCTTCCTCAAAGAAGAATAAACTTTGTTGAACCTTACAAATGTGTTGAGTCGTACTTACTACAGCAGTCCCCTCAGACATGCATGAAGCGTGATAAGGACATTTGTTCCTCCTTGGTGATTCCTCCTTTGCTTTGAGCCTGCCAGGCCTTCTATCAGCTCTTCTTTTGATTTTTGGTCCCATTTGCTGTCACGAGAGGCCTCAACCACTGCACAATGAGATCTAAGGGATGAGAAGACGACTCCCATCCCTCATCCGACCTGAAAAATCAAGAGAAGTGGATTGTCTCTCCCAACTCACGTATTGTGTCTGGCTATGAGAGTGCATCCCATACAGCTGAGGAGTCTTTTCAGTCATCTCTGGTAGCCCCTCTGTCTGCTCTAGAATTCCTGTCCCTGCCTCCTCTGGTATCCCTCTTCCCCTATCTGCCCGCATATCCCGTTTTGCCTACTATATATCCCTCTCTGTGTCCTCTGTTACCTCTCTCTCTGTCCCTTTCACCTACTTGAGTTTGCTCTCTGTCTGCTCCCCTTTTCAGGCTGTTGCCCTCCTAAATTGATATGGTTTTGTCTCTAAACACAGGGGTCTCTCTCTCAGCTGCTGGTTATGGTAGCTGCCCACACTGCCCGGTGGCGTAGCAAAGGCATCATGGTTCCTCATGCAGGTAAGGGAAAGTCCCTCGACTACAGTTTGCTGCTGGAAGAGAGTCATAATTGGGGACGAGAGTGCCCTTTACACCAATGGGCTCAGTGTCATTGCACCTGTGGCACTGTTATCAGCTACGCCCCTTTAACTGCCTCATTGAGTATTCCCTTCTACCTAATCTGCCACCATGGTCGGCTGTTTAAGCTTTTCCCCTGATGACTATGGTCTTTCCTCTGGCCTTTACTCATGCTTTCTTTGATATCCACTCTGCCTACTTAGGTGTCACTGTGTTACCAACTTGGGTATCTTCTGTTGATGAGTGGAGATGATAAGCCCGTGGCCTACTCAGTCGTCTTGTACTGTCTACATAGGTATCCCTTCAGGGTTTTAATGTGTGTACTCTGGTTTACTTGCTGCCTGCTAAAGTAGTATTATTATTTGTAGCTGGTCTGGCATGACCTATGCCTGCTCAGGATTCTACTCCTGCCTATTCTGTTCTTCCTGCTGCCTCCCAGGATAGTCTAGCAGCCTACTCAGATGCCTTGTTGCCTTCTCAGCTACCTCTTCAACTTGCTCAAACTTCTTTGGTTGCCGACTTCTCAGGTATATTCAGGGAATGTTCTGGTAATGTTACTGACTACTCTGGTATACAGTCTGACTTATGCTTGTTTGGACATAGATGCTCCGCTACCCTTTCTGCCTGCTAGGTGTTTTTCCTGAAAGGCTTGGCATCTCTACTACCCTCCCTGGTACTCTGTCCTACTGTCACAGCTTCCTGCTGTGCTACCCATTCTGTGTGCCCTGCTATTACTGCAGCCTCATCTGCTACTCTCCTTACATGCTCAGGTATGTCATTTTGGACTTTAACCTTGTTACTTGCTCGATTATCCCTGCCTGCTCTGATATGCCTACAGGAAATCCTTGCTGTCCGCAGTAACATGCCTTTCTGTCCTACTGGCATCCCTCCTAACTGTTCGGGTACAGCCTGACTTGAATAAGATGATATCTGTCTGCTCAAGCATCCTCTTTACTGTTACTGTGTGACTTCATACGTTTTACTTAACAACGCAGTGCATTCTGCTACTTGTAGTGTTTGAGCCTATCAGGCCGAGCGGGCTGAGCTGACACATTACAAAGGGATGCATGAAGAAAGCCAAGACTGGTGACATTGACTGTCTGTAACCTGGTGCATTGATGAACCAGGTTACATAGGTTGTACATAGGTTGTCCCTGCTGGCTACAGGTTTATACCATGGACTGTCCTCTCATCACTGAGGCCTGCTCAGGTTTCCCTGAACCGCTGGCTGTGCAGCCTGCCATAAACCGCCTCTGCCCGCCTCACTTCTTAATGTAAAATTCAAATGTGTTAATTTAAATAATAGTATCTTTTTGATAATTTTAATGTTCCAGAAGATGGATTCGATATGAAAACTCTGCAGTAGGTCTGCGCAAGAAGGTGCCATGACCCACACCCTCCGTGTAAGACACCATAAGCCAGGCTTGGTGTTTTATGCAGCCACGCTTGGCATGTTGCTCCTTTTTACACTAGTTCATATCATAAATGCAAAACTACAAGTCCCAGAATTCAAAGTGATATTACATATTACCTAAAACGAGAACAAAAGATGACTGACCTGTGGGGATCATCAATAACACTCGTCCAATTGGCAGCATTGAATTATGGCACAATTTTTACCCATGTTCCTCCGCAGTGTACCTGGGCTGAGCTATATCCGTTAATTCAAAGCTTTTGTGGTGGCTCAGTAGAAGTCTTTTTTTACTTTAGAAAGCTTTATTGAAAATAATAAACATAGTAACAATTCATTAAAAAATATGTGATTTAAAAATGAAAAACGTAATGATAATTAAAGTAACATATATGCAAATCAGACCCAAAAATGGGAGGTGAAGCTATTCAAAAGTAAAGAAGCCTTTTGAATTTTTTAAGAGGAGGGGTGAAAGGAAAAGAGGGAGGGGAGGCATAGAAACAGTTAGAGATGAAATAATGATAAATATAACATTGAGCACTTTGAGAAGGAAAAGAGTTAGTTCAGGGAGCATGTCTGGAAAGAAAAGCGGTTAAAGGTGACCATAACAAGTCTTTTGTGATTAATAAAGGAACTGAGGTGGCAAAGGAATGATCAGGCCTATGGTGTTGACAAAGCAAGTTCCATCAGGCGTGATACGACATTTTTTAGGTGTCTTTTCAGTTGGTTGTGATGATCTGAAAAGAAAGTGCTTAGTATAGATCCATAAATGTACGCACATTACAATGTCCAGTCCATAAAGGTGATGAGCCTCCTAAAAATATATGTACAATCTCAAAAGGGAAATCTGTAGACAAAATGTTGTTTAATTTAGACCAGATAAGGGTCCATAGGGATTTAATGAACGGGCAATGAAAAAACATATGAAGAAAATCGCTATCCTCACATGAGCAAGACCAACATTTCTTGGACTCTAGTAGTTTGAATTTGTGCAGTTCTGAAGGAGTGAAAAAGAGTCTATTGTAAAAAAATATATATGGTCTGTGTGGTGCTAGCAGAGCGGGAGGAGGTATGTATTTTAGACCATAAAGAATCCCAAGTTTGAAGTGAAAATTCCAGAGCTAAATCTTCCTCCCATACAAGTTCTAATTTAGACTTAGATCTGACAGTGGTAGAACGGGAAAGTAATTTATATATGGCAGCAGCTTTGACAGGGATAGAAAAGTCTATTCAGGAAGAGGTCTGAACAAAAGTGACAGGAGGGCAACCCTAAGAGAGGATACGAACCAGAGAGTCTTTCTGTAAGGGGTATTGAAGAGAATGTGTTTTGGAAATACCATATGAGTCACGAATATCTACGATGTCCCTCGGAGAATTATCCTTCAGTAGATGGTCAAGAGTAATGATACCTTTATCAATCCATTCCTTCCAAAAGAGTGCTCTATTTTTGATCTTTAAGAATTTGTTATACAGATTGGTGTCTGGGAGAAAAAATAATCAGAAGAGAGATGGAAACGATACAGAGAAAGAGCAAGGGCTTTCGAGTGATTAAATATGGGGGTGGAATTACGCTTCGGGGGCTGAGTCAAGAGAGTAGCTGTAAGAAATGAGAAAGGTAAAAGTTGTGCGAGTTCAATTGTTCTCCAAGCAGTTAGGGGAGGACAGGAAGAGTCAGTTAAAAAAGACCAAATTTGTTTAAACGTGAAGGCAGAGTGATATCGGTTAAGGTTAGGAAAGTTAACTTCACCCAAATCTTTGTTTTGTTGAAGGCGGGAAAAAGAAATCCTAGCTTTGCGATTATTCCATACGAATTTTGTAAGGGAACGATTTATGGTATTAAAGAAGGAAAGCGGGAGAGAAACAGGGAGCATCGATAAATAAAAATTGATAATGGGGATGAGCATCATTTTAATAGTGGCAAGCCTTCACCACCAGGATAAGAAAAGAGGGGACCAACCCTCAGTGAGTACAGAGAGTTTTTTAAGTATGTCCGCTTGGCTGATTGCAATAGTATCCCTAATAGTATTTGCGTAAAGGACACCTAAACATTTAATACTCCTTGGATTCCATTCAAAGCCAGAACCATGAAACATATGTGAAAGACAGAAATTGTTTAAAGGTGAAACTTCTGATTTATCAATATTTCGTTTGTAGCCAGAAACCGAGGAGTATGCTTGTAATAAAGAGAAAAAAGAAGGTAAAGACATAGAGGGGTTAGAAATGTAAAGTAAAAAATCATCAGAGTAAGCAGTGAACTTAATATCAATATTCTGGAATTGGAAACCTGCATAGAGTGTTGAACGCCTATTTTTCTCCAGAAAGGGCTCTAAAGAAAGAAGAAAGAGAAGAGGGGAAAGGGGATATCCTTGCCTGGTACCTCTACGGAGGGAGAAGTATTTGGATTGACAGCCATTTACCCAAATGGAGGTAGAGGAAGCTGAATATAACAGTTGGATATATTGAATATTAGGGGGACTAAACCCATGCCATCTCAACGCTCCAAGCATAAAGTCCCAGCTTACCCTATTGAATGCTTTCTCAGCATCCAATGTGATGGCAGCGATGGGTAGTCCATTTTAGAGGCAAGGTGAATGATGTTGAGGAGAGTTCTCAAATTGTCAGTGATTGATCTATAAGCATGGGCGAATTTTGCGAATCTGGCGTTCGCGAATTTGCGTATTTGCGAATTCGCAATCCGCAAAATTCGCGAACTCTCGCGAATTTGCAGATTTTTTTTTTGTGTTCGCAAGGGTTTCTGCCAGTTCGTGAGGGTTTTGTACCAGTTCGCAATTGCGAACTTACTTGTCTGCTCGCAACGGTTCGACTATGTTGTTTCTACGTCTGGTTCATCATCACAGGTTCACAGCACCCTCTGTTTCACCACTGCCACCCTCTGTTTCACCCATGCCACCCTCTGGTACATCAATGCCACCCTGGGGTTCATCACTGTAGATTGTGGGGGGGAAAAGAAAGCACACCTGCCCTGCTTCAACTGACATGAATTAATTTGGGATTGATTTATTAATGTGTCACTGTTTTAAAATTCCAGTCTGGCACCTGCTTCCTTATCTGTAATTTTGCTTTCTGTTGCAGTGCAATTCTTTTTCCCCAGGACCTTTGTGGCCTACTTGTAGCTATTCTATGAGCCTGCTGTGAGGGTCAGAGCAGGGTCATAGAATAGTTGCAAGTAGGCAACTGAACTCTGGAGGGGCCCCTCAGGAAGCACTACAGGGAATGGTTACTAATGATGAGTTTGAACTTTTGCACCTGCTGAGTGCTTTCAGTTTTGCAAAACTCGTTTTTCTGCAATTTCGCGGGATTCGCGGGGCGCGAACTTGCGCGAGATCGAATTCGAAAGCCGTGAATATGCAATTTGTTTTTTTGCGGCGTGTTAGTTCGCAAGGTTTTTTTTTTTTTTAGCGAGCCGCTTGTAGCGCAACGGCGCGAAGTTACCCTGACAGTCGTTCACGGGTGCGGCCATCTTGTTTGCATGACGTATTTCCGTTTCCGGGCGCGATGTGTAATCTCGCAAAGTGTGCGGCTCGCCAGTACAATTTCGCGTTGTAGTGTAGTTCCTATTTTCCCAATAGGCCCTGCGCATTGGAATAACATAAACAGTAGTATCGATGTAGAAGTGCGGATCTTCCAGGCCTCCACTGACTATGCTAAACTTAATTGGGTTTGTTACCAACCAGCTCAGAGGTCACTGGAAACTTTCTTGACTGAAATAGGAAGTGATCAGCTTCCCTGGCACAGCCAAGAAGGGATTCAGTTTTCCAACAACCGTGCAACATGACAACTTTGCTCCTCAGATAAGAGTCAATCTCTAGGGTCGTGTGAAACAATAGACAGTTATTTTACTCAGTCAGTGGTTGTGCAGTTTACTTTCACAATATGTAGAGAATAGAGAGACGGGCGTTTTCAATAAAGGGTAACATTTATTGAACAGTCTTCCTTCTCGTACAAGAGAAATGAATTGCCACAATTGCAAGACTTGTTATTATAAAAAGTATGTACAGTAAGATAAGTATTGCGAAATAATACTGTAAAAGCATTGATATGGTTTCTTAGCCATACAATGGTTTAAAATGAATAAAACATATATACATTCATATATATATTAGGCTAAAATACTCAACTGGTGCTTCTAACTACGCCTACCCCAGTGTACCTGACCTAAGCCTAATACTTGGGAGGGGAGTAAGTAAGTAGCTTTAGTTTAAGTTGGTTTTGCCAAGGTTTGCTTCAAGAATTCTCTCTAAGGGTTTAGTCAACACCATACCTCTGGAATAGAATGATGGAGGTCTGGTATCTCCTTCAGGGGGTCGATATCCCAGTCACCCGCAAGGGTAGACTAGAAACGCCGGAGCTGGATTTCTCTGTAGGAGAAAGGCAGCGTCTCTTCTCAGCGCGTCGAGGAGGAGGAGGAGGGGCAGCGTCCGCGGGCAGCTTGCATCTGCTGGGCTCTTGCAGGGGATGGCTGTTCAGCTCCTAAGTTCACCACACCATCGTTCGCTAGTTAGCAGCGATAGCAGTAGCGATAGCAGCTATGGTATCATCAGCATGACAGCTTCTTCAGCAGCAGCGAGATAGCTGGCAGCATCAGCTTCAGCAACACAACAGCAAACAGCTATTGCTTAAGGCAACGTTGGTAGTATTTATACCTGAAAGGTGCCTTGTTTGACGTAAGTTTTTGGACATAAGACGTCAATAAAGATGTCACTAGGAAGTGATCGTCTATCAGTGCTCATTAGAGTTCTATTACTAATCAAAACACAGCAAGCGGGGATTTCCAGGTTGCTGAGTTTTTATCTTGTTGAAGAACTTGGAGTGTTAATCTAGGAATCTCAGATAGTAACTTCTGCTATGTCATTGCACTAATTGGTTGCAAAGGAAGTGGCAGAGAAAGCTATTCTGAAATGTGGCTCTGTTCGTGTGAGGCCAGAGACGAGTTTCTGAATATTGCACTTGAACGGTTATGCCAATATAGGGAATAAATGGATTTATAGCCGAATAGGGGCATAAGGTCACAGTATCGATCAGGGTCCTAGATTAGCACGCAACAGCGTGTGATCGCGAGGAAAATCTCGCGCGAACTTACCCACGCGGTCGTGAACGGGCACGGCCATCTTGTTTCTCATTCATTGCTATGGTTCTGGGCATGCTTTCTGTATCCTCTCTGAATCTCTGCCATCCTTTGCTTGTTTGAAGTTTTTTTTAATCTATTTTACTTATTATCTATCCCTCTATTTTTCTAGCTCTATATTTTTGTGTTTACTGCTACTTTTGGTTAATTTTAAACTACTTTTTTAAACTCTTTTCTTTTCTTCTTCCCTATTCTATTTCTTCTTTATTATTTAGCTTCCTTTCTGTCCAGACCATGGTAAAGGGAGCCGGGAAGCATCCTGAGAAGGGGAAGGGTCCCGCACCCCGTGCCCGGCTCCCGTACGGGCGTTTGAGGGGGGAGACAGTCACAGCCCGGGAGATCTTTAGCGTGGAGGAGGTGGCTGCACTAGTCTTTTATGTCCAGCGCCGCCTCCCCAGGACCATCATGGCAGGCGGCAAGATCGCTAGCGGCTACGGGATCCGGGAGCGCCGGAAGTGATGGGAGAAGGTGTGCCGGGCCATGTACCAACACTCTCGGGTCCGGCACACCTACAACCAGGCCACCCACCGTTGGACGGATCTCCTGGACCGGGAACACGATCTGCTCGACCTGCTCGGCTTTGAGATCCCCGGGCTTGGTGAGTAGTTGTAGCTATTTCTTTACTACTCTGTTTTCTCCTGCTCTGTGTGTTATTATCTTGCAAATTTTAGTTTTTTACCAAGAGCAATAATGCTGCTGATTACATTGTAGGAAAATTATATTTCAAAATCTTCTGTGCATTTCAGGTGCACTGCTCTCCTTCTCAGTAGCGCTGCTACTATGCTTATTTGTTTTCGATTTTGTGTTCATTTCATTGGCCTGTGAAATTATGCATGAGTGTAGTTTAAAGAACTGCGTAATGCTAGACACTAAGGGTCAGATTTTTAATTACCGGCGCATCCCTGCAAAGTAGCAGGGATGCGCCAGTAATTGTGCGCCACGCCACCACCACCCATGGTGCGCCGTATTTACAATGCGGCGCACCATGGCCCCAAAACGTCACCGAAGCGTTACGCTTCTGTGCCGTAAAGGCGGTGCATTGCTGGAGTTGCGTTGCAACGATGGCGCAGCTCCAGCAATGCTCTGGGGTGCCCTATCTCTCCAATGCTGCGTCAAGCCGTACGTCTGCTTCAAGCAGGCGCAGGGTTTGAGTCACGCATCATTGTCCTCAAAGTGACTGATTGAAATCTTGTAGATTTCCCCCAGCCACTTTTAGGATGCGTTCCTGCGCAGGAACGCCCTCCCTTGCGCCGGAACGCCCCCTGATGGCGCAGGGCTTTACAACGTGATGCATCTCCCATATGCGTCATGTTGTTAATATACGCCGCACCATGGCGCCTCTTTTGCTCTGCCGCGGCGTCACAAAAGTCACGCAACAATGGAGCAAAAGAGCCGCAAGGGTCTTCTAAATCAGCCCCTACAGACTCAAGTCCAGCCCTTCCTTTGTACACCTGGCAATAAGAAGAAATAGTGGTGGTGGATTGATAGGTTGAGTATTTTAATGACTGGTTAATGCAGTAGAAAACTTTTTAGTGTTGTCGCTGATCTGCAATCACGATGGACTTTGTCTGTCACTTCGCGTGCTGCGGACTGCTGCCTGCCAGTCCTAGGCGAACCTTTTTAGTAGTTTGTTTAGTGAGTTACATAAGAACTTTCCAAGTCGACGGTCCGCAAATCAAGCAATGCTAATAACGTAGTAGACCACATGAGATAGGTCAATATATCCCGTGGAATAGTTGTCTATTTGCTATTTTGCCAAAATATTTTGTTATTGTTCTTTTGAAATGTTTGATTTGGTTGACAAATATCATCCATGTTTTTTGGTCTTTCTTTCTTTCATGTTGTACATCAGCTCCCCCCAGGGGCAAGAGGGCATTGGAGGAGGCTGCTGCTGCTGCTGAACAGGATCGGTCAGGCGAGGGCTCCTTTGCTGGCCCCGGTAAGTTTTAATTTTAATATAGAGTACCTATTTTTTCCTAGCGTTCCTCATTCGATTTTTTCTAAATCGCCTTTGATCTTCTTGTAGACTGTATCTAAATTCTTATCCTGCCTCGACTATGACTCCCTGTGGTATTACTAGATTATTCTTATTAGTCTGTCTGTGTAGCTAACTAAGATTGCACATTTGGCAATTCCATTGGACTCCCATTTTAGTCAGCAATAGCTCTATGCACTGAGTGCAGTCCTCTGGGATTGTCCATAATGTCTTTTCAAGTCTTCTAAATGTTTATGCTTTGGCAATTGCCAACAATAAAAAGGTGAATGACCACCAAGAAAGAATAAGATACTACTTTACTCTTGGTTTGGATAGGAGGACAATCCATTCTACTACTGTTGCAGGGACAAATCTGCACAAACAGAACTATGGACACTAAATAGTGCATTGTTTATCAATTATAATAGGCGCAGGTAGACTTTCCACATACCTCAGTGATATCAGACTTTGAAGAACCCCCAATCTCCTTACTGACTAGATAGTGTGGCAGAGTCATTTAGCTCCCGAATTCATCGATGATTGATCCCCAATGATGATTATCCAACGCAGGACAAGAGTACGGAGTCAGAGTCCAGAAGTGTCAGAGGCACGGACTCATGCTTGCAAATTGTAAAACCTTTTGCTCATTCACTCATGACCAAAAACCACAGAGTCTATTTAAGTTTTAAAGCTTTATTAAAAGTAAAAATATTTATTAAAATCAAGCTTGTCATAAAACATAAACGGTTGATTAAAAATGGAAAAGTGCTTATACTCATTTTTTATTTCACACATTTATTGTGGGCGAGCCGAGCCCTCACCTGGTTTGAACTTTAATTTTTCTTTTTGGTGCTGAATCATTGGTCCCTTCGTCCTAATGATTTCTTCTTAAAAGTGAAGCTTCTGTCTGTTATGAGGAAAATGGTGCATGTTAAAAAGCAGCATTCATCAGTTGTGCCAAATAATGCTGCAAGACAACACCCTTCCCTGGAAAAAGGGACATTTTTACTTTAGAGTAGACAGTCACAATTTATTAGATTGGTTTCTGTATTCACATTTCTTCATTCCTAGACAAAATACTAGTGAGTGGTGTATGTCTATGACATCTAACATTCCTAAATGTACTTTGTAGGTGGAACATCTGGTGCTGGGCCCAGCGCGGAGGTGGAGGGAAGCTCTGGGGAGGAGGCGGTGCAAGTGCCGGACCAAACTGCTGTGCGGGTTGACACGGTAGTGGCGGGCAGTGGCAAGCTCTTATATTCCTTACTTATTGAGATTGCAGACTGCATAGTGTGCTGCTCCCCGTGAGAAAACGTAAGGTTTGTCCAGATGAGAGACATGAAGAAGAATGATTGACATTTAGGGGCCTATTATGATGGCGGACGGACCTGAGTCCGTCCGCAGGGGCAGCGGCGGTCCCTCTGTGGTAATTAGGATGTGACCGCCACCCTGGCGGCCACATCCTGTATTTTTATTATTGCAGCTGGTGCTGCTTGAAGCAGCACCCGCCGCAATGATAAAAATGTAAGTTGTGCATTTGCATGCACAAAGCGGCAGGCACCGCGCAGTGCCTGCCGCTTTGTGCAGGCAAATGTACCATAGGTACCCCCCATGTGCACCCCCCACCCCCTTCACCTCTGGGGGCCCGCAACGGGCCCCCAAACAAAAATTCGTATGCCTTTGCACGTCGGAAATGCCGCCGTGTAAAGGCATGTTCCTCCAGACATCCTAATATGGCTGGCGGTGTCTGATAGACACCGCCAGCCATGTTAGTGCTTTTCCGCCGCGGACGGGAGGCGACCGCGGCGGAAAAGCTGCGGACTGAAAAACGATCCCCCAGCCATCCTAATCTGGCGGGGGGCCTTTTTCAGTCCGCTGCGGATTTCCCGCATCCTCCGGGCCGGCGGTGGATTCCGCCGGCCCGGAGGATGCGGGAAATCCGCAATCCTAATCTGCCCCATTGTTTGAATGGATGGATGCCTGGATCATGGTACTATCTGACTCTTAGATAGCATATGTGTATCTAGAGAGAGTAGACGGTCACTGAATGAACTAAGTGTTACTTTGAAGAGCATGTAACACCGCACCCGCACGTCCGTCCCAGTGTAGGAAAGGCAAGGAAAAGAAGTTGTAATTTTGTCCGAATACTACCATGAATAGTAGCAGTAGTTTGTATTGCAAGCACAGCATATATCCGGCTATTACGATGGCCACTCACTACCTCTGTTAATAAGTTTAGTAGAACTCGGTCATTCATGTGTGGATGTATCACTGTTCACTCAATAAAAAGCAAAGCACCTAAAGTCATCCCATATGTAAGTAAATACATACCATGTGCAGTGATAGATAATCAGATTATTTATCTTCTTCATTTTCCTTTTCTAGTATTCATTGGCACTGCAGGGTGAAAGTTAAATTGATTAAGCAGTAGCCCTTGTAACAGAGTATTCTCAGTGCCACCCGTAATAGAAAAGTAAGAGCATCACCACCTGCATGTACTGGACTGGTACAGTAACGCAAGTCTGTCTCACTCATCATAGCGGGCGTCTGTTTTTCTCGGGTGCAAGTTGACTGCGCTGGCATTATGCCGGCTTGCAGAAGTTAACGTACCAATTTTGCTAAACAAGAGAGAAGAAGAAGAATAAGACTGGTGTACTGTCATAGTCGACTCTAATGGAGTGAGTCCATAGTGCTCGTAGAATTGATTCCTTAAACTTCCACTAATGTTAGAGCAAGGGTAAAGAAGTGGGAGGTTAGATAGATACTGGCCACAATAGTTATGTACTGCACTTGCAAGTTGCTAGTTCTACTGTGACACAACTTTCTGCTGAATCATTTTTTGTTAATCTTCAAGAAAATTGGTTACAGACTATGTCTTTCTTTCTTCATATAGATGCTCCTTCCAAACCAACCCGGAAGGAGCTGGCTAGACGGGCCCGGCAACGGAGGCTGGAGGCCACTGTCTCTGAATATCGCCGGCTGGTGGCCCAGGAGGAGGGGGACACGCAGTCTACCACAACATCTACCGGGACAGCTGCATCCTCCTCCGCGCTCCCTGGGTCACCCAGACGCCGCAGGTCTCCAGCGGTACGGAGCCGGGGTAATGCAGCCACCCGCCACCGCCGAGCAAAGAAATCAGCTGCCCCCCACAGCAGTTGCACCGCCTTTCCCTGAGGGTTTCCTACCTCGAGCAGGACCTGCTCAACACGAAAACCCTGCTCGAGGCCCTCCGCAAGGAGCATTCCGACCTGGCCCGGAAATTCAACAGGAGCAGCCAGCAGTAGGAGGAGACTGTCCCTTGCCCCTTTTTTAAAGACTTCTGGGGGGTGGGAATTGGGAGTTGGGTTTTTTCACTTGTTTGGATTTTTCACGGACATTCGTTGGGTTTAGGGAGTGGGGGTGGGTTGGGTCTTGTGGGAGATTATTTTTGTCAGGGATATAAATATACTTTAAACTTTATCTTAGCATACGTGTTTTTTTTACTGCTTTTGAGGCTGGTGGGTGGGGGTTTAACAGTAACTTTGCTTTGGTGACACTTAAGTGGCATCTTGATTCAAGTTGTGTAATTAATTGCCCAAATGTTTTCAAAACTAAGTGCCTCTCACAGAGTAGGTGAATTCAATAGTCCTAGGACTTTACTAGTACTAGCGTCAGTCTCTCGTCTCTCCTAATACTCCATTATACTTCCTCCCCCAAACGCTTATCTTACCTGTAATTTGTGTTTGGAAATAGGGCTAGGCACAGGGCTGGCTGCACGTCAAATGGAGATATGGCAATCCTGGGCGGATGAAATGTCATCATTGCTTTGGTACTAGTGGTGTTACACAGAGGCAGTTGCAGCATCTGAAAAAAAAGAAAATGAAACCTTGTTTGTCCTTACCGTAGCATTAGAACGGTACGATAGAGAATATAGCAGGTGACAGTACACTAGAACAGTGCCACAATGTAGCCTAACAAATGGTAAAGTATTGAAAGTATAACTAGTACTTGCGTTGAATTTCTTTGACATTGGCTACTACTACAAGAAATAGTACTGAAGGTGAAGGACACAGCAGCGTAATAATTTGCCACTTCTAGGAGGAGGATGTTCTTGATGACCTATCATGTTGATGGCGGCATGGCGCGCATGAAAATCTGCTTTTATTTGCCAATAGTGACTGAGCGTGAAGCTGAGTAAGTATAGAATATATCCTCGGATTCCTTCACCAGCCTGTTGCTATGACCTTATCCTCCCCAGCAAGTGTGTGGAATTATTGCTGTAATTTAGTCACACATCAATCAAAACCACACAGCCCGGGGGAAGAGGGTTAGGGTTTGTAAAATGGATAGGAATGGGGGATTTTGGGAAATTTTTTTTGAGAGAAGAAAAAAAAAGCACAGCATGGACAAACAATAATTGAAGATAAAAAAATCTTTGGGTACAAAGCTAACCATAAATCTTTTTAGTGACATAAAGGAAGTGCATGCACTACTGCATGCATTGTTACTGAAAAGTAAGTTGAACTTTCGACAACCGTGAATGACAGAATGCGACAGTACAGGGCTGCAGCGTTTTCACTTGCCTATCTCTGCACTCAGAGAAACACTTCTTATATTAAATTAGGTTTAAAAATAGCCGAAGTAAAAGCTATAGAATGGCTGTAGGGATCAATTTAGAAGCAGAGAGAGATCCAAGAAATGCAGAGTCACACTCATAGAAGTTCACAGCAATAACATTACTTAAAAAATAATTAGAAAAGAATGGATACTGTATCTGTATGTTGTTGTAGTTGTCCTGTTGAATTTGGTAAGTAAGTTGCACGCATCAAACCATTCCTCTTATTAGCGGCACTCCTCCATTCCAGCTGACGCTTCGTCCATCAATGTTGGTGACCAGAAGACACCCTGTCCACTGCCTGCCTGGCGGATGCTGAATTGCGGCTCGCTAATGTGAAGCCTGACTTCATCCTTTTTTTCCCATTGCACGGACTGAAACCCGGCCTGTAATTATTGATGGAAAAACAGGAAGTGATATTAGAACACCACTGACAAATAAATATAAGGTATGTACGCTGTGTAGTGCAAAAAGTCACACTTTGAGTTTCCTAATAGACAGTACAATATTTTTGAAAGTGCGTACTCTGTCTGAGTCTCCTTTTGAAGGATAAATAAGTATGGGCAAATTAATTTAGCGGATCTTTCCCCTCAAGCTAGGTGTACGGTAAACTGTGTTTTAGAACAAAATTAGACCTTCCCAGCAGTGCTCCCACCCAGAACCTTACTAAAGCCAGTCGCAAAAATGTAGAAGACCCCCAATCAGATCTCAAAAAACGAGGCCTAGTAGAAAACTGGTGACAAAACGTACTTTGAAAGTAAAAGTAGGCCCAAATCCCCCCTTACCCACTGTGGATTGTATTCAAACCACTTGCAAGCAAGCAAAAGTATCCATACCCAGCATCGCTCCAAGACTCGCAAAACCCCCCACAAACAGCCCCCCACCCAAACACATGCAATACAAATACTGCTAACCCTAACGAGCCCTAAGTTAAGAATAGTGGCAAACGCTTTCTTTAACTATGCCAAATCCCCCCTTTCCCACCATGGATTTTCTTCAAATCACTTGCAACCAAAATTACACATTCCCACGAGTGCTCTAAGACCCCAGAACTCAGCTGCAAAAATCTAGAACACCCCGAAAAACATGCAATCCTGCTGCTAGGGCTAACCCTAACGAACCCTAAGTTACAAAAAGTGCCAAAAGGCTTTTCCGCATGGATTTTCTCCAAACCAGTTTTATCCGGTATTAGACCTTCCCAGCAATGCCCCAAGACCCGCCAACCCACCCGCAAAAAAGCACAACACCCCCAAACAGCCAAAAAGGAAAATCTCATACTTACAATATTTTTCGGCCTTCTGTCCAAACGCGCTGTGCAGCTAGGTCCTAACTCCCGTTTTCCACCATGGATTTCCTGAAAAGCAAAAGCAATCAAAATTAGACTGTGCCAGCAGTGCTCCCAGACCCCAAAACCTACCCACAAACACCCGAAACCCCCCCAAAGAGCACCTCAAAGACAAGCAAGTCAGCAAAAACGCAAAAAGAATTTTGCCTCCGATTTGGTCCAAACCACTTTTATCCGATATTAGAGCTTCCCAGCAATGGCCCCAGAGCCGTCAACCCAGGCGAAAACAAGTAGAAGACCCCCAAACAGCCAAAAAGCAAAAGTACAAAAATGGGGACTTAGTCATTTTCATGGCAATTTCCAAAATCACTCCGCACGCGCTCTGCAGCTAGGCCCTAACTCCCCTCTGCCACCATGGATTTGCTTCAAACCTCTTGCAATCAAAAGTATCCATAGCCAGCAGTGCTCCCAGTCCCCAAAACCCACCCACAAACACCAGGAAGCCCCCCAAACAGGCCCCCGAAAACGCTACATTGAGCGAAATGTCAGAAATAGCAAAAACTTTTTCCTCATGGATTTTGTTTAAACCACTTCTATCCAGTATTAGACCTTCCCAGCAATGCCCCAAGAGACCCACCAACCCACCCGCAAAAAAGCACAACACAACCAAACAGCCAAAAAGGAAAATCTCATACTTACAATATTTCTCGGCCTTCTGTCCAAACGAGCTGTGCAGCTAGGTCATAACTCCCGTTTTCCACCATGGATTTCCTGTAAAGCAAATGCAATCAAAATTAGACTGTGCCAGCAGTGCTCCCAGACCCCGAAACCCACCCACAAACAAGAGGAAGCCCCACCAAACAGGCCCCTGAAAACATGATAGTGAGCAAAAAGTCAAAAACGTTTTCAAGTCCGATTTGGTCCAAACCACTTTTATCCGGTATTAGAGCTTCCCAGCAATGGCCCCAGAGCCGTCAACTCACCTGCAAAGAAGTAGAACACCCCCACAAGTGCAGAGTCTTTCTTCATTGGGCGTAATCCAGCCCTCTGCTTTGAGGGAAATAGGAGTCTGGAGGAGGAGGATAGAGGAGCATGTTCTTGTGAACTTGTGAACCTGAGGAATGCAGACTGCGGCACCTTCAAATCAATAAGCAAATAAGTGAAGACAGTTCTGCTGATGGGCTTGTTTTTGTGATTAGGTGATTAAAGTTTTAATTATATTAACTGTGCCAAACAAAGAAAGACAGACACACAGGAATAAAAGTGAATAAGGACGAAAAAGAAAGTTATTGATTCATTGGCTCATTTTCAGGGCTCGGTGTCAGGGAATAAGAGTTCGTCCTCATACTCTGCGAATTCAGGCAGGAGTAGGTCAGTGTCACCTAACAGAGAAGAAATTCCCTCATCTAAGTTGCTGCCCTCCTCGTCTTCTTCCGGCGTGTATTCTCGTACTTTGTAATCTGGTGGTATGAGGTGCTGATTCATCTTGATCATTGTTAACCTCTCCACATTTTTGGGCGAGAGGCGGGTCCGTTTGCAAGTAACAATGCCACCAGCAGCACTGAAAACACGTTCAGAAGACATGCTTGCGAGTGGGCAAGACAAGTAGTTTATAGCCAGGTTGGAGATATGTGCCCACAATTCTTTTTTCCCATGCCAACACGCCAATGGGTCAGCATTAACATAGACCTCTGTTGAGTCATTCAGATAGTCCTGCACCATCGACTGAAGGTTCTCCAAGGTTCCTCCACTTTGCTTACTTTTTGCTGGGACCTTTTGAGAACCAAACCCAAGCTGAGTTAGCCAATCCTCTTCTTCACCCAATGTTACTGTTGTGTCTGGTGCAGATGATCCGGTTGCCGGTGTCTTTAACGGCTCAGAGGTCACTTCTGCCACAACCACAGGTGCAAAAGTGGATTCTTTTGACTGGGGATGGCCTGCTGATGCTGATGTACTGCCTTTTCCTTCAATTTTCTGCCGTTCTCTTTCAAACCTCATGGCTGACAAGGCTAGCCAACGTTTGTACTTTGTAACATCTTCATCACCAAAAGGAAAGAATGCTCGTCCTGCCAGCGCCTTTTTGTATCGTGGATCCAGAATAGTAGCACAAATGTAATGCTGTTCTAAGTGGATCATTTTAAGACGTTCATCGCCAAGTAGGCGCTCTAATAATTTCTCCGCCTAAACAAAAGCGTCTTGCTTTCCTTTATCTTTTTGAAACATAGAAGACACCGCCTTCAGTTGGTGCTCCAGCATGCGCAACAATGGGATAGCTTTTCCCAAATTACAGTCCTCCCTGCTGACTGCACGCGTGAAGACCTCAAAAGGACGAAGCATGTCTGTCAGGCTTTTAACTAGCTTCCATTGCGCCGCATCTAGCCTAAGGTCCTTCTGAGCTGTACCCACTGTTAAGAAATACTGATTGAGTACCGTAAACTGCTCATGCAGATGCTCAAGCATGTAGAAGGTTGAGTTCCAACGTGTTGGCACCTCCTGGATGAGTGCTTTCACTGGCATTCGACGTTCATGTAGCAGGCCCCTCAGATGCTTCCGGGCCTTAAAAGAATGGCTGAAATGGTTGCACATTCTTCGGCAGGTGGCCACTAACTCGCACGCTGGACTGTCTTCTTCACTCAAGACTTTTTTAACAACCAGGTTTATACAGTGTGCCAAACACGGCACTCTGAAATATTTACCCAGATCCATGGCCTTAACTATATTGGCGCCATTATCCGTGGAAACATAACCAATCTTGCGTTTTTTTGGGGACAGCCAGTGAAAGACCTTTGTAGTAATCTCATTCAAAATGTTTTCTGCTGTATGACGTTTCTCGAAGCCAAACATGGCAGTGTTGCATGTTTCCGAGCAGCTTTAAAAACTTGGTCCGGGTCAACACCTGCGTTTAGCTTTGCTTTAACCCCTGAAAAAGAGACCCAGTGTGCAGTGATGCCCATGTAATCAGTGCCTGCGCCACTGGTCCACATGTCTGTTGTCAGATGTATAGTGTGAACAGCACTCTTCTGCAAAGCTGCCCCAATCACCTCCAGCACATCTTCATGTAGTGCTGGAACCGCAACACTGGCAAAATAGAACCGGCTAGGAACCTTCCATTTAAGGCAGAGCGCTGCCACTCATTCTAGAAAACCAACCCCTTCTACAAAAGAAAAAGGGAGAAGGTCCAGAGCTAGCATTTTAGCCAGCTTAGTGTTATTAGGTGTGGGCGGAAAATCCGTTTCGCTCGCGGATTTTGCGGATTTTCGGGAAATTCGCAATCCGCGAGATTCGCGAATCTCCCGCAAAATCCGCAAATCCGCGAGCAGCGGATTTTGCTCGCACTGCTCGCACTGTTCGCGTGAGTTCGCGGCTTCCCAGTACAACTTCGCGCCCCGCGAATAAGTGCAAAATTGCAGAAATACGATCTAATCAAAACTGAAACTACTTACCAGGTTCAAAAGTTCAGGCTCATCATTAGTAGCCATTTCCTGTAGTGCTTGCTGAGGGGCCCCTCCAGAGTTCAGTTGCCAGTTGCAACTATTATGTGACCCTGCTCTGAACCTCAGAATAGTTACACATATGCCACAAAGGTCCTGAATTACAGCTAAGGGAGACAAGCAGGAGCCAGGCTGGCAGTTCAAATCCATTAATCAGCCCCTAATTCATTATTGTCAGTTGGGGCAGGGCAGGTGTTGTAACTAATTTTGCAACAATGAAAGCACTTAGCAAGTGCAAAAGTTCACTAATCAGGAAGCACTAAGGAAGCAGGTGCCAGCTAAAAAAATATTCTGTGACACATTAATCAGCCCCAAATTAATTCAGGTCACTTGAGGCAGGGAAGGTGTGCTTGCGTTGCCACAATAATGTACACTGACTGGACAACCAGAGGGTGCTGTGATGAAACAGAGGGTGGCATGGGTGGGCCAGAGGGTGGCATGAGTAGTCAGAGAGTGGCAGTGGTGACAGAGAGTGGCAGTGATGAAGAAGAGTGTCCCAAACAGGCTGGACACGTAGAAACAACAAGTTCGCGAAACTTGCGACCCGACAGGTAAGTTCGCAATTTGCGACATTGTACAAAACCCTCGCGAACTGGCAGAAACCCGCGCAAACACAAAAAAAAAAATCCGCAAATTCGCGAGAATTCGCGGATTTTGCGGATTGCGAGTTCGCAAATCCGCAAAATTCGCGAACGCGAGATTCGCAAAATTCGCCCATGCTTAAGTGTTATACAGACGCGTCAGTGGGTGGTTGCGTTCATATGGCGCTTCTGAAAACAACATGGTTCTAATGTTGGCCTGGACCATTTTACGGGATGATGATGATGACTTCTTCCACCCAGTTACGCTAGCTGATGAACTTTTTCGCATTGGTGTCTCACTCTCTCCCACACTCTTAGTGTGGCTTACAGGGGGTGTGCTGACAGGGGTACTGGGTGTAAGTGAAGTAGTGTTTGACGCTTCTTCCTCCTCGTCATCATCAGATGAAACATCAACGTTTTCTTGACTTGCAATTCGGGCTTCCTTGATCTCCTTTAGGTGCGCAAACCATTGGACAGCGTGCTGTCTCTTAAGATGACCTCTCTGGCCTCCGGTACCATAGTTGGTACCAAACTTACCACGACTAACTGCAAGCTTACAAATGCTACAAATGGCTATGTTTTCCTTTTTTGGGCAAACACTAAAGAAGTCCCAAACTGCGGACTTGAAATGTCTGTGGGGGCCGGAGAAGGCGATACTGATGGTGGTCATGCTGCTAATGCCAGATGAAGTGGAGGATGTGTATTGCCGAACTTTACTACATTGTGCACTTTCACCACCACTAATTGAGGTCGAGGTGGATGGAGGTCCCTTCTAGCGAGGAAGAAATATGGAAGCGGTAGTTGGTGGTGTACTAGTTAACTCCAATGATTGTGGTGTTCCCATTGCCTCCTCGTCGACAACATCATCACGCTCAGCAGCTTTTTGGGCTAGGGTCAAAATGTCTGTTTGCTGCATGCCCGCTGAGGCTGGAGTGACGTCTATGATGACTGCGTCGTCGTCATGAGAGTCTTCATCAGCAGGAGTATACGCCACTTCTTGTTCAGCGTCATCATCACACTCCATAACTATGAGAGTTTCGACGACCTTCCTTTTACACTTAGCTACCTTTGTCAGATCATGGTGTGCCTCACTCTCAGACGGCTGTGGTGGTTCCCAATTGTCATTCATATCATCAGAAGGAAGGGGGCTTGAGGAAGATGTAGACACCACCCTTGATCTTTTCCTTGCTAGGGATGTGGAAGACAATGAATGATTATCAGGAGGAGTGGCTTCCTCAAATGATACCTCGGCTTGATTGTCGATTTCCTGATGTGCCCCTACTTCGGGAGGAACAACTATTGGGGGCACTTGTGCCCCTCCATGCTCCTCTGCTTGCGCATCTCCTTGCGCTGCCTCTCCTTCCACATGTACTTGGGCTTGTACTTGCACATGTGGTTGTTGTTGCGGCTGTGGTTGTTCAACACTCGTCAGATGAGTTACAACAATTCTGTGTTGATTGAGGGACATTACTGCTACTTTCCTGCGATGAGCCAACATCACTGGTCGATGGTGATTGAACAACTAGACTAAGTGCCTCTGCAGCACTCAAGGGCTTGGACTTAAGTTGGCGTGGTGGTGGTGGCACTGAGCCCAATGGAGCGGGGGTGCTGCTCCCAGCTTGGTCCCCAGCAGATCCCGCTGCTGCTGCAGGCGTACTTTTTTTTTTATTCCCAAAAAATGTGGCGGGCGGCACACCAGTCTCCTTGGTAACTTGCTTCTTCTGCTCCTTACTGGCAACTTTCTTGCTAGAGGAGCTACGGGGAACTTTTTTTTGGGCCGTCTTCTTCAGAGGTCAGAACAGCAGGCCGCAGTTGCACGAGTTGCAGAGTTGTCTGTGGCCAGACGTGACGTCGCGTGACGTTATGCTGCACACACACACCGCTGCAGGACTTCTTCCTGGCACTGGTGGTTCTCTTGAGTCTTGTGCACCTAAAAGCAATGGAAGACAGAGGAACATCAGTTCAGTTATACACCCCAAAAACTCGAAAACTACATAAAAATCAGCACAATCCCATGCCATCCAAGCCCTCAATGATGTTTAAATTCAAGACACCCCACAGAAAGACTAGGCCCATGCACCACTCACTACCCCTGGGCATAATGGATGAAAGCTAGGCAAAATGGGTGCAGGCCTGAGAACACTGCCTGCATTCAAAATGGCCCCTTGCTCCCAGCACATGGCCAGGGCCTGCCTGTACCAGCACTCAAAATGGCCCCCACCCACATGGCCAGTCCCCATGAACACCCCAAAAAATCGAAAAACACAGAAAAATCAGCACAATCCCAGGCCATCCATGCCCTCAATCCTGTTCAAATTCAAGACACCCCACAGAAAGACTAGGCCCATGCACCACTGAGTACCCCTGGGCATAATGGATGAAAGCATGGCAGACTGGGTGCAGGCCTATGGCAAAACAAAGCACACTGCCTGGCTTCAAAATGGCCCCTAGACCCCCACCACATGGACAGGCCCGGCCTGCACCAGTCCTCAAAATGGCCCCCACCCACATGGACAGGCCCATGAACACCCCCAAAAATCGAAAAAACACACAAAAATCACCACAATCCCATGCCATCCATGCCCTCAATGATGTTTAAATTCAAGACACCCCAGAGAATAAGTAGGCACATGCACCACTCACTAGCCCTGGTCAAAAGGCCCCAACAGCCCCAAAATCGAAAAACACACAAAAATCACCACAATCCCATGCCATCCATGCCCTCAATGATGTTTTAAATTCAAGACACCCCACAGAAAGACTAGGCCCATGCACCACTCACTACCCCTGGGCATAACGGATGAAAGCTAGGCAAAATGGGTGCAGGCCTGAGAACACTGCCTGCATTCAAAATGGCCCCTTGCTCCCAGCACATGGCCAGGGCCTGCCTGTACCAGCACTCAAAATGGCCCCCACCCACATGGCCAGTCCCCATGAACACCCCAAAAAATCGAAAAACACAGAAAAATCAGCACAATCCCAGGCCATCCATGCCCTCAATCCTGTTCAAATTCAAGACACCCCACAGAAAGACTAGGCCCATGCACCACTGAGTACCCCTGGGCATAATGGATGAAAGCATGGCAGACTGGGTGCAGGCCTTTGGCAAAACAAAGCACACTGCCTGGCTTCAAAATGGCCCCTAGACCCCCACCACATGGACAGGCCCGGCCTGCACCAGTCCTCAAAATGGCCCCCACCCACATGGACAGGCCCATGAACACCCCCAAAAATCGAAAAAACACACAAAAATCACCACAATCCCATGCCATCCATGCCCTCAATGATGTTTAAATTCAAGACACCCCAGAGAATAAGTAGGCACATGCACCACTCACTAGCCCTGGTCAAAAGGCCCCAACAGCCCCAAAATCGAAAAACACACAAAAATCACCACAATCCCATGCCATCCATGCCCTCAATGATGTTTTAAATTCAAGACACCCCACAGAAAGACTAGGCCCATGCACCACTCACTACCCCTGGGCATAATGGATGAAAGCTAGGCAAAATGGGTGCAGGCCTGAGAACACTGCCTGCATTCAAAATGGCCCCTTGCCTCCCAGCACATGGCCAGGGCCTGCCTGTACCAGCACTCAAAATGGCCCCCACCCACATGGCCAATCCCCATGAACACCCCAAAAAATCGGAAAACACAGAAAAATCAGCACAATCCCATGCCATCCATGCCCTCCATGATGTTTAAATTCAAGACACCCCACAGAAAGACTAGGCCCATGCACCACTCACTAGCCCTGGTCAAAAGGCCCCAACAACAGCCCAAAAATAGAAAAACACACAAAAATCACCACAATCCCATGCCATCCATGCCCTCAATCATATTCAAATTCAAGACACCCCACAGAAAGACTAGGCCCATGCACCCCTGAGTACCCCTGGGCATACTGGATGAAAGCATGGCAGACTAGGTGCAGGCCTATGGCAAAACAAAGCACACTGCGTGGCTTCAAAATGGCCCCTAGACCCCCGCCACATGGACAGGCCCGGCCTGCACCAGTCCTCAAAATGGCCCCCACCCACATGGACAGGCCCATGAACACCCCAAAAAATCGAGAAAACACACAAAAATCACCACAATCCCATGCCATCCATGCCCTCAATCATGTTCAAATTCAAGACACCCCACAGAAAGACTAAGCCCATGCACCCCTGAGTACCCCTGGGCATAATGGATGAAAGCATGACAGACTGGGTGCAGGCCTATGGCACAACAAAGCACACTGCCTGGCTTCAAAATGGCCCCTAGACCCCCACCACACGGACTGGCCCGGCCTGCACCAGTCCTCAAAATGGCCCCCACACACATGGACAGGCCCATGAACACCCCAAAAAATTGAAAAAACACACAAAAATCACCACAATCCCATGCCATCCATGCCCTCAATGATGTTTACATTCAAGATACCCCACAGAAAGACTAGGCCCATGCACCACTCACTAGCCCTGGTCAAAAGGCCCCAACAACAGCCCAAAAATCGAAAAAAACACAAAAATCACCACAATCCCATGCCATCCATGCCCTCAATGATGTTTAAATTCAAGATACCCCACAGAAAGACTAGGCCCATGCACCACTCACTAGCCCTGGTCAAAAGGCCCCAACAACAGCCCAAAAATCGAAAAACACACAAAAGTCACCACAATCCCATGCCATCCATGCCCTCAATGATGTTTAAATTCAAGACACTCCACAGAAAGACTAGGCCCATGCACCACTCACTACCCCTGGGCAAGAGGCCCCAACAACAGCCCAAAAATCGAAAATTCCAAAATTGTAGTTGCAGCAACTGTAATTCCCCAAACAAACTTACTTGTGAAATTTCTAATCCAAAAGTGATCCAAAGAAAGTCAAAAAGGCCTCAAATCCGAATATCCAGCAGCATCCACAAAAAGTAATCCTTCCAGGTCAAGATCGGAATGAAAGTGACAGGGACATGAAGAAAGCACTGGGAGGAGCCTGCTGGACAGGAACAGGAAGTTGGAGACTGTGGGGCACTTCCTTCCTCCCACCCCCCCCCCCCCAAAATGGACTCCTTGCAAAAAAAAGTGTAGGCAAATGTCAACCTGAGGAGTTATTCTAATAAAAAATCATCATTTTCAGAAGGTTTATGCTGCTTGCTGGTGGATTTCTTGTGCAGAATTGCAAATTCTGTATTTCACGAGTGCGAGATTGTTGCTGCCCGCCGCATCTACGTGTTCGCAATTGCGACCTCTCGCGATGCGTGCTGTGCAAGGTGGCAAGCCGCGATTACGTAATCGCGGTCGCCAAACTCCCGCGGGATCCCGCAGCAAGATCCAAAATGGCGCAGCACTCGCAAAATATTGAGAAAAACAACTCGGCAAACGCTGAATGACGGTAAGTGAATGCCGCGCGCCGCAATATTGTATCACCAAGCAAAAAAATCCGCTGCGTGCGAATTTTCAGATTTTCGGCAAATTCGCGAGAGTTCGCGGATTGCGAATTTACCGAAAGTCCGCAAAATCCGCGAGCGGAACGGATTTTACGCCCATGCTTATTGATCTATCTTTAACAAACTCAGATTGATAAATATTGATGAGGTCAGGAATGACTTAGTTGATATGGATAACAAGTATTATTATTTTAGCAAAGATTTGACTATTGGTGTTTATTAAAAAAATGGGCCTATAGTTTTTGCAAAGGGAGGGATCTTTGTCCTTTTTAGGGATTAAGCACAGAATTGCCTGGGTAAAGGATCCCTTTGACTCTCCTTTGGTAAGAAAGTGATTGATGAGTGAAAATAAATGATGTATTAAAAATGTTTTTAAGTGGAGGAAGAATCCAACAGTTAAACCGTCCGAACCGGGTGTTTTGTCTTTGGGTAGAAGATTAATAGCATTAAATATTTCTTTTTCTGAGATAGGGATATCTAGGGGGAAAGGTCTGTGGAGTCGTTTGGAGATTTAGGGATAGTTTGAAAGAAGGAGTCAAATTGTGCCGAAGAAGGAGTAGACTGTGGAGTGTAGAGAGAATTGTAATACTGGACAAAACAATCAAGAATGTTATCATCAGTGGTGTGACGAACTCCGGAGTTGTCAGTGATAGCTATGATTTTGGATTTCTGCTTTTTGATTTTAAGGTAGGTGGCAAGAGATTTGCCTGATTTATTCCATCCACCACACATTTGTGCATTAAATTTGAGGAGATTATTACATGCGGAATCCCAAGAATGTTTGTTGGTTTGCATTTTTGCTTTGATAAGAGAAGATAGGGTATCAGTGGAGTTAGTGGTGATATATTGATGTTCGAGACCTTTAATTTGTTTAAGGAAGAGAGAAGGATCTAAAAGAGATTTTTCTTCTTCCGAGATACAACATCAATAATGAAGCCTCTGGCAGTAGCCTTAAAGGTATCCCAAATAAAGTGAAATTGACAAGTAGAAGAAAGATTATTATGAAAGAATTCTTCCATGAAAAGCGTAAATTGCTCAATAAATTGGGAATCTAAGAGAAGAGAGTTATTAAAGCGCCAACGACATGAAGTACGAGAAGGTGAGGGAAAATCCATATCTAAAATGATGGGGGCATGATCTGAAACGAGAATAGAACCAATTTCTGAGTTAGTCATGAATTGTAGGGCATGTTGAGTGTGAAAAATATAATCAATACGGGAATGGGATCTATGAACGAGGGAACAAAGGAAAATTCCAGCGTGTCAGGGTGAGAGGTTCTTCATGTGTCTATTAGACCTCTAGAGGAAATAGCTTTGTGAACGAATTTCTGCATCTTATTGGGGACATATTTGGTTTATGATTTGCGGTCCAGAAATGGGTCCATGACTTGGTTACAGCCCCCACCTACAATTAAATCATCTACTGCATGCGAGGAAAGAAGGGTAGAAAAATCATTCCAAAAATTTTAATCAATGCCGTTTGGGCCATAAGACTACAAAAAGAAAGTTGGGTATTGTAAACAATAGCATTTAAAAACAACCATCTGCCATTATTATCATGAAATTCATTTTGTAACTGAACATTTGGACTTATGAAACAAAATAACAATGCCATTTTTGGTATTCACTTCTGGGGAGCAGAAAACTTCTCCTACCCATTGTTTGCGCAGTAAAGACAAATCTTGCAATTTGAGGTGTGTTTCTTGCAACAATGCAACCAGGCATTCCAATCTCGCTAGATGAGATAGAACACGTTGCTTTTTAACAGGATTGCGAATACCATTGACATTTAATGAGATAACACGAAAACCACTCATCAATAAGGTTTAAATAATGATAGGCTTGAAAGTAAAGACAAGTCAAAAAAGGGAGAGGAAGAGGATAGAAAAACAAGGAAAGGATGAAAAGTAAGAGGTAGCATAGGACATAAAAAAGAGAAAAAATTGTGCGATATGGACACACAAGGACAAGAATGAGTGAACAATAAAGTACCATAAGCTGAAATTGAAAAGATATAGATATATAGGGGAATAGAATGGAAGGATAGTGTGGGAAAAGGAGGAAAGGAGGAGGAGTGAGGAGATAGAGCAAAAGAAGAGGAGAACACAGTCTCAGAGAGAGAGGTAAAAAAAAGAGATGACAGAATGCCAGGTGGATTTAGCCATGTCAATCATAAAAACAAAGAACATTAATGGGGGATGGGGGACGGCAAAAAACAAGACAGCCACCACACAGGGAGGAACACCAAGATAAAACAAAACCATCTTACCATAACAATAGAAAGGTGAGAGAGAAATTACTCCAAGGAGAAACTAATAGATGGATGTGATGAGAAGGAAAGGAACTTACCAGACATTGGGTAACAAAGCAACGGGGTAAGTCAAACGTTACAAACGGGTGGTGTAGACAGGAATCTTCAACACCAGTTCAGAGGAGATCTAAAAGATGTGAGTAAGAAACGGACAAGAGAACGATTAACGTTAACAAAGTACATAAACAAATCTTAGAGAGTAAGAAAGAAAACAAGTAACATAACAATCAATGTTTGCCAAGTTCCATAAGTTCGCCCCGGTGAGTATGAATGAACTTTCGAAGGTCAGCTGGGTCATCAAAAGAAAAGTTCCTGTTCTTATGTCACTTAGAAAAAACAGAGTTGTATAAGGCCATAACGAGCGTTCATGGATTTCAAGGCTGGTCTGAGATCGAGGAATTACTTGCATCTGTTAGCCGTTGGTTTAGATACATCTTGACTGAAAAATACTTTATGACCGGATCATAGCATTTGCTTGTGTTACTTGGCGGCGTTAAGGATTGCCATGAGGTCGAAATACAGAAAAAAATAGGCAATGATACCTCTAGGTTTAGTGGAGGAGGATGCGTTCTGAGGCCCTAATCTATGCGCTCTTTGGATATTAAAATCCATTATTTTGGAAGGCCAACAATCTGCAAGACTTGAGATTTGAAGATGGAGATCATGTCTGAACCTTCGGAACCTTCTGGAATTCGATAAATGTGTAGGTTATTATGCTGGTTACGATTTTCTAAGTCCTCTGTAGTCTTCTTAAGTTGGGTGATTTCCTTGGTGAGGCTATCAACTTTGGCCATAACATCCTGAGCATCACTTATCTTCTGCTCAACATAGGAAAGATTTAAATTCAGACCCGACCATTTCTCCTCAATTCTTTGGAAAGTAGCGGAGATGTCCGACATAAAGGGGCGAATGAGGCGTAGTTCATCCATGATGTCCTCCTACGTGAGGGGAAGAGGTGATATAGATGAAGAAGAAGGGTCCTTCTTAAGTTGTTTACTGGTGGTGGATGCTGACTCTTTAAGACCTCCTGAAGGTAGACTGCATATGATCCATGGTAGAAAGATGAGTGAGACGGATTCATAAGTACAGCTTATGAAAGCCGGAGGAAGGTCACAGAAATGCAGTAAATAAAGTCAGTGAGAGGCAAACACCAAAGACCACAGAGCCAACAACTCCAACAGATGATGTAGAAAGAGGACCTCTATTAGAAATAATCACCACCATGTGACAAGTTCTAAAGGATGATGCAATCAGCAGACAAGCAGACACTCTGAAACACCATAAAAAAAAATAGAAGATGGCAGTTGCAGTCGACATTTAGGTGGTCAGGACTATATGTGTTGATAATGCACAGCAAATAGCAAAAGGAGCATATCTAATAGCAAAAGGCCTTACTGTGACAGATATAAAGATAGTCCAACAGCTGACATGAAAGAGTACATACATTTTTTTAGCGCAGTCATTGTGTCAAGGGAGAAAATTCCAAGAAGCGAAGAGAAGCACAAATGCTGTAATATAGTTGTAAGCTGATCCTTGTCTGAAACCAATGAGTGTTGGGGATAAAGCAGCATGAAAACTCTCAGTGCGTACACGATAAAGAAAGCTGCATGGCGGTCATTTGTACACCAATGTGGAAGCGCACAAAATGGCGATCGCTATGAATGGAGGCACTGAGGCGGTAGATTGCAAAAGAAAAAACTAGTCATGAATTCGGTCAGAAACTTGCCTCCGCAGTCCTGGCAGTTTCCGTTGCTCTCGCACCCCTTTTCGAGCGGCAGTGTTGCGAAGAAAGTATCCCTTCAAAGGAAAATGTAGCTCGGCACTATGGAGCTCCTCAGGCTGCGGCCATCTTGCCGTCACCGCCGCGCGCACTCCCCTCAGTAGAAGTCTTGACCTTAAGATGGGGCAGATGGACATGGACACTGAAAAATTAGTTTGTCTAGTGTATGGCACAAGTCAGGATGGACGGAGCCCTTTCACTATTTTAGACATCGCATGAGGCTAAGGTGGCAGATATCATCATCATCATCATAATCTTTATTTCGGTTGTAAAACCATAAAACATAAAAGATATACACATATTCTTCCTTAGCACGATAAAATTAACACAATTAAAAGTAGATATTTAGTACACCAGGTTCAAATGGTCAAGTATTACGTAATGAGAATTGTAAACACTGAGGAAATCACTAAGATGCAGCATTTCTATGTGTGTACTCAATTAAAAATCACGTAAAAAGGATAAAACAGGAATAAAGTGCGGGTGCAATAATTACTAACAATAGCCACAATTTGAAAAGATTTTGGTAAAAACTTTGAGAACAAAGCTAAAAACAGGATCCTAGGGTTTAAAACACCATCGAGTCTTAAGATTGTTACTACAGCTGGTCACTGGCACAAGGAAAAGTGGACAGGAGCCTTTGCCTAATGGCCCAGAACCGGCCAGGAAATTTTGCAATATCACATACAAAGGATGGTCTCATATTCGATCTTAAAATCCTTAGTGCATCAAGATGGCTATGGGTCCCCAGCTGTCTGCATAGTGGGACCAACCAATTCTTTCTTGGTCTGTCGTAGGCTGGACATGCAAAGAAAACATGGTCTACAGTTTTGTTTGGGTTGGGACAGGATGGGCATCCCTTGGGCTGGCTGATGTTGTTTAGCCAAAGGTTGGTAAAGGCATTGATGGGTAAGCAGCCAAACCTAAACTGGGTGGCAGATATGTGGCGAGGCGCCCCACCACTGCAGCTGCTCATACTTGCAAAAGTTCGGTAATTGTAACCGGCCTCACTGTGCTAGTAAAATGATGGTAGTATTCCCTATATTTGTGAAAAGGTCCGGGCTGGGATTATGTTTGAGCTCTTATCTGAAAAGGAGCAGAGAACTGAACACAACTAACCTTTTGTAGTGTCCTGCTGGACACAGTCTAGTGTCTTAGCAGGTACCAGTTTTAACAGCCACTCCCTCGAGGGCTGGCCATATACGCACCACACATCCATCCACCACAGGCATCATGAGTGATGTGGGCCTGTTAATAAAAGCCCGAAACCAGTTCTAGGATGCTTGTTTCCGGTCCAGGGAAGACCTGGCTTGGCAGTTCGGGCTGGACTGTTCCCATGAGGCACAGGGTCAAGGCTGATTTGCATATGGCCAGGTCTAAACTGGGGTGGCATGGTGAGCAAAAGAATGATGGTTTTAACCCAGATCTCTTGACTGGGGATGAATGTTTTGATTTGTTTAGCATTCCGTCCATCAATTGTGTGTCTTTTGCTGTTAATAAAAGAACCCGAGTGCACATGCTTGTGGCCAGTTAACAAAGAATACCCAGGGTGTCTGTGTCTATCATTTTAGTAGCATTTGGGCCTAGGGCCCACAACTCTACTGCTGCCTAATGAGCTGCAAGTGCAAAGCATGTTTGTTCGGTAAACTGGAGAAAACATCAGACGAAGCATGCAAGCATTAACAGCAAGTTCCGCTGTCCCAAAAAATCACACCCACCGCACAATTTGTTTACTCTATAAAATCAGTTTAAAATCAAATACAAGATTCCATAGCTCCTCTGTGTGTCTCCCATGGCGACTTCAGTAATGGTTCCTTTTGTTTGTCCTTCCATTACTTTCGATATCTCTGACCACCCTCTCCAAGGCTGGAGCCCAGTGCGAGGATAGATGCGTTAAAGCACCACTAATGTGCTTCTTTTATTTTTGTCAAGGTCTTTCTGCCCCCACTGCCCAGCTCAGTAGAATAATTCCTCCTTTGAATAATCAGTTGTTATCCTGTGTGTTTTGATATAGCACAACATTTGCCAATTCCAGGTTTGTTGGTGCAATATAGGATTTACAAGTACAAACAGTCATTTGTGTGTTTGCCTGGAAAAGGCTCTGTAAGGCGGGCGCGCAAGAGGGCTTTAGACCCCTCACCTGATCAGTGTGAGACCATAGCCTGGGCTTGAGTGTAGTACTCCTCTGTGATTGTGCCCTATGAAGAGAGAGAGTCTTTTGACCGTCCTCTGACTCCTGTAAATACCATCACAGTGACATATTCATATAAGTACCATCACTTGCCTTCATGACTACCCCTTTCGACCTGTGTCTCTCTCATCCTGAAACTCTCTCTCTGTGCCCCTTTCATCCTGCACCTCTCTCCTTGTGCCATTTTGCCCAACACCTCTCTCCTTGTGCCCCTTTTGCCCGCACCTCTCCTCTTGTGCCCCTTTTGCCCTGCACCTCTCTCCTGTGCCCTTTTGCTCTGCTTTTCTGTGTGCCCCATTTGCCCAACAACCTCTCTCCCTGTGCCCCTTTTGCCCCACACTTATCTCCTGGTACCCTTTTCGCCTTGCACTTCTCTTCTTGTGCCCTTTTCACATGCACCTCTTTCCCTGTGCCTCTTTCAGTTGCAGGCTGCTCCTTTCATGTGTATTGGCCGATTATTTGATCTTAACACGTTTTTTGCATGATATAGCGCTTTCTGCATGTACTATATTTTGAGGATGTTGCTCAAAACCTAAGCCTGTTAGAAACTATACCCTTCCGCCATTGATTTCCCACTAACCGCTATACCCTTCTACCATTGATTTACCACAAACTTTGATGTCTTTGATGGCTAATGTAATGTAATGGGCAATATACTGCATGGCTAAACACTTATAAGGTCCCAAATACAAGACCTTTTGGCTATGCCAATGCATGTTTGCAAATGCTACCTAATGAATATGTTTGCAAGGTTTTTAAAGATTTCAGTTAGGATCCGAAAAATAAGGGGTGTAACTGCTATATTGTCTACTATAAGTATTTTTGGTATTTCTTTAATGCCCTTTTAGCCTCTGTATCATTTTTATGCTTTTATATATAATCTTACAATTTTATTTAACTTTTGTTTTCCGTCGTCATAGTGTTAAGTGTTGTGAATTTTGACTAGTATGATGAATTTTACCTTGATGTTTTTATGTGCTAGCTCATATTGTGGATTTTAACTTTAGGTTTAATTTGTTTATATTGTACTTTGTGTATCTTTCATGGTTTTATGAAGAGATAAAATATTATTTTGACTAACTGACATGTGAATACATCATTTTAGTCTTTTATTTGTGATGTATTTGATAACATAGTCAACCTTTTCGAAGGTATCAAAGTTTAAGTGCATGCCATCTACCTCTTAGTGTGGCTCAATTAATGACAACTGATAGACAACATACAACACTGCATCTTATTTATTAAGTAATACATAAGGGTTTTAATTCCTTATCCTACATTTCTAAGTAAGTGCATGTGCTTGATGACATTTAAGTTTTCCTTGTGGGGGCAGACATTTGTCTTTGTAAAATTTACATAACTCAGTGTAATGTGCTATCGACGTGGATAAGCATTTGGGCTTCTCTGTTGGGGTAATATGAACCTTAAACGACGCTGCTGTGCTTCAGGCAAATAATTTGTTTCTTTCTACAGTTTTACATCCTCAGATTGCGTGCTATTTCAAAATCCCTCTGCACATTATATTTTCAAAACACTGCATGAAACATTGACCTTGACCTATAACCATCCTTCCTATTAAACTATCTTCTCCTTGACCATCTTCTGCATGCCTCCTTTCTTTGAATGTAGCCTACCCTAAGTCACATGTCCACACCTTATGCATTAGATAACAACCTATCTTTCTTTGAAACCATAGGCGAGATGTACAAGGGTTGTATTGTTTGCAAACCCTATGACAGGGTTTGTGAATGCTAAAACTTTTCCTCTAGTGTACTAAACTCTTTTAGCGATTCTGAAAAGCTTTTCTAAATTGCTAAGGGCCATATGTAGGTAGGTCGTTTGCATTCGCAAAACCCGAAATTCACAGAATTTCGGGTGTTTGCGAACGCAAAAGTGGGTGATGCGATGAAGGTAAGTTAAAGTCCCATGCTAAATCGCTAATCTCAAAATTTGCGATTAGCAAATTTGCGTATAATGGATTCTGCAAATAATTTAGCGAATTCGCAAACTGCGTGTCAGTATTTGCAAAAATCGCAAATCCCGTCACGCAAATTGCGAATTCGCATTTTCCCATGTAGGTAAAACTAGCAAATAGCGAATTCTCAAAAATCGCAATTCTGCACTTCTCTATTACCACCAACTCCGGCCAGGTGGTAATCAGGTGCAAACTATTTAAAGTGGCCCATAATGCAACAGTGGCTTCTCTCAATGGCTGGGCTTTATGTTATAGCCAGGAGGCTGCGTATCCGAGAGGCTGAAGAGAGAAGGAGATGGCAGGAGAGGATCTACAGGACACGCATCACCCTCTTCCAACGCACTGAAGAAGACATCCATGTGCACTAAAGGCTGCATCCAGAAAGTATCCTGGAGCTGATAGAGGAGCTGACACCCATGCTGGAGCACCCCACATACAGGGCACATACCATTCCCACACACCTACAGGTGTTGTGCTCACTGCACCTCCTAGCGTCAGGGAGTTTTCAGGGGGTATTTGCCACAGTAGGAGGGGTGTCCCAGAGCGCACTATCGCGCTTTTTCCGTGCATTCTTTAATGCCATGATGCAGAGGATGCATCACCACATCTAATTCCCAGACACACAGCAGGAACAGGACCAAACTAAACAGGATTTTAATCAAATTGCCCAATTTCCCCACGTGATTGGCTACGTAGACGGAACACATGTCGCACTGTCCCCAGCACACAATGAGTATGTTTTTAGAAACAGAAAATTGTACCATTCTTTAAATATCCAGGTAGTCTGCAATGCCAAACATGTCATCACAGACATAGTTGCAAAGTTTCCAGGAAGCACTCATGATTCCTTCATTTTCAGACACTGTGGTTTACATCTCAGACTTACAAATGGCGATTTTGGAGAGGGATACTTGCTAGGTAATTCAATGGCAAACACAAACAGTTGTATGAAATGTTTCGATTTGCAGTATGTCGCTAAACATCTACATACTTCATCCCTGCAGGAGACAGTGCATATGCTGTGAGGGACTACATCCTCACACCCTACCTTAATCCAACCACAGCTGCTAAGCGGAGATACAACACTGCCCACAGAGCCACAAGAGCCACCATTGAGAGAACCTTTGGAATCCTCAAAAGCCGTTTCCGCTGCCTCCACAAGAGTGGAGGTACTCTGCAGTACAGCCCAGAGACGTGTTGCAAGATAGTGGTGGCCTGCGCTATGCTACACAATATTGCTACAAAGAAGGGCACTCCAGTGGATCTGACAGAGTCCGACACATCCGATGAGGAGGAACCAGCCCCCCAACGCAGACGTGCAGGAGGAGCCGGGGCAGCTGCTGGGCGCATGAGACGTGATGACATCACACAGAATTACTTCTAGGTAAGATAAAAGACCACAATGACCAATGTTGATGTTCAAAAAATATGTTTACTTCCTTAAGTGCAGGATATGCAAAGTCACACAGTGTGACTAAGTTTGAAAGTAGCACATGTTAATGTTCTCACAGTGCCCAAATATCTTTGACGTAGGTAGTCCTCATGGCATGTGTTGCCTCACAACATGCCATTGTCCATGCCGCCCCTTCACCTACGGCGTGCATGCCCTGATGCACCTCTTTCAGCCTGTGCAGTAGTTTCAGTGTTGTTGTCCACACCTCTGCCCTGATGGCCACACCTACGCCTTTCTGCAGGAATAGGTGGAGTAGGTGTGCTCCTGCTGGATTGCCTATCTGTGTCTAGATTCCCTGGCATTACAATCCCCCCCAGTGACAGCAGCCCGCAGTTGGTCAAGTGCATGGGTTACCTGCACCAGGCTCTTGGCAACGTCTTAGCAGAAGTGTGCCATCTCATGTTGCATGCTTACAGTTCTTCGAGCAAGCATAGATATAGCGGTGGATTGCCGGCTGACAGCCCTTGCAAACTGGTCCAGGCGTGTGTGTAACCGACGTTGTTCCCTGCGTCGGGCCTGCCTATCAATCCTAGCTTCACTCAGATTTGCCTCTGAGGCTTTTGCTATTGCTATTACACTAAGGGGATCATTAGGATGACGGGCGGACTTAGTCCGCCCGCCATCCTATCGGAAATCGGGACCGCCCGCCATAAGGGCGGGGGTCCCATGGGGGGTATTAGGATGTACCCGCCACAGTAGCAGGCACATCCTGTTTTTTATCATTGTGGTGGGCGGTGCTGAATTCACATTTGCATTTACATTACCAAAGCGGCAGGCACCGCGCGGTGCCTGCCGCTTTGTTAATGTAAATGCCCCCATGTGCACCCCCCGCCTGTCCTTCACTCAGGGGGCAACCGAAGTGAAGACCACATGCCGCCATGGAAAGGCATCCTTTTTGGGCAATGCTAATATGGCTGGCGGTGTCTAATAGACACCGCCACCATATTAAACCTTTTCCGCCCCAGCCGCAAGGCGACCGGGGCGGAAAAGCGGCGGACGGTCTTTCCGTCCGCTGCGGTCACCCCCGCAATGCTAATATGGAGGGGGGTGATTAAGGGTAGGATGGTGGGCAGATCGCCCCGCAGGCCGGCGGTGGCTATCGCCAGCCTGGCAGGGGCGATCAGCCCGCCATCCTAATGGGCCCCTAAGTCTCAGCTCCGACATGTGCCGGTTGTGTTGAGCCAGCTGACGCTGTATTGATGATATTCCTTTACTTTGCAGGCGCTGCACTCGCAACATGTTGCCCTCCAGCCCTGCGAATACAGAATCTGTACCTGACGAGGCATTACAGGTGTTGGCCCGTGCCCTCTGTCTGGCACCACTACCAGTCGTGTTTGTAGCGCATGTTTGTGATCTGCCCTGAGGTGTGCTTGGAGTAGCTGCAGCCTCTGTGTCATCTTCTGCATCTGTGGACCCGGATGGCATTGGTATCAATGCAGGTACAATTTTGTGTCGTTTGCTTTGCGCTGAAGGTGTGTCAGGTGTGTGGCACCCTGGCTCTCCTGCCCTGCCTGGTCCTCTGCTGCAGCAGTCTCCCCCACTGCTGCCACAGTGTCCTGTGTTGTTGGTCCATCTGCCAAAAAATAGCACACATGAGTTGTGCGTCAATATTAATTTTTTTTTCAATAAAGTTTTTGAAAATACAATTCACATGCCTACTTGTCTATTTTGTACACTTTGTACATTGCTAGTGTGACTGTTCCCTATGTACCCTTTGTATGTTTATCTGCACCTAATCACATTACATGGGACTACATTTCCCATTATGCCTCACTGGGTGATCCTCAAAACATGGACCGGATTCCTATTCATGCATGGGGATTTTGGGGTCTGAGTAGGATGGGGATGCTTTGGTGAGATTGGCATGCATCTTACCTTCTGTGGTGTCTCTGGTGTCAGAGCTGTCAAGGTCAGCCACGCCCGCCACTGCCTCAGGCATGATGGTGGCCTCCACCAACTCCTCCAGGGGCGTCGGATCTGGTGTAGTGGAGCTCCCACCTCCAGTTGCCTTAGCTTCTGCCAATCTTGTGGCCACCCTCTCCTTTGATCTTTGCCTCATATCGTACCACCGCTTCCTTAGGTCCTCAGTGGTACGATGGGTTACGCCTATGGCGTTTACCTTTTCATGTATGTCTGACCATATTTTTCTTTTTCTGGCTTCAGGCACACAAAGTGAGGCTTTACCAAACAGGAGGTCATGTTGCCTCACCACCTCCTCTGTCAATACCTCCAGCTACCTCTCAGAAAATTTCTGTTTTCTTTTCCTGCTCTGTTCAACAGCCTGCTTGTCCCCACCCTGCTTTTCAGCACCCTGGGATTCCATTTTTCAAAGTTTGGAGTCAGAGGCAATTCCACACTCCCTCCTCTCTGTCTCTCAGCCAGCAACTGACTCTGGAACAGGTGCAGGCAATCAGGTGCAGCATGTGAACTCACACTTCCTGGTTGTGATGTCACCATTCTGCACCTGAATTGCTCTTTCCCATTTTTGAGATTCCTTATTAGCGAATTCGCTAATAAGGAATCGCTATTTGGGTAATCGCACATAAAATCTGCAAATTTTTGGGAATAGCTAAATATTAGCGATTTTTTACCTACATCCGGTTTTGCGATTCCGAAAGTTAGATTCGCAGAAAATCGCATTTTACGAATCGCAAAAATGGATTTACCTACATATGCCCCAATATGTGTTTACAACTGATTAGCAAATCGCTGTTTGGAAGGCTTGTGTTTAAGGCCTACCTTCCAAATTGCAATTTGATACCCTGTGTATCAATGGCATGTAAAGGCCAAACAATGATAAGTTATCGACCTCCAAGTTAGGATAGTGACTCAATTGCAAACTGAAGGGTTGCTAATTAGATCCCTTTCCTTTTGTGAATTGGTATCAAACTTTCAGACAAAGTAGAGGCTACTGCCAACCCACACTGAACCACTTGAAAACATTTCTTAAAACAGTTCCCTTTCATTTAAGGAACTTGGGCTGCTTTTAATTTGTTTTCTTTATTTGAAAGCAATCACAGGCATGGTGGTTTGCAGACCCGTGTAGCTTCATCCCTTTGATTGTGCCCAATCAGTGATTCACAATTTCCAAACTACATAATGATTATTCATAACTCTGATTCCTTTTTTCTTTTTTTAGAAGCGTACCTACTAGTACATATGTCAGTTTAAAATATAAGTTATTGGCTGCAAAAAGTAAATGTGTAATTTACAACCAGATTTTGCTACCAGGTTTTTAGTACATAAGTCAATGTGTTCTTGCAAACTAACAAGAACTAATCTCCTGCAGTTTACCTATTCATAAAAACCTTAGAGTGAACTTTCTAACAACCGCATTTAACACCTTTTAACTTTATCTACCACAAGCTAATTAGAGTAAATTAATGGAATGGTTTCCTTTAAAGGACAGACTAATCTCAATACCCAAATCGACCAAAAGCCAACAATAACCAATAACCACTTAATTAACTACTAACTTTGGGTTCCAGAATAGAGTGCTACCTGCCGTCAACCGCTTCAACACCTCGTCAGGGGAAATAAACATTATATAAATGCAATTACAATACAATGCTAAAAAAATCATAACTTTAGCAGCTGTTCAATATTAGCAAGCGCACCTGGCCTCTCACTACAGTCCCACCATTTTTGTCTTCATTGTCTTACCTGTAACACTGCCCCAGCCTCTGTCTGAACCTACTATGCTTAGCCCCTAAGGAATATATTGCCCTGCCTCTCATTGGAGGCACACCTTTTTCTCCAAAATGTTATTTTTTCAGATAATTTTTGTTTAGCATGTTGCCCCATGAGAGTTTTGTAGTCAATGACCAGGATTGCCATGTAATGTGAGAGAGACTGTAATCTAATCTTCCTATAGACTACTGAATTTTATTTTCATGTTACAGGTGTGTTCTGACATCAGAATGTGTCTGTAATAATACATGACACACCCAATTATGTGTAACAAGTGACATGTGACACCATATTGGGATCACTGACAGAATATCGAAAAAAATATATTGTGTGGACAGAATAATGTGTCAAAATATGGAGGACCAAAATATCAAAAAGGTAAGTCAAACTGGTAAGCATAGATTCACTATTCTTAACTCCACATCTAAAATTACATTGAAGATGTCTGTATCATTAAGGTATATGTATGTGGAGTAAAATATATAGTACAACTTTGCTTACTTATAGAAACTTACCTTCACAATATTTTTGTCCTCAATATTCTTGACATGATATTTTGTCCACGCAATAGGTGTACTCTGATATTTTGTCTAAACCCCCCAAAGTACTCAAGGGACGTGGAGGACTTCCTACAGAATGAAAGAGTTGACTAGAGGGAGGCCAAACACCCCCTGTGTGCAAGCGGTAGCTTAGAACAATATACTGTCTCTTTCCAGAGATAGTGCTGGGGAGCCCATTGTGGACCATATTCCAACTCCTCTCATTATCTCTGGGAAAGGGGGCTGGCTGTTATAGTCACACTGCAGGAATGAACAGTGCAATGTTTAACAAATAAAAGCATTTATTTCACTGGTGAAGGGTAAAGGAGCAAACAAATTGGCTCCTCAATCATTCACCCATGAAAGAAAAGATTTGCGTTTCTTGGATGGGCCAGAGCTGCTGATTCCTGTTCCCTGGAGGTCACTTAGGCTTAGTTGTTAAGAGGTCCATGTCATCAAGTATTGCCATTTTAGCCTGCACCAGGTTGTGTTGTGGTACATGTAGCTTTGTTTCAAAGTTGAAAATCACAACATGTTTGTTGACTAAAAAGCCGGAGCGTTCCGTGCAGGTAAGAGCCGTGGGGTGGGGTGGAGTCAACAGACGACAATGAGGTAAAATTAGATTTAAAAAAATTGAAAAACACTTACCTTGCGCTCGCTGCATTGCCGACTCAGTAAGTTATTTTCTTTTTTTTTAATTTAATTTTACCTCATCTTTGTCAGTTGACTCCCCCACCCCGTGCCCCACCTCTTACCTGCACGGGCCACTCCTGCTAAAAAGGCAGGATCCAGAAGATCTCATACATATTATGGGTAGTTTGTTAATTGCGTAATGAATTTTGAGAAGAATGAGCCATAGGACCACATATTGGGTGCTGTGACCAATAAAGTCATCAACCTGCAGTCTTGTCTCTATTACCCAACTCTTCAGTGACTTGCATTATCCTTATAAGGTACAGAAAGGGGCACTTTAACCCCTACTCAAACAGCAGAAGAGATGGAGAATGCAGCATGTAAAACCCTTAATACTATAGAAGGTCGTAGTGATTGTGAAAGGTGAATAAAAGAGCGGAAGAGGCACGAAGAAGCAGAGTGAGTCGTAAGAGTGGGAAGGATGAAAGAGGGTGATACTAATCAAATTATTTCCCATTTTAAATAGTCATATGTTCTTTTTGCTCTTCAAATGGTTCAAAAAATACAGAAGGCACTTGTCTAGTGATTGCTGTATTAAAGACTCTCAGTCTCTCATGGGAAGATTTCAGATTTTGTTGTTCTTTTCAGTTACGTGTTTTCGTAGGAAATCATCTTCTTTTTATGTTATTTTTTATGTTATTTATGCCTTGATTGCACTGTTGGTCAGAGTTTTTGCTTTCTTGGAGTGTGCCATTTTCCTGTGAAGGCGACCAGCTTCCTTATAATCTGTGAGTAATAGAACCACAATCGGAATATTGTAACCTCTTTAAGATTCTATCTCACAGTTCTATCCCATCCACCTTTGTTTACTAACCCTCTCACTCCTTAATATTGTCGCAACCCATTCCTTTACTGACCCACATATTAGTACTGTACTGCAGCTACAGTTCACTTTGCCCACAGCTCACATCATTACAACTGTTGTTGAGCTAATAGTCTTAAGACTAATGTCAGAAGCAGTGATCTAAAATGATCCAAAACCTATTCTACTGCCTGAAAAAGTCTTAACTCTATCTAGCAGTTGTTCTCAAATAAGATAGTGAAAGAGAGTACAATGTTGGAAGTATGAAAGATAAAGCAACAATGACAATCACTTAAAGTATTTGTATGGAAAACATACAATTCAGCACCTTCTGCTCTTGGCGGGATCTTTTTAAGCCCTGAGTTTCTGCTTGTTACATTTCCGACTATAGCACTCATGAGGACATCCAAGACACAGAAGATGGAAGAAGTTGACAGTGAGTAGACACAATGTTGATATTAGAGAATGTGCATCAAGTGTGAATTATTAATAATGCACTTCTGGACTCGAGTTCTTTCAGTGAATGAAGTCAAAAAGGTGGGAGTGACGGCCTCAAAATGAATGCTCCCAACTAGTAGCCTGCAATATTCTCATAATGTCAGAACAAGGCACAGATCAAGTCACCCAAGTGAGGCAGTTAATTCAGTGACTCTAAAAACCCCTCTCCGCTCCAAGAGAATAAAGGTTTTTAAGCAAACATTTGGCAAAGGGAAATCTAAGATGGCCACCATGAAGCGAAACACAGAACAGCGTTCTAGTGTTTCATGCCAGGCAGCAGGTGTGGAATGTCCACGGGAGTCTCCTTCAGAATCATGCACTTCATGTAGTCCTCAGTGCGAAAGTCTAGTCAGGGTAGTGGTGTTGCATGTTACTGTCGTATTAGTGCGTTGCGATGGTAAGAAACATCTTGGACTCACTGAATATTGAAGTAAGGTTTTTCCTGATTATAAACTCATGAGAAAAATTGCGCATTTACTTAGTGTGTCCCTTAGGAGTCTGTGCATTAGCGTCCCTTTAGTTTTGTGAAGCTGCGAGACTTGATAGTATTTGTTACTTGAGTCTGCGCAGTTATCGTTCTTGTCAGGAATTCAGCGTAAACTATTGTGGCCAAGCGTCTTTCATTGTTAGTTCTGTGAGTTTGCGCAGTGTATCTTTTTCTGTCAGGAAGTCGGAAAACTTGTGTTCATTGATTGCGCATGACTGAAGTAAGGATTTCCATTTCAGTTAAATTCCAGATTTCCCTAGAGAAAATCTAGTTAGAGTCATTAGCGTATTAGTGGTTGGATTCAGGCGGAACCGTGAGCTGATTCCCTACAGTAAGATAAACTGAGATTATAGGCAAGCAAAGTACATTTTCCTGCTTGGAATCTTTCATTTTGTTGAAGGGATTAGTACTCACTTTTGTATTTGTATTTGTATTTATTTTATTTGTAAAGCGCTAACATTCATCCTGAAAGGACATCACGGCGCTGAGAAAGAATTGCAAGTGACTTGACGACAGCACTAATTGGAAATTATTGATCTGGCCTAGGGAAAAGGAATGTTTTTAGTTGTTTCCTAATTGAAAGGAAGCAGTCAGTAGTTCTGAGTTTTGGCAAACATATTAGTGTGAACAGCAGGCAAATGTTCTCTCACACACATTTCTTGCATTATCATTATACTTACCTGAGAGAGTGGAAACACTGATATACTTTCTCAAGCCTTTCCTGTAGTACGCTTCTAAAAAGAAAGAAACATTGATACAAGCTATTAACATCTATTGGACAATTAATTACATTATTATTCAGATTTAAATAAATTAACAAGAAGTTCATATTGATTACACTAATTGGAGAGGAGCAATAGCCAAGTAAACAGTGGGTATGTAAAAGAATATATGCATGTTAAAAAAGGAATAAGCAGGAAGAGATTTTAAAGAGTATAAAAGTAAGTTTACATGTTTCATTACAGTATCTGCCCACACTCAAGACCCAGAAGATAAGACTAGGAAGCAGAAAAGAGTGAGAAGAGTGGGAGAAGATCAACTGAAGACTTGGCTATGTCTTCTCTATCCCCTACCCCTTTCCCCTCCTTTGAGTTATCTCGGTGTACAAGTTTATCATTGATGCTGTAGAAGTCGGAGAGGGGCATTGGGTTCAGGCATCGTTCTGTTCCCGGACAAGTGTGGCAAGATTCCTGACACATAGCCACTTCTCTGTCAGAATTGGAGGGCCATTGACTCAAATGTCAGTGTTGCAACCATGCTATTACCCAACTTCCTTTTAGTTAAACCTCAAACTCAAGATACTACTCTTCAAGGCATTAAAAAATCCTTAACAACAGAAATCACACTGTGCATATACTGTTCTGGATAAGCCACATGCCCTCAAATATGTTGATGCTAGATTCAGTAAATCTAATGTTGGTATTTTGGTTCATATCCTCGTAAATGCCCTCTGGGATTTTGCTTTGAGTTAACCTCAAACCATGACTCACAAGTCTGACATACCATTTCCTCACAACCCTATTCGAACTGTTACTGTTATTTAGCATAAAGACATGATTGTTTTTTTTAATCAATAAAAAAAATAAATCCAACAAGAGAATGTACAGTTGTAAGAGACTTCCTTGTGGTTCAGGGCTGACTGAGACCATGTCTGCCATGGAAGAGTAAGATACAAACACAATGCTTCAGTATAGGCGGGAGATCCAGCGACCAAACTGTGATCCAAGGGTTCAACTAACTGACTATCACCAGCTAAATAGTTAACAAAACCTTAGGCTGTTAATGGTGGTAATAATGGAAGAGTTAAAGGGTAGTGGGGAGGTAGGCATAAGTGGCATAACTCAAACAGCACAAAAACGTCTGGGGCCATTCTGAAGGAATTGTTTTAGACTTAGGGCCCAGCTAGCCCACCTGTTACCTCCAGTAAGCCCCAGACAGTGGGATTGCTAAGAGGTGGACGCAGGTCATGCCCCTTTCTCCACCACTCTGCAAACGTGCCACTCGACACACTGCTGGTGGGGGGGATGAGGGCCACTTGCCTCCTGAGGGCCTCAGGACTAAAGTGGACTTCATCCCCCAAGTACCAGTGCACCAAGAGGTGTGTATGCAGAGTGCTGGAGAAAAGGGGAGTGGCCTCTGACCACCTTTCAGCGATACAGCTGTGTCGGACTGAATGGAGGTAACCGAAGGGCTAGTTGGACTCCAAGGACCCTCAAGGGCCAAGCGTACTTCATCTCCCAAATAGTAGTGAGCCAGGAGGTGCATTTGCAGAGTAGAAGAGAGTGAGGGTGTGGTCATCAAAAACCTCTCAACAAACCCACTGTGTGGGACTTGCTGGAGGTAACAGGAGGGTTAGTTGGTCCCCAAGGACCCTCAATAGCCAAGGGGACTTCATGCCCCTACTAGTAGAGAAGTGTGGCTCACTGGTTAGAGCAGACAGACCCTGAAGCAGAGGTCAGACCCAGGACCGGGGTTCAATTCCCGACGCGGCAGGGTCTTGAGCTCAAATGTCCATGGACTCGATAATTCTCGCTTCGGTGCCTGACCTAATCATGGGTTCACACTCTGCAACTCTGGGCATTAAGCTTGCTTAATCTCCACAACGGCCCCCCACGGCGGGATGCTCGGCTTTCACCTTGGGGATGCCCTGTAGGGGCTATCTCACAGGGAAAAGCCAGGACGGGTTCCCAAGGCAAGCGCGGAGATACCCCTTCAGGGGTCGATTCAGGCGCTATATAAGAAACATAATAATAATAATAATAATAATAGTAGTGTGTCAGAAGGTGTGTTTTGCAGATTGGTGAAGTGGTGTGGCCTGCTATCAGATCTCACCAATCCTGCTGTATGAGACTTACTGAAGGTAATAGGAGGGGTAGTTGGCCCCCAAGGAAGTCTTTGGGGGCCAACTACCTCTCCTGTTACCTCCAGTAAGTCCCAAAGATCAGGATTGCTGAGAAGTTGTCAAAGGCCTCGCCCCCTTCCTTCACCACTCTGCAAATGTGCCTCCCAGTGCACTACTAGTTGGGGATAAAGTCTCCTTGACTACAGAGGGACCTTGGGGGCCAAGAGGCCCTCCTGTTACGTGCTGTAAGTCCTATGCAGCGGAATTCCTGAATTCCTGAGATCTGAATGGAGGTCCAGCCCCCTTTCTACACCGCTCTGCAAATGTGACTGCTAGGAAAAAAACATAGAAATTCACTACAACAAATGTTACAGGGATGCTATAGTTAGTAATTACCACATAAAAACCTTAAAAATTCACTGAAAATACAAAGGTTACAAGGACCTTATAGTTAGCAAACAGAATTTAAAAAATCTTAGAAATTTACACAAAAAAACAAAGGTTACAGGGATGTTATAGTTAGGCTGACATTTCACTGACACAAAACAAGAGAAATTCAGCCCTTATCTTTACCTGAGTTAACTATAACTCACACCCCTACAATGCACTGCTTATGATCTCACATATTACATCACTCATGACATGGTCTGTAACATCACTGCTGACATCTCAAATGACATCACTAAAATAAATAAGTATTCCAAAAATTACAAATCAAAAATCCATTGAATTATTAATTAGCAATTATTAGTTGTTAATTATCTCTTAATTAACTACCCACACGATACTGCTACAAACCACACAACCCACAAGACAATATAAATTACTTTCATTAATTCAATTACAAATTCAAATGCAATTTAAAGTACAAGCTATATCTTAATTTCTTTATAACACAAAATAATATATCAACCAAACCACATTAAAATAATAAAAAACGATATTTTTAACAACTACATTACTGAAAATAATATTAAAAACATCGATATTCGTATGATATACCTCTGCAACATCTGTGTTGGCACTGAAAGGGTGCACACCACACTCCTGGAATGTGAGAGAGTGTCAGGCCAGCGAGTCAATTGACAAAGCCTTACGTGTTTCCTCTCTGTTGCGATGAGCCCCCCCCCCACCCCTAGAAATATAGTTAGGCGGCACTACTCTAACTGGGCGGGGGAATTGACCTAATACCTAAGAGTCCAGCTTTACTTCTCCTAGGCTGACCTTTTTGCGAGAACCTGAAATGGGTGCTCACAACCCTTAAATCCCAGACTCAGTTCTGGAAGAGACTGCCTCTAGCCCTTAATGGAAATATCGCCCTCTCTAAAATGGTGGTCCTTCCCTGCCTCCTATATTATTTCGTTAACTTCCTGGTATACCTGCCCAGGTCCTTATCTGTGAGCTCGACACCATGCTACGGGAGTTGCTATGGGAGGATTAGTGTCACCGAGTAGCTCTCAGTAAACTTCTATTACTGGTTGGACAGGGCGAGCTAGGTGCCCCCTCCTTTGCATCATACTATTTGCTGGCACAGCTCCAGTGGGTCTCACACTGGCTGGTAGAAGGAAATGTATATGTAACCGCCACATACTAAGGCCCTTAGTCAATTACTGTTTTCCATCAGCTCCTGCTACCATCCGTCAAACTCTACCGGTCACTGCATGCCTGGGTTGCCTGCAAATGCCTCGCCCGAATATTTCAACTGACACAAAATTTCTGCCCTATGCCCCCGATATCCCCCTCTAAGGGCTAACTTGGTTTCCAGATTACTTCATGTAAGAGGACCTAAACCCCTGGCACAACATATCAATTGAAACAATGGGAGACCTATTTCAAGACCAGCATCTGATGGCATTTGGCCAATTATGTCTAGACCCTCATATTCCATCTGGCCATTCCTCTTACAAGGCCAACTATTGGCAATGTGCCATCGGCTGTGGCACACGGCGAACGAGGAGTCCTTCACAAATGCAGTCACACATACCCTATATACTTTGGGCACTGTGCGAAACCTGATCACATGAGTACACAAAGCTATCAAAGAACATACAGTGGTCTCCAGGTCAACCGTGAGACAATAGTGGGAGGATGATATTGGGCAACTGCTGAATGACTTGGAATGGACATTGATGCTTGAATTGCCCCAAGGCCATCTCTCGAAATGCACAATTTAAGAGCATCGAAAACACAGTCTTATACTGGGCCAACATAACTCCGAACAAGCTAAACCGCATATTCCCCATGGCAAACTTCACATGTCCAAGATGTCACTCTGAGGGCACAGACCTCTGACACATGTTGTGGTAGTGCCTTGCCCTAGCCTCATAGTATAGAGTAGTACACAAAACCCTAGCATCTGTCACAGAACTTCTACACCTGAATACATAAGAGGCAACAGCCCTGGGGATCTATAAACATACAAAAAGCACACAGTATGAACCTGCTTTGCAAATCTGGGTGCTCTGTTCTGTCCTGGGATTTAGTCTGAACATGTAGGCAAGGTCAAACCACAATGCCCCTTGTTATTCTGTTCTGGTCATGCCCTCGCACCTAGACAAAAAACACAAATGCAGCTGTTGTTTGGGAACACATACTTTTTGTCATATAGGTATGCACAGATAGGTAACACACACTTGGAGAGGGACCTTTCCAGGAAAAAGATTTTGACAGTGTCTGGGATGTAGAACTTTCATCTGTGTATACTGAGGTACGGGGTCTTCTGCTAACACCTAGTGATCTTCTGAAATATTGTCATTTTGCTTCTATATATAATGAGTTCTATTCATGATTTATGGACTACTTGCTATGCCAGGGCTTAATTTGAGCCGGAGCTTGCCGGTGCTTAGCACCAGCACCTAATTATGAGGGCCGGGTCTTCAATCACGCACGCTGCATTATTAAGTGCACCTGCTGTCCTGCCGTCAGTAATGGATTTATGAGTCATGCGTTGCGTGGCACTGGCACACACAGAGCGTGTGTGCTGTGCTACTGCTATGGTGCTGTAAGTGCTGTGCTACTGCCTGTCACTTAGTTTAAGTTACCCACGTGTTGTACTGGACTGTTGTTGACTCACTCGATGCTTGCAGTAAATTGTAAACACTTACTGCGTAGGTGGCGTGAGTGACGTGACTGACACTGACTCTGATTGGATTCTCAATTCCCTCCTCCTCTCTCTCTTCAAGACTTCCGGCCGCGGATCATGCCCAGTGGGTGGGACACTGCACACTGTGTAGTAGTTGTTGTTGGTCTACATCTGCGGGGGTTGGGGCTGTGCGCTGCAGAGGCAGCGACGCTTGTGCAGATTATGCTATTGAATGCACGCGCATTTTCGCTGCCCGCCCCAGCATACCCCCACCTCTCCTCACCAGCCACCGAGTAACCAACGCACGCCGCCTTTCAAAGTAGCAGGAGTCGGGAGCTTGGACGACAGTGATTGAGGTTGGCTTTGGCTACTGCTGCAGTACATAGCTCTGGACTGCTCAGCAGGTGAGGCCGAGCGAGGCAGGGCCTGGCAGGTCGCAGGCGCCGTGGTGATTACTGGTCAGGTTTTTAAAAATTATTATCTTGATTGGTCTACCACTCTACCGGCGTCTGGTCATGATGGCCTCCTGGGGTAGTAGGCTGGTGCCGGCAGCCGAATCATCATGATTGAATTGAAATAAATCAAGCTGCGCAGGTGAGGCAGGGCAGGGCAGGGCCTGCCAGGCCACAGGCGCAGGTTTACTGTTTTATTTTTAAAATCATAATTGTTGATTGAGGACTGGTTTGATCATTGTGGCCTGGGATAGGCGGCGTAGGCCGGTGGCCAAATCATGAATTAAAAAATAAAGCTGCGCTGGTGAGGCGTACTGGTTTACATTTTTATGTTGATGTATGATCCATCCACAGTTCAACCCTTCAATCAGAGGGTGCCGGCCTAGGGAAAACAACGTAGAAGTTTAGAAGTTACATACTGCAAGACTGCACCCTAGGAGTGAGGTCTTCTGACTACTCATACTCATGTAATGTCCCATGTAAGCGGGATCCTTTTCCACCTCGTCCATGCAGGTTGTGTCCCTTGCGTGTCAAGTGTGAAGCTGGGCTGCGTGATCAACACAATGATGGGTGTGTGCCTGAGAAACACAAAACAACCACATCAAGCACCATGTTTTTAGCCATCTTTTCTTACTGGGCAAGCTCCCAGCCTTGAAAAGTCCCCATTGGTTGTGGCTTCCAAGCCTAAATATGGTAGGCCTACTCAGTGTTTGAGGAGCCTAGAGGGGGCGAGGCCCAGGTGCTGAGGGACAGGCTGATTCTCCTGTGAGGTTCTTGTCAACTGATCTGCACATGCAGAAAAAGAAGGGCTATTGTAATCTGTACTACACAAGCGTGGCAAGACGCCCTGGAACTGGGGCACGAGGCATGTAAAATATCAGATGTTTGGGACCACACTGCATGTTCAACTTCGGTTCCTCAGTGTGTGCAAACCAGTCTGAATGCAGCTTTCATGGAAGGTTTATTGGGTAAAATGCAGTTTCTAAGCTAAACAAAGCTTCTGTTTGTTTTTTTCTTTCCTAACGATCATTATAAAGTGAAAGGGCCAGTAGAAGGGGTCTTGATCCTCAAGAAGGGTCGCCAACTTTCTCTGAAAGATTCAGTTTTTTTTCATGTTTTGTGATCTCCGTGGGCCCGGAGCTAGTACCCCACATTCCTCCGATTTTCCCTCGATATTTAACAGTGATCTCTTCTCTTCCAAATCAAAGCCTTAAAAACGCCGCTTTTACAGATCCCCCTCAGTTTTGTTTATTGGCCTCAACATAAAGCCCATGGTCCTATTGCTAAAATACTGGAACTGTTTTGGAATGAGACAGCCTAAGAGAAGGAGAAGATGGACTGCATGTCACGTGGGCTAATATATTCCAAACAAACAATTGCACAAACAGATATTTGATTTTGGTAAATCTTTATTAAAACAAGTTTTAATGTTTTCACAAATTACTATTGGGGAGCGGCTATGATTAAAGGACACAGAGAGCACATAGACATAAGAAGACACTAATATCTAGAAGCGAAGGCTAATTACACTCCAATCTTGCACTCTCAATCTTTGCTTGCCACTGGAGGAAGTGGGCGAAGCCGCGGAAGTAGGTGTGGCCTCCTAACAAAATGTGAGCACCTGCACTCCATATTTTACAAATTAAGCACTGTGCTATACTAACTGTATTTGTGTTAGGCATGTTCTTACTTGTGGCACATATACTGCATACTAGAGCACGGATACTTAAAATAAAAAAAATTCAACTTTCCTTGTGTCTCTCTCAGAACTTATTGTGGACTAGTACGAGTGTGTGAGCAATAATGTGTATCCTGCAACCACGATTCCTGAAAGGGTCTGGAGTGTTGTGCTCTGGGGTGTCTAATCACTTGTCCATCTGTAAATGGGTAGGGGGGCAAGTTAGACACTATAGCAGTCGGTCCCCGGCTCATGTGCTAGGATGACTTAGTCCCTGCCTACTAAGGTCCCATAATCTAAAGCACAGTTCTGTGACTCCGCAGAATCCCTGCAACAAAGTAAACACACATGATAGCAACACAGTAACCATGTTCTCCTAATAGGACTCAACACAGAATTCACAGCTAGTGCACTCTCCTCCCACCCATGCGCAGGTGTGAACCACAGTTCCTACCCCTGATCTAACACTACCCTGAGTTCCACAGTGAGCTTAACCTGTAACGTTTATAGATCCATTCTAACAAACGATATTGCAATGTAAATGTTATGATTTATTAAAGTGGAAAAACTTCAATAAAAAGAGTTTAAAAAAATCAATATTCTTGAAAACAATATTATCTAAAAAACGATATTCTTTTCAACTATATTTGTGCACCATGATATTACTCTGTCACAAAATTTTATATATAATATTTATGACTCACAATATATTAAACTTGATATTTTGTCTAAACACCTTGTCATTCAGAGTCAAACTTGTTGGATCGCAGCACTTACAAGTTCAAATAATTGAAAATGTGATGATTGATTTATCAAATGTGGGTGTTCAGGTTAAACTGTAGAACTGAATTTACAATTATAGTGCATGCAAAATGTCAGTATATATGTAAGTATATATGTAATCATTTTCTTTTTTGCCACATAAAATAACCTGCCATAAACACTATATTCACCAGTGAACAGTGTAATTTAATGCCACCTGTAAATCAGACAGCTGTACACTATCAAAAATGCTGCATTTTGATTGGTTACTAAACAGTCAATATCTACACAGGAGATTCGTAGGTAGTACCTAGTACAAACCTCATTATAGTATCAATCCACATATCACCACACCTTCTCCTCCTAAAAGGTGCTTGTGAAGATTCCAGAATTCTAATAAAGAACTCGAATGTTCACCTAGCTCACAGAATGTGTCACCATTGGTAGACATACTCCTGGAGAAGACAGCTTTAGAATCATTCCCTTTCCTTTGCAGAGTGCACACGAGGGGGCATAATTACCAGCCTCTATCGCCACCACACGTCACTTTTTCTGACGTCGTGGTGGCGATAGGGGCTTTGCTTTATTTACAAGACAGCGTTAAGCCACACTACTTTGTAAATAAGGCACCTTTTACGCTATACTTAGCGTGAAAGGGGTGGGCAATGGGTGTTGTGGTGGTTGTTCCACCGCAACACCCATTGATTTTGACGCTGCCCCATAGCTACATGGGTGAGGTAAATATGAGGCAGAGACAAAATTAAGACCAGGGAAAACCTGGTCTTACTCTGGCACAACCAGAAGAAATGTTTAATTTCTCCTTGTTTTTTATGTTTCCATGGGTGCTGTGTTGTGCAGCACACAGAAAAACAGTAAAAGGACAATGATTGTTTATGGGCCTGAATGACGTTTTGCAGCTTCTATGTGTGCTGCATTAAGCAGCTCACATAGAAGTTAAAAAACACCATTTCAGATCTTCCCCTGCACTATGGAGCAAGGGTGTCTGCGTTGGTGCTAGGCAGCTAAATGTAGCACCAGCTCAGGGGGAAACGCAGGGCTGCACTGTATCCTTGTAACTACGGTGCAGCCCTGCGTTTCAGAAGTGGGGAGCACGGTGTTTAGATAAGGAGGCTAGCGCTGCGCTCCGCCACTTCCTCATAAATATGCCCCTAAAAATGTTTTTTTATGACTGCTGTTACTGATGGAGCAAGGATTCGCACGTAAAGCGACTTGCTCCTACTCAAGAACCTCGCCTAACTTGTAATAATATTAATTCAACCTGTCCGTCATTTATTTTGCCTTTTTCCTCAACACGCGGGTGTCCCTAGGAGGCTTGCTTATGTGTCTTTTCCATAATAACAAAGCTTGCACTACTGAATGGCCGCTTCGCAGAAATCCAGTCTGCGCATGCGTCGGTCATACCCACGTGATGTGACGCACTCGCATTTTGGAGGGATATTGTTGCTCATGCGCATTGTCACTGAAAATGGCCGCTTGTATTTAACCATGCTCTCTGCCAGCTCCTGCTGCTTTTTGCATATCTGTCTTTTTCGCACTAACCTTAATGCTATAGATATTATAAAATAAGGGGTGCAGTGAAGCATTACCTGGTATACAGTGTATTCATTTTGTCTGTGTTTCTAATTTGTTTTCGCTTACTTTTCATGTATTACACATCCATGGACCTGGGTCGGGAGATTGAATCAATTTTGAAGCATGTAAACTCCCCGCACACGTGATGAGGGAAAAACCCAACTGCGCAGAAGCGAACCTCAGCCAGCTGGCTCCTGAAGCAAGATGCGCCTGGGAACCTACCTAGGTCATGGGAGAAGATGCTGCTATCTACCTAACTTGTGCTACAATGTTTCTATATGCTGTACACTCTCATTGTTTTCCATATTCCTATGCCTGGGAACGTGAACGCAAGGGGCGGGTATGAAAAATTAAATATTCATTGTGGGAACGAAGAATTATAGGTGGTAACCATGACATAACCACCTTTCCTGACCAATCATAAGTTGGGAACTTGTCACTTGCAACATTTGTGGGTGGTCTAGGGGTCCCAAAAGAGTATAACTAGTCTAGTTTAGCTTAGAGAAATTGTCCGACTTGTCCGAGTAGCAGACCTGTCACTGACCCTACGAACTTTATAGGTGATTGATACAGAGCGCTGCGGAGCACTCTATCCACACTTTCCACAAACTCCAAGGGGTGGAAATAGTCCTAAGTGCTGGCGAAGCACTTTGCTGGGAGATTCGAAAACCCAATCGGGGTTACTGGCGGATTCTGTGCAGAGAGGGGGTAACGCAGGCGTTGCATCCGAGGCTGCAGGTGTTGGTCGTGCCCTTTGGTGAGCCCAGTCCTGACCCAAATCCTGAGGGGTATCCTGTCCTGACTGTCTGTGAGCTGTACCTGCTCACCTTCTGGTATTCCTGAATCCTTGAGGGTCCTTGTCCCCGATCTTGTCCCAACTGACCCGTGGCCAGGGTTAGTCTTCATTCCCGTCCTAGGTAAATATTTTATGTGGGTGTCCGTCTGACTATACTCTTACCTTTCCTCTTCTTAATAAAGCACTCTTGCCTGTGATATTGCCCTATCACCTTTAAAGCGATTTATATGCAGTTGTTTATTAGTGATGTTCCACTTCTCTCCCTACCTGTAGGATATTATTAAAATTGTCACATTATGTTAGTGTGTTCCATTCTCCTTTCCCTTTAGTATGTTTGCAGTGAACTTAGTAAGAATAGCATAAAGTTTAGTATAAGAATATTAGTGCACATGTTAGGTCCTTCTCACGTTCCTTGCCTTAGTTTAAAGCCTGTGCTGAATAGCATGTTCCCTAATACTCATACTCTGTAGTGTTCCCTAATACTCTAATGGTACTTGCCCTAATCCATAGTTACATTGTGGCTTTAATCCTAATTATTGATGTACTGATTTGTATCTGCCTTATTATCCTGGCATATTCATTCTAAAATTCTTTATATAAACTTTGAAAACCCATCAGGTGTCTGTGGTCATTATACATTATAAGTTGTGGATAAATGTACTGAGTGTATAAAAGTTCTACTCCTATTAGGAATCTTGTTACCTGTCCACTGCTAGCTCCTGATCCATCAGGAGTAATGTGCCTGTGGTAAGTCAGGTACATGAATAGTAAGTGGTGTGAGAATCACCCCCTGGATTACTCATAGTAGCGTGTGGAAAAATCACCCGGTTTATGCAAAACCCGTCATCATATGCACGCCAGGGCCCAGTGCGTGGAAATTTGGTAAACTAGTGACCCGGGTGACCTGCGCGCTCTATCAGTAGTTTTCTGGTAGCAGTAGTATGGTTAGGACTAGTTAAGATAGGTAGACAAGATAGTTAAAATAAATAAACCGTGAAAATAAAATGTGCTGCTAAGATTTTTATATTGATTGCATTGCTTCAAATATTGCGCAAATGTTTAAAGGATTTATATATATATGTAAATGATTTTTGTATTGCTGCTATAAGTATTATATGTAATATTAACAAAATTGTCTGTAAGCGTTCAGTGTAGTCCGTATCCCCAGGGAAGTCTATAGCTAATGGTGAGCAGAATCCGGTTAGCTGATGAGGTCGCTTGTCGTGAGTTATTAGTGCATGGTTAGGAAGGACCGGAAGCACTAATTAGGATCTTTTTGTATCTGAATAAATGATAGCTACGAGTCCTTTTGTATAAAACTTCCATTGTGATATCACCTAGTAAGGGTCACATGCGGAAGGAGTAATAGGGTCTCCGAAGCTTGACTGGTAAGCAAAGTAGTCCGCTGGTGAAAGCCTGACTTAGTATATATCCCGGAAAGAAGTGGATGAGTCAGAGGAGTAGCAGGTTCTATATTGCTCGTGTGGGAGGTTAGACAGAGAAGTCTATCCGGAGTGAATGAAAAGTAGACAGAAGTGGTTTACTTGTAGTGAGAGAAAATTTTTCTTTCTATTTAGAACACTCAGACACAGCGGCGAACGTTGTATATTGTTAACTAAAATTTGCACTCGCACTTTAGGGAAGATTCAAAGCTTCCGTTACCTTGTGAAGGAAGGAGTCAGTCGGAAGACTGCCCTGACGTCACTCCGTGCCGCGCTGGTATTGGTCGAGACAGCGGGCGTGTAGTGGAGCTGAAATTGTAAGGGAGGGGTGAGTGCCGGAGCGTGAGACCTCGTCTCGCGAAAGGCCGCGCACCCATTGGACAAGGATTTTTATAGTCACAGTATTGATTGGTTACTGCGAGATAGAAGTCGCGTTAGCATTGGAAGCTCAAAGGTAAACAAAATTAATCAACAGGAGCTCCAGAAGGGTTTGGAAAGGTGTATGTGGTATCCTGAGTTTATACCTAATCCACAGAACTTAGGCTTCTATAAGGAACAGATTCTACGAGGTAGACCGCGCATAATGTACGGAGTAAAGAGAAAAATGTCTTTTACCGATAAAATAAAGAATTTTTTTAAGACAGACAAGCCAATTAGAACGAGGGAGGGTGTGATCATTCCCCCGCCAAATACTCCTGCCTCCTTCATGATGTTTGAAAAAGGGTATCATACCTGTGTATGGTTAGAAAACTGGGTAAAGTATACTGCAGATGACGGAGTCCTAGCATTTCCAATTGATGGTACCTTTAATGGTAGGATCCTGTTTAACTTAAGAACCCGAATGAATGAATTGCATCCCAGACCTAGATTAACCCAGTACGAAGCACTAGAAGAATGGGAGATTGAGGCTCTGGAAAGAGATAGACCCCAGATGGACAAGGGAGTAAGCAAATGGTATCCAAAGGTCCAAAAAGAAACCGAAGAGCAGAAAATGAAAAAATGGAGACAGAATATGATGGTTGAGGGGTTGTTTCCAATGATGGGGGTTCTCGAACAAGAGAAAGGGAAATGTACTGAGAAAACCCGCCACTTAATGACCGTGGGGGACTCAGAAGATGAACACCTAGAAGATTTGTTGATGAAAAATCCCCCTCCCTATGTTGCAGAGTCAGAGCCTATGAGTCCAACGAACCCGTTCTCTAAATATCCCAGGTATCGAAGGGCCAGTGAGACAGACGTAACTGGTACTGAAAGTAAAGCCAGTGAGGGTGATGGGTTTTGCAGACCTAGTACCGCAATTCCAAATTATCGCCCTTTTGGGGAAGACCGACCAAGTTTGGTCCTTCCGACTGCCCCAAATATCTATCCTACATTGGTACCACAAGTAATGCATGACAATTCTTCAGAAAGGGCTTTGCGTGAGCGAGAAAAGGAAGCCCTGAATCGACAGCGGATTGAGTTAATTCAGACCATAGCCCAGATAAATCCCAGTCCAGATTCACTGACTATCCCAGTAACTATCGGTCCAGCCATACCCTTTATGGGGATAGACTGGCTAGTCCAAGAACTCCAATCATAACTCCAATTATACCTACCCCTAGCATTCCTCCCCCAAGAAAAGAGCCGCTCATAGTAGATGATCAAGAAAGTGAATGTGAATCTGTAATCTCCCTAATGGATCTGCCTATCAGGGAACCTGGAACCAGTGTACCAAGGGCAAGAACTCAGGCTAGGACAAAGGAGGTCCTGATTGAAACCACTTCAGGGGTCAGGAGTGCCACTGTAGTTTCTCCAGAAGAATTGGATAGATGGACCAAAGAGTTAGAAAAGGACACACCCCAACCGAAAACCTTAGAAATCTATAGACTAAGGATAGAAATAGAGGAACTAATGGCTGGTAATGTAGGATTGGACCGATTAAACTCCTGTAGTGAAGACGAGTTACTGTTCATCAGCAAAAACCTTACCCGGAACACTAGATTGCTCCATGAGAGATTGATGGACACTGCCGCAGACATGGGAATTGATGTTAGTCGTTCCAAAGTCCTTCAGAAACCCTACAGAGCAGATTTTTCCGACAAGGACTTAGAGAACATGAATGTGTCAGGAAAACAAACCCAGATAAAGGAATTGTTGAAGCTCCTACAGAAATGGGGGGATGTAGAAAAATGGAAAACCCGGTGGGCGAAGAAAAAGGAAGATAGTAGGGCTAAACCCTTGGCGTCAGAATACGTGCTGAAAGAAGTAGGTCCCACAGAGAAATTGTGTCCCATGAGAGAAGTACCTGGGGGAAAATATGTCCATGTCCCTTGGTCCCGACAAGACATTGTGTCATTTACTAATGACTTTCCAAAATTACGGGAGAAACCAGTTGACTGGTACCGACAGGTGGAACGCTTCATAAAAGTTCAGAAATGCCTTCTGAAAGACCTGGATGGGTTTTTCGACATTGTGGTGCCTGTAGATTTATGGACTGAGTGCAAAATTGAAATTAATTGGCCCAATGATGAATATGAGAGAGACGCCAAAACAGGAGCTCCCTCACCTGAAGTAATGAGGAAGTATGATCAAGTCATACAATACCTGAAGAAAAAGGTGCCCGCAAAGGAAACTGATTGGACCCGGATAGATAGAACTACCCAAGAGCGCGATGAAACCGTCCACTCCTTTTATGAAAGGTTACTGCAGGTGTTCAAAACCTACAGTGGAATTGATAATGTGGACATGAAGGACATGACCCATTTCAGTTATAGATTCGTGTTAGGATTAAGACCTGAAATATCCCAGTGGATTCGAGATAATAAAATCAGTTGGCAGGGAAAGCCCATAGATGATGTCCTCAAGTATGCCAAGTACTGCGAGGATGAAATAGAAAACAAGAAAAAAGCCCTTAAGGAGAAGGTCATGTGGGCACAAGTGAAATTGGCGGAGCAGCAAGAAAAACAGTTAAGTAAATTGACTAATAATAATAATGTTCCAATGCTGGGGTAGGAGGGAAACCCCGGGTAAAAATGAGTCGGGAGGAGGCTATGAAAAAATTCCCCTGCCAGGGGTGCGGTCAGATAGGGCATTGGAGAGACGAGTGTCCACATTTGCAGGCTAGTAATGCCCCCGTAAATGGTTTAAATCCACAGGTGCAGAAAGAGGGGACACGAAAGAACCAGCAATAGGTAAAGCTGCCTCCATTGCCTCGCGCTCCTAGACAGAATGATAAGAATCAGGGTCAGCAGAATGAAAGGGCCGAGGTATGGGAAGGAGAGAATGAGAGAAATGCAGCAATTCCGCAGTTTTTGTTAAATGATTCCTTCCTCTGTGATGATCAAGATTGACGGGGCCTGAGGGGGGAGGACAAGGAGTGCGTACTTGGCGCCTCCTTACCGGTAGACCAGACTGGACCATACATTGAAGGAAAGGTTGAGGGAAAAGACGTCACCTTTTTGTTGGACACTGGTGCTACCCGTTCTACTGTGAGAACAGTGGATGTTCCTAACCTACCCCTCTCGGGAGAAGCAATCCAAGTAGTGGGTGTTTCAAATCAGATAATCAGTACTCCGGTAACTGAACCCATGGAGATTTCAATAGGGAATTTCAAGGAAATGCACAGATTTGTGGTCTGTGACTCTAGTCCCGTGAACCTGTTAGGACGAGATTTGTTGTGCAAAATGAACTGTACCATCTTTTGCACACCAAATGGTGTCGAGATTCAGACCCCAGATGAAGATGGGTTGTACAAATTGATGTTGGTAAGACCAGACACCGAAATTAGAACCCTGTCCATTGAAGACCTTCCTGAAGAACTGCAGTCAAAAGTGGTACCTGAAGTATGGGATTTCACAGGAAGAGATGTAGGCTTAATGGCAAATGTAGATCCAGTTAAAATAGCAATAAAAACAAATGCTGTGTACCCAAGAACCCGACAGTATAAAATGAGTGCAGAAGTAAAGGCTGGAGTCGCAATTGAAGTAAACAGATTACTCGAAGCAAACATCATACAGGAAGTAATGAGCAGTCCCTGTAATTCGCCCATAATTGGAATTAAAAAGCCTAGCGGAAGGTACCGAGTAGTGCAGGATCTGCGCAAGGTAAACCAAATTGTTGTACCTTGCTGTCCCATTGTGCCCAACCCCGCAGTGACACTGTATCAGATTCCATGGAATGCGGAATGGTTCACTGTCATTGACCTGTGCCATGCATTCTTCTCCATCCCATTGCATCCTGAAAGCAAGTTCCTTTTTAGTTTTGAATTTGACAGCCATGTCTATGTCTGGAATCGTGTCCCCCAGGGGTACACCGAAAGTCCATCAATTTTCAACCAGATCCTAAAAAGATGCCTTGAATCTTTAGTACTGCCAAGAGAGTCTGTTCTGGTACAGTATATAGACGACCTTCTGGTGGCGTCTAAAAGTCAAACTGACTGTGTCACTGATACCATTGCCTTGCTGAATCACCTAGGAAAGGGAGGACATAAGGTATCACCAGACAAATTACAGTTCTGTAGGAACTCAGTGAAATATCTGAGGCACCAGATAGAGAAAGGGATCCGAAAAGTCACTACAGAAAGGATCAAGATAATTCAAACTATGGACCTACCCAGAACCCAGAAAGAAGTAAGAATGTTCCTAGGAGTTGTAGGATACTGCAGACAATGGATTGTAGGATTCGCAGCTCTAGCCAAACCCCTGATAAAAATGACCAAGAAAGGAGTGGAAGACCCAGTCAGTTGGGACGAAGAAAGCATGTCCGCTTGGGTAAAATTGCGAAATTGTCTGTGCTCAGCTCCTGCATTAGGAATGCCTGATTATTCCAAGAACTTCGAACTGTTCTGTGACACAAGAGACAATTGTGCGCTATCAGTCCTGACACAGGAGCATGGGCTGATCAGGCGTCCCGTGGCCTATTTTTCGGCCACTTTAGATCCAGTGGCTGCTGGATTACCCGGATGCCTGAAGGCAGTAGCTGCTACTTGCGCTAGTCTGGAACAGAGTGAGAATATTGTCATGGGACATCCTGTCACTGTATATGTTCCACATTCTGTTGTAATCTTACTGACCCGAACCAAGACCCAGTATCTCACCCCTAGTCGGCTGACTAAATATGATAGAATTCTAATAGGTGCTGAGAATGTAATTATTTCCCGGTGCAATGTCTTGAACCCTGCAACCCTGTTGCCCATTCCTCTGGATGTAGAAGCAGAAGGTGAAATGGAGCATAATTGCATAGACTTAACAGAATTTAGCACTAAGCCACGTCCTGATATCAAAGAAATAGCCTTACTTGATGAGGATATTATGATGTTTGTGGATGGCTCATGTTTAAGACATGAGGATGGAGGTCTGAGTGCTGCCTATGCTGTAGTCACATTGGCGACAACCCTGGAAGCATCTTACCTATGCGAAGTAAAATCTGCACAAGTAGCAGAACTAATCGCATTGACAAGAGCTTGTAAGCGGGGGAAAAACAAAAGAGTAACTGTTTATACTGACAGCCAGTACTGTTATGGGGTTGTTCATGACTTCGGCCAACTATGGTTACAAAGAGAATTCATGACTTCCTCAGGTACCCCTATCAGAAATGGAAAGGTGGTACAGAACTTACTGGAAGCAATTCAATTGCCCAAAGAATTGGCTGTGGTCAAGTGTGCGGCTCACAGATCTGGAAATGATGATGTGACAGCCGGAAATCGATACGCTGACCAAATTGCTCAGTTTTGTGCCAGACATAAAATGTCCCTCCAAATTGGATTATGGGGAGGTGGAAACAGCTGCCAACTGATGTTGTTTGAAAGTGTATCTACGTGGGAGGAATTGAGAGACTTACAACAGGCAACAGACAGGGAAGAAAAGGACAGATGGAGGACGAACGAATGCAGAATCAGGAATGATGGTGTGGTGGTTAACCAAACTGGTGTGCCTGTACTGCCAGACAGCCTGGTAGATCCAATGGTCAGAATCATACATGAACCCACACATATGGGGAGGGATGCAATGTGTCGTGTGTTTGAAAAGGTATTCTATAATTCAAAATTCAGGAACACAGCGGAAAAACTTTGTCAGAGGTGTCTAGTGTGCCAGCAATTCAACGCAGGAAAGAGGACAGTAGTAGAACAAAGTACAATTGGAAAGGCAGAAGGTCCCTTTGTCAGGATGCAGGCGGACTTTATCCAGTTGCCCATGTGCAAAGGATACAGATACGTCCTGGTCATAGTTTGCCTATTTTCTAGGTGGGTAGAGGCCTACCCAGCAAAGAAAAATGATGCCATAACTGTAGCCAAATTGTTGCTAAGAGAATTGATACCTAGGTTTGGAATTCCAGAGACTATTGAAACAGACCAAGGTGGGCACTTTGCAAACGATGTCTTAAAAGAACTCTGTAGAGCATTTAAGATGGAGCAAAGGCTGCACTGTGCATATCATCCAGAGGCTTCTGGAATAGTGGAACAAGTGAATGGTACTATCAAGTCCAGACTGGCGAAAATATGTGATTCCACCAAAATGAACTGGATAGAAGCTTTGCCCCTTGTGCTGATGAGTTTGAGAAGTATTCCGAACCGAAAAACAGGCCTGAGCCCCCATGAAGTGCTAATGGGAAGAGTGATGCGACAGGCATGGGTACCTGGACACAAACTGCTAAGTATTTCTGATGGTTTGGTACTAGAATACTGCAAGCAGCTGGGTGACCAAGTGCGTTCTATCTCTCACCAGATTGGAGAGACTGCTGACGAATGGCCCAAGGTGGTGGGTGGTGTTAAAGAAACACACCCGGAAGAGTTGCCTTGGACCAAAGTGGGGAAAGCCAAGACAAGTGATCCTTGTCACCACAACTGCTGTAAAGTGTGCTGGCGTACCGAAGTGGATCCATGCCAGCCACACAAAGCGGGTAACTGGAGAAAACGCGACTGAAGCTGAAGGTAGTCCAGCTGAGGAGACTCCCGAAGAGGGCCCGGATCTCGCTGACATCGAACTACCGAGCACAAGTCAAGACGTTGATTGGTTCCCTGCCGACGATCAGGTTCTTGATCCAATACGAACCAGAAAATATTCCTACCTAGATAGTGAGTGGGATAGTGAAGGTGAGACAGAATTAGAGGACGAAGGTCAGGTCATCGAGACTCACATCAAACCTGATCAGGAAATAGGCCAAGTAGGGACAGATCAAGTCATCGACACTCCTCCTGAAACTCTAGAAACTGGAAAGGGTCAGATAGTGATTAAAGTTGAAGTTCATGCGGAAGAAAATCAAGGGATCGAAGTGCATGAACAGGAACAGATAGATATAGACGAACGTGTTCAGGAAGCAGAATCCAGATCGCCTGAAAGTAAAGAACAACTACAACTCCAACCTGAACAAGGCCAGCTTAGAAACCAGGCAGAAGAAAAAGATGAAAGACCTGGGACTAGTCAGACAGGAAGGGAAATAGACACTGCCGAAACAAAAGTGCCACAACGAAGTGAAATCAAGAGAGTTCACGAGGAAGGTCAAGTTTCCTCGACCACTGAAAGCCACAAGAGTAAGGGTGAACCCCGATACATCTAAAGACTGAGACTAAGAATAAAGACAGTTGAAGAAAAACTAAAAGACTGAAAAAGGGCTGAAAGTGAAAGAAAAGAAGCCCGAGGCAAGTCTAACAGAAAAAGCACCAGAGTAAAGAAACAGAACAGGTTGTATCGGAGCCCTGAATGGACTTACTTGGTGTTGGAAGAAATTGACGAGCCCAACAACAGTGGCAAAAGTGACGAAGAGTCCATTGCTGATCAGAGTTCTGACGAAGACCCTCCGTGAAACAAACCCGAGTGAGCCTCTGGTGTAAAGAGACAAAGAGGGGTCGAAAAACCACCTGTAAGCTATAATGTCTGATTCAAGTGTCAATGGAAGATCCAAATTTAGATGTTGCAAAACCTGCTGTAAAATATGCTTATGTAGTGTAGCAATGTTGATAGTGATATGGATAGGACTAACAGTCTTTATACCCTTTATGATAAGTAAAGATCCTAACTTGTACCCTACTGAACCAGTGACGTTAGACTCAGAAGTTGTACAGACTGAAGAAACACCACGAAGTTTAGAAAAACGTGACAATACAGTTAGCCTGAGACACACACGACCTAAATTAGAAGCATCAGATGAGGGTGGACCACATTTTCACAACATGAAAAACAGGACACACTTAAATGTCTTTGCTAACCTTTTAGTGCACTATGTAGAAGCTATGGAAATAGAAGATTGTTATGTTTGCATGAAGCTACCCACTTCAGTAGCTGAAGGCGTGACATATCACCATTTACCCCTGACCTACGGAATTTCCTGTAGTATATTAGCAAGCTTATTCTATAGAAGCACTTTACAGTACTATTACTCAAACACTGACGTAATCATATTAGAAGTGAGGTGACCCGTTACATGGGAGAATATTTTCTGACTATAGGTGACATAGACTTAAATGAAGCTAGACAAGCTAATCTGACCTGTTCCTTGCAAGAGCAGGAAAAGATGTTTATAAAAATGGCAGAGAGAAGGAGGGAAAAGTTTCAGAAAAAGGCCACTGACGAAAAGGATAGAACCCCTAGGTGGGCAGAAAAGATGGAAAGCACCTCAGAAGGCGAAACTGCTCCTGCTTTGTTGCTGGATTTTGAACGGAAAGGGAAACTCTGTCTTCATAGAGAAAAGACTAGTTATTATAACAATGTATTCATCGGTTCCAGCGAGTGTGAACATAATTACAAGGTAATTGGAGGTTGGGGTTTAAAAAATGGGTCAGAACCTGTGTTTCCTGGAATTTATTATATATGTGGGAACAAGGCTTATTTCAAATTGCCGGATCACTGGTATGGAAGCTACTACTTTGGCATTGTTTTCCCAAAAATATACCATGTGAACAACGCTGCTGGAAGCAATGAAGATACTAATGGCTTAGCGCATAGAAAACGTGAAAGTGTAGGAGAAATTGTAGGTGATATATTTAGTGCACTGATACCTGGAATGGGGGTAGTTCTAAATACTCACAGAATCTGCAAATTGTCTACAGTAGTGGATCGGTTATCGACTGACACTGCTGCCGGATTTCTGCTGGTCAATACTGAAATGGTTGCGATCAGATCAATGGTTTTACAGAATCGCCTTGCTCTTGACACCTTATTGGCAAAAGAGGGCGGAGTCTGCAGGATGCTGAAGGCGCAACATTGTTGCACCTACATACCTGGCAAAAGTATCGAACTTAAGAAATATGTAAGGAACATAACTAATTTGGAAAAAGAACTCAAACCATTAGAGGTTGACAGTGCCTGGAAGAGACTGACTGATGGTCTCTCCTCTGTAGGTAGTTGGTTTTCTAACTTAGGTAAAAGTCTTCTGTGGAAAATACTGATGCCAATAGCTGGAATAGGTGTGGCTGTACTGATCATATTCATCTGCTGTAAATGTCAAAAATGCAAAAAGAAGTACACTGTGAATAAGAGAGGAGTGAAGAGAAATGTTGATGAGTTAGAATTAGAAGAATTAAGAAACCAGATTTATAAAAAGGTCAAAAATCACCACTCTCATAGAGAAGCTGAAAGAAAACTCAACAATAAATTTGTTGAAATAGAAATGAACGAATTGGAAGAATGAAGTTGGCATCTGTTTCCTGTATAGTGATGATAGTAAATATCATCAAAGAGGGGATTGATGGAGCAAGGATTCGCACGTAAAGCGACTTGCTCCTACTCAAGAACCTCGCCTAACTTGTAATAATATTAATTCAACCTGTCCGTCATTTATTTCGCCTTTTTCCCCAACACGCGGGTGTCCCTAGGAGGCTTGCTTATGTGTCTTTTCCATAATAACAAAGCTTGCACTACTGAATGGCCGCTTCGCAGAAATCCAGTCTGCGCATGCGTCGGTCATACCCACGTGATGTGACGCACTCGCATTTTGGAGGGATATTGTTGCTCATGCGCATTGTCACTGAAAATGGCCGCTTGTATTTAACCATGCTCTCTGCCAGCTCCTGGAAACCTACCTAGGTCATGGGAGAAGATGCTGCTATCTACCTAACTTGTGCTACAATGTTTCTATATGCTGTACACTCTCATTGTTTTCCATATTCCTATGCCTGGGAACGTGAACGCAAGGGGCGGGTATGAAAAATTAAATATTCATTGTGGGAACGAAGAATTATAGGTGGTAACCATGACATAACCACCTTTCCTGACCAATCATAAGTTGGGAACTTGTCACTTGCAACATTTGTGGGTGGTCTAGGGGTCCCAAAAGAGTATAACTAGTCTAGTTTAGCTTAGAGAAATTGTCCGACTTGTCCGAGTAGCAGACCTGTCACTGACCCTACGAACTTTATAGGTGATTGATACAGAGCGCTGCGGAGCACTCTGTCCACACTTTCCACAAACTCCAAGGGGTGGAAATAGTCCTAAGTGCTGGCGAAGCACTTTGCTGGGAGATTCGAAAACCCAATCGGGGTTACTGGCGGATTCCGTACAGAGAGGGGGTAACGCAGGCGTTGCATCCGAGGCTGCAGGTGTTGGTCGTGCCCTTTGGTGAGCCCAGTCCTGACCCAAATCCTGAGGGGTATCCTGTCCTGACTGTCCGTGAGCTGTACCTGCTCACCTTCTGGTATTCCTGAATCCTTGAGAGTCCTTGTCCCCGATCTTGTCCCAACTGACCCGTGGCCAGGGTTAGTCTTCATTCCCGTCCTAGGTAAATATTTTATGTGGGTGTCCGTCTGACTATACTCTTACCTTTCCTCTTCTTAATAAAGCCCTCTTGCCTGTGATATTGCCCTATCACCATTAAAGCGATTTATATGCAGTTGTTTATTAGTGATGTTCCACTTCTCTCCCTACCTGTAGGATATTATTAAAATTGTCACATTATGTTAGTGTGTTCCATTCTCCTTTCCCTTTAGTATGTTTGCAGTGAACTTAGTAAGAATAGCATAAAGTTTAGTATAAGAATATTAGTGCACATGTTAGGTCCTTCTCACGTTCCGTGCCTTAGTTTAAAGCCTGTGCTGAATAGCATGTTCCCTAATACTCATACTCTGTAGTGTTCCCTAATACTCTAATGGTGCTTGCCCTAATCCATAGTTACATTGTGGCTTTAATCCTAATTATTGATGTACTGATTTGTATCTGCCTTATTATCCTGGCATATTCATTCTAAAATTCTTTATATAAACTTTGAAAACCCATCAGGTGTCTGTGGTCATTATACATTATAAGGTGTGGATAAATGTACTGAGTGTATAAAAGTTCTACTCCTATTAGGAATCTTGTTACCTGTCCACTGCTAGCTCCTGATCCATCAGGAGTAATGGGCCTGTGGTAAGTCAGGTACATGAATAGTAAGTGGTGTGAGAATCACCCCCTGGATTACTCATAGTAGCGTGTGGAAAAATCACCCGGTTTATGCAAAACCCGTCATCATATGCACGCCAGGGCCCAGTGCGTGGAAATTTGGTAAACTAGTGACCCGGGTGACCTGCGCGCTCTATCAGTAACTTCCTGCAGCAAATGAGTCCCTTGAAAACATTCCTATCCATTTGTTTGCATTTTTTTAAACTGTTTTGAGTCTGAGTGTAGTAAATTATAGTATTCACTGGGCTTTAAAAAAAGAACCTAATTATTCCAACAGATTTACAATGTTATTTATTTTAAAATATGCTTTTATTCTTTATTATAAGGCAGCGGTTTAAAAATTATGCAGGTCAACATTTGTATAGCGAATACATATATATATTTAAATGTGTGTTTTAATTTCCTTTTATTTAATTATGCAGATACATGTACCTAGTGAAAAGAGGAAGTGGAAAAAACTAAAAAGGAAACATTAAACAGTAACCAGTATGAAGGGTGCCACCACCCATTGGACCACAAACATATCCATTTTTAATTACTTCTCTGTCCTGGACCTTTAAAAATCCCACTCCGATACAAGGGCTAGAGTAAAAAAACATTTGAAGTCTAACAAAATGCTATTGATTTAAAATTGAGAAGGTGTTAAATGAAGATCAGGATTGGTAGCTTGAGTAAACAAATATGGGAAGAGGATGATGGACTTAGATGCAGATCTCTCTTTGGTACTGACAGGCCTTTTATTCCTTTTATTCCACTGAGCTCTTCTTCTGTGAGGAGGAGACCTTGGACACCGGTTTTGAAAGCTCAGAGCCTCTGTCACTTTCCCCAGCTCGACAAGGTTAATTGCAACAAGCAAGAGGAAGCTTACAGATAGAGAGAAAGAGAGGGAGGGAAAAAGAAGTTGGAGAGAAAGTGACCATAGAGGGAGAAGAGAGAGAGGAGAGAAGGTGGATGGAAAGAGAGATACTACATAGGGAGACGATGGGAGTAGGGCTGGTTTGAGCATTTTTGCCAGAGGTACTTTTGGTTCCTTGGTACGGCCCTGATCTCGCTCAGTGACGGCTACTACTTAATAGAGATGGGGGCGGGGCCGGTATGTTGCAGAGTGAATGAAAAAAATCACTTACCTGTCTATCAGCCAACGCCTCTCGGTCCTCTTTGCCACTTCCAGGACTCCAGGGGCAGGAACAGGAAGCACCCAGACTTCCAGACTCCCCTAGCCATCACAACGCTGCTGATAACAGCATTGTGATTGGTCTAAGCCCCGTGGTTCGGCGCTCAGAGGTGGACTGGAAGTCTGGGCATGTTCTCCACCCAAACTCTGCAACACAGCCCAATGGAGAACATGCTAAGTGTGCATGACTCTTGGGCCGGCCCAAGACGGCCGGCCAAACTGCCATGCACACTTACAGAGCACTACCACTCCTCCCCCTGCTCCTCTCACACAGCCCAGTCCACCCTGCCCCTATCCAGCTGAGCAACAACAGAAAAATAAAATGATTATAGCAATGTGTTGTTATCATTTTATTATTTCCTTTTTCACCTGCTCACAGAGCAGTGGGGAGATGCTCTTCCGCCTTGGTGGAGGAGCCATCTCTGATATCTTTCACTGACCCTCATTCAACCTCCTTAAAATGTATTTTGTCATAAATGACTAAACTGCCGTACTACCCCTTGTAATATTTTAAACCAATTGGTTTTAAATCATAATACATATCTTAATATTCATTTACTTCAGCTTGCTCCGCAGGAAAGGCCTTACATTCAATGGTTGCTATTCCAGTTACCAAGAGTACCTCATGTTTGTCTTGAATATAGAATATTAGAAGATTGGAATGTTGGGAGCTCCATTGAAAACAATGGAGTGCTCTGGGCTTATAATGGCTGGTATAAGCCTGGAGCTCCAACATTCCAATGTTTCTTTGTTCACTGCTCTGGCTGTGAACAAAGGCTTCAGGGAGCCTGAGGGGATTCCAATCCCCTCACGCTTCCAAAATGCTTTGTTTTTTTTTAGAACATTCTGTTCTCTAGTTTTTTAGAACCTGAATGTTGAAGCTACAGTAGAAGAATGAGGCACGTACTGACAGCCTACTGCTGGTGTTGGAAATAAAGGTTTCAATCAGCATCCCAGACTTTTTGCTGACATGGATCAGAAAGATATTTGAGGAAATATATTTGAGAATTTATAGAAAATAAATGTGTCCTTATTTAGCTTTCCAGCTCATTATTCCTATTTTCTATGGTAAAATGACACCCATTTATTTATTTAGTGTAGTCTCCTCCATAGGATTTTTTTATTCTACAGCTCTTATTCCAACAACATGATGTTAAGAAGGGTCCCATTTGTCATGAATATAGAATGCTTGTGTTTTAGTTGTTCCAGTAGAACTCTGAGGTGCAGCTGTGCTAGAATACTGGGGAAAGAAATGACAGCTGCCACTGCTGTTTGGAATTACATGGAAGTACATGTTTTACTCAGCATATCAGGCATTTATCTCAAAGGGATGATAAGATGTTCGCAAATTTATAAAAAAAATGTGTACTCTTTTGAAATTTTGAAGCAGCTTCCATAATTTCTTTGAGAATTTTTTTTTCTCTCAAACATGGTTCATCAAATCCCAGCAGAAGATCAGGATTTTCTACAGGTTAAAATCATATTAAAATGGGTTTAGCGGCTTTGACAATCATTAGCCCTCAGTAGTGGGCTGTAATGCTATATAATACAATTGAGGGTGTGGGGTTCACAAGACTTACTTGTTCATCCATTTGTCAGCTGAGAATTCCTCCTCACTGAGCTGTGAAAAAGTAATCCTTAAAACTGCACTTGAATTTATGTTGCTGAAACATTTTCAGCCACATGCATCATTGTAGGAATTTGCGATTCCTAAATTGCGAAAATTAAGGAATCGCAATTTAGGAATCGCAAATTCCTATGCATCAAAAAATCGCAAACGTTTTTGCGATTTCCTAATTTTCCTTATTTGCGATTCCTTAATTGCGAATCGCAGATAAGGAATCGCTTTACATTGATTCCTATGGGCCTAGAGGCCCATAGGAATCAATGGAAAGGCATTCTCATTTTGCGAATTCGCAATTAAGGAAAGCAAAATGAGAATGCAATTTCAAGGCTGCAGGGGGGTGGTCCAAAGGACCCCCCCTGCACCCCTGGAATGTCTTGTAAGTACATTTTAATCACACACATGTCCCAAGGGCATGTGCGTGTGTAAAGTGTAAGTTTCAAAAATGCATTTATTTGCATTTTTGAAACTTTTCACAAATTACCATGAAGGTGTACTTCATGGTAATTTTCCCCTTCAAAATTGCAAATTCGCAAAAAAAAAAAAAATCATGCATAGCATTTAAGAAATCGCAAAATTTCCGATTTCTTAAATGCTATCGCAATTTGAGAAATCACAAAAAATTGCGATTTCTTAAATTGCGATAAATGAAAAATGAATGATGCATCCCAAAAAGTGATTGTGGAATCGCAAACGGCCGAATTTTGCGATTTGCACCGTTTGCGATTCCAAAATTGCTTGATGCATGTGCCCGTTTATGTGTAACCCAGCAGCACAATTCTGCGGTACACTAATAAGCAGTACACTCTAGCACAGTTGTGTGACTTACTTGTACTTATGTTTATTCATTTTGCCTTGATTGTCCCTTCTGTTTTTAGCATTTTTCTACCACATTTAAAGAAAAGGAGATCAGCTGCTTACACATTCCCTTACATGTTTATGTTCGTGGTTTGGCCGCAACGTACTGGAAAGATGTTCAATTAAAACAAATGAATTTCTGCAATCGCCTGAAATTTATTCTGTCTTTATATCATTTCTGCTGCCAAAGAAATGTGTATTAACAACAGGCGAGTCTGCATCTGGGGGATATGTTTACATGGTAAGTGGTGCAATTTAGCTCTCGCTGTAATAGGAAACAAAGACACAATTCGGATTTTAGTACATTTTCAAATTGTCCTTTTTATGTAACAGATAGGTGACAAGGGAGGCTGACGTTAGCAGACTTACAAGGCCAATATGACATGTTGGGGGGCATTTTTTACATTATCTTCAGATAAGGGCCACTTTGACACAGCAGATTCCCCGCCCTTGGGATTAAGTAAATGAGACCCCATTAGATGACCAGTCACTGGCTGCCCTCTCTGCAGACATACTATCTTGCAGCTGTATTCCACATTCCTCAGCAATAACCAGGCCAGTTACTGAAGTTGCAAGAGAGATGGGATGGAAACCTGGGTAGGCTGGAGGATGATGATTGGCTGCAACCTGTAAATACCCCAGGGAGGTTGCCACAGTTCCCAACTTGAGAGACTGGGAATCCAATATGGAGTGGTGCAGGCAGGCAGAGGAGCCAATATTCCGGGCAAGGGGCAGCCCCTGGAAGTTTGCGAAGATATAGGGCCGTTGGCCTGAGGCAGAAGGAGCATGGTTGAGAGGGAGTTTTGGGGGAGGGGAGTCCTGGGATTGACTGGGATCTGTGAGGGTCTGGAACTACAACATTTATGAACTGAGGACTAGATTCGCAAAGGTAAACTTACACCTGAAGACTTAGTTTAGTCCTGAAGTGTAAGCTTACATACACCTAAAGTAAAAGTTTAGACCTGAGGTCTAACTTTAGAGCTAAACTCTAACTTTTAACCTGAGGTCTAGTTTTAGAACTAAAGCCTAATTTTAGGCTGGAAGTCTAAGGGCCCGATTCACAATCGTAAACGTAGACTTGAAGTCTAGGTTTTGACTATTATACAGGAGGTAGCTTGCTCCAATATCTTGATGAATGGTGGCAGGAGGGTCCTATGATGAAGCCTGCCACTTTTTGAGGGGTTTGGACTTTCCTCCTGTTTACAATGAGATTCAAACACAATGAACCTTATCCACAAAGGTAAACTTACACTTTTGTGTAAATGTACCTTTTTTGGAGGGTTTCATAAACTACGAGTTAACAGTAAGTTTATGACTGCGGAGACTCTACAGTCTGGGCGGAGAACTCTGCACATAAAGATAGGAACTTTTTATGTGCAGTGTTCTATACCACCACAGCGGAGTCTCCACAGTCGTAAACTTACTGGTAACTCGTAGTTCTTGAATACCCCAAAAAAAGTAACCTTACACAAAAAAGTGTACTAACTGTGTTTGCACCAAACATTTGTGCCAGTGCCCATCACCTGCAACCACCAGAAAAAAATAAACCTCTATTGCTAGACACGAGTCCCTTTGGCTTTACCTCAACGGGATGGTGTGTTTGGTTCATTGTTCTTTTGGGATTCTGGCACTATTCTTTCTGTTTTGGTTGAGTCACACTACAGGGAGATCACAAATGTTTGAGTGGCTTAATGTTGAGTTCTTCCACATATATATGGCACAGGATTCTTTTAAGGTTTTAGTCAAAGGGATTTTGACTTTTCATCTCTTCAGTGGTTTAGCCAAGCTATAGAAGATGCACAAAGAGTAAGACAGGAGATCACTGACAAGTACTGAGTGCATTACTAAAGATGTATAAGGTAGAGGTTAATGCTGGGCTATTTGTCAGAGTTGGAGGTAGTGTTCTAACTCTTGACAACAGTTGTGCTTGTTCAACAAATATAATATTCTATTAACATGTACAACAGGCTAAGTTGTTAGAATACCTTGTGAAAAAAAGCATGGGTTTGTGTGGCTCGGGCGCCTAGTTAGATGACAGTATACTGAGCTTGCTATCTAATGACCAGGCAGCTCCTTCATTTTTTTTTGTAGCAGCAGGACAATTCTTTGAGGGAAAATACATTATTTAATTCCATCAGAAATAAGAGAGCAGAATTCAGACATCTCATATAGATGCATCTAAAGCCTTTGAGCAACATTAAGAGGCAAAATGTGGGGGGGGGGCGTGGCTAAGCGCGCAACGTGAATGGCCGCTTTGGGGTAGAGCTCCGCTCCGAGCTCCCCTTCCCGGCGCACTTATCCGGAGAACCGCTAATTTTAGCCAGCCGAAAACCGCTGGCGCAGCTGTAGGACACCGCCCTTGAGCACCCCATCGACTTTGGTGAAGATGGGTGCACCCAAGCCGCACTGAGAATTCCGCGACGCCCAGGCCGCACACATCGCCTCCGACCTCGGCGGACGCCCAGGACAGGCCGAGGCTCCGGTGGGCGCGATAGGCCCAAGACTGCGGCCTGCTCGCAAAGCCGGCGCACTGAGCAGAGACACGAAGACAGCGCCCGGGACCCGGCCTGACCCAGCCAGGGGTCCCACTTACTGCGCGCCACCCACCTCGAAGCCTGGCCATTTGGGTGACGGCGCGCGGCCGAGCAACACCGACCAGACTACCACAGGCCAGAGGCGGGAAAGACAGAGTTGATCCGCCGGACGCGGAGACCTGCTGCTGCCAACCGAGAGGGCCCGAGAACTCGCCCCAACGCCAGGTGACTAGCGATAAGGGCGCTGCTCAGCCGTGTGAACTGAGTGGAGAAGGACTGGGCGGCAGGGCCGGTCAGACTTGACGACGCCATTGCTGGGCAGATTCGGAAGTATCCACCGGGAGCCAGGACACCCACCTGTCGACAGAGTGCGGTAAGAGTGCTCAGACGCCTAAAGCCTGGGAAGCACAGCGTCCATAAAGCTAACTGCGCCACGTGGGCGGCGCGGAGGCCCGCACGACCCGCAGCCATACCAAAAGCACCCCTGGGGAACGCACACCAGCTCAGTACCACATGCCAACAAGGAATTAGCGGCCTAGCTGACACAAGGCCCCACTAACTGTCGATGCGAGGACACAGTTACGGACACCTGCCTGCCCACAGGCCGCGGTAGCCGAGAGGCTGCCATACACACCGGCTAGCTCTCCTGGGACAGACCACGCCGCTGGGGCGGAGGCGGCGCAACGAGACAGATGTCTAACGGACCTAGAACCCGAACTGGGACCGGCGGCACAAACTCAAAGGGCAAGATGGACAAGCCCTGTAAAAGCACCGACCCAGACCAAACAACGGCAAAGCTGGACACCATGCTGGCTGCAATGGAGAGATTAGAAGAATCTATACAACGAACTCGCACCTCCCTGGCCACAAAAATTGATAGCGTAGTCATAGACCTGACACACTTGAGAGCGGACCATAAGAAACTGGCGGACCGCACCACGAATCTGGAGGGCGAAGTGCAGGTGCTTAAACCTCAAGCCGACCAGTCGCATAAGCAGATCCAGGACTTACTAAACAGGCTGGAATTCCTGAAGGACAGAGCCAAGGATGCGGAAGGTAGGGCACGAAGAAATAACGTGCGATTGGTCGGGGTCCCGGAGAAATGGGAAGGGAGGACCCCAGAGGAGCACATGGAATGGTGGCTGAAGGACATAATACCGGAGGGGTCGCTCTCCCCACACTTCGTGATAGAACGTGCTCACAGAGTCCCCACCAAACCTCTAGCAACGGGCTCCAACCCAAGGCCCATGCTGCTCCGCATATTGAACTATCGAGACAGGGACTCCATCCTGCCTGAAACACGCAAACTCCACGAGATCCGGATCGAAAATGCGTCTGTGATGTTCTTTCCGGACTACACTGTACAGGTACAGCGGCAAAGACACTCCTTCCTAGAGGTAAAAAAACGCCTGAGGCAGGTGGGACTGCAATACTCTCTGCTGTTTCCTGCGAAATTGAGAGTAGTGGCTGGGGAGCGCACTCACTTCTTCACTGACCCAACAGATGTGGAATCCTGGCTGGACAGCGGTGTAGACACAGACCCCAGAGCGGCGGCAGGTCCCGCGCCCGCGGAAATTCGGGGGCAACAGAAGAAGGCGCAGACCCCGCCAACGGTCACAGACCGGTGCAAGAGGAACGACGAGGACTCCCCCCCCAGCAGATGCCGCGAGGCAGGAGAAACAAGACGCCCTCCGCCTGGTGATGGAGCTCAGCAGATCCCCTGCGTGGAGCGAAGCAGCGAGCGGAAGCGTGCAGGAACTCCCCAGTGACGACGAAGCCGTTTATGGCATACCGGACTCCCAAGCATCAGGAGATCGGCCGGACGTCACTCCACAAACGTCGGACTACATCGGCTAACCACGCAGAGGGACCAGTACTCCTTAGAGACATAGACATTGCTAGGGACTACTGCACCGGACCTGATGGAACGCGCCGACAGGATCGCAACGCTGCGACAGCGGAGGACGTACACAACAACGAACAACACCCTAGCTCCTGGAAGTTCGGCATGAGGCCAACTCACGCCAAGAGCCTCCCTGGCGGGCAAGGGACCAAGAGTGACTCTGGATGCCCCCACTTGACTGGCGTACAGATACAGAGATGCTTCGCCTGGCAGCGGATTGATTGGGACACGTAAAGTATGGTATTTCTTACATGTACTAATGGGGTTCCCTGTATGCAAGGGCGGATTAGACTGGCACGTTCTTCCCGGGAAGGAGGCAGGCCTTCACATAACGACTTTACTGACTCGAAACTACTGTCACTGTGCGCACAGCACAACCACCCCCTTAGACTTAGACTTTGTTGCTATCCTAGAGAGTATGGACGGGAGCACGTTTCGCATCCGACCTTTTGGTATTTTGAATGTTCATAATGTTCAATGGCTCAATGTTCCGTTAGCCATGTTACTTTCCCCTCCTTCGATCTCAATGATGTGGTGTGTAAACATATGTATCTGTACAATTGCTGGGAACGCCTGCTCAATAGCAACCATGGGGTGCACGGGGAGGAGGTGGGAGGTCTGGGAGGTGGGAACTGTTAAAATACAGTAATGTCTACCATTAAGATATGTACGTGGAACGTGAGAGGTACACATACACCAACACGTCGTTACCAAATTTACTCGTAACTCAAACGCCACCACATTCAAATCACCCTCCTACAAGAGACACACCTTAACGCCACGGAAATCCCCACACTACGTCGCAGATGGCGCGGGCAGTTGTATGCCACAGGTTTCTCATCCTATGCCAAAGGGACACTGGTGTGGGTCAGGCCGGGCATTCCATGGACGACATTGGATGTACACATAGATCCTGGGGAGTGGTATGTTGCGGTCCACGGCAGAATGGACGGGAACCCACTGGTACTGGTCTCAGAGTACTTGCCCAACACAGGACTGGCGGATTTCCTTGCTCAGATGTCGAATACACTAGCCCCCTGGCATGGTGTCCACTGGGTGCTTGGCGGAGACTACAACAGCACACTAAATCTCGCCCTGGACCGCTCTCACCCTCCACCACCCAACTCACAGGCACAAAATGCTGCAAACGCGCTTCAGACATGGTCCACACAATGGGATTTACATGACGCGTGGCGCAGCCGCAACCCACACACCAGACACTACTCGTATTACTCGGGGGCCCACGCCCTACATGTGCGCTTCGATAGGTACATGGTAACCAGTGAGATCCTACCATATGTCACGGACACCTGCTACATGGGCCGCACACACTCTGATCACAACCCACATCTACTGGACCTGACATGGGAGCAACCACAGCCCCCGATACCCACATGGAGGCTACAGCCTGATCTACTACTAGACGGCCCATTTCGAAGTTCCATAAGCATACAAATGGCACAATATTTCGAGGACAACACTGGCACGGCATCGACACCACAGATTGAATGGGACGCATTTAAGGTGGTCCTCAGGGGACAATGTCTAGGCACCCAAGTCCATTCCCGACGACAATTAAAGCTGACCTCAGACGCTTGGAGTCGGATTTGATGCAAGTGGAACAGACGGCGGCCACTGGCGCCAACACTAGCTTATTGGAAGCGCAGGCGGAACATGATAGACTGATTGCTAGGTTGAAACATGTCAATTACACAGCCCACTCAGCCCGCACACATCACACTGGGGACAAACCTGGCAAGTTATTAGTTTGGCTGATACAGTGTGAGGAGCGCACATCACCCGTGACAGCGATTCGTCCGGCTGCTGGCCCAGTGGCATACACCCAGGCGAAAATCCATGAGGCCTTTGTGGCACACTATAGTGCGCTATATGAGTCCCGGCTACTAACCACACAACCGACCATTACTGCGTACCTAGACGAAATTACATTACCAGCCCTTACGGATGACCAAAGGGACGACCTAGGAGCAGCGCTAGTGGCAGATGAGCTGCGCGAGGCCATCTTCGCCCTCTCGAATGGCAAAGCCCCCGGCCCAGCTGGGTTGCCAGCGGAGTATTATAAAGCCTGCTCCGATATCCTGATCTCAGAGCTCCTCAGGGTGTACTCGGCGGCGCTGGAAGACTCAGCTTTGCCCCGGTCAATGAATGAGGCGACCCTGGTGTATCTTCTTAAACCGGGCCGAGATGGCATGCTCCTTGGATCGTACAGACCACTAGCGCTGCTAAACACAGATTATAAGATCCTGGCGTCGACCCTAGCCCAACGTCTGGCAGCCCTGGTGCCCGCCCTGATACACAGTGACCAGAACGGCTTTGTGCCTGCTAGATGCACCTCCCAAAACATACGGAGGTTGTTCCGAGTGCAGAACTATGCAGTGCACGAATGGCCGAGATCAGGTTGCCTAGTTCTGGACCTTGAGAAGGCATTTGATTTGGTCGAATTGCCTTATTTGCTGTCAGTGTTACGCAAATTCGAGCTAGGGGACGACTACATTGAACTAGTCGGATTGCTGTACAGGCACCCTGAGGTGCGAGTCCGCACGGGCAGGCTGATGTCTGACGCCATCAGGGTCCGATGCGGCACCAGACAAGGCTGCCCACTGTCCCCGCTGCTCTTCTCACTGGCAATAGAACCCCTCGCTGAGGTATTACGTACCAAAGGCACTCACTGGGGTATCCCAATGGCAGACGGCATGCACATCGTCTCGCTATATGCGGACGACCTGCTCTTGTATGTCAGAGACCTCACCCAATTACCGCCGGAACTGTCGGAAATCTTCCGGTCCTTCGAGACCATGTCAGGCCTTAAAGTTAACTGGGCCAAATCAGGGGCATATGCGTTCGCTCCTGACACCCCAGACCCTGAAGTCACGATCAATGGCGAACAGCTGCCGTGGCACCACACCACGTTTAAGTATCTGGGAATATATATATATAGAACGCCTCCGGACATCCTGGACGGAAACCTGACACGCGCCATAATGTCCATAAGATCCTAGATTGCCTTTTGGAAGACCCTGCCACTCAATGTGCCAAGTAGAGTGACGTTGACGAAAATGATTGTCCTGCCCAGACTCCTATATTACTTCGCTAACATCCCAATATACGTCCGGGTCCGCACTTTCAAAGAGCTAGAAACCATGGTCAGAGACCTAATATGGAACGCTGGGAGACCCAGAGTGGCTCTGCAAAAACTGTACACGCCGGTCAGTGACGGTGGCCTCGCAGTGCCGAACCAAGAACTCTACTATCCGGCTGCACAATTACAATGGGTAACTGCCTGGCTCGCAGGGAAAAATCTAGAGGATACGGCCACGGCAACAGATATACTGTCCCACGCACAGATACATTCCCTGTTCCACCCCCTGGCGCTAAGCATGAGCGGATTTTGCGGATTGGCAATCCGCGAATTTGCGGATTTGCAAACTCGCAATCCGCAAAATCCGCGAATTCCCGCGAATTTGCGGATTTTTTTTTTTTGTGTTCGCCCGTGTTTCTGCCAGTTCGCGAGGGTTTTTACAATTTCGCAATTTGCGAACTTACCTGTCGGGTCGCAAGTTTTGCGAACTTGTTGTTTCTACGTGTCCAACCTGTTTGGGACACTCTTCTTCATCACTGCCACTCTCTGTCACCACTGCCACTCTCTGACTACTCATGCCACCCTCTGGCCCACCCATGCCACCCTCTGTTTCATCACCACACCCTCTGGTTGTCCAGTGTACATTATTTTTGGCAAAGCAAAGCACACCTTCCCTGCCTCAAGTGACCTGAATTAATTTGGGGCTGATTAATGTGTCACAGAATATTTTTTTAGCTGGCACCTGCTTCCTTAGTGCGCCCTGATTAGTGATCTTTTGCACTTGCTAAGTGCTTTCATTGTTGCAAAATTAGTTACAACACCTGCCCTGCCCCAACTGACAATAATGAATTAGGGGCTGATTAATGGATTTTAACTTCCAGCCTGGCTCCTGCTTGTCTCCCTTAGCTGTAATTCAGGACCTTTGTGGCATATGTGTAACTATTCTGAGGTTCAGAGCAGGGTCACATAATAGTTGCAACTGGCAACTGAACTCTGGAGGGGCCCCTCAGGAAGCACTACAGGAAATGGCTACTAATGATGAGCCTGAACTTTTGAACCTGGTAAGTAGTTACTTTCAGTTTTGCTAAAATCGTATTTCTGCAATTTCGCACTTATTCGCGGGGCGCGAACTCACGCGAACAGTGCGAGCAGTGCGAGCAAAATCCGCTGCTCGCGGATTTGCGGATTTTTCAGGAAATTCGCAAATCTCGCGGATTGCGGATTTCCCGAAAATCCGCAAAATCCGCGAGCGGAACGGATTTTCCGCCCATGCCTACCTGGCGCACACGAGGAGGACATCACAACTACATGCGGACGTGGCTGTAAAATGCAACACCAGGAGCTTAAAACTAACAAAACACACTAAACCATACGCCCCGGTGCTCCCACTCCTGGGCACCCCCAAGACCACATCCGTTGAAGCGGCACTGGAACAGTGGACACCATGGCGGACCTATACGCCGATGGCACCCTGATACCTTTCGTGACACTGGCCGGCGACACGGGCCTTCCAGCAGGGCAGTTCTTACAGCACGCCTCCATAGTTATGGCATACACGCAGCGGTGGGGGAGCATCACTGAGGAACCACCCACACATCAGCTGATACAGAGCCTACATGTCATGGAAAACGGTTCGCATGTGGTGCACTGGCTGACTCAAGCACTGTTGTCACACACGCAGCACACTTTACAACCACTACTTGACAAATGGGCAGTTGACAGAGGGAGGGACTGGACAGATGGAGAGTGGACGATGATACTAACGGGCCCCAAGAACATCCCCCGAAATGCGCGCTTTAAGTTGATCCAGTTTTATATACTGCATCGAGTGTACCTCTCACCGGACAAAATTAATCAGTACTTCCCGGGCGCCGCAGCTAGCTGCCCGAGATGTGCACTGGGGGACGCAGACTTGCTACACATGCTATGGCGATGCCCACAAATTCAAACATACTGGCGGACAGTGCTACCGATACTAGAGCGCTGCACGGCCATGCCGATACCACACACGTGGGAAGCATGCATACTAGGCTTATACAAGCGGACCAAACACAATAAAGTCCCCTCCCGTTTCTGGGACCTCGGCCTCCTCACGGCCAAAAGGCTGATCACAAAACATTGGAAGCGACCCGCCCCACCCCGGACGGAACACTGGCGCACCTCCCTAGACAACTGGGCGAAGGCAGAAAGCATCACCCTCCACAATGAGGAAACGGCGGGACTGAGAAAGTTCCCAATCGCGACGTTGTGGGACAAGATGCTGAGCTCCTTACATAGAGACTGCAAAGAGGCGCGAAACGGAGCAGAGAATATAGACCACAACCCTGACGCCCCTGGCAGGGAAACACACGACCACCCACAAGACGCCATCGATGCGCCTATCGACGACACCCCACCCTGACTGCCATGGTGATACCCCACCCAGCACTCTACACATGCCGTACACCTCCTGCCGCCGACCCATAGCCCACCCCGACACCAGACGGAAACCCGTAGTCACTACTCAAAGGCACTCACAAGCTCCCAATGCATCGATACACCCCCAACTCGAACCACACACCATGTCTCCAAGTTAGCTGACCATAACCCCCATTTTGCATCTCCTTTTTTCCCTTGTTGTTTATTTTCTGATGTCATCTTCTTCGCTGAGCCGACACGGCTGGAACATTTGTAATGTTTCTTTGTTAAGCTACATGAAGCGATGTACTACTGTATAATGTGATACGTCCCGCGACCATGACAGACATCCTCGGGATGTGGAAATATGTATGATGTAGCATTTACGTTTTCTTTCCTCCTGTGAATTCAATAAAAGATATATTTTTTTAAAAAAAATGAGGCAAAATGTGGCCGCCATTTTGTACGTTGGGTGCCACTATTTTCCCTCAAAACGCAGAACAAAATGTGTTAATAAAATAATCCTCATGCCTCTTGGTCAAAAATGGATCTGCTCTGAATACCTCTCATTTAAGACAATGCACTCAAGAGGGAACAGATACACAAGTAAGCAGAGAAGGCGTAGGTGAGACGTGGGCAAGAGCTGCATGGGGGAGTGGATGCCCCAGAAAGCAGTAGATAATACATGACAGGATGGTGCTTAGCAAATATAATATCTTGACGTGGAGTGTGGGTGGCATGGCTGCGCACATGAAATGCTACAACATATACTCATACCTTAAATGTAGGCAGGTGGACTTTACTTGTCTATAAGAGATACGGAATACACCTGATGACTGGGAACTACAGAAACTGATGGAGTAGCAGAATAGCTTGATTAGTTTTAAGAGCAAGTCTTAAAACTTAGGGCCCCATTAGGATGGCAGGCGGATCACCACCGCCGTGCTGGCGGTAGCCACCGCCGGCCCGGCAGGGGCGATCCACCCACCATCCTTCTAGCAGAGACCCCCGCCATATTTCTATGGTTGTGGGGGTCCGTGGCGGACGGAAAGACGTCCACCACTTTTCCGCCCGGTCGACAAGTCAACTGAGCGAAAAAGGGTTAACCCCTTAAGCGCTGCGCCCGTCTAGCGGCCGACGGCACCACTACCTCAGGAGTGCTGAAGTCGGCCGTTGGACGTTCCAACTGCACCTGCGCAATGGAACGTTCAGCACTGGAGCTGGACGTTCCAAAGCAGCTAAGGTGTTAAATATGGTGGCGGTGTCTGTTAGACACCGCCAGCCATATTAGTATGTGTGCTGGGAAATGCCTTCCACCACGGAAAGGCGGAGTGTGCACATGGGGGGTACTCTACAGTTCCATGCACAACATGGCAGGCACCGCGTGTGCCTGTCATATTGTGCATGGAAGTGCATGACATGCCTTCCTGGCATTGTGGCGGGCGGTGCTGTGTGCACCGCCAATGCAAGATGGGCCCGCCAATGTGGCGGGCGCATCCTAATCTCTGCAATGGGACCCCCGCACCAATGGCGGGCGGCCCCTTTCCACAGGAGGATGTCCGCCCACCATCCTAATGACCCGCTAAGTCTTAAAAATAACGCCTGCAATTCCCCTTTCCAGTTCATTGGGGTGATGGCAGGCCACGCGTGCATGGTCTCCACCACATCATCCATCGAGTCTCATTCAGGAGTCATGTTCGCATCCGATCTCGATTCCAGGACTTCCATCTCAGCGGAACCCCTCCGTTCCATGTCTGCTACTATCCATGCCCTTTCTTATGCAGCCTCCAACCAGTCTCATGCCTCTTGCGATGCCTGATAGAAAATGGTCTTGTCCCCATTGTTAATTATGAGCCTTGCCAGGAACCGTAGAACATATTTGATATGCAGCTGGAGCAGGTGCAGTTTGACCTCTGTGAGCAACTTCAATTTCCCCAGAACGGGACAAGTAAGATTCTTGTAGGATTAAATTTGGGTATTGCACACAAAGCTCCTTACTGTGCAACTGATCCACCTGCCATCTTGGCCACAAACTTCCAATCATTTAAAAGTGCTTAATGCGGTAAAATGGAAGAAACAAGTTTTCTGACCTTGTCACAAGCTTTATTATCCCCAGGATTAGGTAAAAGCTACAACAGAAAGAAGAAAATAGTTTTTTGACTTACGACTAGCATTGAGAGCTATTAATGTTTGATTTGGTTTAATCCCTCCTTGCCATCTTAGGGTCTCTTAAGGACTCAAAACAATTAACCATGAGGATCCATGAGGATCCATCGCAGCCCAGAAAATACCAGGAAGAAATGGAAACAGCTAAATCTTAACCTGTTTTTATATTGATTATGTATTGTTATTTGGTGAGCCACTTTACTATTACAAGTTTTACTGTATGCTAATTTCACAGCATTAAAATGTATGTTCTTTTCTTATTTATAGTTTCTTCATAGTATCTTATTCTCTAATCCAGTGTTTTATCTGATTGTTGTTTGATGTCCTGGTCATACAGAACAGAGATGCACTGTCCTAAATTGACTACCAACCCCCGCAAATGCTTCCACTAATATATGTCTTTCAGTGGTCATTTTTATGGCTTTTAAAGTCTATTCTTGTGTATGTTTTATCCCCTTCCTTCCTATTCTCCCCTCCGTCATGGTTTGTACCTTTTTATACATTTCTGTGTATATATTATCTTCTCATTTAATCATAACTTATCATTAATTCATGTTTTTTACTTTATTTACATTATATTTTATTTTTTCCTTCAATATTTGTGGGCAAGAGTACTTTAAGTTTATTAGATATACATTCCATTCGGGATTGTTTCATGGCATATCAAAGGTTTAAATAATCCTATTAAAAGAATGAGAGTCCTAACACGTTTTTCCAAATGTATGGTAGATGTAGCTTTATACAAGAAACACATTTATCAGAAGAAGAAGCATTACAACGAAAGGGATGTTAGATAGGAAATGTTCTGGCTGCAACTGCTGTACAAAAAAAACAATGGTATGTGAATTTAGCTCCAAAAAACCTTGATATTACAGATAAATCACAGCACAATGAGATGGAAGGAAATTGGATAGTTGAAGAATCATGACTATAAAATACCACTCACGTTTTTTTTATGTTCATGCTCCTGCAATTATGGATAACTGTTTTTGGAATACAATCACAAAAATTTTTTCGATTTTATTGGAGTACATTTTATTTCAGGAGGGGATTCTAACCAAACAATTGATCCTAGATTAGATCGGAATTCCAAGGTCAAATTTATCCCATACAAAATGCATAAACAATTTTTCTCAATTTTTCAACACTCCTCCAGTAATTTACGGAGACAACGCAATCAAACTTTAACAGAATATCCCTCCTTCTACCCAGTTGATTATTCTCAATCCTGGATTTATTACTTATTTACAAACAAGAGCCTATTACAAACAGCAATAAATGCAGGGGCTGGTGCTATTCTTTTATTAGACCATGCCACATGTCTAAAATGTAATCCTTTTTCAGACTCAACCAAGAAGGTGGGATTTATTAGATCATTATTACTTGACTCTGTCATCAGCACTGAGTTTCGCAAATTTGCAGATTGTTTTTTGAGTAATCTCTCTAGAGACACTTCTGCACATAATATTTGGGACTACTTTAAAACAGCAGCTCAAGGTTCTACCACAAAATATGTTTCTAATAAAAAAAGGATAGATGAAAAAGAATCAAAGATCCCTTTAGATAATATTAAAATGTGAATATTCTTACTACTATACAAAGTCTGATATTTCTCTGGATGAATTTTATAAACCTAAATTACAATATAATAATTATAGATAATGTGTTTTTATAAATACCAAAGATGTGATTAGATCTTATTTGTATACGTGTACATATATACATATTTGTGATTATTAATTATATTTTAGACTATAATTTGTCTACTTCTATTTGTGACCTGCTTCAGTTTATGTATGTTTTATGGGATTTGCCCCTGAAACAAACATTTTAGGTTATGATCTATTAATTGGTGTATGGATTGTAATCAGTCATGGTGACAGAGTAAATTACTCCTGCCAAATTTAGAAATGTCTGTCAGCTTGACTGATAATTCTACCATTCACAGGCACTGCCATCTAGGGGTTTGCCCTAGGGCTCCCCCACACAGTTTAAAAAACAAAAACCTAAACCAGTGCCTTCCTCACCATGGGAAATGCAACGAAGAACAATTGATGGACAGAATGCTGATCAATGTCAAACATTCACCTCAGTACAGAGATTTGGGCCTAAAACCATCGTTGTTTTGCTCCCCATACCATTCCAGTTTTAACCCAGCCATATTGCAAATCAGTCTTGACCCTGTTCCCCAAGGGAACAATCCAGCCCGAACTGCCAGGCCAGGTCCTCCCTGGACTTGAAACAAGCATCCTGGGACCAGTTTCGGGACACCACCCCTCATCAGCCAGGCTAGCTTGACTCCAGTGGCATGGAAAGCACAGGACCCACGTCTGGGCATACCCGTCCTACTCGGGGTTAAAAATTCAAAAAGAACAATTGATGGACAGAATGCTGGTCAATGTCAAACATTCACCCCTATACAGAGATCTGGGCCTAAATCCATAATTCTTTTCCTCCCCATGCCATTCCAGTTTAAACCCAGCCATATTCAAATCAGTCTTGGCCCTGTTCCCGACGGGAACAGTCCAGACCAATCTGCCAGGCCAGACCCTCACTGCACTGGAAATCTAAACAGATGAATCTTCGCAAATAAAGGTAATTCCTATCCATTTAGTACCATGCAACTGGATTGCTGCATATCTACATGCCACAGGTGAGACTTAAACATCTTATGTAGGATATGTAATGGAAATTTACACAATCTTCCAAAAACAATGACATGGATAGTTTTCACAGTATGAGCTAACAAATCAGTATGTTTAATGTTTTGATGAAGGGTTTGTTTACTTAGGAGAAGACATATGGAAAGATGCATGTAGTGACTACAGATCAAAATGCAAAAATGAACATAAAAATGGAGACAGATTATCCAATGTGTGGATTTGCCACTACTCTTGCCCAAAGACCACCACATTCATGTGGCGGATTAATTGTTCTGTGATGAGTAAAGAAGGGTATGGTTGGTGGAGGGTTTTTGGAGGGATGTGATAACTTTTATCAATGCATTAACTGGCTTGAATATTGAAATCTCTGTCAAGACCGTCTTGCTTGGAATATGGAATAATTGTAAACAGTGTAAAATTAAACTGTGTACGTGGACCATGGGTACTGTTCTTGCAAAAAGGCGGATTGCCATACAGTGGGAACCCCCGGTGCTCCTGGAATGAAAAACTGGAAGAAGGATTCTTTTGGAATGGGCTGTGGCTGATATACAACAAATGAAAAAAACATGCAGGGATGAAATAAACTATTGAAGACCTAGCTGAGTGGGTGGAGATGTTGATGAATTTGTTGATCAACCAAACAACAGACCACCCTGAGGGGGTGGAAGAGTGGATAAGGGAAGATAGTATTTTAGTCCTCTGAGAAGAGACTGAAACAGTTGTATGCTGTGGATAAGTTATGAAATATACTTGAGCAATGCATAGTTATTAAAAGGGTGTATTTTGCTGGATTGTTGTGACAATATATATACCCTATGATTAAAATTAATTAACCGATTTTTTTTAAATTAGGTTTGCTTGAACCACAGATTGCCCAGTATACCGGTGCTATCCATATAAAAAGCTGTGGCAGTTTGCAAGAGCAAAAAGAGTTGAGTTGAACCAGTATGTGACGGAGTATGTTTAGATCTAGTTAGGATCACTTCTTCAGTAGTGATCCTTGGTAATGTAAACAAAATATTTGCGATACAATGGAAAGACCTCCATTCAATGTGTCCCTGCAATACAAACTTGAACTCAAATATGGTTTAGGCTTTGTGTAAAATTACTGTATACCTCAGATTTTTCATTTTGCAGATTCCACCAGAAGACACCTAGTAATGTCTGTACAGGGAACATGGTAAGAAGAGTTAAAACATGTGGTAATCTGGTGGAGCAACTCAGCTACCACTATTTAGTCTTCATTCCAAGCAGGAAAACCTAGAATGAGGCATTCATTTCACTAGGGAAAAAACATACTGAGTTATTGGTGTTTGAAAAATTAGCAGCTTGTAAATACAGCAAACTCAGAAGGAGTCCCAGAATGTTACTGGGTATTATAAGGCTAGAGAGGAAATACTAGTTGCAAGAACTCCTGGTGCCAAGTGTATGCTTTTCTCATTGGAAATAGGCATCCTACAGCTCGGATGCACTACACAATCTGAAGCAGAGAAATGTAATTACAGGTACTGTAGTCCTCAATGTTTAGCCAGCTATCAGGGCAGTTAAGATGAACCGAAACCATGACAAGATTTATTTTTTTATATAACACTTCTTGCCACACTTCTACCTTTTATGATCATTGTAAGAACAAATATTACTATTGTCCACTTTAATGTTACTCAATGTACTTACCTCAGAAGGATGGAAAGCTAAGAATGCCTTGCAGAGATTGAACATTGGCTCTACTGATCACTGCAGATATCAACAAGTGCACATTAACTCACTGAGTCGTATGGCTGGCTTCTCAATTGTCCATAAACACCCAAAAGGTATTTTTAAAATTCATAAACCGGATTGACAATGTAAATGACAAAATAAAAACAAAGGGCCTCATTACAATGCCGGCAGACCGGCACCAACAGGCCGCCAGTGGCGGTACGACAAACATCCATGGCATCTGCCTGACTGCCGGATTACAATATCAGTGGTCGGAGCGCAGAGGTCAGGGGAGAGACAGTTGCCTCCGACAGGATCCAAGATCTCGTAGGGGCGGTGGTCGAAGTCCAATCTCTACAATGGCGGCACTGCCTTAGGGATTAGGATATCCTTTCTGATTGCTTTTTCATGATTATCCCACTGCCAAGAAAAGACAAATGGCAGCGGATTTTGGGGGCACCAAGCAGGGCCCCCCATCTCCCATGGGCCACTGCTAAGTGGCCTTGGGGGCACATGTAGGGCCCCCACACATCCATGCACCATGTACCATGCGTCACATGGTGCCTGGCACACAGTGAGTGGATGGCCACAATGTGCCTTTTACCATTGTTGCCATCGCTACAGCCATTTTCCAGGGCTGCAATACATGCCACAGATGTAAAAACATTTTCTGAAACTGTACTTGTGGTCTCATCCAAACTGGGTGGGTCACACCTATGACTTATTGTTGGACGGTCTCCTTCCTAATGCAATGGAGGTCAATGGTCTGACCAATCGCCATTGTAATCAGGCTCAGGATCAAAAAGAAAATGATTTAGAAACATTTTAAAGAATAGGGACCACTTTATCTAAATCATGTTAATAATGTATGCTATTATATTTCTCCATATATTTATATAGATACATACATACAAACATATAATACCATTTTTAAATCATGCAAACTAATTACTAAAGGAATAAGGAGTATTTCCTGAGATGGATAGGATGAGGAAGTAACAATGCTGGTAAAAGTGTAAGGACAAGTCAAGGCTTCTCTATCATGTACCCTAGCTTCCATAATGCTCAAACTCAACTATTCAGAAATAGAGGCTCTACCTCTGGCAAATGACCCGAACCCAAGGCTTAGGGCCTCATTACGGTACCAGTTGGACCGGCTTCTGTGGTCTTCTTGTAAGGCGGTCGGTCAGCTGCGGTCTCATCGGAAGAAGTTGGTCCGACCACCTAAACGCTGAAAGATTGCAGACTCTGATAGCCTTTCTCTGACCGCTACAAAAAACAGAATCCCTAGGGCAGTACTGAGATCGACTACTGCCTTACGGATTACAATGAGGCTTTCTGACGACCAGACCGTGATGGTCTGACCGGCTGCCTCGAGTCATCGGAAACAAAGGATTTGGGGTGCATACTCACCCCAATCTGCTTCACTCCTGCAGTCTCCACCGTGGAACTTTTCCTCCAGGTCCCCCCTACACCTAGGCAGCTGAACTCCGATGACTACGATCCTGTGGGTGCCAGAATCCAGGTAAGTCGTTCTGTGGTATGTACCCCCATTGACTGGACTGTGCACATTCCGCCACACTCCAAATATGGGGTACATGGATTTTAAGGCATATTCCCACATATGTGATGCATGTGTGCACAATTCACATGCTTTCAGTGACTTTTGTGCGCACTTGCAGCTACATATTCGGGGATATGTGCTACACCGTATCTGCGAACACCGTGGTAGCAGCGGTTGCATTGTAATACATGGGGAGAAAGCTTTCCCGCATCGGAGATCGGAAAGGGCTCACGAAGACGGCAGTCGGACAGTTAGTTCGACCAACATCATCATGAGGCCTTTAATGAGGGAAGAGTTCAAGGAAGAAAAAGGCAAATAACCTCTACTTCAAAATGGTTTATGAGGTGAAGGAAGTAGGGTTCAATTCATAAAACATTTGAGTAAATCACGAAATTATAGACTTGCACTTCTGATTATTCATTCTCATCCCCAGAAAGACGCATCAAAATCTACCTAAATTACAGATAAAAATAGTGAAAATAAGCATTTGCACATTTGACTGTTTTTTCCTTTTTTTCTGATGGTTACAACATATTTTTCCATGCAATGAAACTCCTTTTTCTACACCCCCGCGAAATAGGGGTGTGTCATTCGCATTACCATCCTGGAAACACAGTTCTAATTTTTTTTTATCTTGTGTATTTTCTGGATACAGATGTCCAGGAATCTTTTTTATTGAATACCCCAAAATTCCAGATCTGTGGTAGTTCCAAGCACATTACATGAATACCCCATCCATAACATTCCCCTGTCATCCACCCCTACATTTAGTACAGTGCAAAATCGACCATACTTGCAGGTTTTCATGAAGCATTAGTGGAAATTGCATTCTGGAGAATTTGCAAATCTGGATCAGGATTTACCATTTTCAACTGCAAATTCAACTTTTGGACATCTAAGTGACGCTTAGGTATGCTAAAGATTTGTGCTTTAGGCAATAAGAAAAAAATACCTTTCATAGTAGTTGTTTCTTGTGGTGTAAAGGTCTGTGGAATTTTTTGGGGATGCAAGTCACAGTGTCAAATAAATGTTTGCATGAGCTGCTCTCAGACAGGTGTCACTGTTTGTTTGTAGATTCATTTAAAACCCCTTTTAATATGTTTCATCTTATTTTGTCTTCTCCAGGAGGCAGTAAAAGATCTCTGCCTTAGTGAGAAAGTTCAGTGCGGTGAGAACTGCCCCTTTGTTTCTGGACATCAGTGATAAGGGCTCCTGAGCAAGATTTACAAAGTCTATTGTACACCTAATTGTATCTTAGGTACTCAAAAAGCTTGATTCACGAGTGTAAATCCACATCTGGTTCATACTACAAATTGATTTACTCACAGGCAATTTTTCACTTAAATAAATATTCTGATTGAAGAGAACAGAGTGTGTTCCAAGTGGAAAGGTTTTTGCACACTCACAATAACAACATGTTTGTGGTCATTCATCAACATTTTTCGGCCTGATGCAGCATGAGCTTGCTAACAAATTATTTTTTCCGCTTAGTCTACTCTCATTTACTTGTCTAACCATACTGGACCCTTTGTGATTAGACAACCAAATCAAATTAATTGACTACAAACGCAATGATGCTCTAATGAATCTTTCTCCTGCAATAGGAAGGGTGGAAATTAGGATGTTTAAACTCTAGTTAGCTGTCCAATGAGAATCATTATTTGACTGCCAACTCACAGGTTAGAAATCAGATTTAGATAAACCACTCTCAAAACCATACGTTAGATATAAATAATAGCAACAGGAAGTCCCAACATCCTAAAACAGTTAAGACAAGTAAGGTTTACATAGCCCAATAACTCTGCAATAGCTACACAAAATAAGAGAAATATCACCTTGTGTACTGTCAGAACTTGCTGATTCTTCCTACAACGCATTTAAACCATTAATCAAAGTCAAATGGAAGAATAAACAGGACTCAATAATAGACTTAGACAAAAAGTGAAATAATTTGTTTATTGTATTAGAGATGCAAAATTCATCATAACCAGTATTTGCTTAAGACGTTCAGTTTAAAATATAAAAACTTTCATGACAATGCCAAGCATTTAAGCAAGCATTCAAATCAGCAATAGTTACAAGGCCCAACCACCAAATAGGCAGAAGGATAGTTTCTTGTCTAACAGCTCAGATTGTAAGAGGTTGGGAATGGTTCAGTGAGAATCAATTAAGGGGGAGTCCATTACCATAATCTAAAATGAAGAAATGAGAAAGAGTTAGGCAGAGAAGGCTCAGTCCATATGCTACTGACTGTGGAGAAGTGGAGTGGAGAAGTGTGGCTCAATGGTTAGAGCGGCAGACCCTGATGCAGAGGTCTAGCCCGGGACCAGGGTTCAATTCCCTGCCTTGGTGGGTCTTGGGCTCAAAATTCCACGGACCTGATAATTCTCGCCTCGGTGCCTATTCTAATCATAGAGTCCCACTCTGGGCAATAACTTGCTTAATCTCATCAACGGCCCCCACAACGCTAAGGATGCCTGGCCTCCACCTTGGGGGTGCCCAGGAGTGGACGCCTCACAGGGAAAGCCAGGATGGGTTCCACAGTGGTATTCGTACAAGCGCCTTGAGACCCTTGCGGGTGATTAGTGCGCTATACAAGTATCAATTTACTGTAGCATAGGCCAGGCAGAAATATTTTTCTTTGAACATTGAAAAAAGTATTGAAAATATGTCATAGAACAGAAGTGTACAGGACAAACAAGTTACATTACACTTGCAAAGAGTCATCCATTGTATTAAATCATGGGAAGGGTCAACACCAGAGAAAGGGCATCTCAAAAAAGGCTTTAAATTAGCATCACACATTTAAATGAAATACACCTTTAACTTTACTTCAAATATAATGAAATTAAATAAATTCAAATAAAGAATGTATAAACTTTCACAAAATATTATTACACGAAAATAACTAATGTTAGAAATATCTTACTACTACAAATATTCACGTTATTCATATAAATGTATGTTTTAAAAAAACATATTTCTAACATTGTATGAAAGTTTTCATAAACTATAATTTCTTTAATATCATTCTGTAAAATATCAAGGTTGTACTTCATTGCTTACACATTTTGCCCCGTCTTTTCTAACTGGTGCACATTAGCAAAAAGCATAAAAACACTAGGCCACTTCCCTTAGCATAAAGCTCCATTAACATAGGTTATTAGGCGTAAGTAAATCATTAGTGCAACTTTGTTTATGTATATTAATATTACCGTATGTGTTTTTTCTTCCTCTCACATTTTAAAGCACGCTTTTACAGTGCGTCTACTACACTTGTCTGTTTCATGTATCACTGTATCTATTGTGTGCAATGTGTACTTTCAACCATTAATGTTCTCTATGTACAATTGTGTAGTTTAATATGGTTTTTAAAATCTCACTGGATCAAGCTGTATTCTGATAGCGAATCAAGCCATAACCTTATCTATCACATCAGATTTCGCCACAGACTATCAGTGAGTTGTCTTTGAACTCTTTCTTCTACTCTCCTCCACATCTTTTTTCTCATAATAAAAATTGCATTCTGTGTCATCCATTGCAAAATCAACTCTTGTTCTTTGCACTCCTCAATTTTTGCTCTTTTGGTATTTGCAAAAATTGATTAATAATATCAGCAGCAGTATGCACAAAGAGATCACCACTATGGGTCTCAAAATGGAAATCACTAATCCATTTCATATGTTTCCCAACCAGCTGGTAACACTTGATAATCTCTTTCCCAGGTACCATCTGCTTTTAAATCTTACAGGTTTTTGTTCAAATATGAAATATTTGCAGGTCTTTACTCCTGTCAGGTATATAAGCACACCAGTGTTCGACTTTCAATAATCAGCAGACTCTGCCCTCCTTCGCAAGAAAGATATCAATGGCAAGCCAATTTTGAATCACCGTCATCCACCCATATGGTTAAAATTAGAACTAATACATATAATGTAAAAATAAATTAAACATACACATATCAAATATATTATATATACTTACTTAATAATATTCATAAATAATTATTGTAATAACTTATAAATTGTTAAAAAACATTTTATAAATTATAAGTACATACAGACACATACAACAATAATACAAATAAAAATATAAAAAATATATATAACAAATTAAATACAGAATTTAAAATAAATTCTAAACTACATTAATTAAAACAGTAAATATTGGACAGCGTAGGGGTAAAAACGTACTATTCCCATTCCAGAGAGTGCAAAAGTAGGTAAAGTGTTGGATAGCGTAGAGGTAAAAAGTACTATTCCAACTCCAGAGAGTGGAACTGTAGGGAAAATGTTGGATAGCGTAGGGGTAAAAATTACTATTTCAACTCCAGAGAGTGCAACAGTAGGGCAAGTGTTGGATAGCGTAGGGGTAAAAACTACTATTCCCACTCCAGAGAGTGCAAAAGTAGGGAAAGTGTTGGATATGGTAGGGGCAAAAAGTACTATTCCAACTCAAGAGAGTGCAACAGTAGGGAAAGTGTTGGATAGCGTAGGGATAAAAATTACTATTCCCACTCCAGAGAGTGCAACCGTAGGGAAAGTGTTGGATAGGGTAGGGGTAAAAACGTACTATACCCACTCCAGAGAGTGCAAAAGTAGGGAAAGTGTTGGATATCGTAGGGGCAAAAAGTACTATTCCAACTCCAGAGAGTGCAACAGTAGGGAAAGTGTTGGATAGATTAGGGAAAAAAATTACTATTCCCACTCCAGAGAGTGCAACTGTAGGGAAAGTGTTGGATAGGGTAGGGGTAAAAACGTACTATTCCCACTCCAGAGAGTGCAACAGTAGGGGAAGTGTTGGATAGCGTAGGGGTAAAAATTACTATTCCCACTCCAGAGAGTGCAACAGTAGGGAAAGTGTTGGATAGTGTAGGGGTAAAAATTACTATAAAGCCTGTAAGTCAAATGGTGCTGAGGTATAACAATTGAAACTGGTGTATTTGCACATAAGTGAATCCAACAAAAGACTATCAACTGTAGCTGATTAAGTCCTATCAGCCCACCAGATGGCGGAGCCTCATCATGTAGGACTCCAGTACCAAGGTAAGTGTGCAGTCGCCCAGTTGTAATTTAGCGACGCATCACTAAACCATGGTATGGTCACTACAGTTGTTAGACCAGAAGGTGAGGCTGATATGTGCAGTGCAAGAAATTAAAAGAAAGTGTGTTAAAATGGCTATCAAGGCAAACAAAGACCTTTATTAGCGTTTGCCTGGACGTCAGATTAAAAATAGTGAAATGACAGTGTGAAAGAATCACTGTTTAACTTGCTTTGTAGAAAACAAAGTAAGATATATAAAGGGCCAACATGTTTCTGCCTTAATGTGAAGAGTCACTGGCATTCGTCAGGGCCAAGTTGATATCTGCTACTGCAAGGACACTATAATATGTGCTAAACTTAAGAAAATTAACAACGAAGTGAACATTACAGAACCATCCTACCACATCTTCTCAGTATTGTTCTGGTGATGCAATAGGTCTTTCCTGTATAAGAACAAGAAAAGGAAAAAGAACAATGTAGACATTGCATATATATACTGCTCAAAATTAAATCTACACCAACCATTCTGTAGTGGATGATGTAACTGTGCAAAACCAGTGAAAACTCAAAATACCCTCAGACTGGACCATCACACATTAGTAATAGTCACATACAAAGTGCATTGTATTACGTCACCCAGAGGTTGAATTAATGTACAAAAGTTTGACACTTACCCAACTGTTTGTGGGAAGTGGACCTCACCTCACCCGGCAACTGCTCGGACGGATAAGGCACCGCTCTAAACATATAAAGACAATCTCTGTAAAAGATGCGTGTCTAGAGGATACGACCTCAGTGTATTGTTAAAAACCCACATACTTTCTCATCTGTCTATCACATGTACCCCACCGGTGTCTAAGGTGGCCACATCTAGCAACTATGGCATCTAACCCCCTCCAGTGTATTCAAGGGGATGCTCATCAGTTGTACTAAGGCAGCTACTGTTTCCCATCTAAACTTCTGACTGAAGGTGTTGATTAATGCTGTTTAGAACTAGTGAAAAAGTATCCCCCTATTCTTCACCTACTGAAGTCCATCTAAACAGCAAAGTGATGGTGTTATTTAATGCTGTTCAAACCTAATGTTGTACGCGTTACTAGGCGTACTCGTTTTCGCGCATGCGCGCCAGATGACAGCTTCGTTGTGCGCATGCGCGGGGGTTTAGCAGTCCTGCATCGCGCAATTGTAGCGCATTCACAGAGAGACCCAGCTGAGCCCAATTACAGATTGAGTGGCGCTATAAATAGACGCCCGACCGTCCGATCGGTGCCTCCCCTTTGGCTCGTTATTCAGCCGCAAGGTACCGACGGACAAGTAAGAAGGGACCGGGTTACTGAGACTGAAGAGGTCGATTAGTTTATGGTTTGATTCCTCCACTTGTTGAACAGACAAGAATAGGGGGATTCTCTTCCATTAGGTTTGAACAGCATTAAATAACACCATCACTTTGCTGTTTAGATGGACTTCATTGCTGTTGTCCCTTTTGGTATAACTGACACACCATTCATCATCATCATATAACTTTCTTCGACCATCAATATCTTAAAAGTGCATTAAAAGAACATAAATGCAACAATCATTATGTCATACAAGACCATAGAGAATGAAAGCTGCGGGGCTAAAAAGTTGGTCAGGTATGTCAGTGTCTTTGCATACTACAACACTTCTGCTCCATTCTGTAACAGCACTCTAAGATGTGTGACTTGTGTGGCATGGATTGGGCATTGACTCAATACCTTTGGTCTTAAAGGGGAGTACTTAGGACAGTGGCGTAGCTAGCCCTTTGGCCACCCGTGATGGTCAGTGCATTTGCTGGCCGCTGCGGCCGCATTGAAGAGAAGGGGGTTGCATTGCAGCCCCTAGACTGCAGGGAAGAGCGGGGAGGCTGCCGCCCCCAAAACTTGTGCCGCCCAGGGTTGACCGCCCCCCACCCCCTCCTTGCTATGCCACTGCCTAAGGAGCAGCCTGATCATCAATACCTTAGGGCGGTGTTTATTTTATTTATATTGCATATCAACCACTTAGGAACGACCTCTTTACAATCTCAAAGTCTGTCTTCAGTTGTGGTTGATCGAGGACAAGTTGACCAGTAGCTGTGTGTTAACTGGCATTACAATATCAATTTGCAAAATGTTTTTCAAGTGAACTCTAGACTTTGCCTCTGGTACTCTTATAGAATTATTAATGCAGAAATTACAATAATATATGCAGCTTGTATAGGCTGCTTTGAGATGCACACAATGAGTGGTTAAAAATATAAGAGCATCTAGACAGCAAGCATGTTTGAATGATAGCATCATGTTCAACATTTCCTCTAAAGTACAACATTGACTCATTAATGTAACTTTAATGCTGTCACTCAAAAGAATGAAGCAGACAGTGCAAACAATAACATGTCATGCAACTTTCCAAGAGCTGTCGAGCTGTTCTCTTTTTTTCTCGTTAACTTCCTCTGTGACATCTCCACCTTTCTCTCATAGGGTGCACCTTTAGGGCTTTACTTAAATCTCAATGGAGTCTTAGGCTGTACCTATTAATTTGTGCTGGTGGTAGGAGGTGGTCGGCACATGCACTCATTTGTAGGGACCATGACTCATTTATAGGCATGAAGTATTAACCCAGAGTGAGAATGAGAGGCATACAATTGGAGAAAGAAGGAGGAAGAAAAAGACAGAGAAACAGCGACAAAGGGAGAAAGTGGAGATGAAAATCAGCCTGCAAGATTGAGAGCCTGGGTTTTTAGTTTGGTGGAGGAAAGAGGCATGAGGCAGGGTAGGCTGCTGTGGTATTTTGAAGCAAGGATTTGGAAGTGCCATAGGGGGATTCTATTACAAATGTGGAGCCTCTTCACAGTCTTTTTTTATTTCTTTTTTACAAATTAAGCACTGTAATTTTGAGCATACTGTAAGTGTGCTAACCACTGCAGATTACTTAACAATGGCTGTGACGTTTTTTGATATCACTGGTTAACGATAGCCCTAATCATCTGTCTGAAAGGTGAGTGGTAAACGCCAGGATCGCAGAAGAAAGCTTCAAGGAAGTGGTATAAGAGGGAGGGTAAATGTACAGGATTATTTACTCATTTTTTGTTCAGCTGCTCGCGTGGCGTGAAGTGGCGCAATTCACTGCGTTTATTTACTTTCCGTTGAAAAGATCCACAGGCATAGTGCCAAATAGTGCAGTGGAACACAAGTGTTTGTGCCACCTTTAGTAAATCTAGGCCACAATGTCATCCACTTATACTAGTATATACCATTTGTTTGGAGTAACTTATGCCTTGAATACGATTTAAGGGAAATACTCTATTATAAAAATGTTTTCACTAGGTAAGTCGAAAACAGTATAGAAATGGTGTTAATGGAATCACCAACAGCACAACTTTGGTGCAGTAAGAACCCGAGATTGGGAAAAGTGAAGTTGAATGTTATTGAAGTTGTGTGGCAACATTAACTAAAAGTGAAACAACATAAATGCATCTATGCGTTTAGTGAACAAAAGATGTGGGTAATGTCTTGCGGAAAGTCCTTTAATAGTGTCCTTGGTGGATTGATTTTAGATCTGCTGTCAAACAGCATATTGCCCTTGATGGTAGTGTAAAATGTGGCTTCTGAACTTTGAACAAACATGACCTACTTACGTCATTGTTCATATATTGTAGGATGGTCAAAAATATAGGGGACAGGGGAGGTAAATTGCTCAGTGATATTTGGTGATGATTGTATTCGTAAGAGCACTGATGGGTATGGTGACAAGTGTGATACCCCATTATTCTATGCATGCCATAGTAGTTACAGGAATCCCTTTGTCCATATTGAGGTATCTAAATATCACTTTTCATGAATGTTTAAGTGATACACGTTACCACTAGTGACCATGTCAGACCTGTGCACTGATCTCCTCAACCTCTCAACAACCTTCAATAGGGTGGACTGCGACATACTCTATCACAGGCTGGTGTCTTCCTGTAGAACTGTCAGGAAAGCATTCCCGTAGTTCACCCCATTCTCAGTAAGTTCAAGAGGATGATGCCAAGATCCTTCTTTTACAAGACCAAGAAAGCCTCTTGTGGTGTATTACAAGGATCAGCACTGTCATCTTCTCTTTTCTGTGCCTATACAATCCCCCAGATGACCATTCTCTGCAACCATAATATAGCATGCATTATGTGTGCATTTGCTACCCAGAACCACAAGTCAATTTCAGAAGCTCTAGATGCTCACTAAGGTACACTGGAGTGCCTAACAAATGTACAAGATTTGACAGGTCTCAATTAGCTTTGATTGAATGGCTCAACAAAGAGATTATGTTGAAAATGTTGCTCTTTACTGGGGTTTATCCATTTAAAGCAGTATACCCAATTTACTGTGACATCACCGCGCATCTGTTTGACTGGCCACACTACCGCTGCAACACCTGAGCGACTCAATATGAATGAGTTGGATCCACAATCTAGATGTCACCATTGACACCAAGCTTGCGGGCATGCTAGAGGCTAAAAGTCTGACCAAGAATGCGTCCTTCAGCCTTCCTCCCTATCGTCGAATATGGTATTCCCTGCTGACACACTACTGCATCAGCCTCATATTTGCAGTGGCACTTTCCAAGTTGACTAGCATAATGGTGGCCACAGAAGCGGTTCCATGTTTAAATATCGATTACAAAAATATAGATGTAAAAAATATCGACTTTAAAAAATAACATAACTTAAAACAAATTAATTAAAGATTATTAATATTATTAACAAAATACATTTAGTTTAATATATATTTTAACTAATTATAATAAATAAACTTAATTTTATAAATATAAACACAAAAAAATACATATACATATATTTACTGAAATACATTTGATTACCTATTATCTTTACTTGATTTATAAAAAAAATAATTATATAAAAATAAAATAAACGCATATATAAATATTTATAAATAAAATATTCTATATTTAATTAACACATTAAACTATTAAAAAAATACATACATTTAATAATAAAATAAAAACATTAGTAATTAAAACATTGGATAGCGAAGGGGTAAAAATTACTATTCCCATTCCAGTGAGTGCAATAGTAGGGAAAGCGCTGGATAGCGTAGGGGTAAAAATTACTATTCCCAATCCATTGAGTGCAACAGTAGGGAAAGCGCTGGATAGCGAAGGGGTAACATTTACTTTTCCCACTCCAGTGAGGGCAACAGTAGGAAAAGCACTGGATAGCGGAGGGGTAAAAATTACTATTCCCATTCCAGTGAGTGCAACAGTAGGGAAAGCTCTGGATAGCGGAGGGGTAAAATATACTATTCCCACTCAAATGAGTGCAACAGTAGGGAAAGCGCTGGATAGCGGAGGGGTAAAAATTACTATTCCTACTCCAGTGAGTGCAACAGTAGGGTAAGTGCTGGATAGCGTAGGGGTAAAAATTACTATTCCGACTCCAATGAGTGCAACAGTAGGGAAAGTGCTGGATCTCACAACAATAAAAAAAAACATCAACAGTTTTATGAAATTTAATTTTCAATATTAATATAATTATTATATAAATTTAAATGTATTATTATTATCAAAGATAATAAAAAAACATTAATTACACATTATTTAACGCTATAAAATCCACACCACACACCTATAATTGATTACACAATTACATTTTATAATTACTAATTAATAATTAATAATACAAATTAATGTATTATTATTTATTAATTAATCAATAAAAAATTAATTAATTCCCACCTTTCACACCATTTACACATATAAACACCAAAACACACACCTAAAATTAATTACAAAATTACAATTAATAATTAATAATTCGTTAATGGTAATTCATTTAAAAGTAGTTAATAATTCATCAATAAAAACATTAATTACTTACCACCCTTCACACAATTTACACATATAAACACCACAACACACACTTGAAATAAATTAAACTATTAACCTAATTATTTATTAATTGACTAATTGAAATTAATTAACAACTAATTATTAAACTACTATTAATTAATCAATTAACACATTAATTACTCAATACATTTTATAAAATTAAATTACTTCCCACCCTATTCCCCTATAAACCCACAACCCGCTACTGAAGTAAAAACGCAGAATTAAACTTAAAATAAATTAATAACTAGTAAAACTCTAAAACATATAATAAAATGACAAACAATTCTCATTAAAAACACTAAAATACATATAATAATTAATAAATCGATATTTCTGTCAACTAAATTTTTGTAAACGATATTTATTACAAAGATATTTATGTAATCGATATTACTTACCTGCCAGTCGATATTCTTGTCAACTATATTTTTGTCGTCGATATTTCTTCCCCACGATATTTTTGCGGCAGTATTTCTGTCCCACGATATTTTTGCGGCGATATTTCTACTCTGCACTGACAGAAGCCTATGACCCAAAACTCTTGGGAAGCACCAACAGGCAAAGAAGTATGCAACTCAACTAATCCTTTAAAAATATGAGTTTTTTAATGCGGTTTTGAGTGATGCCTTTCCACCTGTCTCACATAGCTACTGCTCCCATCCCATACAAGCAGACCTCTATAGCCGTACTCCAAAAATAACTTCCTGCTCCAACCAATCAGATGGTTTGAGCTCTCAAAACACCCTGACATGTCCTTCTGTTGACCTTGTGCATTCAGAAAACAAGGATAAGGCTGAGGACCTCCCTTTTTGATTCTCTTCCACCGTTGTTCTGTTCCTCTATTGTATTACTGCACTGGAGATGCTTATGCCACCAATCATTCACTCATCAAGCATTTATGCACATACAGCAACATGAATATTCAGGCAAGCACATTCAAACAGCAATTATGAATAGGTGTCAGCTAATGCAGCACACATAGAAGTTGAAAAACTGCATTTCAGATTGTTTTTGTGCAGGAAGGGAACCCTTACTGAACAAAAACAATCTCCTCACAACGTAGGTATCCTTGCACCATGGTAGCAGTTTGTGCGCCAGCGCACGGGGAAGCACAGAGATGCAACATAGGGGCTGATTGTCCGCCTGCCATAGCCCGGGGAAATGGGACCGCCCGCAATGCATGCAGCGGTCCGCACATGCAATTAGAATGCGCCCGCCACACTGCCATGCGCATCCCGTATTTTTAACATTGCGGCGGTAGTGCTGAAAGCACCGTCCGCGCAATGCCAAAAATGCAAGTTGTACATTTAAATGCACAACGTGACAGTCACTGTGCGGTGCCTGCCACGTTGTACATGCAAATGCAGGGGGGTACCATAGGTACCCCCATGTGCACCCTCCACCTCCCAAAATCCCCGGGGCTGCTACGGGAGCCCAATGGCAAGGACGGCAAGCCTTTTCGTGGCCACGGAAAGGCAAATCCCTGCATGTGTCCTAATATGGATAGCAGTGTCTACCAGACACCGCCACCATAATAAAACCTTTTCTGCCCGGTCGACTCATCCTCCGGGCGGAAAACCGGCGGGCTGTCTTTCCGTCCGCCGGGGTCCCCCCCACCATAGTAATATGGCGGGGGAAATGGCAAGCGGGCGGGCGAGAATGTCAGGTGGATCGCCACCGCCATGCGGGCAATGGCAATCCGCCCGGCATTCTAATGGGCCCCATAGTGTTGTAAATATGTTGCATCCCTGTGCTTTGAAAGCGACTCAGTGCTGTGCAGCCAAATTACACTTTCTTGTAAATCTGCCCCATAAGCACAGCTGAAAATGCAGCTTTAAATAAACTGTGCTTAACCATGCATATATATATATATATATATATATATATATATATATGACTGAGCAAACGCCTGGGGCTTGGAGGCGCACTCGATGTTCCTCTCCCATCCGGGCTGAAAATGCTGCCTGCTTCCAAAGTGCATGTGTCATTTCATCTTGCCTACGCGTTTCGGGGCCAGCAGCCCCTTCTTCCTGGGCATTAAACACCACACAAGAGATCTGCATTTACTTCTCGGCATTTTATTTCATTTCCCATGTTTCCCACACTGGGCGTGTCTGGCATTACACACTCCTGTGTGCATTATGGGGCATGGAGTCCTTTATGCAGATAGGTATTCGTCTTTAAGAAAGTTCTTTTGTGAGTTTAAAAATTATCTTCTGCATTTGTACCTCTGAGTGAGTCATGTCCTTTGGAACAGGTTCCGTTTTTGCATATGGAGAAACGTGCCGGTCCTTTTCCTGAGCAGTTCAGAGAAATCGGCCGAAAATGCCCCGAAACGCGTAGGCAAGATGAAATGACACATGCACTTTGGAAGCAGGCAGCATTTTCAGCCCGGATGGGAGAGGAACATCGAGTGCGCCTCCAAGCCCCAGGCGTTTGCTCAGTCATTTAAAACACGGTGCTCTGGCCGTGGGAGGCAGCACCATCGTCAGCTGGGACTGACAACCACACTTTCCAGCAGATGAGGCCGATTTCTCTGAACTGCTCAGGAAAAGGACCGGCACGTTTCTCCATATGCAAAAACGGAACCTGTTCCAAAGGACATGACTCACTCAGAGGTACAAATGCAGAAGATAATTTTTAAACTCACAAAAGAACTTACTTAAAGACGAATACCTATCTGCATAAAGGACTCCATGCCCCATAATGCACACAGGAGTGTGTAATGCCAGACACGCCCAGTGTGGGAAACATGGGAAATGAAATAAAATGCCGAGAAGTAAATGCAGATTTCTTGTGTGGTGTTTAATGCCCAGGAAGAAGGGGCTGCTGGCCCCGAAACGCGTAGGCAAGATGAAATGACACATGCACTTTGGAAGCAGGCAGCATTTTCAGCCCGGATGGGAGAGGAACATCGAGTGCGCCTCCAAGCCCCAGGCGTTTGCTCAGTCATTTAAAACACGGTGCTCTGGCCGTGGGAGGCAGCACCATCGTCAGCTGGGACTGACAACCACACTTTCCAGCAGATGAGGCCGATTTCTCTGAACTGCTCAGGAAAAGGACCGGCACGTTTCTCCATATGCAAAAACGGAACCTGTTCCAAAGGACATGACTCACTCAGAGGTACAAATGCAGAAGATAATTTTTAAACTCACAAAAGAACTTACTTAAAGACGAATACCTATCTGCATAAAGGACTCCATGCCCCATAATGCACACAGGAGTGTGTAATGCCAGACACGCCCAGTGTGGGAAACATGGGAAATGAAATAAAATGCCGAGAAGTAAATGCAGATTTCTTGTGTGGTGTTTAATGCCCAGGAAGAAGGGGCTGCTGGCCCCGAAACGCGTAGGCAAGATGAAATGACACATGCACTTTGGAAGCAGGCAGCATTTTCAGCCCGGATGGGAGAGGAACATCGAGTGCGCCTCCAAGCCCCAGGCGTTTGCTCAGTCATTTAAAACACGGTGCTCTGGCCGTGGGAGGCAGCACCATCGTCAGCTGGGACTGACAACCACACTTTCCAGCAGATGAGGCCGATTTCTCTGAACTGCTCAGGAAAAGGACCGGCACGTTTCTCCATATGCAAAAACGGAACCTGTTCCAAAGGACATGACTCACTCAGAGGTACAAATGCAGAAGATAATTTTTAAACTCACAAAAGAACTTACTTAAAGACGAATACCTATCTGCATAAAGGACTCCATGCCCCATAATGCACACAGGAGTGTGTAATGCCAGACACGCCCAGTGTGGGAAACATGGGAAATGAAATAAAATGCCGAGAAGTAAATGCAGATTTCTTGTGTGGTGTTTAATGCCCAGGAAGAAGGGGCTGCTGGCCCCGAAACGCGTAGGCAAGATGAAATGACACATGCACTTTGGAAGCAGGCAGCATTTTCAGCCCGGATGGGAGAGGAACATCGAGTGCGCCTCCAAGCCCCAGGCGTTTGCTCAGTCATTTAAAACACGGTGCTCTGGCCGTGGGAGGCAGCACCATCGTCAGCTGGGACTGACAACCACACTTTCCAGCAGATGAGGCCGATTTCTCTGAACTGCTCAGGAAAAGGACCGGCACGTTTCTCCATATGCAAAAACGGAACCTGTTCCAAAGGACATGACTCACTCAGAGGTACAAATGCAGAAGATAATTTTTAAACTCACAAAAGAACTTACTTAAAGACGAATACCTATCTGCATAAAGGACTCCATGCCCCATAATGCACACAGGAGTGTGTAATGCCAGACACGCCCAGTGTGGGAAACATGGGAAATGAAATAAAATGCCGAGAAGTAAATGCAGATTTCTTGTGTGGTGTTTAATGCCCAGGAAGAAGGGGCTGCTGGCCCCGAAACGCGTAGGCAAGATGAAATGACACATGCACTTTGGAAGCAGGCAGCATTTTCAGCCCGGATGGGAGAGGAACATCGAGTGCGCCTCCAAGCCCCAGGCGTTTGCTCAGTCATATATATATATATATATATATATATATATATATATCCAAATTATAGGCCATACTTATCCAGGTGACACAGAAAGATGGCACACCCAGGGTTTAGAGATATTCAGCAGCATTTATATTCTTTTTTTTCTTCTTTTTTTCCAAGCAAAGTGCAAGGTACATAAATGTGAGGTTAAGCATATTAAAACTTTGCTTACTCATGCGAACTTACCTACATGGTATTCGTGACCTTGATATTCTTACAACAGAGTTTGGCCACAAAATATTTTCTCTTTGATGTTTTGCTCAATCACCCACCCCTACTTCATCAAATGGGAGATTAAAAGTACCTTTGCAACATTTTCACCTGCACAGTACCTATTTAATGCCTGAAATGAGCAATCAACAACGGAAAGTTGATCAACTAACTTTTGCACAATGTCTGCCTCTGGTTCGCATCATGTATATTTGTCTGCAAGTTGTAATCCTTTAGAGAAGGGAACCATTTTTTTGGTAAAAATCTTGCATAGCCTGGCAGTTCGGGCTGGACTACTCCCAAGGGAGCAGGGTCAAGACAGATTTACATATGGCTGGGTCCAAACTGAAGTGGCTTGGAGGGCAAAAACTATGGCTTGGGGTGCGAACCAAGTCATTGCCAGTGGCTGAGATTAATTCAAGCATTCGATCCATCACCTTATTTTTGTTGCCCTTCGGCTTCATAAAGCACAAGCATTCTCTGCAGCTAGCTTCTATTTATTACAACAGTCAAAAAAAAATCAGATGCACCCTCAAATCCTCCTGATTTGGTATTCAATTTCAAACTTCTGAATTGGGCAGGTCTCTAGGATGCTTATTCTCACAGGCCCTCCGTGGGACAAGCCAACCACCACCTAACATTTCCAGAAGATTCATAGAATTGGGAAGATTTAACCATCTTAAAATATAAGGAATATGAACAAATTTGGAGCTTGGTGGAAACTGAAATTCCTCCAGTTTCTGACAAATTTCAGAATACGGAGCAGCACCCACCTGCTCAATCTTCTCCACCAGAAGAAGAATATTGTGAACCAGTGGATTCTACTTTCTACTCTTTATTTCGATGTTCCTCCAGAAATTGAAGAATTTTAATTCTCCTCTCAACTTTTAATGAGGCTAGTAGGTTGCAGTGGCAAATGTATAGTACCTTATTACAGCTGAGCACCCTAATCGCCATATTCGGTCATTGAAATTCTCTATAACTACATTAATTTACAGTGCTTGTTTAGCATTGATCTGGAGGATATCAAGCCAGCCGTGCAATTGACACCTGCCTTCAACTGCTCTTGAGATCACAAGTAACATTAATTTGGCGACCTCCTTCACGACGTGTCCCTGTGCCACAGCAGGTGTGGAGAAGAGCCAGAGACGCCTTCTAAATCAATATCCTATCATTCCACGCCGCTGCAATTTCATCGGCATCGCAAATTTAATGAGATGCAGAAGAGAAGGAGCAGGCTCGCAGGATGTCAAAACAAGACAGGAGAGTTAAAGGGAACATACCTGCACTGCTGATCTGAGGCAAAAATGCATGAGTGGAACAGGAACTTGCGTCTGGATTCCAACATAAACACGCACTCTCGTAAAATAAATTAAAATAAGATTTTGATTGGTGTAGATTTTCTCAGAGACAACCTGAAAATACATTTGGAGACAATCATAAGGAAACGAATTTCATTTCAGCCAACACGTAGGTGTTTCAGTGCTTAATTTATAAACTATATATATATATATTTATATATATTGGAAATAAATAAAATAAGTGCGTGGATGAAACCCAATGCTGTTGCCCAAAGCTGGGTTTGTCGTATACCATAGGTGCCTAGTATTGAGATCACCCCATGCCTTTTTCATCCACCATCCTAAACTTTGTGCCTGCTTTTCCCCTTTTTTATGTTCTTTTAATCCCTGCTTTATATCCTTGTTACTGTTTTCCATTTTTCTGCTTCTTTGCCCATGTTCTGCCTTTCTTTTTTTGTTCTGGGTCAGTTATTAAAAAATAATTGCTGGTACTCAAAAATGAGTGTTGATGCCAACCGCCTGCACAAATTAAGCACACTGATTTTGCATTTAATTTGAGTCAAATAATTTCTACCCTCGTCATGACACACTTTTAGAAGCATTAAAATGTTGTGCATGCACATGCGGTCAATTCAGCAAAATGTCATGGGCCTAAGTGACGTAAACCCTTTGACCCCATGTCATAAATTTGACATGACCTCTTGTTCACACTGAGCTCCTCAACAGACCCTTTTTGCTACTGATGGTCTAAGAGAAGGGCGGGGACTGGAAGTTATACAAAGTAAACAAATGCCCGGTGGAATAAAAGGCCAGACATTTTCTAGAGCTCAGATTGTTTTTATCTGAATGTCTCTCGAACCATGTAGGGGAGCTTTGAGACTAGCTCAGCATGGAATTATGTGGTAAAAGGGAAGTGATGGCTACCAACTGGTTTGAAACAAATTGGTGCTGATGAAGATACACAAGGACATATTTGCAAGGGGATATCGGCACCCGAGCGTTACTTTTGGTGGCGATATCCCCTTCTTCTTATTTACAAAGCGGTGCTATGCCACTTGATGTGGCTTACCACCACCTTGTAAATAAGGATCCTTTCCACGCTTCACTTCTTAGCATGAAAGGGGCGTGCAATAGGTGTTGCAGTGGGCGTTCCGCCGCAACACCCTTTCCCTTTTTGGCGCTGCCCTATATTTACAAGGATGGGGCAGCGCCAAACGCTAAGACCAGGCAAAACCTGGTTTTAGGATGGCGATATGAGGGGGAATTCATAATTTCTCCTCATAGTTTGCTGTTTCAATGCATTACACATAGAAACAGCAAATTGCCGTTAAAGATTGTTTATGTGCAAAAAGGTGTCGCAATCTGCACATAAACAATGTCCCCTGCAGCGCAGGCACCCCTGCAACATGGCGCAAGGGTGCCTGCAGCTTTTTTAGCGCTAGGGGAAGCACAGGGGTGCACCGTATTTTTGTAAATACAGCGCGACTCTGCTTTTAAAAAATGTCAGCGCACAGCGGTACAAATTTTGGAGTAACACCACGCTCCGACATTTTATTGTAAATATCCCCAACAGGTGCTATGGTATGTTTTCCACCCAGGAATATCTGTGAGCGCAATAGAGGTACAAAAAATACAAAGACGGTGGTGTCAGACCTAGCCACCCTCCACAAGGCGGACTCTGGGGAAGCCACAAGTCGTGTTAATAATATACTCCAAAGACCTGAGAATGGACCGGGCTGTGGAGCCTCTGAGACCCAGGCATACTCGATCCTACAAAAGACACATGCCCCTTATAGTGTCTGTCTGAGGAGTGTTAACTGGAGAGATGGAAACCACAGACCATGCGGAGAACCCCAGCTAAACTTCCCGCCACCATAATTGTTCTGCTAGTTTCCACTAGTTTCTGGTGATTGCCCCTTTCCTGACAAACTGTACAATCTCTGTATTACATACGAGTCTCCTTCCCTGTGGTGTTACCATAAAGATGAACAAAGGCCATTATCTCATAACTCTCCCCGGATCCGGATCATCAGTTCTCAGCTGTTGAGGAGATGCCAGAATTAGGTAGCCACATTGCAAGTTGTCCAGCAATTCAATCTTGCGTTCTAGTTGAGGTGACATCAGGCAGGCCAGCCACCCTGCTCCAGTGTTTCCACGTTCCAGTGGTTCTTTGGGCCTTCTCAACTACTTCGACCATCGACATTCCCATCAAGCGCTCTCACATGGAATTCCAACATGGAAGAGTCATAGAGCAACATTACATTTTTACTTAAACAGGACTCCTTCTGACTATTGTTTATTCATCTTTCTCACTGCCAAATTCCGTGCTTGTTTCCCTGGGCTTAAAGAATGGAAAGGGGCGACCACTCGGTCCCCTCGAACTGGTGGAGTACCCTGATCCCCCCGGGAAACCATTTTGGGCGGGAGGCGAGTCTCGGCTGGTATGCCCGAAGCGGCGTAGCTGGGGCGCGCCTTTTCCCGCCCAAGAGGGGTTGTCCTAGACACTTACACCGTTGGCCACGCCCCGTAGGCGGATTGGAGGAGGGTCCACGCCCGCCCAAAGGAGGATAAAAGGAGCAACAATCCAAGGAAGCATCCTCTTGTTCCTGTGCTCAGAAGCTGCACCTCCCCGTTGCACGTGAGCTCGAGACGGAACAAGGAGTCAATTTTGAGAATTTGTAATTTTTGTGTTTTCTCTTTTAGCGCTTCGAACTTTGGTTCCAGGACCTTTCGGTCAACTATCGTGAGAAAATGCCGGGCAAAAGGGTCGGAAAGAAGGTTAGCACCGACCAAATGCTTCGTATGCTGGTGAAGGACATGGCGAACATGAAGAAGCAGATGGCGGCCATGAATGGTACGGGCCGGCCTAAGAAAGTCATCGGACCAGCATTGCCGGGGGTAGTCCCCGCCGGGAGAGGTAAAAGGGCCAGGAACAAGGGGGCAGGGGGCGAGGCTCCGGTTCCCGAGTCACCTCCGGCGAGCCCGGTCAGGCCAGTAGAGGCCCCAGTTCCGATTCCGGACGCAGGACAGCCGATCCCTGTCGTACTTACACCTGTGAACGAGGGGGATATGCCACCCGAGTTGGCCGCCCAGTTGGCGGCGTGGTTGGGCAAGAATAATGAGGGTGCCATAGCTCCAGGGGATACGGCCGAGGAGGCCAAACTAATAATGAAGCAGTTGCGGCAATCGCGAGATGCTGCGAAGGCACCTTGTCCTTTTGTTCCCCTTCAGGTTCCCGCGGAACAACCGTCTTCGGGCGCTGGAACAGCGCCAGCAGCGAGTTCAGCTACTGATTCGGGTAAGAAGCCGTTGCCAATGGCTGGGGAGGGGTCGTTACCCTCAAGGAGGGAAAAGGTGGTGCAACATATCCCGTTGGCCACAAAGGAAATGATATGGGCGGATAAATACGTGAACATGTTTTCGCTATTGACTGATCATTATGAAATAGAACACGTTAAAAATCAGAAGGAATTGTTGCATCCAAGTGTATGGCGAGCAAAGATGGCGGGTTTCAGAGTTGATGAGACAATCGCTAATTGGGCCAGGGCTTTTGGGATGTTCACTGCAATCATGGGGGAACGTAGGCCCGAAGTATTGACTGAATTGGCTTGTTACCAGACACGAATAATGGAGTTTTATGAATCTTACGATGGTGATCAATGGTTGGGTTATGATAAAAAATTTCGTAAGGCCAAGGAGCACGACTCATCCCTGACGTGGGATTGTTTCGACTCCATTTCCTGGCAGAAACAGGTTAGGTCAAACCCGACAAAGCCGTCTTCGTTTGGCGGGAATGGGGCAGAGCCTTCCCGCCATTCCCCGTCGGTGCCCTTTCGAGCGGGCGCCGGTAGTGATCAGCACACAAAGAGTAATAGGAACTCTGGCAGGAAAGGGGTCTGTTGGAGCTTCAACAGGGGCAAGTGCACTAGACCACAGGGGACGTGCAAGTTCAGGCATGAGTGTGCAGGGTGCGGACAGTCTTCACACCCCGAGAGTTCATGCAGAGTCAAGAATGGCGATACAGGGGGCAGAGGCGGCGCCAAAAAGGTCTAATGACGGCCGAGGGGCGCTGCTACCTACTCCTATCGACATCATGGCAATGATCCCCTGGCTGAACGAATACCCTGATCATGTCTCCGCCGGGGTGTTGAGGGACGGTTTCTCATGTGGTTTCCGCATCCCGGCGGGGGATTTTCGGGGGGAAGCACTGTGTAAAAACCAACTGTCGGCTCAACAAAATACGGTTGTAGTACAGGCAAAGATTGCAAAGGAGGTGGCCCGAGGTCGGGTTGCGGGTCCATATGCGAACCCGCCGGTTCCTAATTTTGTTTGTTCACCGTTGGGAGTAGTCCCCAAGAAGGACCCAGGTGAGTTTCGGTTAATACATAATTTGTCCGCTCCTAAGGGTCTTTCCATGAATGATGCGATTGACCCGGGAGTTTGTTCGGTGCGATATGCTTCCTTTGATGAGGCCGTCGCCATGTTGAATCGCCTGGGGCCCGGAGCGCTGATGGCTAAATCTGATATCGAGTCAGCGTTCCGGTTACTCCCGGTACACCCACAGGATCAGCGTCTGTTAGGTTTTGTGTTCCAGGGACGCTATTACATGGATAAATGTATGCCAATGGGTTGCTCCATCTCTTGTGCGTATTTTAAAAAATTCAGTAGTTTTTTACAATGGGCGTTCACCAGAGCCACAGGCTTTACACAGGTTATGCATTATCTTGATGATTTTCTGTTTCTGGGGGCAGCCGGGGACACGGAATGTGCGCAGGCTTTGAGTAAATTTTGTGATCTCATGAGAAGATTTGGCGTGCCACTGGCACCAGGCAAGACAGTAGGACCGTCTACTTCACTCGAGTTTCTAGGAATTGAGCTCGATTCTGAAGAGGGGTGCTTCCGTTTGCCTAAGGAGAAGGTATTGAAATTTAAGGCCTCGCTCGAGACATGTATTGGCGAGACGAAAGTGACATTGCATCAGTTGCAGCAGGCTGTGGGTCAGCTTAATTTTGCTCTTAGAGTGATACCAATGGCTCGTCCCTTTTCTCGCTCTATTGCTCAAGCCATGGTTGGCCTTAAGGAAGGGCATCACCGTACAAGACTCTCGGCAGAGGTTCGCCAGGACATGCGCATATGGTTGGCATTCCTAGCGGATTTCAACGGTCGTGTCCTGTGGAACAAACCAGCGGTTTCCTCCGGGGAGCTGGGATTGTGGACCGACTCGGCAGGGAGTGTGGGTTTTGGCGCCATCTTTGGTAATCATTGGTCGGCACGAACATGGCCGGCATGGTGGCACGAGAGTGGTCTCACAGGGAACATTGGGTTTCTTGAACTGTTCCCTATTCTAGTGGCCTTAAAGACATGGCCGGAGGGGTTTCGAGATCGCACTGTGGTGTTCTGGTCGGATAATATGACCGTGGTAGAATGTGTCAATAATCAGGCAGCACGCTGCAAATTGATCTTGAGATTAATTAAAGAAATTGTCCTGCTGTGTATGAAATTGAACGTTCATTTTAGAGCAAAACACGTGCCTGGGGTACTGAACCAGGCGGCTGATGCACTCTCTCGTTCCCACATGCAGGCCTTCCGGGGCCATCTGCCCTCTGCGGACTTGGTGGCGGCACCATTTCCCGAAGTTCTCTGGTCTCTCGGTGCCCCGGATTACAAAACCTCGTGGGAGAGAGTCTAGCCCCTAGGACAAGGAAGGCATATGAAGGGGCGTTTCGTTCCTATTGGGCATTTTTGGGTCCAGCTAGGGGGGAGCATTGGGGGCAGGAAGAGTATGTTCTGAAATTTCTAGTATCATTGCATCAGGCAGGCCGATCAGTGGCAACAGCCAATAGACACCGAGCCGCCATTGCGTTCATGGCGCAGGCTCATGGCATTCAGGACCCCACAGCGTCCTTTCTAGTAAAGAAGGTGCTGCGCGGGTGGCAACGCCTTGAGGGTCGTAGAGAGGACGAGAGGCGCCCGATAGGGCTAGCAAGGTTGTCCCAGTTAATGTCCGTACTCCCTGCGACTTGTTCATCTCAGTCAGAGACAGTGCTGTTCCGGGCCGCCTTTGCATTAGCATTCCATGGGGCTATGCGGATAAGCGAACTGGTAGCAAGGAACAAGCAGGATACGGGGGGGGTCTGTGTCGAGAACACATCCAGATTAAAGGTGACACGATGGTAGTCACGATAGCTAAGTCCAAAACCGATCAGGGAGCGATCGGAGACAGTGTGGTTGTTCAGCGCATGCTAGGGTCCCACATGTGCCCAGTGAAATGCGTAGAGGATTACTTAGCGCAAAGGGCGGCATCATGGGGGGGGAGCTTGCTGAGGCATACCGACGCCACCCCACTGACCAGGTTTCAGTTTCAGCGGGTGTTAACAATGGCAATCGCGGCAGCGGGCTTGAACCCGGGCGATTTTGGGACCCACTCATTCCGGATAGGTGCTGCTACAGAGGCTACAGCCAGGGGGTTGAGTGTGGATAAAGTGAAACAGTTGGGGCGTTGGTCCTCGAATTGTTATAAGAGGTATGTGCGGTTGCACATGTTGTGAAGCTAATGTCATGCACTTACGCTTCTTGTTTTCTGTTTGGTTTTCAGTTTCGCGAGCAGGTTTTGCGGGGCGGACTGTGCAGTTGACCCGACACCTGGGGACCAGCGGTCAAAGATCACCGGCTGAGGGAAGAGTGGTGTGGGTCGTCGGCCACTCATACGTGAGGCGCGCCGCAGACGTATTCAAAGCAGGTGACATGATTCACATGGCTGGGGAATACGGGTACAGGGTGACCTTCTACGGAAGGGGCGGGCTCTGTATTGACCAGTTTCAAAATTTTATGGAGGGATTGTTAGGGCGGACAAGGTCACCGCCATCTGTAATCATAGTACATCTTGGGGGCAATGATTTGGTGACCACTGGTCGACGAGTACTTCTCGAATTAATTCTATCCACAGTAAGTTGGTTGGCGAGAAGGGTTCCGGGGTGCACGATTGCATGGTCACACATGATTCCGCGGAAGGTGTGGCGGGGGGCTATTTCTGTGTCAGCCTTAAATAAGTCGGTGAAGAAAGTTAATAACAAACTTGGTAGGTTGTTTCGTACAGGTAAATTGCATTGTGTTCCTCATGGATGTATCCGGGGGGACCATATGTATCTGGAGGATGGGGTCCATTTGTCCCGGGAGGGGAATACCTTACTCATAGGAGACTTCGTAGCTTGGTTAAAGGGTTTGTGCAGCCATGACCTTTAAGTAGGAGTTTTTGTGGGGGGTCCGGATAGCCGGTCAACTATCCGGCCTGTGGCGGTAAGGTCATGATCGGTGAGCAGTAATTGGAAGATCCCTAGAGGTGGGGCGTCACCCATTATGGATGGGAGCGCCCGGGGGGAGGCGGCCATTGGCCCCTCAAACGGGGAGGCGGTCCCCTCTAAGGATGGGGCCGCCGAAAGGGAAGGCGGTCATAGGCCCCTCCCTGGGGAGGAGGGGCTACGGGCCCCTCCTGGGAATTTCCCGGGGCCAGGACATCTGCGACGGCAGATGTGGTAAGCAGTGTGGGGTGGGAGGGGGGTCTACGCTACCTTCTAGACACCTCACACGAGTCCTCGGACGACCACTTAGATGGCGTCGAGTAAATAGGGGCCCCCGTTAAGACAAGGGAAATTGGAAGTTGGCACAGAGGGACAGTCCTCTGTGCGCCCGCCCCTCAAAAGTGAGGGGGGAGTTCTGGTATTAGGGATCTGACACCGGTTACGACCTTGCCGTTGGCCCGTAATGTTAGGATGTACAATTTGAATTTTGAGAAATGCATTTACAGGATGTTTTAGAATCGGCTAGGAGAACCTTTGTATTAGAGATGTGTTAAGGTTAGCCAAGAAACATCGTAATGTGTAAAGGAAATTGTACATGATATGAAACTGTTATTTTAATGTTTTAATTTTGTTTCATATTTTAATAAATACGGCCGGGAGGGTAACTCCCTCCCGCCTTCCAAAAGTTCAAGAACCGTTTCTGTCTTCCCATTCTTGGGGATTGTGTTGGGAGGGGGTGACGGGTATCCCAACCATATGGAAAGGGGCGACCACTCGGTCCCCCCGAACGTATGGTGGAGTACCCCGATCCCCCCGGGAAACCATTTTGGGCGGGAGGCGAGTCTCGGCTGGTATGCCCGAAGCGGTGTAGCCGGGGCGCGCCTTTTCCCGCCCAAGAGGGGTTGTCCTAGACACTTACACCGTTGGCCACGCCCCGTAGGCGGATTGGAGGAGGGTCCACGCCCGCCCAAAGGAGGATAAAAGGAGCAACAATCCAAGGAAGCATCCTCTTGTTCCTGTGCTCAGAAGCTGCACCTCCCCGTTGCACGTGAGCTCGAGACGGAACAAGGAGCCAATTTTGACCCACCCACCAGCCCCTGATGACAGCGATTTGTTTTGGAATAAAGTCGGTGACATGATACTGTTTCTTTTTCAGGTTGTTTTCGAATAAAGTTGGTAATTTTTTGGTATGTAATAAAGTGGTTGCTCTTCAGCATGTATTTCGGCAAAGTAGTTGCAGCAGAGTTAAATGTAGTGCTTGGTAGAAGTTTATACTTTGAATCGCTCAGTATAACTGTCTTTTCCATCCTCTTTAGATTAAAAAATGTCATATTTATTTTGGTCAGGCGGTAAGGTCATGATCGGTGAGCAGTAATTGGAAGATCCCTAGAGGTGGGGCGTCACCCATTATGGATGGGAGCGCCCGGGGGGAGGCGGCCATTGGCCCCTCAAACGGGGAGGCGGTCCCCTCTAAGGATGGGGCCGCCGAAAAGGAAGGCGGTCATAGGCCCCTCCCTGGGGAGGAGGGGCTACGGGCCCCTCCTGGGAATTTCCCGGGGCCAGGACATCTGCGACGGCAGATGTGGTAAGCAGTGTGGGGTGGGAGGGGGGTCTACGCTACCTTCTAGACACCTCACACGAGTCCTCGGACGACCACTAAGATGGCGTCGAGTAAATAGGGGCCCCCGTTAAGACAAGGGAAATTGGAAGTTGGCACAGAGGGACAATCCTCTGTGCGCCCGCCCCTCACAAGTGAGGGGGGAGTTCTGGTATTAGGGATCTGACACCGGTTACGACCTTGCCGTTGGCCCGTAATGTTAGGATGTACAATTTGAATTTTGAGAAATGCATTTACAGGATGTTTTAGAATCGGCTAGGAGAACCTTTGTATTAGAGATGTGTTAAGGTTAGCCAAGAAACATCGTAATGTGTAAATGAAATTGTACATGATATGAAACTGTTGTTTTAATGTTTTAATTTTGTTTCATATTTTAATAAATACGGCCGGGAGGGTAACTCCCTCCCGCCTTCCAAAAGTTCAAGAACCGTTTCCGTCTTCCCATTCTTGGGGATTGTGTTGGGAGGGGGTGACGGGTATCCCAACCATAATGATTGTGGCCTGTTTATTCTCTTTTTTTCGAACAATTTCATGTTTATTGCCTCGAATGTAGAAACAAACACGACCCACCAGCGCCAATGGTCGTCTCCAGCCACAGACCCTCCCTACTAGTGTAGTAGTGTAGTACTGCTAGTGCTGCCAGTCAGTCAGGTAGGAACAGTCACTCCCAGCTAAACAGCCAATCAAGATTGATGGGAGGATCCTATCTGCTCCATTGATCCATGGTGCTTTGTCCTCCAGTGAGGAATATCCCACAGCCAGTGCCATCTCTGTGGCCCAGATCACTACCAGGTGCCACCAGCATCCCCAGCTCTTTCCTCCTCAATCTCAGCAGCAGTATACCCAGTGCCCCGGGCCTCTCCCCACAATAAAGTGCAGAGTTCAATGTCGCTTGCTACCGCCTGCGCGATCTGCCAAAATATGTCGCCAGTGAGGGTAAGTGGGCAGCTGACGATTCTAGTCCCAAGAAATGCTCATCATAGCTCATCTTGCTGCTGGTTGGGAGGACCCTTTGCTGTGCTCACAGAGGTTCCTCTCTGGGGATCACTGGTTAGCTGTGTATCAGGACAGGTGCAGTACCATTTTATAAATTTTGTGAGCCTAGGCAAAACATATTTTGGGGGCTTCTATACGGAACAATTTTTCTGCTAATTCAAGCCTGCATGATACCAAACAATTCTAAATGATGTTTATCTTTAACGGGGTCCACCAAAAACAGGTGAAATACGTCTTGCCTGGGACCTCAAAAATCCTTAAGATGACACTATGTAGACAGAGTCAGAGGTAGAGGTGGGCAGAGAGGGAGCGAGGTTAAGATAGACAAATAGAGTAGGCAGAGGTCAAATAGAGAAAAGGTTAACTTTCCTAGGGGGCATTTGGAAGGTAGGGGCCCTGGGCAATTGCCCACTTTGCCACTCACACTCCCAGCTTTATCCATTAGCCAGACTCGACGTTTTATCATCAGAGCTTCCAAGTGCTCATGCTCTCTAATACACGGGTTGCTAGTTATTATGATGCTCTGCTTACCCTTTTGTATGGCTGCCCTTATTACACTGAAAGTGGCTGTCTTTGGATCACTGCTGAACCCATCACCTTGCATACGCCAAATCCTGGCAAATAGGCAGGAGCTGTGGATACAAGCAGTGCTTGTTTTGAGAGGTCAGTTTAGATAGTATGTGGATCTAAGAATTAGTCCATGATTGTTGACTGATTGAGGAGCTGAGTGTCAGTATTTTTGTTTATGCCCACGTAGTCCACAGGCCAAGGCTTTATATCTGCTCATTTCTCACTTTTCAGAGACTTTAATTGTTGTTTGGATAATGTGGGATTGTTCTTTTACCATTATGTTGGCCTGCTAAGGGTAGTTGGTTTGGGAAATGCCATCTGCAGTCTTGCAATACTTTTTTTCTTGGGCCTGGGAGACTTATCTGGTCCTGAGAAGATGATACTAAAATATCAGGCACTTTTGTGCTTTCCTAAACCTTCTTCATAGTTCTCTCTGGGTATGCACAACCTAGAATGGGTCAACTGTAATCCAAATGGATACAAGTGCAGCCATCGGAGTGGCAGATCCATTAGCGGCATGAGATGCCATGACCCAGGATCTTGGACATAGCATAGATTAACAACGCAGAACAGGGTTCTCAGTTGATAAGGGGCTATGGAGGACTCTCGTTCCAGGGATCTACTATTCTAAATGTACCTCCTACTTTTATCCAATAGCGAATGAGTTACTTTTTTCTTATATTATAGCAAAGTAGTCAAGAAGCCTCATGGATTACATCCATCTATCTCTTCATTCTGGTACACACCTGTCCATACTGTGTACTAGATCCTCACTATGGCCTTTTCTAGTGTCTAATACTCCTCTTTTTTTCTCAAGCTTATTTAAACAGTTTTTGCAACTTGCCCATCATGTAGGATTCCCACTAAGATCTAATAGTACCATTTATTAATGCATAGCACCTAGCACTCAATTGATCAACAAAAGAAAGTTGAAAAGGTTACCTGTTGTTAGACATGGAAAACTAATTCAACACTAGCCTGGTAAGCCTTTCCTCCCCAGCCCCGGTGCTAAACCTTTTTTTGGATGTTTGGGGTGGGACGCACTTAAACATTCACAATTTCTTTCCAGAATAGTCACCCATGCCAAATGTGTGTCCGTTTATGCAACAGCCGGAGATTCTAAAGGCACCCTGGGTTTGTAGATTCTCCTGGAGGGAAACGAGAAAATAGCCAAAATACAGCAAATGTTGTTTTTTAGGGAAGAATGGGGAAAAAAGTGCTGTGTAAGAGAGAGTATGTTTTTTCTCACAAATAAGGCATCAAGAAAAGGTTTGCTCTACTAAAATCACCATTGTTCTAGCTTTCTGGAACAAGCAGAGTTGTATCAAAAAACATGTTTGCAATTTTCTAAGAAGTAGCAATTTTTCAATTTTTTTTATTTCAGTTTGTGGTGAAAACAGGTGTATAACCTATAGATGTTCCGAGAATGCTAAACTTTTCTGAAAAGAAAACAAATTTCTGAATTTAGTAAGGGGTCATTTTTGTAGATTTCTCACGGTTTTCCAAAAAAGGATATCATTCAAATATAAAAAAATTATGTGAATGAGTAGGGAAAAATTAGCCATTTGTGACTTTGTTTCCCTCAGGAAAGCAACTGTTACATCTGATAAGCCCTTCTGACCATGAGGATATACAGGGTTTGTAGGTTCTCAAAAAACAAGACAAGGGTCATCTCTGAGCCCCACCCTCTTCAACGTCTACATGAGCCCCCTCGCGGCCATCGTACGCAAACACAACCTCAGCATAATCTCCTACGCCGACGACACCCAGCTGATCCTCTCCCTGACCAACGACCCCGCCTCCGCCAGAGCCAACCTGCACGAAGGGATGAAAGAGGTAGCCGAGTGGATGACGACCAGCCGCCTGAAACTGAACTCTGACAAGACGGAGGTCCTCATCCTGGGCTCTTCACCCTCCGCCTGGAACGACTCCTGGTGGCCTCCCGCCCTGGGCACCGCACCCAAACTGACAGACCATGCACGCAACCTGGGCTTCATCCTGGACTCCTCCCTCTCCATGACCAGGCAAGTCAACAACGTCTCCTCGGCGTGCTTCAACATCCTACGCATGCTACAAAAGATCTTCTGGTGGATCCCCTCCGAGACCAGGAAGACCGTCACCCAGGCCCTCGTCACCAGCCGACTGGACTACGGCAACGCCCTCTACGCCGGTACCACCGCCAAGCTCCAGAAGAGACTCCAGCGAATCCAGAACGCCTCAGCCAGACTCATCCTCGACATCCCACGAACCAGCCACATCACCGGACATCTGAGAGACCTCCACTGGCTCCCCGTCAACAAAAGAATCACCTTCCGCCTCCTCACCCACGCACACAAAGCCCTACACGACCAGGGCCCGAGCTACCTCAACAGCCGAATCAACTTCTACGCTCCCAATCGCCACCTCCGATCAGCCAACCACGCCCTCGCCGCCGTCCCCCGCATCCGAAGAGCGACTACGGGAGGAAGGTCCTTCTCCTACCTGGCCGCCAAGACCTGGAACTCCCTCCCGACCGACCTGCGCCTGACCCAAGACCACCTCTCCTTCAGGAAGAAGCTGAAGACCTGGCTGTTCGAGCAGTAGCGCCCCCCCCCCCCCCCAGCGCCTTGAGACCCTACGGGTAGTTAGCGCGCTATATAAGTGTCACTGATTGATTGATTGATGCTGTCCAGAGCCAACAACTGAGCCTCAGCTTTTAATGAATTTTTTGAATACCAACTATACAGGAATTGTTTGTCTAAAATATAATGATAAAAATTAGTTTGAAGAAACCCTCTATATTTTTTAGATGCACGTATGATATTGAGCTTAGAAACAGGGGTTGTTTGTGCACTTCTGATTTGGGGTTCCCCAAGCGTTTATGTGATTCAGAGAGCATTTTGCAAAATGTGTTCTTTCTTACACAGTGGCTTACATTTGAAAGCCAAAAATGCAGAGAAATTCAATTGATAATAACAAATGTTCTACTATTCTGTATTTCCACATTTATACCAATATAAATGGCACCCCACTTGTATTGGTGGACCTAGCACCTGCTACTCAAAATATCAAAATGTGACCTAGAGCCATCACATTTCACTCAGCTAAATAAGTACTTTGTTTTAGAACTATGAGTAGCTGCAGAATTTGCCATCCAGGGAAGCCTACAAAACCCGGACATTTCTGAAAACGAGAAGTCCAGGGTAGCTCAGCATGGTATGCCTTGCGTGTTTCACACACTGATTTTTTACCAAGAAGATCTTGCAACCCTCAAACTTTTTTTCACAAATTTTCCACCACCCATCATTCCCACATACCTACCCATAAAAACAGCACCCATCTTGTGTGGGTGGCACTAGTGCCCAAAACTGAACAAGCCCCAAAATGCAACATGGACAGATCATATTTTTCGACTTAAAACAATAGCTTTTTTGGAACGTGGGTAGGTGTAAATTTTAGGTTTGTCCGCTGCCCAGAAAAACCTACCTAAAGTTAGACTTTGAGGGAGTGCAAGGTGGTGTGACTTGCATGATTCTCTCAAGGTTTTTACCCAAAAGCCTTCGTACACCTCGAACTTTGGCTAAAAACACACATTTCCCTAATATTTTAGTGAGGAAAAGTTCAAGAATCCACAATTTTCCTCCCACGCAGCATTCCCAATCATATCCAGATAAAACTGATACCCCCTCTGGTGCAGGTGGGCTAAGCACTGTCCATGACTTAACAGACCCCAAAACTCAATCTGGAGACATTTGCGTTTCTTGTAAAAAAAAGGACCTGATTTTGCAAAAGGCGCGTCCAGGGTGGTGTGTCTTGCATAGACCTTGTTGCATGCACAAGCATGACATCTCATTTTATGCTTGTACCTTGTTATTGATGTTCATATGATACTGTATTGTAATGAGATAGACACAACGGTGACACGTCTGTGTAACGCTTGTGCCTATTTCAGAAGATGCCTTCTGTTGTGTGAATAAGCTTGTTGCTCATGGAAGGTGTGTGTATACTCAAGTTGCAGGAGAGTGAATATATACGGGAGGGTTGGCGTCATCAGTTATCTTGACTTGTACCGCATATGCCGCTTCCGGAATAAATGTGGATTTCGTGATGAAACCTATTTCCTTGTCTGGAGTTGTCATTTCATGCAAGTGCCCTTCTAACTCTTCCTACAGTGGCAATGAGGATGGGAACCACCCATAGCCTGGGAGATATGGGAGACAGTTTTTTTAACATACGTGGAGGTTCTTAAGGGGAGGAGTGTGAACCAGAGAGGAAAGTAACTCTTTGACTCAGAGAAATTGCTTTGAAAGAATTTAAGAATTTGCTGGATTCAGTTAATCCTGGCAACATTAATGTTTATCAATGTGCATTAAAACAATTATGCTCACGGTACGGTCGGAAAAGAAACTTTGTGTTGGAGAGATTCATTTTTTATTCTAGGAAACAGTGTTCTGATGAATCCATAGAGGATTATGTTTTTGCTCTTAGATCACTTGCTGTAACCTATGATTTGGAGCATTTTTCTTGTGAGCAGATTCTAAGGGATCAAATTTTGATGAGAACTAATGATAAGAAATTTAACAAAGACTATGGACTACTACTGACATGTCTCTCAATGCTGCTATTGAGATTGCTAAGACCATTGAGCATTTTGAAAAGTTCGTAACAGATATAAAGGGTAATGTAGGCGAGGCCGGCACAGGTAACAATGGTGGGCCGGTGGAGCTGGTGGGAGGCGGCAGATGACGAGATAGGGAAAATATAATAAAACATGTAATAAAACCACATACCTTGCACTCGCCACATCGCAGGGTCGGGGCTGCGACAAGCACAACATAAGTGTTTTAAAAAAAAAGGTACTTTCCCTATCCCACTCCCCCCTAACCCACCGCCCCACTACTGTTACCTGTGCCAACCGTGCATGGGGTAATAAGAAGAATGATATACTAATTGCATCAAAAGATGGGGCTAAGGTAAAGAAATCCCATACACAGAAAAATGAGATTATGCAAAAAAATGAGATGAAGACTAAGTGGCAAAGACCGGAGGGGAGAAAAAGTAAAGCCTTAGGTTATAGCTGCGGTAGCAATGGGCACTTCAAATTTGTGTCCAGCGATAGATAAAATTTGTTCCAGGTGCCGCAAGAAGGGGCATTTTTAGCAGAGTGTACAGTTCAGTTCCTAGGAGGGTGAATATGGTGCAAAATGTTGATGACTAAGAGAGCTTTTATGACAACTGTGAACAGGATATCAACAATGTATTGAACATAAGTGGGAGTGAAGGTACTACCAAATTTTCCTCATGTGAGATGGCTGTTGATGGGGTGGTGCTTGGTACACTATTTATCACATGATATGGCTAGGAAAGATTGGCCTAATAAAAGGTTACCGCCTCCAGATGTAGCACCTGGAGGGTATACTTGTTATAACATTGATATTGTTGGGTATTTTTGGGCATATTTAGAATTTTCTGAACGTCCTACTATTGGGAAGATTCACATGGCTAGGAGTGGGTAGTCCTTGTTGGGTTGGCCACACCAAGAAGAAATTGACATTAAATTGGACCTAAGAACTGATCTGCCTGTGTGCCCCATTGGTAATCTCTCTAATGTTCTTAGTAGGGGAGTTACGGTTTTCATTCACGGAGTTAAGGTCACAATTCCCTGATGTTTTCAGTGACATGTTGGGGGAATACCAGGGGTTTAAGAATCACATTAGATTGTGTGACAATTCTATTTCCACTTGTCATAGGTTGAGAAATGTACTGATGTCGTACAGGAGCAAATTTAAAAACATGTTGCGCGATCTTTGTGAGAAGAACATCATTAAGCTTGTGGAGTCATCTCCATGGGTGTCTCCGGTTGTCATTTTGGTCAAATATTCAGGGAAACTGAGGCTCTGTGTTGAATTGTGCAGCCTTAATAGTGCCATTTGGGTAGATGCCCATCCGTTTCCGAACTTACATGAGATGGTTTTTACCTTAGCAGGGGCACACGTATTTTCTTGTCTTGAAATAGAGAATGCTTACCACCAATTTTGCCTGGATGATGATTCAAAAAACCTTAGGGCTTTCATCACCACAGAAGGAATGTTTTGGTTTTGTTGGAAGCCGTTTGGGCTAGCTAGGACAGCGTCCATTTTTCAAAGACTAATGAAAGAAACGCTTGAAGGTTTAAAGGGTGCAATAGCATTTTAGGGCGGCATACTGGTGTTTGGCCAAAATGCAGAGGAGTATGATGACAACTTAAGGAATGTGTTAGCTGCTCTATTATCACAAGGCCTCATGCTATGATAAGACAAGTGTACATTTAAGAAACAAGGAATACTATCTGGATCATAGCAGCAGTGGCGTTGCCATTAAACTCAAACAGAATCATGTGGGAAATATCACCAATGCCCCTGTTCCCAAATGCAAGGAGCAGTTATTAGCATTCCTCTGGCTAACTGAACTTTACACAAAGTTTATTCCAAATGGCAATGGCGAAGACCTTGTTATCTTTCTTTCTGTGGAGAAACAGGGATTCTGGAATCTTAGTTTTGTCACTGCACTTCCAGACGTTTATTGGGCAATCACATAGATATGAAACTTCTGTTGCACATCACACAATTTAGTCTTCGCCACCAGCGGTTGTGGCAGATCCCAGATGTGGGAGAATGGTCTTGGATGTACCCCCACACCTTACGGTCCCCATAGCCTATCAATTAAAACTGCGAGCAGCCCACCCCAGGGATGTACTCCAAGGCTCCAGCACAGGCAACCTTTAACAATGTCCACTAAGGTGGAGCCTATCCTAGCTTCCAAGCACCCTGAAGAGTAACAGGGGGCGGGATCCATTTCTGGCGCTTTTGCCCCTACCTAATTTCCCAGCCTGCAGCTTCCACAGTACAGTTCACGCAGCTGTAAAATGCACTCGGGCTGCATCGCCCGCCACCTTCAACTGGGCCCGTCACAGACAGGGCCGGGCGTCCGGCACCACCGGGCTATCACAGATTACCTTCACCGCAGGCACCGCTCACCAGTCCATGGCGCCTGCATGCAGCAACCTGGGGCACATAAAGGAGCGGTGATCCACTCGCTCTCCCACAGCATCTTGTCTGTGGCCTCCAAATGCAGACTCACCGCTCAAGGCAGCTGGGTCTATCTTATCTCCCCCACAGCTCCTGACATACTCCATGGCATGACCAGCCACTCCGCTTGTCTCCACCTGCGGTCACTGACCTCCTCGGTCCCGCCGGTCATACTGCAGGGGTTGGCTTAACCCAGGTCCGTCTCTCCTGTCAATCGCTCTCAGCAGGGTCTGGTGGCTCTGGGATACAGCGATCCTGCTTCACCTGCTGCCATCTTGACTCCCAGCTCACTCTCGCATCACCACACGTCGCCGTCAGTCCTGCGGCAATCAGGATCAAGCAGGGTGGTGAAGATATGCTCCTATCATCACTAAAATGGTGCAGACAGCTTTTAACTTAGCGCAACCCGGTCTCCGGGCAGAATTTACAGGTTAATTGATGGCTCAGCGTGGAGCTGCAGACTCGCGCATCTGCACATCGCTGGCTACCAAGCCACGCCTTGTCCAGCACCAATCTCTTTAGAGTCCTTTACCATGACTTTCACCAACCAAGCCCAGTGCCTTTCATACAGCCAGGCCCAACCAAACACAAGACTTGCATCAACATACCAAACCACTGCATTCAAGGCCCATCACATTCTTACACCACAGGACTGAAACACCAATCACACCACCAATCATCCTGTCAGCAGCCAACTTGCATACAAGCTCACCACCAGCAAACCTCCACCACACATGATGTTCGTGCCTTGAGAAGGTTCACAACATCCTAATGAAAAGAAACCTAGACTAAGCTTTTACCACAGTCTCCCTCGAAGAGCTTATTGTGAACAAATGGTTGCCAAGTGAACCTTTACTAATGCCTCTGTGTGGCAGCTATATGTGAAAGACACATTTTTCTTGCACCTTTAGTGCACTCACTGCGCTAAATCCAATTCCTTCCAGTGTGTGTATGTAAGTGGGGGTGTCCAATTATGTCTTGTGTCCAAGATTCCTCAGACTGTGTGAGCATGTCTCCTTTTAAAACTAGGATAAACATGCTGAGTCAGACTTTCCTAAGTTCCCTAAGTAACACTTCCAAAACTACTAAGAGCAGTAGGATTGTGGAGCAGGATACTCTGTGAGAACATGCTATATATCTCATACACTGGTATGTGGAGTGCTTTCATTGTAATAAAATTGTCATACAATGGACAGAACATCCACCACATTTGATGAAGGATTAACATGGCAAGCAGACAACAAGCAAAAAGCAAGCCAATTGTAATCCTGCCTACTAAAGTAAGTAAAGACTCAGTTCCAAAAAATCTACCATCACAAAACCTCCTTTTAGACACAGGATATGGCTGTCTTCAGTCTGTTGACATAATGTCCCTTAGTTGGAGAATGGTAATGAGGAACAATGCAGTGGGCTGAATCTCTGCAGCGAAAACTCTGACTTCCTTTCATACTGAGCGCAAGTCAAGCTGTCTTACCATCAAGTCCTCATGTATTCTTCTCTTCTCTTCTCTTCTCTTCTCTTCTCTTCTCTTCTCTTCTCTTCTCTTCTCTTCTCCATTCCATTTCTTTAGCAGTTATCGTTTGACGATCATGGAGAATTCTTGGTCTGCTCTGACTGGGCGTGGGTTTTTTTCTGTGGTGGATTGCTCCTGCAGGAGCCCCAATGGGGTGACTTACTGGACTCTGCATGATGAGGGACATCGTTTTAAATCTAGGCAGTTCCTAGCCCACAATAGCGAGCGGTACCCTTTCAGCTGAGGCTCTGGCCACGGACCAGGCAACCCTATGGAGGTTTCTTTTCCATAGGAGGAGTGGCAGTACAAGCACTGGTTCAGAATGTTAAGTCTGATTACAGATAAGCTGGAGCCAAAAGCAGGGCGCACCAAAATAGAAGTCACAGTAGTCTCAATAGTGAAGGCAGTAGTAAAAATATCATGGAATGAGTCCCAAGTAGATAAGACTGAGAGATACACTTGTTGTATGTTGGTTGCATTTTTCCCAGGGCACTTAGCTAAACTGTTGAGTAGTTCCAACAAATCTGTATGGGACCTACACATTTAGACAACATAGGGATTGGTGTCCAGAATGAATTCCAGACACCCGGAAGGATATGTTAGTCTGTTAGACCAGCTAGTTCATAGTGCCACTATGAGCCCATATTACCAAGGAGCGTATAGTTTCTGCCAGCTATCGAACATGACAACCCTGACCCCGCAAGGATCATGGAAACAGTACAGTACTTTCGCTCAGTCTCACAGGCTTACTTTGTCTCAGAGAGATACACAGAATAAACGGTGGGGAATTTTTAAATCAGTATTTATTGAACCAGAGTAATTCTAGTATAAAATATGTGTGCTAAAACAACCATGAGACGTAGACATATGTATACGGTTATAAGCATCAACAGATTAAACAAAAGGTAGAATTTTACCATAGTGCTAAAACAGTGGATATATGCAGACATAAAGATACATAACAATAAAGATGCGTACTCCTACAATGGAAACCCTAACTAGATGTACCAAAGTGTACCTAGCATGTATGTAGGAGTATCGCCAACAATCCCCTTAGGATAGAGCCAACTGATGTAGGAGAGCGAAGGACCCCATCTTGGTATTGAGATGGACATTGAGAAGGGATGTCAGACCACTGCATGCTGGAGTTGCTGCGTGAAGGGACCTCAGCATCTCACGTCAGCATGGAAGTATTTCTCCTCTGGTTTGCCCAGCGAAGATGTAGTGCTTATATACCCGAAAGGTACCCTCAGGGGTTCTACTTAGAAGTGTACTGTGGGCATGTCGGGCAAGGGTGACGATGGAGGTGATCCTTATACAGTTATAGTTATTATGAAGAAGATGGTAATCCTGCTGTGATACTGAGAATCCTCATGCATAATGCATGAGGCAAGTTTTCGGAGAAAACCACATGACAGTCAGGTAGCACCTAACTAGGTGAAAGGTCAGCGCCAAACCTGTTATGTAGAACAATGGTAGGACAGATGTAGGTAAAAGGTTGTGTAACTACCTAGGCCTATATTGGGGTACATTGGGGGTTCATACAACAGCCCACACCCATTGCAAGAACAGAGGCAGATGATAAGAAGAGGAAACTCCAGTAAGACCACTTTGAACTCTCTGAGCATCCAAAACTCCCAGAAAATGGAGGCCCTGTTTCACAACATTTCAGGCAGAGGGAAGTTGGCACCCAGTGGCGTTCAAAAAAGATCGCGCAGATATCAGTTTAGGTGAGCAGGCTTAACAGGCTTAGCAACTGGGTGGGCAGACTGAATAGTCAAAAGGACAACTGCAACAAGGCTTGAAGGAATGCAGGCAGAAAATAGGGTGAGAGGTCAGCTCAGAAGCCCCCTACATAAGGGTAGAGATAAAGGCAGGTAGATAAAGACATCCCTAGAACACTCTGCTTTAAGGAAGCATACTCTCAGTGCTGCAGGCCACAGCCTTCCTAAACTTACCCTATTCTTACGGACCTATTTCAAGATTGTAGGTCTGCTAGTCATGTCTGTAGTTGATGAGGTGGACAAAGTGATCTCACGACCAAGGATCGAGGAGAACAGTACACTTTCAATGTCAAAGCACCCACTGACACCTTACAAGCAAAGGAGTTGAATTTTAAAGACCCCTTGGTCCCAGGAGGGTGAGAACAAGGAACAGCGATGCTGGGGAAATGGGGAGAAGCTGGCATTCTGCTCTCTAACAGGTTTGATGTTTAATCTCAGTTGGCCAGTGGGGGTGGGGCTGATGGGGAACCTGGCATAGCAGCTACAGTGACTGCTGCTTTCCCCGTTTATTCCAGGTATTACAGGAGTCAGAGAAGGACCCAAATAAGGTGGGATCAAGAGTTTACTGAACAGAATCTCAGAGGAGATTAAAAGCAGGTGAAGGGCACATATAAGGACATTTGTGATCAACTTAATTCAATATGGGCTTTTGAAGGGAACAGAAAATATCCTTTAGGGAGACTTGGCACAAGAAATACCAAGGGTCCATGGGATCCCTCAGACGTAATTCCAATAAAAGTAGGCCCAGGAAGACTCTTGTAAATTTTCGCACCGTCTTAGTGAAAGAAGCAATTCCTCAACTCCTCTGAAAAGCAAGTTGTTTTAATATAAATATTGCACATGTAGGATTTTGTAAGACCACTGAGAAAAAGCAATGGCAGCTGGGGAGGAAAATGAGTGAACTACAAAAATTGGAAGCAAAGACCCCGCTGAGATTCCCTGCTAAATGTTATGTGGAACAAAAAGATGTGCTAATTAAGAGTGAGGAGGGAGCAGATACGTTGATACAGGAGAGCGAAACCACAAAAGATTAGAAATAGGATGCTCTAGTTTAGGGAGTTTGGGGACTAAAGTGAAGGCGAAATAAGAGGAGCACATTATTATGGCGAACGTAGTAAAGGGTGATGGTAGGTCATAGTTTGTTATTCCTTTTTTATTTTTGCAATAAAGTCTTGAGGAGAGTCAAGGGACCATCTACTTGCTAACTGTAGAGAATTGATTTAAAGGAGAGTTCTGTATGGGTGCGGAACATCAGGGTGGAACATGGGTAATAGTAGTATTGCAGTTGGAGGGGGGAGCCGTATAACATGTTCAGGATACGATGAGCCACATATGGATGACATAGCTTACCTTAGAAGAGTGTTAGGGAGACATGTAGAATATTATATACCAATTTGTTTCAGAGGGGCAATTCTAATACACTTCTTAAGGGGGACCTAAAATGATCAATAAGTCCTCCACACTGTAATACCCCTAAGGTGGCGGCTGTAGTTAAAAACATTATCGAAGATTTAGGTTTAGTATACATATGAACAGTGAGAAAGAGAAGGTTTCTTTTCATTTCATAGTCAGAAATATGGAAATAGCCCACATATAGATTGCTGGTTGGTCGATAGTAGCTCATTAAACCAAGTCAAAGCAGTTAAATGTATCCCATCCTTTTTGTCTGATCACGCTGTAGTAGGATTTGAGTTAGAACTGGGGAAGAAAACCAAAGTGCAGAGATGGACTATGGAAAGGAGATGTTTACTAAACTCCTCTCTGGTACTAGATCTAAATACAAATACAAATCTCTTCATGAGTATAAATCTGGGTAGATCGCCCATAAATATGGTGTGGGATGCGTATAAGGCATACAATTTAGAGATCATCACTAAAAGGTTGATGCACCTTAGGGCCTTAGGGCAGAAAAAGGCTGTGGAGTGTGAATTGGCCCTCTTAATGGAGAGATTAGAAATGCAGTTAACCAAGACAAATTTGGCTACTGGACAGGGGATACTTGGATTCCAATTAGATAAGTGTAGAGAAAATAGTGCTAATTGAAAGTGCAGGAGAGATGTAAAGCCAGCAATTTGCAAAGTTGCAAATATGATGGGAGGTGTAGAAAAAAGCCTGGCTCAGAAAGATAGGTCACAAAATATTAGGAATACTATGGTAAGTATCCAATAGTTTTTGGACTCTGAGAGTTGCCTTGATAATTAAAGGATTAGTAATGTTTTCCCTAATTTTTATCAGGCTCTATATAAGGGAGCAAGTTGGCCTGAGAGAGTAGGAGAGGGATGCCTAGCTTAATAATCTAAAACTTGCCAGGCTAGACCCCCAGGAATAGGAAGAATTACCACAAATAAACTCAGAGGAGATCAGAGTAGCTGTTGTGAAGGTTAAGGGAGGCAAAGCACCTGTCCCCAACAGTGTCCTGGGGAAGCGTATAAGACTGTAGTGGAGGAAGTACTCCCTGTGTGACATGTGCTATGCAATAGTATCTTGAGATCCTCCCCCTTCATGGAGCGAAGCAACAACTGTGGTATTACTGAAATCAAACAAACCCCTGGATAGGTGCAAATCATATAGGCCAATATCTCTGTTAAATGCAGACTACAACATTTTTACTAAAATACTGGCAAATAAACTATCAGGGGTAATGGTGAAGCTTGTAATGGCTGATCAGAAGGGCTTTGTGCCAGGTAGACAATTGAAGCAGTTGTTGCATCATATAATCAGAGCAATAGAGTTGGTCAGTTCTTTTCAGGCTCTGTTAGCCCTGATAACCTGGGACACAGCTAAAGCTTTCGACCAGGTGAACTGGTATTTCCTTTGGGCCTGTTTTAGAAAGTATGAGTTTCCACACAATATCTTTGGGGCAATTCATTGCTTGTATATTAGGCGCTCTTCTAAAATATTGATAAATAATACGCTTACTGAAAAGGTCAAGGTAGGGAGAGGCATGCAGTAGGGATGCCTCTTATGCCTATTCTAGTTGATTTGCTTATTGAACCATTAGCGCTGGCAATAGGGGCGGAAAAGAAGATAGTTCAGTTTGAATGCCATGGGTATCAGAAAAGATTGCATTTTATGCAGGTGATTTAATACTCTTTCCCACTCAACCTGAGTTAGCTATCCATACCTTTCAGGGCCTAGCCATTTCATTTGGGACTTTGGCAGGGTATGCCATTAATCAGGATAAGACCAAGTGTATGACTAACTTCAATAGGCCAGTATGAACTCAAATGAGATATCTGGGAGTGGATATATATCAGGTTTTGGATTAAGGGCATTATTACGATAAGGCCTGGAAAGCCTCCAACCACAGGTTGGAGGCTTTCTGAGCCTCATCGTGGCTTCAATTCAGACTGCCTAATTTAAATGTAGGCAGTTGGAATTGAAAAAGGTCGGTCATTCCAGCTGACTTCCAACGGGCTCAGGGAGCCTGTTGGCCAGTCGGTGACCAGCCCGTAATCCCAATGGATGGCGCTTCTATTATTGACATTACGATGCTCGGTTTCCGACAGACTTTCCATGCCAGGCTTTCTGACATGGAAAGCCTTTCAGAAAGAGCTCCGGCTGGGGACCAAAGGTTAGTCCCTGCACTGTGTGACAGGCATCTTGAGGTGCCTGCCACGTGGGGCAGGGATTAACATGATCTCCCATTTATCTATTGGAGCTTGCGCTATGGCTGGTTAATGGCCGCAGCACAAGCTCCCATAGAGAAATGGGAGTAAGTGACTGTACCATGTGCGGTCACTTTTTTGTAATTGCGGTGTCGGTGCCACAGACCAGAGGTCGGTCAGTCAGTCCTGAGACTACGACAGTGTCGATCGACATCGTAATCAACCTCTTAGTGTCTTAAAAGAATTTTGGTAGACTTGCACTTCAGGTTAAGAGGTTACACAAGAAATGGTTGAATCTTACCTTGACTATTTTTGGGAGAGTAAATTTAGATGAGATGTGTGTCATTCCCAAACTGATGTTTTATTGAACTGCATTCCATTATGGTTCACCTTGTCTCTCTCAAGAAGATTCACAGTGACATGTTTAGTTTTATAAGGGCTGGGAAGGGGGCGAGGATACCCTGGTAAAAAACAAGGAATACATTGAGGAAGGGAGGGTTACAGGTGCCAGATATCAAATTACTCCATTGGGCAGACCAGTTGAAAACATTCAGGATGTTACTTCGGAAACCGGAAGACTAGGAGATGGGGCAGTTGTTTTTGGCAAAAAAAGATCAGGATGAAGATTGTATTATCTGGGGGCAATGGCATGGTTTGAGATTACAATTAAATGGGCAATTGCATATTATTCTGAACAGGCAACAATATGGGAATTACCAGAGACACCTGAATGTTTAAAAGATATCTTAAGAGCTCCACTTAGGTCAGCTAAGTGTGCAAAGTGGAGGGACCTCATAAATGATAGTGGTCTAACACCATTGAGTAAAATATTTTGTCAAACTGGGAGCAATTTGTCTAGGTTTAAGAACATATAACTTAACTCATGGTACAGGTCATTAAGACAAGAAAGGGGCACCTTGGATATGAAAGTGGAAAGAGATCGACATGCTAGTGGAACACTATAGAAAGAGGTGGTATGAACTCCTATGCGAGGCAGAGAAAGAGGAAAACATTGGCCTACCAGAAGTGGACCGTGTGCTTAGCTTACCGAATTTAGATTTGGGATCAATATGGCAAGTATCTCTTGAGCTTTTATATGCAACTGTCAGTCCAGCTATATTTAAAAGGGACTATCTTTACACTTTTGCAGGGCTTATTGGACCCCTAAAAAATATTGCCAAGAGGGCCCGTTGCCCGAGAGAATGCATGTAAGAAGTGTGGTCTGTTAAAAAGCTGATTTCTATTGTCGTACTCTGAAAGAGTATTGGTAGGACGTAAGTAAAATGATGTTTCCAAGCTTGAGTTAAGACCAACTATAACTATCAAATATGTTTTGTATCGATGAAAAGGTAGACTGAGTGCAGAATCATCAAAGCTAGTTTTCTACCTCTTGGTTTGGGCCAGGCATTTGATAAGCAAAAAATGGGTCAATCCGGTTCCTCCCAATGTCAGAGAATGGACTTTGTTGATAAGGAAAATCAAGTCCTATGAGAGATTATGTTTTAGTCAAAAGAGAACTACGTTTTGGCAACTAATAATTGACACTATATTGTTGGGCAATGTCTGTAATAAACTTTAAATGAGGTCAGCGGCCAGACCTCTTGCGGCGCATTCCCAATGTCCTGAACTTGGGACCATTTAGGCAAGTCAAACAAAGATACGGTTGAAGGTTTGCCAGCTCAGACGTAAATGTGGCTGACCACAAGGTCAAATAATAAGTTCAATGTTAATGAGGACTTAAAAAACCCCACAAACTTTCTTTCTCAAGGAATTTTCAAAAATTTAAATAAAATATTCAAGATGGCATAGGATATGATTTGAGGTACACTGGGGACTATAGTTTCTGATGTCTCACCTGCTTCCATTTTTGGCCCAAATTTGACATCTCTCATAGGGATGGTGTTACTTCTATGTTGGAGAATGAATTCCATCTAAGTATCACCTTAGCAACCTTGTCTCGCACTCCAACTCATTTGTAACTGCTCCAGCTTCAACTGAAACAAAGGCTTACAGATGACTGCCTTCTCAAAGTCAAATAAGAGTGCCTGGATTCCAAGAGCAGAATTGCAACACACAATTTTCAGATTGTCAGCGTCAAGTTGCATCAGGTGCACCACCAACTTCTTATAGCAGATGCAGATCTTACATGCAGCATTGTAGCGCTGACATAGCTGGGTTTGCTTATCAACCCCATCCTTGTATCTGTTGTAGTCCAGAATGTGATTAGGCTTCTGAACATCAGCCATCTGATCATTCCAGGAGAGTGAGAATTTTGTCTCATCATGTTTGGTGGTCAAAAGTAACACTTGCCTGCGACCTTGGAATCTGAGGGCTACCATTTTTTTGATTTCAGTTCCCATAAGTGGTGGCTCCTCCGCTAAGGTGGAAGAGCGTCGCCCCACTGGTTTTTACCAGTGTAAATAAGGGAAACATAAAATGATAATAACTGGTTGTTATTATAATTTTATGTTTCTCTGCTGCTGCAACTCTGCGGGTGGGGTGGGGTGGGGTGGCGTGAGTCTGCTCTGCTCTCAGAGCAAGGCAGGGAAGGAGTGATTTGCCCACTTCCAGTGCGGATGAATGCTTCTCGGGCTGGCCAAACATTCATGCGCACTTTGCATGTTCTCCATGCAGGCTGTCTTACAGCCTGGGTGGAGAACATGCCTAGGCCCCCAGTATCTAGCTGAGCGCTGAACCACAGTGCTCAGCCGAAACACAACAATGCATTGGAATGTTGTGATTGTCTATGGGGTGCTTGGGGGCCGGGTGCTTCCTGCTTCCAGTTTTTCGGGTTGAAGAGACAATCTAGGAGAGACAAGGAGGGATGCAGCAATGAGGTATGTTTTATCTTTTTTTTAATCCCCCACCCCTGACCAGTGCCAGCCGCCATTGGTTTCCATGGGTAGTAGGGTCAAGACTGATTTGCATATTGCTGGTTCTGAACTGGAATGACATGGTGTGCAAAAATGATGGATTTAGGCCCAGCTCTCAATACTGGGGTGAATGTTTGAATTTGTTCAGCATTCTGTCCATCAGTTGTTGTTTTTGCGTTTGTCATTCTCAGTTGAAAGGGTTTGCCTATACTTGGGTCCCATGCTGACCATACCACTGGAGTCAAGCTAGCCTGACTGATGAGGGGTGATACCCCGAAACTGATCCCAGGATGCTTGTTGCTGCTCCAGGGAGGACTTGGCCTGGCAGTTAAGGCTGGACTGTTCCCATGAGGAGCAGGGTCAAGACTGATTTGCATATGGCTGGGTCTAAACTGGATAGACATGGTGTGCAAAAAAGTGATGGATTTAAGTCCAGATCTCTGTACTGAGGGTGAATGTTTGACATTGTTCAGCATTCCATTCATCAACTGTTCTTTTTGCAATTAGCATTTCTTCACAACATAAAGCATTCCATAGAACTTTTACAAGTTTCCTGTCAATCATCTCTACTGGAAACCCTATTCTGTTGCTCCTAATTGTACCCCAAACAGGTGTGCCCAAAGAAACAACTCCAAAGGACTCACCCACAACTATGTTTTTCCCAGTCTATACATTTCTTTGGAACTCCAGGCAAAGTGGTCCAGCACAGGGAAAATTTTGAATAATCGATTAGAGCCAACATGAGGTCTGGGAGGGGGATGGGTGTTATCATTGAAATACTGCATTCGCTAAAGAACCAAAAATATTTCTACATATGGTAGCAGAGAACAATGGTGTATACCATACTGGGTCACAAAACCAATAAAAGGATGCTCTTAGCGTGTAAATAATGTCCTTCAGGAGAGGTAGAACCCAAAACGTAATAAATTCTTCAACATTGGTTCAAGTCACTTGTGCACTCTTGAATGGGGCCATAGTCTGGCTTGGTGCTGTTTATCCATTCACAGACTCACTCATACACTCACAAACTCACTAAAATACCCACTCAGACACTCACACACCCACTCTGTCACTCATTCACCCACTCTCAGACGGTTGTATGGCATTACAACGCGGGCTTTTACCCCGCATGCCATAACAACGCGGGGATTAAAACGAAAGTCGTTACAACGACTTTCGCTGGAGGGCGCTGGATAGTGGAATAGTTTAATTTTCTATTCCAACTCCAGCCCACGTTGACAGTAGGGAAGGTGTTGGATAGAAAATTAAGCTATTCCCTATCCAACAGCGCCCTCCAGCGAAAGTCGTTGTAACGACTTTCGTTGTAATCCCTGCATTGTAATGGCATTGCGGGGTAATCCCCGCGTTGTCATGGCTGTTCCCCCTCTCTGACCCACTCAGAGACTCGCACACCCATGCACACACTCATTGAGACACTCACACACTCACTCACGCACCCATTGAGACACTTGTGCACTCACTCACACACTCAGGAGCATAATATCTAGGAGGTGAGAGGCGTTAGCCTCCTTGGCTTAACGACTCTCATCGCCACTTCAGAAGCGCCAGGCTGCACCATATTGCCAGGGATATGGTGCAGCCTAGGGTTTCCCCCTGCAATGGCGCTAAGTCTCATGACTTAACGCTACGCAGGCGCCCTTGCACAAGAGTGCAAGGGTGTCTGCGAGCAGGAAGGTTTGTTTATGTACAGGAGGTGTCCTTGCTTGTAAATAAACAAACCTAAAATGCCATTTTGTAACTTACATGTATGCTGCTTCATGCAGCACACATGTAAGTTACAAAATGGCATTTAAAAAAATGTTTTAATAGGTGGCAGTGTTGAAGTGAATGGGTGTTGCGGTGGAACACCCACAGCACGCCTTTTCCATGCTAATTTTAGCGTGAAAGCGGCCCTATTACCAAGGCAGCGTTAAGCCACTTAACCTGGCTTTTAGCCATGTTATGTGGTTTAACGCTGCCTTGGTAATAGGGCGCTGACCCTATCACCACCACAACGTCACAAAAAGTGACGCTGTGGTGGTGATAGGGGCTTGGTATGCCCCTCACTCTCCAAGGTTACAGGTTACAGTTAGGGGGATACAATTAGAAAACCTGCAAAATTCCCTTAACAAACCAAAGGTTGCAAGGACGTTATAGTTAGGAAATTGAATTTTGAAAAAGCATAGAAATATACTGAAAAAAACAAAGGTTAGAGGGACATTATTGTTCAGAAATGAAATTACAAAAACCTTAGAAATTCACTGTTAAAAACGATGATTACAGGGACGTTATAGAAACTCATACAAAACCATCGAAATTCAGCAGTTATAGTTACCTGAGCTAACTATAAAATAAGCCTCCGCAATGCCCTGCTTCTGACCTCACATATTACATCACTCATGACATGGTCAGTGACATCACTCATGACATCACTGATGACATCTCAAATGACATCACTGATGACATCATCTACAGAACTACTCACACAACCACTCACCCCCCACGGAGTGTCTCTCATACCCAGTCCCACACAAACCCTCACATACCCATTTACAGACCCATACCAGTACGCACACAACCAATCACTCATCCATAGAGTGACTCACACATTCACTCACTCATACAGCCACTAACAAACCCACTGACTCCCTCATACAGCCACTCATGCACCCACTTACACACCAACACAGCCACTCACACATCCAGTCAGACAGACATACAGACACACACCCAATCATACACCCATACATACAGAAACTTGCACATCCATACACTCAACGTACAGCCACTAACACTGCAAGTCACTCACCAATGCAGCTACTCACATATCCCCCTACCCATACATCCACTGACACAGCTACTCCCTAATCCACATAACCACTCTCACACCTACAGAACAACTTACATACTCATTCACACATCCATACAACCACTTACACACACACTCACTCATTCTTACAGCCACTCACACAGACATTCACTCTCCAATTCAGCCACTTACACCCACTCACTTACCTTACACTCAAACAGCTACTCCCTCACCCACCCACTCCCTCACCCATACAGCCACTCACACAGCCACCTAAGCACCCATACAGCCACTCACACACCCACTCACACACCTATGCAGATACTCAAACAGCCACTACCTCAGCCATACAGCTACTTACACACTCACTCACTCTCCAATACAGCCATTCAGACATCCACTCACACACTGAAACAGACAGTCACGCAGCCACTCAGATGAGATATGTTAGTTAATAGTATGTCAAATTACTAGTAGCAAAAGAATAGTAATTTAACTTATGCTGTAGCTTAATATATATCTTTAAGTCTCAGAAACGTTTACGAAACACTTACACTGAGAGGATGAGATCATCAGTGATGTTTCACTGACCTTGTCATAAGTGATGTGATATGTGAGATCATAAGCAGTGCATTGCAGGGGCGTAAGTTATACTTTGCGCTGGTAACTATAACTGCTGTATTCCAATGGTTTTGTATGAGTGAAATCTGAGCCTAACTACAACGTCCACATTAACTTCATTTTTTTCAGTGAATATATATACATATATATATATATATATACATCTATTCATATATATGAATATATCTATATCTATCTACCTTTATATCTATTTATCTCTCTATCTATCTCTCTCTCTCTCTCTCTCTCTCTCTCTCTAAATATATATATATATATATATATATATATATATATATATATATATATATATATATATATATATATATATATATATATATATATGTATATATATATATATATATATATATATATATATGAGAGCACAAAGTTCCCCCTCTTTTAGATCTGCGTTCGTAGCCACAGCCTCCACGCCAACAACAAAAGGGATACGGACCACCAAGTCAGCAATGATCTTGTTTATTTTAAATCCACAGAGCCAAATCAGCGACGCGTTTTGAGCACAAGTGCCCTTGTTCACGCTGCAGTTAAACGAAACAATCACAAGCCTTTTTTAATGATATGCTAACACTCTGTTACCACCCCCTGGTGGTAACCTCCCGTGTCACATGGGTAACAACAGTGAAAGAAGACTTTTGCTGCATAGATCACATGTAAACAGCACATTTAAAACAACAGTCTTCGGTTGAATCCAAAAACAAAAAGTAATGGTATTGGAGCACATAAAAATACAATTAACTGGTTAAATCCAGGATGACTTTTTAAAGTGCAAATATTTCGTACAACGTGAAGCATGAAGATCTTTTTACCCATTACTTTAAATGACCATCACAAATGTAAAAATGGTATGCATAATTTAACTTTTCCAAGCAAAAAAGCTTATATTTGGGAAAATGTAAACAAATGACTGTCATGTGCAAAGTAGCAAGATTAGATAGCAGCAAAAGGGCGTTTAAAGTGCATAAATAGATAAAGTGCAAAAAGAGTGACTGTGGCGAAAAAGTGTCAAAGTGCAATATAAGCCGCATTATAACCGGACAAGAGATGCCATATGAGATATAATTGAGCATAAAAATTCAGATCCCTGAGTAGAAATGATCAATAAATATAATAAATAATGGCACTCAAAATCACAATTGGTAGAAACTAGTATCAAAAATGATGTATCAAAAAGTTTAAAAACGGGTATATATATAAAAAACACTATATCCCATATATTTACAAGACAAATAGACAAAGCACAATATCAAGTACAAAATTCATAGAAAACAGGCACATATGTACGATATTGGATGAATAAAGTGCGGTGGAGTGCAAAGACAATTCAATCTATCTACATGGCATGTAATGATCCATAAAACACTAAGTATCTGTAGTACAGTGGGAAAACAATCATGTGTATCACAAATAGGGAACCTAACTTGTGAAATACATACCCCTGCTAAAGATAGAGCCATAAGAATTGAAAACAGAGAGCAAAATTGTATATAAACAGAGTCAGAATCAAAGAGATGGTGAATCATTCTAGAAAGTGGTGCATTTCTTCGATGTTGTTGAGCCCGTTGGGCCAACGACTATCGAGCTCTAGAATAAAACGAGATTCCAACTTTCTCAGTAAAAGTTCTCTGTTGCCTCCCTTCCTCGGCAAGAGAACGGACCCAATCACAAAGTAAGTAAGGCAAGATAGATCCCTATTGTGGACCTGGTTAAAATGCCTAGCGACCAGATAGGCGGGGTCGTTGTGTAGTATGGCTCTTAAGTGCTGTAATATCCGCACATGCATATACATATTGTGATCAAGGGCTCTGCAAAGCCCGAAACGCGTCATGGCAGCCGGAAAAAGCGCAAAATAAATAATGCTGCACCAAACAAGTGGAGTTCGTTCCGTTATTTCTTCAGCTGATATATATATATATATATATATATATATATATATATATATATATCACCACAACATTTTGCCCTGAGGCGAGAACGAGCCAACTGCAGGGTGGCATAGCCATGAATTATTGCAAACGGCTGTCATAGTCCAGAGTTAAAATCTTTCTCCTTGTCTCCTTACGCGTTTCAAAACCTGGCGGTCTCTTCGTCAGAGGTACATCACTCTGAAGGAATTTAGCCCCAAGCCTTTTGTGCGCATGCACTGAATTAATCATTCCCAGGTGGGCCAGATATCGAGCATGCTGGTGCTTGTAGTCTTATTTGACAGGCAAAGTTCTTACCCCAGTGGGTTCCTTGCAGAGCGCGGATGAAAATGAACATTAAAATACCCATGTGGGCCTCCGGGCCGTAGAAGCAGTTCGTTTCACTTTTCTGCCCTGCTGTGCCTTAAATCACGATGTGAAGAATTTCCGTCGTGAGGCCCCACAAGAACACTCGTGGTGGCAGGTTCTCTGCGGCCAGGCACGCCGCAATCAAATAACCACAACATTTTGCCCTGAGGCGAGAACGAGCCAACTGCAGGGTGGCATAGCCATGAATTATTGCAAACGGCTGTCATAGTCCAGAGTTAAAATCTTTCTCCTTGTCTCCTTACGCGTTTCAAAACCTGGCGGTCTCTTCGTCAGAGGTACATCACTCTGAAGGAATTTAGCCCCAAGAGACTGCCAGGTTTTGAAACGCGTAAGGAGACAAGGAGAAAGATTTTAACGACGGAAATTCTTCACATCGTGATTTAAGGCACAGCAGGGCAGAAAAGTGAAACGAACTGCTTCTACGGCCCGGAGGCCCACATGGGTATTTTAATGTTCGTTTTCATCCGCGCTCTGCAAGGAACCCACTGGGGTAAGAACTTTGCCTGTCAAATAAGACTACAAGCACCAGCATGCTCGATATCTGGCCCACCTGGGAATGATTAATTCAGTGCATGCGCACAAAAGGCTTGGGGCTAAATTCCGTCAGAGTGATGTACCTCTGACGAAGAGACCGCCAGGTTTTGAAACGCGTAAGGAGACAAGGAGAAAGATTTTAACTCTGGACTATGACAGCCGTTTGCAATAATTCATGGCTATGCCACCCTGCAGTTGGCTCGTTCTCGCCTCAGGGCAAAATGTTGTGGTGATTTGATTGCGGCGTGCCTGGCCGCAGAGAACCTGCCACCACGAGTGTTCTTGTGGGGCCTCACGACAGAAATTCTTCACATCGTGATTTAAGGCACAGCAGGGCAGAAAAGTGAAACGAACTGCTTCTACGGCCCGGAGGCCCACATGGGTATTTTAATGTTCATTTTCATCCGCGCTCTGCAAGGAACCCACTGGGGTAAGAACTTTGCCTGTCAAATAAGACTACAAGCACCAGCATGCTCGATATCTGGCCCACCTGGGAATGATTAATTCAGTGCATGCGCACAAAAGGCTTGGGGCTAAATTCCTTCAGAGTGATATACCTCTGACGAAGAGACCGCCAGGTTTTGAAACGCATAAGGAGACAAGGAGAAAGATTTTAACTCTGGACTATGACAGCCGTTTGCAGTAATTCATGGCTATGCCACCCTGCAGTTGGCTCGTTCTCGCCTCAGGGCAAAATGTTGTGGTGATATATATATATATATATATATATATATATATATATATATATATATATATATATATATATATATATACATATATATATATATATATATATATATATATATATATATATATTACCTACTGGCGGTCGCCAGTAGGTATATATAGTTAGGATTTTTTCTCTATGGAACTTTTGAAAATTCTATGTCTAATAACGTTTGCGTTTGTGGACGGAATCGGCTGAAATTTTCAGGAAAATGGCACATTTTGTTCCTGAGCAGCCCCTGAAAATATTTGGGGGGGTTTCGTCAAGGGGGGGCCGAGAAAAAAGGGGGGTCCCAAAACGCGTTTTTCCCATTCATTTTTCCATAGGGCGTTTGGCCTCACTTTTAGCTCGAACGGCTGAATGGATTTACACGAAACTTGGCAAAATTGTAGGGACTGTTAGCCCGATGTGCCTTTGCTGAGTCTCAATATATGTGCTCCAGTGGATTTTGAGAAATTAACGTTTAAAAAAACAGATATATCTGTGACAGCGTCCCGGATAGCGCTCCAGATCGCGTACTTTTCGCGTAACGGAGCTTCGCGAAGCGAAGCTGATTGGCTCTCCGGTGTCTGTCAACATTCTAAACAGTCCGGTGCGGCCGCCATCTTGTCTCTCGGTAGGATCGAGAGACAAGAGGAGGAGAAAAACGAAGGGGGAATTTAATGAAAGGGGGAGAGGTAGACTTCTCTTGACCCCCTAGGAATGATGTTGGGGTTATTAAAGGGTCCCGTGGGGCAAAAAAAAAAAATTTGATTTTTCGTGGTAGAAGCGCTTCTCGGTTCGCGAACCGGGTCGCAAACTGGTAGCGAAACGGTAATTTGGTCATTTTGTGTTTCGATTTAATTAAATTACAAGATGGAGGAAAAGCAATGTGAGTATTGGGTATAAGGGGGTATGGGAGACGTATCCTGACCCCCTATGTTTTCTGAGGGTGGTTGAGGAGGCTCATATATGTTGATACTTGTCTTCCGGCGGTTGCGCGTGAGCATTTTTATTTTTTTTGCCGCTTGACTTCTGTTAACGTTCGATTCGAAGGAAATCAGGAAGTGTTGACCGCCATTTTGACACTGCAAGTAAATATATTGTTAAAAATAATTGTTATAAATTAATCCGTATTGATAAACATTGTCTGCGCCATCTTGCCTTTTTTCCAATGCCACACTTTTGTCGTGCACAGCAGCCATTTTAGATGCCTTGACCAGACCCACTCTCTGCACGCCGCCGATCCTCAGCATGGCTCCCCACCCTCGCAAGCATCTCCCCCACGCACTGGTCACCCCGCTCTCTGTCTCATGCATGGGCCATAAACCTACCCCCATCTGCGCTGCTCTTCCCTGAGAATCACACCCTGTGCCCGCCTGACACCACCCTTTCACCCTATTCACTACCGCACCCTCTGACACTCCTCTTCCTCTGTGCCCGATTGTCCAGGCCGGTCCCAGGCTATCACCTAGCCCTGCGGATGTAGTTTATGGCCCCAACTGTAAAGAATCACCCCTGTTCAAAGGAGTTACAGTAGATCAAGGCCCCCACCTCATGAGATCCATCACACCACACGCGTTCCTACTATCTGATAACGATCCTGTATTGTGATTGGGGAGGGGATTCTCACTGTAAGGGTGTGTGGGACCGAGCCTGAAGCGGAAGATTCCAGGGATGCCTTTTTGTACATCAAAGTCTTCACAATTATGTGTCACATTAAAAATATATAGCACTGCAACAAAGTAGTAGTATTATAACACTTTAATAACTTATAAATATATACAACGCTCCAACAAAGTAAACACGTTAAAAAAAAACTTTTTAAAGAACTATTTACATGACATTGCTTTAACCAGGATAGACAAAGAAATGACACAGTGATGTAAAAGTTTCTGAAAGAAATGCCAAGAACGTCCCATGTGAAAGTGAATTTTATCTGGCAATTTTTTTCTTTTCCTTCTCATGAAAAGAAAGTTAATGCCAGGTTTGTTACCTGCCTCTTCTGCAAAAAAAACTCTCGAGAGGGACCGAAAAAAAATATGGCTATGGTAATCATACCATGCATCGGCACATGGAGAGGTGGCACCCTCTTAATTATTCTAAAGCACAACTTCGAGATTTGGTGGATAATCCCCGACCGGCAAAAACATCCACCAATGACTTAGCAATAAGTGAGTCAGAGGCAAGGGAAACGGTCCCAAATCTGTAAAAGAACTTTAGGCAGATGAGATTGACTTGTGTAGCATGTGGAAAATTAATTTCTTGCGGAGAGATGAGTATTACTTTAATAAATAGATCATATGAAAATCATCAATGTCCAAAACGTCCTAGAAAGTAATTTTTGTCATTTTTGAGGAAGAGAGATAACCTACAGTGGTACGGGGTCGTTTTCGTTCGTACTAGGGGGGCCAGGTGACATTCGTTCGGGGTGGCTTAGGGGCATTTAAAACAACTTCCCTGATACAGGTAGCATATAAAGTAGAGGCTAAATACCAGGATCTTTATCGATTGCTTTATGCTGTACAAAAATGAAAAACACACAACAAACCTGGACCATTCATATTTTCAATGTTTCTGCGTACTATACTTTTTAACCCTTAACTAATTGAGCTGCTTCATTTCACCTGCTTTTTAAAAAAAAAAAAAAAATCGGAAACAGTGGCCATTTATTCGAAACTTACCAATCTACGCGTTACAACTACGTTTGCTTTTTCAAAAACCTTTAATAAAAATGTTGGTGCCCAAATACGGGCCTACAACCCCGTGGGCCGGCCACGGAGCAGGCTGGAACTGTAAATGGGGGGGGGGGGGTATTTATTTGTGGAAAACATAACAGAGAGTCAGTGGTCGTTGATTTCATAGTAAAAAGTGCGACAAGTGCAACAAAATCATATCGATAATTCATTGTGAGCAAGTACCAAAAGTGTCGACAATTCGAACCTTCAATAAATACAGTAATCAATGATGCATTAGAACTTAATATCAATTCATTGTTCGAACGTGTAATCAGTACCCGTCCCATGTCAATTCATTGTTCGAACGTATAATTAATACCCATCCTGGATCAATTCATTGTCCGAACATATAATCAGTCTTATCCCATATCAATTCATGTGCTAAAAACTGCATACATATCTCATGATATCAAGGCTGAGCAATCGGGGCACAACAAGGAGTTGAGAGTTTCATTTGTACCGGCGCCATTTTGGGTGAGGTCAGAAAGGTCCAAGTATAGTCAAAATGTCTCCACCAACTCGTGGTTGGACCGGGACCTCTTTCGGCAGTCCAAACGTTTTCGTTGAAGGGTAGCAGAGGGGACTGCCGACATGAACCATCAGTCAAAGTGGGGTGGGAGGCAACAATCTCTCCTACCAGGTCATACTGGTATCCCACCGGAACTGATCAAGTTGGTAGTCTTGCAGGATTTTGGTGATTTCAAGACTGAGGCCGGCGCCGGCATGAGCGCGCCGACGTCCCGCGGCTACGTCGTGGTCGTTCCGTGGGTGATCATGGCAGTCATTCCCCATCGGGGGTCGGGGGCCCCCGTGGCTCTTATAGAATCTTCAAAGTTGAGGAGAACGTTTCTGGACGCAGGAAACTAGAAGCGTCGTTGCACCGCAACAGTGGACGAGACCCCCGCTGGGTGAGCGGAGCATCATTGCCTCGCAATAGTGGACGAGACCTTTTGTCGGGTGAGTGCAGCGCCGCTGCATCGCAAGAGTGGAGGAACCCTTTTGTTGGGTGAGTGGAGCGTTGGGGGTGCAGCTGAGGGGCCCCCACCTGTGGGGGTGGGAGAGGCTCGTTCGCGCCGCCTCTCCCTCCCAGCGCACCCCACGCCGACACCTGGCGTTGATATCCGTGATGTCCGGACCAGGCGATAAGAGGGGGGGGGTCGGAGGAAGAGGCAAGACATCCCCCCCGTGGTCTGCAGGGCGCCGCTTCAGGCCCGAACGGGGAGCTCATATCAAGCCGGGGCCAGACCAGGAGATACGTGGGGAAGGGGGTGGGGGGGGCGGTGGCATGTGCAAGACATCCCCCCCCAGTGTTGTCGCAGCCATTATTGAAGAAAGAAGATCCCGTCAGCCTCGGCTCCTCTCCTGGTGCACCCCACGCCGACACCTGGCGTTGATATCCGTGATGTCCGGACCAGGCGATAAGAGGGGGGGGGTTGGAGGCAAAGGCAAGACATCCCCCCGTGGCCTGCAGGACGCCGCTTCAGGCCCGAACGGGGAGGTCATATCAAGCCGGGGCCAGACCAGGAGATACGAGGGGAAGGGTGGGGGGGTCGGTGGCATGTGCAAAACATCCCCCCCCAGTGTTGTCGCAGCCATTATTGAAGAAAGAAGATCCCGTCGGCCTCGGCTCCTCTCCTGGTGCACCCCACGCCGACACCTGGCCCCATGCCGACACCTGGCGTTGATATCCGTGATGTCCGGACCAGGCGATAAGAGGGGGGGGTCGGAGGCAGAGGCAAGACATCCCCCCCCCCCCCATGGCCTGCAGGGCGCCAGAAGAGAAAGGGAGGACCAGCACATTCCGGGTCGACCATCCCACGACTTCTCCGGCTGATGGCGGCTAGTCGGGCCCCGCCCTGCACGTGTCGAGGCCTCATCTTCCGGATGGGCGTAACCGTGGACCTGTTGCACTTCGGGAGTTTCCGGAATGGGGGTAGGTATCTGCTGATTTGTATCTATTTCATGTTACCGTTATTGGGCGTGGCGGGCGGTGGGACAGACATGCTTGGAGCAGTGGGGGGGTGGCGGAGGTTAGCTACCTCGTGGCTGTCGTAACGTCAAGCTTGGCTTGTTTCACCACTTTCATGTTTCTTATTGCTAGCGAAGTCAAAAACTCATCAGTGGCCTACTGATTCTGTTCGATTTCTTTCCCTTCCTTTTCAAGTGTGTTTCATGCTAAAGTTTCTGTTTAACAGGATGAGTCTGATACAGGGCGGATCTCTGTATAACTATGGATAATTAGATATTAGGATGGCATACAAAGCTCCCAACCTTCTTACTTTTTCTCTTAAAGGGTTTCAAATTGGGGACAAATATTAGGCTGTGCTCTAGAGGTTGACGGTGTTGCTCCACTGGTACTCGGGCCTTCTCATGAAGCAGAAGGAGCCGCTCTCAATCTCCTTAACTCTTCCCTTGCAAAGTTGACCGGATTCTTAGTCTGCAACTGCTTCAGCATACTTGCAGTTCCACACAAGTCCTTTTTATTGGGGTCTCCTCTTGAAAGCAGTCTTGCATATGCGGCAAGTAACTTTTCTTGCATTCACCTTTTTTAAGACTTGTGAAAATTAATTTCAAAACATTCAATAAATACGGTCATTGTGTCGAATGCTTTATTAAAAATATGCAGAAAATGTTCCCTTTATTTGTTGTTAAGGTCTTTACAAGAGAATTTGAAAGGAGAAAGTAGGAGATGAATAACACATGTAGGACGTTATATCTCAAACTGCAAAAATTGATAAAGAGGGTGGACCAAAGTCTGCATGATGAATGCCAGTGGAAGCGTTTCAGGCACTCTGCGAAGATTTAAAAAAATATAAATATTGTCAAGTTTTACTTTGACTTGTGATGTTTGATCTCATTTAGTCACTTCAATCTAATTTTAAACACTAATTTTCTTTTTGTTTTGCAGATTAACTACAATACTTATTTTGGACTCCATATTATATGTTGTTCATTATATTGTTTTGTTACTTATAGTTCTAGTTATTTATTGTAGTGTTATCTTTTAGTTATAGTTCCAGTTATTGTTTTAATAAAAGTTAATTAAAAAAGTACATACGTCCGTTTTTTTGTGGGGGTAGCAGTCATCAATAGAAATGATATTTATAATTTGAAGTATAATGCTGAAGCTCACTCATTAGCAACATATTGTGGTGAACTTTTAACCTATGTGCTGACGTAAGTGTTCCATAAACTACTACTATGGTAACAGGCAAAATACTGTTTGGGGGTAGGATATAATACGCAGGAATGCTGTAAAAATAAATGGGCAAGGGCTGTTTTGTTTTCCACTGTTGCAACATAAAGTGATCGATAAAAATCTGATAATCAGGCCTATCAGCGACTAAGACAGCAGGCCGAGTCTCTTTTGCTCAACGGCTCCCTCATGGGACGAAGAAACTCCCTTTTTCACAAAATAGGAATATTTTACTTGCAGGACAGTTGTTAATTTCCCGTGAAAATACATTAGACTGGAACATTGTTAGTGATAAACTGTAAATGCATCTGGGTCTTTGCTTAAAAAATAAAATATGAAAAATATTTTTGATTTAGAATAGGAATACATTTTACAGCTTTTGATATTTGCTATTAAAAAAACCATTGAAATTCACTGAAAAAACCATAGGTTATAGACCATATATAGTTAGGGATTAGCATTTACAAAACCTTAATTTACTCGCACAAAACCATAGAAATTCGCATATATAGTTAGATGCAATAACTATATATCGCGCACCCGCAATCCACTGCTGATGATGTCACATATTACATCATTCATGACATGGTCAGTGACATCACTGATGACATCTCAAATGACATCACTGATGACATCTCAAATGACATCACTGATGACATCACTGATGACATCTCATATGACATCACTGATGATATCACTGATAACATCTTATTTGACATTACTGATCACATCACTGATGATATCATTCATGTGATAATACGATGAACCTCTTCAGACTCTAATATAACCTTAGATACACTCAGTGTAAACAGACACTCACAGATTGTCACTGATCCATGGAGTTACTCATACATCTAGTCAGTCATGAAAAGAATCAATCACTCCTCCATTTCCTCAACTATACAGTTATACACACCTTACTTAATCAAACATATAGTAACACATATTTACTCTCTTATACAATCACTGATACAAGTTCACAAGTTGGTTCATTGATGTTCACCAAATACCATGCCCAAAAGAATTCCTGCTTAAATGTTTAGAAATTGTATTGACGGAGAATGTTTTCGAATTCGGCAATCACTTATACCGCCAAGTCAAGGGCGTAAGCATGGGGGCTTCAGTAGCCCCATCAGTAGCCAACATCTTCATGGCAGCATTTGAGAAAGAATTCATCCATAATGAAGTTGCCCCTTTCTATGAGTCTGTCTCCCATTGGTCCAGATACATTGATGACATCTTTTTTGTCTGGACCGATGGGAGAGAGAATCTCCACGAATTCCTACAATGGATAAATGGAGCGAATCCTAACTTAAACTTCACTTCTCATGTTAGCAACAAGAAAGTCGAATTTCTGGATATAGAAATCTTAGACAATGAAGGAACCCTGGAAGTAGACCTCCACATAAAGCCTACCGCAAGAAACACCCTACTCCACTACCAAAGTTTCCACCCCCGGACACAGAAAAATAGCATTCCCTTTTCACAGTTCTTACGTGTTAGACGTAATTGTACAAATATAAAAGACTTCGACAAACAAGCAGCAGTGATGAGAACAAAATTTCTTGAGAGAGGCTACCCACACCGACTAATAAGAGAATCATATAAACGAGCCCGATATTACGATAGGGACTGCTTACTCAGAACAAAAACCACTAAACCCAATGACCAATTGGTATGCATAACAAGGCATTCAACAATAAACGAAAAAATAAGATACGTCATAAATTCAAACTGGCATATATTAAATAGTAACAGTACCAATGAACAGAAACTGATGAAACCGATTTTTGCGCACAAAAGAAACAAAAATCTAAAAGAATTCATTGTTCACTCTCGCTTTGCGAATAGTTCCCAAAAAGATGTACTAAATCAACGTTCAATTATAACCAACCACCCATTAAAAGGAACTTTTCCATGCTCGTCATGCAACTCATGTAACAGCATTTTGTTAGGTGAAGAATTTGAACACAATGGCCACAGAACCAAGGCAAAGGAAATGTGGAATTGTAAAACAAATAACGTAGTCTACTTCATACAATGTCCATGTCTCCAAGGATACATAGGTGAGACCTCGAGAGCTATTCAAACACGCCTGAATAAACATCGTTCGGCGATAAGAACCAAAAAAACTATATGCCCAATGGTCAAGCACTTTCTAGATAAAGGGCACAGTGCTAATGATTTTAAATGGAGGATCCTAGAGAAGATCCACGTTCCAGACTCTAAAGGAGGCACATCTGTCCGCAAGAAACGAGAAGTTTTTTGGATTTTTGTCTTCAACACTTTTAGACAAGGCCTAAACAGCGAAATTCCGTGGGAACACGCAATTCTTTAAAAGAAATAACCCTAATATACAAACGACACACTTTTATGTAACCATAGGATAGTGCTCTGTTAATTTTCATATAGGTTAAATAGTAGACCCTTGACTCACCGAATACTCATCATTCTCTCATGAATCTCCTACATAGATTAACATCCATAACCCCTTTGAAATAATGATATACACCGGACCAATTTAGAAATCAAAACTATAAATTAAAAATACTAAGATAGAAGTTTCCCAACTTTAAAATCACAGTCTAAGATAATACGTATATTGTGGAGAAGTGTGGCTCAGGGGTTAGAGGCGGCAGACCCGGAAGCTGAGATCGGCCCTGGACCAGGGTTCAATTCCCCGCCTCGGCGGGTCTTGGGCTAAAAATTCCACGGACTCGATAATTCTCGCTCCGGTGCCTTCTCGACTCACGGGTTCACACTCTGCGACTCTGGGCAATAGCTTGCTTAATCTCCACAACGGCCCCTCGCGGCGGGATGCCTGGCTTTCACCTTGTGGATACCCTGCCGGGGCTATCTCACAGGGGAATACCAGGACGGGTTCCCTAAGCAAGCGCCGGGACACCCACTGCGGGTAGCTGTGCGCTATATAAGCTCAAATACATTTACATTTACATGTAAGACCGAAATATAGACAATGACCTCTTTTATTTACATACTCTCACCATTTGAAAAGAGAAATCGTCGCGCTCTAACGCGACCTAGTAATAGGATCGATAGGAAGATCTCACGTGAAATTACCCATTGCGCCTAATAATGGTTTAACGTAGATATATCTTTGTGATACAACAAAGAAATCACATCTTCTACGCTGCATTTATTATATATTAACATCGATATGTTAACTTAACACATTGACAATTTAATCCATTTTCTTTAGCGATCACCCACAAAATAAAAGAATCCCACTATAAACGTGACCTTTGAAAATGATTTGAAAAACTTGATCTCACGCTGAACCATCGAGTCACACATCAAGAATTAAAAGGAGGCATTCGGAACGCTCCATCTTGTAGTCACTTGGAAAAACAGCGCACATCGTAACATTGACAAGAATGTAAACATTGCCGGCCAACCAATTACAAATAGAGTACGGGCGCGCGCCAATTAAACGCGAGTATACGAAACTCCGCTCCCATCTCAGACCCAATCAAAGAGGAACTCTCTAAACTCCGCCACTGTTTAATTAAAACTCCGTAACTCCGCAACTCCGCACCCTCACGTTCTGGCTACGTGACTGCAGGTGCTAACAATTTAGAGTACTTAAAGACCACATAAATACCGGCGCTAGGAAACAGACTACTAACCTTCATTTTTTCCCGCGCTTGCCGCTCATCAAGACGTCTCATCCCGCCACCGGACATAGGGAGCCCTGCCGACCAGTTACAGGTATGATCCTCACCACAGGCCCCCTAAAATAGATCACTTGAGAGAAGTGAAAATAGATTTTGGTATTCAGCTTCCAGTGACACCTGTCTCCCTTTATATTTTTTTAAACCCACAGGCAGGGAGATCTTTTAAAATTTTGCTTGGAATACACCTAAGGATTAACATCCTTCCTAAACCTGAAACCTGGGACAAGCATCTTTCTTCTTCTTTGGTAAGGCATGGTATATTACCAGAAGGAACATAGTTACCACTATAGATACAGCATATGTCTAACCACTGATCACAATATTCATATACCCCCCTAGGCTATCAGATCCTTATGAAAAATATCAACAATAGACCAACTATCAATTTGAAGTCTATTGGACCAAACCCAAAGCAAACTAGATAAAGTCTAGGAGGTAAGAACCTTTAACCCATATATTCCAAACAATTATCTTAAACAATGAGATGGATCATCTTTAAAGAAAAAAGTAGCTGTTAATAAATAAAATGTCTAAGCGTCCATTATGTTTATTCTTCCAATCATGGCATCAATCAGAAATCCAGAAATACCCAAGAACGAATCTTATCCAATATCATCATAAAAGGGTTCCGGTTGGCGGGATTTACTATTTTACTCATCGAATCAATCAGGTAAAACAACCACAGATTTACAAACCTAATTTTGGATTGTAAATGATAAATTATCAGACAAACATGGTATTGTCCTTTCTATCCTCAGTTTTTATCAATTTATCACCAAAAGATTTCGAATGAGAGAACGAAAATTTATCTTTAAAACAACTCTTTGATAAAACGAACCATTAGTAAGTATTAAACCTTCTAATATATAAAAACTTATCCCTGTAGCCTTAGACATAGGAATACCATCAATTAAACAAAAATTTCCTGTATCTATTGCGTAACATTGGATATTGGTTACTTCACTCTGTACCTCCGGTATACCTCTAGAAATCTAATAAAAATTAATCTAGAGTGTGCCAAAGATAAATGATAATTTACAGAGAAACCCTTTCTCTACAATTGCCCATTAATGGCATGTACCTTTTTCTCTATAGTCCTCAACCTACAAATAGACAGAACTAATTTTTTAAGGAAATGACAAGACATATGTAAACTATTAAGTTGTCCTCTCTTTTTCTACAGCTGCTAAAATAATTTTAAAGCTTTATTTTTTAATTAATGAGAATGTTTAGAAACATGCTTTTAATCTGTGAGTTGGAATTGATATAATTTATATTCTATGTATTTTGACTTTGTAGATATTGTGTGGCTGCTCCAGGAAGAAGGCGCTGGCCGCCGAAACGCGCGTAGAGACCGAATTTTCATGCCACTTATTCTTATATTTTATATTTAAAAAAAACTGTGTATGAATTTACTATATGTAATTGTTAGGTATATAATGTGATTTTATAATTGTCATTTGATGTTACATGAATGATTTTTTACTTGTGTTAATTGTATAATAAAAGCCTGTTTTTTTAGCCAGCTGTAGTTTACTTTTACATCTTGTCTGATCTATATGTGATTTGTACCGCCAAATGTCCTAGGTTGTTACTTTTCATTCGTGCATATTTCCCTGGCCTAGGAATTGTATGATTCGTTAATTCAGGGGGTCCTTGATACATACACATTGATTTTCCCACAGCCTGTCTGTGTAGGGCGATTCCTCAGTATCATCTTAATACATCATACCCTTGTCATTTCCTTATTCAATCGCTGTCATTCAAATTTATTACTTATCAGATCCAAATTCGATATCAGTATGGCACTTCAAAAAACCTTCGGCTTTACAGGCGAAGAATTTGAAACACTCGTAGGTATATCCTCTACTTTTGGAACTTCAACCTCTAACTCCAATCTACACAATGATGATACTAAAAAATTATTAGACCTGAAAAAGAAACTCAAAAGAATTGAGGCACATGGGGAATTTATGCTGGCCTATCTTAGGCTAGGCATAATCCCCATGGGCCTCAGGGTGAGAAACATCCCGGGTCTATTTGTACACTATAAAGCTTTTTTAGATAAATGGAGCAGAATTGCGAGTAGATGCTCAAGGGACCTCATGATGCTCATCGTTGAGACCGCAAAGGAATTAGCAGCAGAAGTAAGGTCAGAGGTAGAAGAATTAGAAACCAAACTCAAACAAATAGGTGACATAGAAGAAGCCAAAAAGAAAATAGAGGAATGTAATAAAGAAATAGAATCATTTACGAGCTACTTAGAAAAAAGAAAAAACGATAAATTGCTGAAAGACAAGAGATATGCTACAATTGAAAACACATACCCCTATTTAAGAACTGATTTCTACCAACAGAATCATTACACCACTGAAAATAATGAACACCAACAACAGAACCAACGGGTAAACACCTTTTCAGAAACTTCCGACTCTGAAAATGAAAGTAATGAGGGTTACTATGATTCTGATTTACTCTATAATCAAACATCCAATAGAGGGAATCGCAGGCAGCCTTTTTTAGGGAACCGCGGGGGACGTCGAGGACGCCCCAGAGTCCATTTCCAGGGCCAACCGAGAGGCAACTACCAACCACAACACCACCATCAACAGGAAGAACCACAATTTGTACGAGAAACCAGAAGCAGACAATATTGGAAGCAGGGCATATAATTCCTATCTTTAACCTAGCCAAATTAGAACTAGATGAACATAGCACAAATCTACTGTCTAAAGGGTTATCTTATGTCCCGCACTCTACGGTCAATTTGTTTGAACTGTACTGTGACATTATTTCATTCTTTCGTAAAATTCGCCTGAAAAAATTCTTTGCCTCGAATACTGCACCAGACGAGGAAATTTCCCCTGTGAAACCTCTTTGCCTCCCATTCACCTTTTGTCCGGGTCTTGAACAACTAGGGCCAGAAGTAACCACCTTCGAATTAGTAGTCCTAAAAAAATTAGATCAAGCACTTAGATTCATTCCTAAACCTACCTACAATCTAGGGAAAGAGGAACATCAAGCCTTAATATCCCTTTCTAAAAACAAAGACCTTACCATTAAAGGATGTGATAAAGGCGGAGGGATTGTAATTGTAGATACCCCAGAATACGAAGCCAACATGTTAAAAATGCTGAATGACCCCACCTTCTATGTTCCTCTCAAATCTCACTCCACAATTAAAATATCCAAGAGAATTTTGTCTCTAACCAAAACTGCTCAGGAAAATGGCCTAATCAGTGCGAAAGAATATGACTATCTGAACCATCACCAAGGAAAAACTGCCTGCATCTATGGTCTACCAAAGATCCATAAAGATGCTAACAATCCCCCTTATAGACCCATAGTTTCCACAATAGGAACACCAACTGAGCCACTTTCCAAATACGTGGATAACTATCTACGTCCCTTTGTCCCCAAGATCGAATCCTACATTCGAGATACAGGACATATAATCCAAAAAATTGAAGGAACACCCTTCAATTCAAATAATGAATTATTGGTCACAATGGACGTAGAGTCCCTGTATAGCAATATCCCCTTGACAGATGCATTAACAACCACAAGTTGGTTCATTGATCTTCACCAAATACCATGCCCAAAAGAATTCCTGCTTAAATGTTTAGAAATTGTATTAACGGAGAATGTTTTCGAATTCGGCAATCACTTATACCGCCAAGTCAAGGGCGTAAGCATGGGGGCTTCAGTAGCCCCATCAGTAGCCAACATCTTCATGGCAGCATTTGAGAAAGAATTCATCCATAATGAAGTTGCCCCTTTCTATGAGTCTGTCTCCCATTGGTCCAGATACATTGATGACATCTTTTTTGTCTGGACCGATGGGAGAGAGAATCTCCACGAATTCCTACAATGGATAAATGGAGCGAATCCTAACTTAAACTTCACTTCTCATGTTAGCAACAAGAAAGTCGAATTTCTGGATATAGAAATCTTAGACAATGAAGGAACCCTGGAAGTAGACCTCCACATAAAGCCTACCGCAAGAAACACCCTACTCCACTACCAAAGTTTCCACCCCCGGACACATAAAAATAGCATTCCCTTTTCACAGTTCTTACGTGTTAGACGTAATTGTACAAATATAAAAGACTTCGACAAACAAGCAGCAGTGATGAGAACAAAATTTCTTGAGAGAGGCTACCCACACCGACTAATAAGAGAATCATATAAACGAGCCCGATATTACGATAGGGACTGCTTACTCAGAACAAAAACCACTAAACCCAATGACCAATTGGTATGCATAACAAGGCATTTAACAATAAACGAAAAAATAAGATACGTCATAAATTCAAACTGGCATATATTAAATAGTAACAGTACCAATGAACAGAAACTGATGAAACCGATTTTTGCGCACAAAAGAAACAAAAATCTAAAAGAATTCATTGTTCACTCTCGCTTTGCGAATAGTTCCCAAAAAGATGTACTAAATCAACGTTCAATTATAACCAACCACCCATTAAAAGGAACTTTTCCATGCTCGTCATGCAACTCATGTAACAGCATTTTGTTAGGCGAAGAATTTGAACACAATGGCCACAGAACCAAGGCAAAGGAAATGTGGAATTGTAAAACAAATAACGTAGTCTACTTCATACAATGTCCATGTCTCCAAGGATACATAGGTGAGACCTCGAGAGCTATTCAAACACGCCTGAATGAACATCGTTCGGCGATAAGAACCAAAAAAACTATATGCCCAATGGTCAAGCAGTTTCTAGATAAAGGGCACAGTGCTAATGATTTTAAATGGAGGATCCTAGAGAAGATCCACGTTCCAGACTCTAAAGGAGGCACATCTGTCCGCAAGAAACGAGAAGTTTTTTGGATTTTTGTCTTCAACACTTTTAGACAAGGCCTAAACAGCGAAATTCCGTGGGAACACGCAATTCTTTAAAAGAAATAACCCTAATATACAAACGACACACTTTTATGTAACCATAGGATAGTGCTCTGTTAATTTTCATATAGGTTAAATAGTAGACCCTTGACTCACCGAATACTCATCATTCTCTCATGAATCTCCTACATAGATTAACATCCATAACCCCTTTGAAATAATGATATACACCGGACCAATTTAGAAATCAAAACTATAAATTAAAAATACTAAGATAGAAGTTTCCCAACTTTAAAATCACAGTCTAAGATAATACCTATATGTAAGACCGAAATATAGACAATGACCTCTTTTATTTACATACTCTCACCATTTGAAAAGAGAAATCGTCGCGCTCTAACGCGACCTAGTAATAGGATCGATAGGAAGATCTCACGTGAAATTACCCATTGCGCCTAATAATGGTTTAACGTAGATATATCTTTGTGATACAACAAAGAAATCACATCTTCTACGCTGCATTTATTATATATTAACATCGATATGTTAACTTAACACATTGACAATTTAATCCATTTTCTTTAGCGATCACCCACAAAATAAAAGAATCCCACTATAAACGTGACCTTTGAAAATGATTTGAAAAACTTGATCTCACGCTGAACCATCGAGTCACACATCAAGCATTAAAAGGAGGCATTCGGAACGCTCCATCTTGTAGTCACTTGGAAAAACAGCGCACATCGTAACATTGACAAGAATGTAAACATTGCCGGCCAACCAATTACAAGTAGAGTACGGGCGCGCGCCAATTAAACGCGAGTATACGAAACTCCGCTCCCATCTCAGACCCAATCAAAGAGGAACTCTCTAAACTCCGCCACTGTTTAATTAAAACTCCGTAACTCCGCAACTCCGCACCCTCACGTTCTGGCTACGTGACTGCAGGTGCTAACAATTTAGAGTACTTAAAGACCACATAAATAACGGCGCTAGGAAACAGACTACTAACCTTCATTTTTTCCCGCGCTTGCCGCTCATCAAGACGTCTCATCCCGCCACCGGACATAGGGAGCCCTGCCGACCAGTTACAGGTATGATCCTCACCACAGGCCCCCTAAAATAGATCACTTGAGAGAAGTGAAAATAGATTTTGGTATTCAGCTTCCAGTGACACCTGTCTCCCTTTATATTTTTTTAAACCCACAGGCAGGGAGATCTTTTAAAATTTTGCTTGGAATACACCTAAGGATTAACATCCTTCCTAAACCTGAAACCTGGGACAAGCATCTTTCTTCTTCTTAGGTAAGGCATGGTATATTACCAGAAGGAACATAGTTACCACTATAGATACAGCATATGTCTAACCACTGATCACAATATTCATATACCCCCCTAGGCTATCAGATCCTTATGAAAAATATCAACAATAGACCAACTATCAATTTGAAGTCTATTGGACCAAACCCAAAGCAAACTAGATAAAGTCTAGGAGGTAAGAACCTTTAACCCATATATTCCAAACAATTATCTTAAACAATGAGATGGATCATCTTTAAAGAAAAAAGTAGCTGTTAATAAATAAAATGTCTAAGCGTCCATTATGTTTATTCTTCCAATCATGGCATCTTAAACAATGAGATGGATCATCTTTAAAGAAAAAAGTAGCTGTTAATAAATAAAATGTCTAAGCGTCCATTATGTTTATTCTTCCAATCATGGCATCAATCAGAAATCCAGAAATACCCAAGAACGAATCTTATCCAATATCATCATAAAAGGGTTCCGGTTGGCGGGATTTACTATTTTACTCATCGAATCAATCAGGTAAAACAACCACAGATTTACAAACCTAATTTTGGATTGTAAATTATAAATTATCAGACAAACATGGTATTGTCCTTTCTATCCTCAGTTTTTATCAATTTATCACCAAAAGATTTCGAATGAGAGAACGAAAATTTATCTTTAAAACAACTCTTTGATAAAACGAACCATTAGTAAGTATTAAACCTTCTAATATATAAAAACTTATCCCTGTAGCCTTAGACATAGGAATACCATCAATTAAACTAAAATTTCCTGTATCTATTGCGTAACATTGGATATTGGTTACTTCACTCTGTACCTCCGGTATACCTCTAGAAATCTAATAAAAATTAATCTAGAGTGTGCCAAAGATAAATGATAATTTACAGAGAAACCCTTTCTCTACAATTGCCCATTAATGGCATGTACCTTTTTCTCTATAGTCCTCAACCTACAAATAGACAGAACTAATTTTTTAAGGAAATGACAAGACATATGTAAACTATTAAGTTGTCCTCTCTTTTTCTACAGCTGCTAAAATAATTTTAAAGCTTTATTTTTTAATTAATGAGAATGTTTAGAAACATGCTTTTAATCTGTGAGTTGGAATTGATATAATTTATATTCTATGTATTTTGACTTTGTAGATATTGTGTGGCTGCTCCAGGAAGAAGGCGCTGGCCGCCGAAACGCGCGTAGAGACCGAATTTTCATGCCACTTATTCTTATATTTTATATTTAAAAAAAACTGTGTATGAATTTACTATATGTAATTGTTAGGTATATAATGTGATTTTATAATTGTCATTTGATGTTACATGAATGATTTTTTACTTGTGTTAATTGTATAATAAAAGCCTGTTTTTTTAGCCAGCTGTAGTTTACTTTTACATCTTGTCTGATCTATATGTGATTTGTACCGCCAAATGTCCTAGGTTGTTACTTTTCATTCGTACAAGTTCACAATTATCCATACAGCCACTCACACATTCACTGGCTCTTATGCACAGTTATTTATATATGTCAACTCTTACATGTACTGTGTTTTACATATGTACTTACTTTGACATGTAGCACTGAGAAATCCAATCACTCACCAATACACTCATGCAGACAGTCAACCGCCCATACTGCTGTTTCCACATGCACTTTTGAACCCATACATCTACTGAATCAACTGCTCACACATCTATGCACAGAGTCACATACCTCCCAGCCACCCGCACACACACACTCACTCTCCTATACAAATATTTGGGCAACCAATCAATAACCCATATAGTTACTCATATAGCTACTGATCAACACATGCAGCAGTTTACAGAACTACAGAAATAATGATGCCAAATTAAGACTGTTTAGTCACTAACCCATGCACTCAGTGAGACACATTTAATCATTCTCTCATACAGTCAGTCATGCACCTACTAAATCCTTCATCCAAACACTTATACATCCACTCATTCTTCAATATGTAAGACATATTTTGACTTTACTGAAACATACAGTCACTGGATGTTGTCATCAGTGATGTCATCAGTGATGTCACTGACCATGTCATGAATGATGTAATATGTGACATCATCAGCAGTGGATTGCGGGTGCGCGATATATAGTTATTGCATCTAACTATATATGCAAATTTCTATGGTTTTGTGCGAGTAAATTAAGGTTTTGTAAATGCTAATCCCTAACTATATATGGTCTATAACCTATGGTTTTTCAGTGAATATATATATATATATATATATATATATATATATATATATATATATATATATATATATATATATATATATATATATATATATATATATATATACTTAGAGAGGGAGAGTAGCTATCTATGCATATATAATATTTATATTAACAGTTACAAACATAAAAACAGTACAGATAGTAGGAATGTCAGTACATGAACAGCTTTCTAGACATGCACGCTAAGCTGCTGTAAATATATTATAAAGGATGCCTAGCTACCTACACACACATGCACACATACACACAAAATGGTAATACAATTGGTGCATTTGCGTCCTTTGCTCAGTATGCTCTGCCAAAAATTGGATGAGCAATTAGTCCAAAAACATTTATTCCACATTGACAGGCAGTGAGAAATTCAAGCTGCCTCAAATCCAGAGCTCTGAAATTGATCTCCATCCTGAGATGGAGATCAATTACATGGGTGGCATAAAACAGTACTAAAACACACGATCTGGCAAAAACTAATGCTTTTAGGGAATGCTGAATGACCTAAAGCATGTAAAGTTAAGCCTACATGGGCATCTACCAACAACCTGACCACTAACGGACACTTAGTTCACTTCATCTGCAATACAGAGGTCATATGTGGCATGAAATGGTACCGAAGCACAACATTTTTTACCATAATTTCCTAGCAGGGACATGTTAAATGCATTGGTACCATAAAAACATTCTCGAAGAAAGGTGTGGCTCCCTTTATTTATCTATTTTTATTAATGGGGGCAAGGTTATTCCTCATTTGACCTCTCCTATCATGTGCTCAGAGTCTACTGGAAGCACCAGATGATCACATGCATCTGCAAGCAACTGACACTTTGCAAGCCAAAAGAGGTATCAGCTTTCCAGAGTTATCTCCTTTTCAGCACATTCCCCTGTGAGCACAGAGAACTGGAGGAAGTGGGTGTTAAAAAAGGCTTAAAAAGAAAAAACATACCTTCTTGCTGCATTCTTGCCACGTCTGTCCTCTGTAGTCCCTCGCTCCGGTGAGAACAGGAAGCACACCCAGGTTTCCCAGAGCCAATCACAATGCTGCAGTGTTGTGATTGGTGTGAGCGCCGCGGTGCAGCGCTCAGCCAGGGAATGAGTGCCTGGGCATGTTCTCCAACCCGGGCTGCAGTACAGCATGGGTGGAGAACATGCCCAGTGCACATGAATGTTTGGCCTGCCTGGAGACGGCTGGCCAAACGTTTATGCACACGTACAAAATGTGCTCATTACACCCCCTGCTCCTGTCGTCGAAGCCGCACTGCCCCGCCGTGCAGAGCTGTCACGTCAAGAACAAATAAAACGATGATAACGTTGAGTTATTATCATTTGATTTTTCCTTTATTTCACTGCTAAAAAGCAGTGAGGCATCGCTCCTCCGCCTTAGTGGAGGAGCCGCCACTGCACAGTTTCTGCAGGGTGGGGGAGGGAGAAAGCAAAAATTAGGGGAAAAACCTTAAGCGAGCGATACTTCTCGCCCTTAGGTTTTTTTCCCTAATATGTTCCTATTTTAAAAACGTATCTCATTTTCTAAAGGTAAACTGGTGTATTTCACATTGCCTCGACTGTGCACGTCCAGGAATACCAAAACAGTAAAATGTGATTATGGGCCACCCCAATCACGGGCCTCCTGCCTCCTCCAACAACTACCGACTGTACACTATGTTGCTTTGCATGGAGGGAAACCTGTGTTCACGGCCGAGAATCATATTCCGGAAGCTATATTGTGCATTTAAGTATTTTTTTTATGTTCACAACAACTAAATTGAAATAAAAAAGACACATGATTTAAAAATCCAAAAACCTACTCTGTTCCTTATGTCAGTCATAAATTACTGTTATATTTTTAGTCAACATTTAGCAAATAGGTCCAACAGGTGGAACCGGGCGCGCAACACCCATTGGGCTCATGGGGCTTCAGCCCTCCCCCCCGTCGTGTGTGTCAGCCCGGGCTGACACGTCTTCGCGGGCTGCCGAGTATCTTAATTGCAGCCGCACCTGAGTACTTAACAGGTCTTTAAGAAACCATTAGTTGTAAATGAGGCTTTTGTTGTGTGTCCACCCATTCTTACAGCCCCTCTGTCTGTGGTTGGAAGAATTAGCCCCCCCCCCCGAAATATTTTTCACACCCCTCCTCCCCCCCCCCCCCCCCCCCCCCCCCGAAATTTGGCTCTAGTTGCCCGCCTGGGTGGAACGTACAACCAGACACAGGCGTGACTTACAACACTTGTAAATTATGCGGCTTTGGTAAGTCGGGCACAATGTTCATGCCTGTTTCTTACTAGGTCAACTGAGGCAACCAAAACAACATGTCTTCTAAATGCAAAAGCATTTTAAAAGATGTTTCTTCTTTAAAGTGGGTAACTACTTTGCAAATTATAACTACATTTAAACAGTTTTTAAATTAGAATCTTTTCACTGAAGTAACAAAATTATAGCCCCTGTACATCTCAGAAGACACCCCCTCTCTGCTAAATTACATGGTCTGAGAGTACAGTACGTGAACTGCTGTTTTTGACTGGCTTACAAAGGTCCCTTGCCTTGCAATAGGTATTTAAACTGTACACATTAAAAAAGCAGCATGTGTTCTAATACTGCTTGTTAGGGATTTGCAACTGTTGCTTTTTTGTTTCTTCTTTTCAGCAATATGAGCTTCGGTCAACCAAGAGTATACGGAAAAGGTCATCTTAAAGACAACCTCGCTCCTTTGATATCCTGCCAACCACGAAATTTAGTCTAAGGACGAAACTATGGCATCAGGTAAAGCTCACTTATAAAGCAATGAAACAGTAGGAAAATACAGTTATAAAAGGGTGTGAATTAAAAAATGACAGAAGCTTACAAACTACCGGAAAAGCTAAATTTAATTTACCATCAATAGATCAAAATGACTAGTAAGTAAGTAAAATATCTTTATTCGATTGTTTACATATAACAATCATAAAAGTACATTTCATAGACATTTAACAAACAATAAAATTATAAGAAGAGTGTTACCACATGGACACGAACACAAGCGGGATTACAAAGTTATAGTTAAAAGAGATAAAAATACAATTTGAGTTAAAACGATATTCCTACTAGAAAACTATACCAAACTATAATTTGATGAGAAAAAGTGAGAGGTGTTTCCTTGGAAGAATTTATGGGGCATATTATCAAGGACCGGTGTTAAAATTATCGCAGTTTTATCGGCAGGAAATTGCCAATAAAATAGCGATAATGGGCTTGATAATACGCCCTTGTTAATTCCCATAGAAGCCCATGTTTTGGTGTTAACATGGGCGTCTATGGAAATTAACAAAGGCGTATTATCAAGCCCATTATCGCCGTTTTATCAGCCGTTTCCTGCCGATAAAACGGCGATAATTTTAACACCGGTCCTTGATAATATGCCCTTATATTCTTTATCTTGTGTCAAGAAGTCGTCATAGAGCTAAGAGCCAGTGAAACACCCTTTCTGCACATATAAGCTTTCTATAGGAAATTATTTGCCTGGTCATTCCATGTTGATCAGGCGTTCGACAGCCGTAGTTTAATAATCAGCTCCCTTTCTTTGGCCGGCATCCTCCTGCACTGGTCAAACCTTGCTCATAACAAGCCTTGTCTTCATTTTCAACTGATCCAGATCAGTGGTGTAGCAAGGGTTCCATGGGCCCTAGTGCAAGCTAGGAAACTGGTAATAATAGACTGCTCTTTGGTTCAAAAACACTGCAATAAGAAGAGTTCAGTAGTGTAGGCCCCATAGGCTTCAGGGCCTTGGTGCAATTACACTTGCAGTACCATTGATGGCTACTTCTATTATTTTGATACTTCATTCAATTTAAAATCCTCTGCTGCAGGTCTCTGCTCTGTCCATTGCACAATTGTTTCTCTAACTGATAAAATCACTACCTACTACATGATTTACAAGTAAAAAAATAATAATTAACATTAGCAAAATACTATTCTAGTGAAAATCATCTTCAGCGAAAACTAAAATTAAAGAAAAAAACTGAAATTGTTACAAAAATAAAATTCAAAGAATCTGGCGCCAGGACACAAAAGGTATTTTTTTAAGAAAAGCCAAAATCCTAAAACAGAACCCCCCCTTCTTAAAATGTTTGGTATTAAAATATAAATTAAATGAAATAAAAAAATATATATATAAAATAACAGGGTTACAGTGATCTGGTTTCTATTTGCTCTGCTGTGGAAGCTGTGATGAGGAAGACGGTAGGATGCACAACTGATGATTGAAAAAGCTAAAACAGTAATGAAGAAAACAGGTTATAGGGTCCCAGATGTCAAGATGAAGGAACTTATATTTTAGAAAAGAGAAATTTAAGAAATGGAATTCATTACTAGGATTCTCGGAAAGGGCATGAGGGATATGGCACTAATATGGGCCAGAGAAAATATGAAAGGGAATTCAGGTGGCTACCCTTTTAAATAAAAAAATAATAAAAATAATGGAAGTGGGCGGTGAAGGGGAAGAGTTGTTGAGTGAGGAAGAAGATTATTAAGGTAAGAAGAGTCCAGGAACTGGGTGAGATAGCACTACATATGTACGAAAATGCGAAACATGAAATTGAGTCTTAGTGATGTTATTATTTCATCTGCCCATCAATTGTGTGTCTTTTGCTTTCTCGCCCTAATTGCGCCGGGTATCCCCAGAGGTGGGTCCGGGCTCACTGTGCCACTGGATTCAAACCATCCTGGTGAAACCCCAAAACTGGTCCTAGGATGCTTTTTTCTGGTCCAGGCAAGACCTGGCTTGGCAGTTCGGGCTGGACTGTTCCCATGAGGCACAGGGTCAAGACTGATTTGCATATGGCCAGGTCTAAACTGGGGTGGCATGGCGAGCAAAAGAATGATGGATTTAACCCAGATTTCTTGACTAGGGGTGTGTGTTTTGATTTGTTCTGCATTCCGTGCAATAATTGTGTGTCTTTAGGATGCTCGGAAAGGGCATGGGGGATATGGCACTAATATAGGCCAGGGAGAATATGAAAGGGAATTCAGGTGACTACCCTTTTAAATGAAGAAAAAACAACAAAATAACGGAAGTGGATGGTGAAGGGGAAGACTTGAAGAGTGAGGAAGAAGATTATTAAGGGAAGAAAAGTCCATGAGAACTGGTTGAGGCAGCATTACATATGTATGAAAAAGCGAAACATGAAATTTAGTCTTAGTGATGTAGGAAAAGCATCTTAGAATATTTCATTTGATAAAGTAACATATTCACATAATTACCATGACCACCTGGTCAATAATAAATCCTAGAAAATGTTAATGGATTACATTTTCATCTCGGTACTATCCCCTAGATGCATCAACGTTGTCATTTGCGATTCCTTATTTGCGAAAAATAAGGAATCGCAAATAAGGAATCGCAAATGGCAATGCATCATTAATTTCGCTATTTTATTGAGACTCGGTAAAAATCGCAATTTTTACCGAATTCCAATAAAATTGCGAGTTCCAAATAGCGAATCCGCAATTCCCATTCATTCCTATGGGCTGAAATGCCCATAGGAATGAATGGGAATTGCGAATTCGCAATTTCAAATCGGAATGCATCAAAGCCTTTCAAGGGTGGAGAGGGGGGTCCAAAGGACCCCCCCCTGCACCCATGAAATGCACTTTTACATGTGAGTTACATTCACACATGTCCTAAGGACATGTGTGCCTGTAACGTACACGTTTAAAAAATGCATTTTTATGCGTTTTTAAACATTTTTGCAAATTACCACGAAGTTCAACTTCGTGGTAATTTGCATTTGCAATTTGTAAAATCGCAAATGTTTTGAGGATGATGCATTGCTTTTAAGGAATCGCAAATTTGCGATTCCTTAAAAGCAATCGCATTTTTGGAACTCGCAAAAAATAGCGATTTTCAAAAAATGCTTCATGCATCCCAGTAACCAATTTAGGAAGTGCAAAAGGCCGATTTTTGCGAATCGCACCGTTTGCACTTCCTAAAAAGGTTGATGCATCTGGGCACAAGTGTCTGCTGTTTTTCATCAGATATCACATATGATCTTCATTCAATGTTGATCCACAATTAAAAACTAGCTGTGTTTAATTGGAATGTCATTTTTTTGCTTTTTAAGTAAAAAATTTTTTAGATGTAAATGAGTGAGCTCAGACTTTTATAAATTGGTCATGTTGAATATTTATTATATTTTCATAAGACCCAATATACATTTTTGATACCACTTCATCCCACATATTTTTAGATCAGCATTATTTTACTGAAATGGAAATAACACAACTTTGTTTATGTTTTTACCCCATAATATTTAGGATCATGTATTTCTTTTAATTTAAATATATGTCGCTCATTTTTTATACAACTTGTAATTATTTTATTAGTAGTTTTTGTGAGTTTGTTTTAAACCCTCACACATGCACATATGAGCTATTTCTTCAATTCAAATCTGTTTTGCAGTAGTGTTGAATAACACTTAACTTAATTCATAATGGTGCATGGAAAATGCATGGGAAGGAGGAAAAAATTGTATCAGTCCCTGTAGTTGTACCAGTAAAAATGTCCAAGAAGTGAGGATTATATTTAGGAGGTTCAAAGTGCAAATTTTACGAAAACCGAATTTTGACCAGAATTAAAATTCTGCATGAGCAAATGATTTGCAACTTAACTTTATTTAAATCTTCACCACTAGGATTTCTTTCCTATTCCTTAGACTAGTGGTTCTTAACCTGTGGCAGGTACTCCTGGGGGTCCGTGAAGCCTGCTTAGAAAATTAAATAATTTCAGCAGATTTATAAAGTTTATATAAATAATGAAACAAAATGCACAATTGACATTTTAAAGTATTCTGTAAATGTGAAGGAATTTGAAATTGGAGGCAAAAAATTAAGGTAGAATCCGCTCATTGGCGGATGGGAGCAATGCAAGTGCATCAAACAGAATATAGTATTGACAATGAGTGGCCTCCATTGAATGTGGATAAGCTCCAACCTTCCCATTCAAGTGTAGATTTTTTTAAATCTGTTTCTGAATTGGGTTAAATATTTCATAATTTAGATATTTGTTTGATGGGTGCTTGTTTCTGTATTTTTTATGTATTGTTTTGCACGTCAAATTTTCAGAAAATGCTTAGTCCGTGGTTACTGTCTTCCAGTAATTACTCAATTGGAGTCCCCGTATTTCAATGTGGATTCAGTGGGGGTCTCCGAATTTCAGTAATGATTAAGTGGGTATCCACAGAAGTCAAAATGTTAAGAATCACTGTTTTAGATGATTTCCCTCCTTGGAAAGTCATTTCGTCCTATTCCTAACTTTGCAGAAGTACATCTGTATGCATTTCCTGTGTGTGTGATCATGAAGCTTCGCAGCTTTCCAGCTCCTTTTATAATCCCTAAAGAGGCCCACCATCTTGTCCCTAACTCTAGACTTGTAAATGCTCCTAATACTGCTTATTATATGGGACTAGAAACATTCCATTTAGAGACATCACCTGGCTAAGGGTGTGAGGCTACTTTTTCCTACTGCACGTAATTACGTAATTATTTGTTTTGTAAACAATGCTAAAATAGTGGAATTGCAAAAGATACCTTACAAGCACATTTATTTGTTCTAGAATGAATTAGCTTGTATACAGCATTATTCATTTTTGATTATTGATTATTGATTTTTGTTCTAGTTTGTCCCATGTGCAGGGATCGTGTTGGATGGTGTGGTAAGGGTGAATGTAGGTAGCCCTATCCTATGCTGTAACTGCAATGGACATCTAGGGAGAGTCCCAACAATAGTCCTGCCTTCACTACTTGATAGAGACCAGCACTTCTGGTTTGCTCAGATAAAAATGTATCAAAGCGCTTTAGAGTAGGTGGATTGGTGGGAGGAAAGGTGACTGCTAAGTCAGAGGCAACAAGAATATTGAAAGGGTACAATTACTGGAAAAAGTGTATTTTAGAGATTGCCTATGCCCACATATTGCTAGTAGCGATACAATAGCCAATACTGCCAGGCTGGAAATCAAAATCTGTCCTGCCACAAATTATCATATCAGCCCCATCCTGCAGAAGGCTGCAATTACAAAGGAAGCTTGGGTTTGTGGTTTGGTCATGGCCCATGGTTGGCTCATGGTTGTGTCATGACCCTTGGTGGTCTGCAGCCTACCACAAATATCAAAAAGGCACAATGACTAGGTCAGCCATGTTGCCCATGTGCCACAACCAACCTTTATACCTTTTGAAAGCACTTCCTTTTCAGTGCACATGCTCTGCTGTTCCTTTGCAGGAGAGAAAAGCAGTTATCATTCTTGATGCAAGTATAATACTTGGTGATAACATTTGATATACATGTAGCAAGGGCACTTACCACCGATTGAACCGGACGGTAAGTCCCAAGACTCAAACTCGAGCTTCTGAAATGTGCTCTCAAATTTTAGTAAGTACTAGAGCTAAACCAGCACAAATTGTGCTTGTTTACATTTTAGAAGTAGTGTGTGGGTCGAAATGACCAGAACAGCACCCTACAGTGAACAGAATAAAGGAACATAGGGTTTCACTCGTGTTTGCTCTGTCACAAATTGGAGAAGGTTCCTCCATAAAATATTTTTTTCTAAACAGGAACTATTTGATGACACTTTCTAAAATATTAAAACATATATATATGTAACTACATTTTTTAGAGTATTTTTGACCCATGGAATTCTGTAGGATGTCCTTCTCGTAGTGTGGTGACCGTGACGCATGGAGGGCATGCACTGGAAGGAGAGCCGCGGCGGATCCTGTACATTCACTTATGATGGAGCAGGCAAGGTGATTGGAAATCAAGTCCCCGTGCAAGCATCCAAGGCTCGTGTTCATAGAGAGGCTCTTGCCAGAGGCCATTATGTTAACTTATTTGCATACGATTGCTAAAATATTATCTGCTTTGAGCAGTGAACATACTGGACAAATGAATTAGACACTTTGATTTCTCATGTCAGTGAGCCCTTAAGTATACTGGGCAAGACATCTTCTGGTGTAGGGTTGAATTGGTCACAATAAGGCCAGGGCACTCCCAAAAATAGTGGCCCACATTCCCAAAAGATTATTATTTTTTATTTAGCTTTATACAGCGTTAAGTCAGTCTGAAGACATTGGAGCATTTACCATGAGCACCAGCTACATTGCACAGAATCAAATTCATTTTCATTTTAGGTAGATTAAGGAATTGACCAGAATCACTGGATGTTGAGCGGACGCCAGAACTCAAACGCACTTCCCCAGTTCCAACGTCAGCAGCTCTGAGACCATTATGCTACATCCTATGGTTTTTTCCTCTGTGATAGGTGACGTCATAGCGTGGCCTATGCAAATGCTCCCCCACTCCTCCATCAAGGCCTAAAAAACACAGGAACCGAGGTGACAACACCTAGCCCCAACGAGGCAACTTCTCTTACTAACCCCCTCCCCATCCCATTGTAGCCTTAGGGTATAACATGGCAGGGGAGGGGGTCAAGAAACCCACACCGCTGATGCTGCGACTCTAGGGTAGCTTAGGTGAGAATGCCCCCCCACTGAGAGGCCCCTGCTTTCTCCCACCCACTTAACACCCGCCATGGCCTGAAAGTGATGGCCCAGCAGTAGACTGACCCTGCTTCCAGCCACACACGGCAGGGCAAGGTGAGAACGCCCTAATGGCCAGAACAGCACCTGGCCCCCAGCCTCAGTTTGACAGCATGGCATGGGAGTTTCCATGATACTGGTGCCACTTCACAGTGGCCTAGCGGGGACCGGGGATGTTAGTAGGTTTCTGTGGGCTGGTTTACAGGCACCATAAAAAACTGACCCACGGATGACTCTGAGGCACCAGCCCATCACCCAATGCCTGACTACCTGCTTTCCCTATCCGACCCAGTCCTGGTGAGCCCAGAACATTATAATGGCGATGAAGGTGAATGAGAATTGGTGTGCTACATGCTCCACTCCGTGTCCCGCTTACAGCAAAGGTTTTGCATTGCTTAGTCGATCATAGCCTTCTCAGCTTCTGAAGATGACAAGTCTGTTGCATTTGTTGATTCCCCCTCGTGCCTACTTTCGCTCAGTCAGTCCACTGTGTCGTCTGCCCCGAGGACGTCTCAGCCTCTCTCATTGTGTGCATCCTTGCCGTTCAGTCTGTCCGACACTAACAACGTTTACATCAGATGGTGCAGGTGGATCAAATACTTCGACATTTACACAGGAGTCCTTGGGCTTGAGAATGAAAATAGAATGATGTGTGATCTCTTGATTGTGTTTGACCTGACACACAAGACAACATCTAACAAATTTAGGACCTCAAACATTTCTGATATGATGATTTAAAACAATCGTTTATGACCTATATGATGATTTAAGACAATAGTAGATGACCTACAGGATTGTTGATTACAAAAGGTATTTGTTTCATTGGAGAGTACAGAAGCATGGTGGGACGATTTACGCATTAGTGGCAAGACTGAAAGAATGTGGGCTGCACTCTGATTTTAATGCAAAAACAACAGTTGATGCACAGAATGCAGAACAATGTCATACATTCACCCCAGTACAGAGATCTCGGCCTGAATCCATCATTTTTTTGCTCACCATGCCATTCCAGTTTGAACCCAGCCATATGCAAATCAGTCTGGACTCCGTGCCCCATGGGAACAGTTCAGCCTGAACTGCCAAGCCAGGTCCTCCCTGATTCATAGGACCGGTTTCGGGCTTTCATCCCTCATCAGCCAGGATAGCTTGATTCCAGTGGCATGGAGAGCACAGGACTCACGTCTGAGCATACCCGTCCCACTCGGGGTGACAAATGCAAAAACAACAGTTGATGGACAGAATGCAGAACAATGTCATACATTCACCCCAGTACGGATATCTGGGCCGAAATCCATCTTTTTTTGCTCACCATGCCATTCCAGTTTGAACCCAGCCATATGGAAATCAGTCTTGACCCTGTGCCCCATGGGAACAGTCCAGCCCGAACCGCCAAGCCAGGTCCTCCCTGGACAGGAAATAAGCATTCTAGGACCGGTTTGGGGCTGCACTCTCATTTTGACAATTAAAGCAGGTAAGAAACTCTGTGAACTCAAATTATAACTGGTTGTGAATCTGCAGCCTTTTGGCAGAAGCTCTTACAAAAACTAAGAAAACACAAAGACATATTGTCCATGGCTAGATCCTCCCATTCTGTTGATTACCAAGCGGGAAGTGACGGGACACCACAAGGTTAAAACGGAAGCTGAAGAATCCATATGCGCAATTGAGAACATGCGCTTGTCTAAAGGTGATGCCAAACACACCTGCTACCGATGCAACTTTGCTTCCCGCACTGGGGCCTGTGCACCACAGCTAAGAGATAGTGCCACCGCTGTGTCAAAAAAGGTCATTTCCAGTCTTTGTGTTAGAGCAGAGACAGGAAAAGATTAGACGAAGACACCCCACAGTTAAGAAAACATATCAGCCATGTGAGGCAAATCAAGAGCATGTTTGGAACTCAGCAATGTTTTAGAAAGGCGGTCACTCACTTCAAATCTCCCACTTCATCGGATTCATTTCCATCAGAAGGTAAAAGACATAAGAAGGCAAACGCTTTCTAAATTCGGAGCAGGGTTACAAATGATACTGATCATGATCTGAAATAACTTGCTGTAAAGCTGAAATAGTTTGATAGACCCATACCGTACCTTTTAGACTCCGGAGCTATTGTCAATGTGATGACTGATGTTGATTTTGCAACTTTAGTAAGTAATACTGATGTGCAAATATATGCCCATCTCTCACCTGAACACCTCAAGTGCTTAGGAAATATGTGTCCATTTCTCAAATACAATGATCACTCATTACAGATGGACGTGTATGTAGTGCAGACAGCCGCAGGCATAGGATACCTGCTTAGTTTTCATTTGGCAGTTAAGATTGACCTCCTCAAGGTCCTATGTCATATTGCTCACCCTGTTATGGACAAAGTACCCACACACCTGGATGAACTATTTCCAAAACCATTCAGTGGCATAAGCAAGCTCAAATGTTAATATTCAAAGGAGGGGAGGGTGATCAATCGATCAACGGGGCACTTATTACCACTTTAGGAAAGTGGAAGGTCCAGTATCAGCTCGTGCCCACAACAAGTACCTTGGAACAAAATGGGTTGCTGCACCGTTCCTGAGTGAAGAAATTATATGTATTTGGCGTGACCGGGGGTGTAAATATGACACCCTTGGGCATCCATTTTGTTGGATAAATTTGCCTCACACACCCGAATGGGTGTCATGTTTCATCATAGGCGTTGCTCCTCGTCGGGGAGGCGGTGCAATCCCCGACGGGCTCACCTCAAAGAGGGTCTCTTTAGCAGAGATCTTTTGATTCCAACTGCCTTATGGTGAAGTGCGGGTATGTGGGAAATAGGGCAGATAGCCTAGAGAGTGATTAAAATGTAGTAGGGAGTACCAAAGACACTCCTTTATTCTGGGGGTCTCCCGCTACGGTTAAAAACGTGAATCCAACTCACTGGGTATCACTCTGTTAAGTACAGTGTCCCTAGATGAGACTGGAAAAGAGATTGGTCAACATGTTTCTCGCATCAGGAAATACCCCGCGATTCATCAGGACCTATCAGGTGTGGAGATTCTAAAATTTGCATTCATTCAACAACATGCTAGTGTCATGTGCGAAAATACAAGTGTTGTGTGTCTTGGTTACCTCTGTTGTATTAACCTATGCCTTCGGTCAAGAATTCAATACTACATGAGTGTTCGGCGGTTTATGAACATCAGGGGAGAGCCTTCAGATGTGGCTCGAGTCACCCGTGTTCCAACAGTGCGACCTACCCATCGCCGCCGAGCTCGGATAGATGGGTACAGAGGTACAGAGGTAACCAAGACACACAACACTTGTATTTTCGCACATGACACTAGCATGTTGTTGAATTAATGCAAATTTTAGAATCTCCACACCTGATAGGTCCTGATGAATCGCGGGGTATTTCCTGATGCGAGAAACATGTTGACCAATCTCTTCTCCAGTCTCATCTAGGGACACTGTACTTAACAGAGTGATACCCAGTGAGTTGGATTCACGTTTTTAACCATAGCGGGAGACCCCCAGAATAAAGGAGTGTCTTTGGTACTCCCTACTACATTTTAATCACTCTCTAGGCTATCTGCCCTATTTCCCACATACCCGCACTTCACCATAAGGCAGTTGGACTCAAAAGATCTCCACTAAAGAGCCCCTCTTTGAGGTGAGCCCGTCGGGGATTGCACCGCCTCCCCGATGAGGAGCAACGCCTATGATGAAGCATGACACCCATTCGGGGGTGTGAGGCAAATTTATCCAACAAAATGGATGCCCAAGGGTGTCATATTTACACCCCCGGTCACGCCAAATACATATAATTTCTTCACTCAGGAACGGTTCAGCAACCCATTTTGTTCCAAGCTCAAATGTTGCCATATTCAGCTACAAATTGGCACTGAAATCAGGCCAGTTGCTCTACAGTTTAGATGTATTCCATTTAGTATTCATAATCAAGTAAAAGATTAACTCTAAATCGGATAGAGCTGGACATCATTAAACCTGTACAGGGCCCAGCAATATAAGTCTCACCCATAATCCCTGTTCCGAAGAAAGGAGGAAGCATACGTTTGTGCATCGACAAGCACCAGCTGAATCAAGCCCTTCAAAAAGAGAGACGCCTTGTTACCTGAATACAAGACATGATATATCAATTAAATGTCGCACATGTCTTCTCAAGTCGTGACCTGAACTAAGGCTTCCACCAACTGGAACTGGTGGAAGAATATGGGTACATAACAATGTTTTCTTCCAAATGTTGTTTAAATAGATACGACAGTCTCAGTTTTGATGTCTTGTTTGTCGCTAAGAACTCCTGCAAGGGAAATTGCGTAAAGTAATATGAGAAATTAGGTAAAGAAATATGAGAAATTACATAAAGTAATATGAGAAATTACGTGAAATAATATGAGAAATCTTGCAATCAGCAGAGGGGCCAATTCTGATGTTGGGCAGAATTCATTCCGCCCAACACCAACTCGGTCCTGAGACCAACCGACACCCGGTCGGTGGTCCCGACCGCCTCATTAGGATACGACCGAACACTGTTCGGTCACATTCCCACATTTACCTATGGGAACATGCATTACAGATGCAAACAGGCCGTAATGCATGCTCCCATAGGGAAATGGGAGGTGTGGTTCATCCCTGCACCACGTGGCAGGCACCATAGGTCTCACCCATAATCCATGTCCCGAAGAAGGGAGTAAGCATATGTTTGTGCATCGACAAGCACCAGCTGAATCAAGCCCTTCAAAAAGAGAGACACATTGCTAGCCGAATACATGGTATTGAGTTGCCTGCCACAGGGTAAAGGGATCAACGGCGGCCTCCAAATTGAGGTCACACACCCAAGGGGTCCCTGCTGGGGGCTCCAAAACACACTTTCAGACATGGTTTCCATGTTGGACAGATCGGCTTGGAAACCATGTTGGAAACTGTGCATTGTAATCTCAAGGGCTGAAAGGCCCACCCTTAAGATTACTAGCCGACTTCCGACTGGCCGAAGGGCTCCTCGAGCCCTTCGGAAGCCAGCCGGAATGACTGGCCAGTTTACTGTACAACAGCCTCCATCATAATGAGGCGGTCATAAAGTAAACCATGTGGCCCATTATGATGCAGCCCTAAAGCCTTTAAAGGCCGCATCATAATCGGCCCCTAAATTATATTTCCTGCACCAGCAGATTAAGCTGGGGAAATCAAACATTTTGCTCTAGGATCCTCTTGGCAGCTTCCACCCTTTTGTGACATTCAAGCGGAAGCTCTATCACTTAATCTAGGAGCTTTCAAGGAATGTTCAGCCGGGTTCCTCGTAATAGTAAACCTTTTGAGAGGCAAGTCAACTCCCCTCTCATGTATTCAAAGGCCCTAAGATCTTACATGACACTCTTAGGATGCAAGTTGCATACCTCTCCAAGCTCATTCCATGTCTGAGATTTGGTGAGGTTTGCCACTGCACGCAGGATAGGGTCCTCGATAGAAGCTTGCAGTATATCTTGCTTTCTGTTGACACACAGCCTTGATTGTCTGACAAGTTATCTTAGATATTTTTCAGTCATGAAGGGTATTGTGTGGAAGCTTTCTGATGGAAAATAGCACATGATGTCAGCAGGATTTGTATCCTTTCCAGGTCAGTGAAATATTTTTAATTTGTAATCCTGTAAACATAAACCTCACCTCTCAATGGGGGGGGGGGTGGCATCTTGGCCTTAGCATTACCACATATGGTACGTAGAGCCTAGTGGTTAGTCACACAGTAAAAGACTTTGGGCCAGATGTAGGTCGCCAAATAGCGAGTGCTAACGCAAAAATTAGCAGAATTTCAGCGTTTGCGATCGTTATTTGGCTGCGAGCAATGTAGGTGAGTTTAAACCTACTAAGAAAATAAGGAATCACAAAATTGCGATTCCTTATTTTGCTCTTGCATTTAAGGAATCGGCAATTGCGATTCCATAAATGCGATGTAAGTAGTACAAAAGAAAGTGTACTTTAGCCTTAAGGAATCGCTAATTACCACCAACTTCAAGTTGGTGGTAATTAGCAATTTTCTTTAAAAAAGCACCTTTTTGCTTTTTTTAAAGTGCCATGTGGCACACATTCATGCCCTTAGGGCATGTATGTGTGCCACATGTGCAGAAATGCACATTTCAGGGGTGCAACAGGGTCCTTTTGACACCCTGGCACCCTTGAAATAGCTCCCTCTATTTGCGATTCATTAATAGCGAATCGCAAATAGTGAACATCTTCCCATTCATTCGTATGGGCCTCCTAGCCCATTGGAATGAATGGGTAGGTATTCCTTATTAGCGAATCTCAATTTGCGATTCGTTATTAAGGAATATTAAGCAATCGCTAATATTTTAGTGATTCCTACCTACATTCAATTTTGCGAGTTCTTAATAGCGAATCTGTAAAATTCGCTATTAAGGATTTGCAAATTTGATTTTATCTACCTCTGGCCCTTTCTGTATAGAAATAGATTAAAATGTTCACAGGCTCAGACAAAGGCTAATGATTCCTTTTCCACCTGGGAGTTGGGTATTTCTGTCTTAGTAAAACTGCGACTCGTATACGCTATTATGTACCTTGTGGCTTCAGGTTCATTGGCTCATTTTGCCAATATGGCTCTGAGACCCACAGGGCTGGCATCAACAGTTAACTCTGTGATTGTGCTTGAAGAGGGGTCATAGTGGGCCGGATTGCAAGCCTTGGCGATTCTGTCAGTATTTCTTGAAATGTTGTTTGGCACTGGGGAGACCACGTAAAGGCAACCCTTTTTCCTAAGGTCTCGAAACAGTGCACTTACGGAAAAGGAGTTTGGTATGTATCCATGGGCAAAGCTTGGTCAGTAGACGGGGAGAGTTAAGCTTCAAATTTTCGGTCTATCACACTGGCATATCATGTTAACTAATATATGAGAAGAAGAGCATAAGGGGGGCTTAAGGTCCAGTGGAATGTGAAAGGGGTGCGAATTGTGAGGGGTAATTAAAACACAGTATTTTGAAAAATACCCCTGTTTTAAGGTCTTCAAAGCAGAAGTGTGTTTTTGTCTGAGTTGTCTGAGTTAGTATTTAAAAACCCCATGTGAAATCTGATAGACACCTTACCATACCCGACTGAAAGCTCCTGTACCCATCGATTTACTAAATGGTATATTTATTAGGGGGTACCACCCCAAACACCCCCCTTGAAGCTACAACCCTGTATCTAACCCCCGCAGTAAGCCCCAGATATGCAGAGAGGGCATTATGAAAGCTGCACCTGTCTTTGTTGGGGGCTTGATTGGCATCTTGCAACACTTAACATACTTTGGTAAGGGCTGCATCATACTCCTCTACAGTCTTTCTGAATACAAGTATGTTTCCTCTGTAATTTTGACAGTGCAAGATTTTTCATATTTTTTTACGTAATTTCCCTTGCAGGAATTCTCAGCTGTCAACAAGACATCAAAACTGACCCTTTTGTATCTATTTAAACAACAGTGGGGAGAGAACATTGTTATTTACCCATATTCTTCCACCACTTCAAGTTGGTGGAAGCCTTAGATCAGATCACGACTCAAGATGACAAGTGTATCATTTAATTGATATATTGTGTCTTGTATTCGGGTAGCAAGGCGTCTCTCTTTTTGAAGGACTTGATTCAGCTGGTGCTTTGCACAAATGTATGCTTCCTCCCTTCTTCGGGCCAGGGATTATGGGCGAGACCTATGGTGCCTGCCACAGGGTGCAGGGATGGATCACACCTCCCATTTCCCTACGCGAGCATTCATTAAGGCCTGTTTACGTCCATAATGCATGTTCCCATAGGGAAATGTGGGAATGCGAACCAACAGTGTTCCGTTGTATCCTAATGAGGCGGTTGGGAGCGCCGACTGGGTGTTGGTCGGTACCAGGACCGAGTCGGTGTCAGGCAGAAGGAATTGCGCCCGGCATCAAAATCACCCCCTCTGTGTCGTGGTGCCAAGCCCTCAGTAATTAAACACACAAAGGGGGCATCAGTTCCTCTATGAGAGTGTACCATAGTCTAGTTCTCTCTATCGTATAAATGAAAGGAAAGAGTGTGCTGAGTAATTTAGTTGTTTGCTCTGTAAGAAAACCATAATGAAGGGCGGGGAATGTAGGGTGGATTGATTCTCATTGGTGACTTAGTGCCCTCAGAAGACCGTACGAGCGCCCTGAGTCATCATTGGGCGTTGCTCCTCGTGTGGGTGGCGCTGCAGTCCCTCACAGGCCCCACAAGGGGGCTCTTTAGCGGAGTTCTTTTGATGGAGATGCCGCAGTTGTGCATGTGGGTCAGAGGGCCTGGCGTCAGAGATATATATGAAGTGAGTGCAAATTTAAAATGCCCAGACAGTACCCGTCAATTCATTTATTCAAGGGTCTGGCTAGACAGTTAAAAAGAGGTGACCCCTGGAATGTCCCTATATAAACCAAATAATAGGGGGGCGTCTGTGATACTAGACGATTATCTCAGGGTAAAGGTGTAGGTGTGGAAAAAGAGAGTATAATTAATAGGTCAACATGTTTTGCGCATCAAGTGGTCCCTAATAGATCCAGTTGCGCTTCTTCAGGACCAAATCATATTGCTTAATCCAAGAAGTTGGGTTTGAAGACGCAGGTTCCAGGCCTAATGCCCGTGAGCCTGTGGTACCTTAATCATCAAGGTGTAATAGCTTCTTTGCGCTATCTGGTACGTTCAAAATCTGTACCTAAGCCCAACCTGTAAATAAAAGAAAAAATCAGCACAGAGCAAACGACTGCATATTAAAACATGATTCTCATCAGGATAATGGTCATTCGTAATCCTGGCACTTTTAGTAAACTCAATCCTATGTCAGAGTCTAAAATGTAGTTCCAAAACATGCCAAGTTTCATGCAGATTGCTTGTTTTATACAAAACATATATATATAGTCATCTATCAAGCTATAGTGACATCGGCCTTGTTGCCATGGTGTAGTCAGTCCAGGTTGGGCTTAGGTACAGATTTTGAACGTACCAGATAGCGCAAAGAAGCTATTACACCTTGATGATTAAGGTTCCACAGGCTCACGGGCATTAGGCCTAGAACCTGCGTCTCACGAGGAGCAACGCCCAATGATGACTCAGGGCGCTCGTACGGTCTTCTGAGGGCACTAAGTCACCAATGAGAATCAATCCACCCTACATTCCCCGCCCTTCCTTATGGTTTCCTTACAGAGCAAACAACTAAATTACTCAGCACACTCTTTCCTTTCATTTATACGATAGAGAGAAGTAGACTATGGTACACTCTCATAGAGGAACTGATGCCCCCTTTGTGTGTTTATTTATTACTTTTGGGAGCAAGGGCACTAGACCTCAAGTATTTCTTCTATTTTTTCCTATTTGAGCTTCCCGTCCCCCTCTTTTTGTGTTTACACAAGCCCTTAGTAATGATTGCCAACCTGACCCACTCCCGATGTCTAAGATTCCAACATGGGTGTGGAGAAAAGTAGCTGTAGACATTTTCACTTCAGTAGCAACTGATCAACATTTACCTCTAGCGATTGCTAAATGCTCGAGATTTGCAGAATTGATGGCCCAGCACATCATCAGCAGTGGACGTTTCTGCACTGCACAAAATGTTATTCTTTTTTGGAATTCCAACCTATGCAAACCGGAATAATTGCCTTCCATTCTCCGGGAAAGAGTTCAAAGACTTTGCCAGGAAGCTAGGTTTCAATCATTGCAAGATCACTCCCTGGTGGTTCCAAGTCAATGGCATCATCGAATGCTTTAGGACTACCTTAAAAAATGATATTTAAGCTGCAAAGGTTACAAAACAACATCTATCTGAGGTAGTCTGCCAGACATCACCTAGCAACTGAGACACCCCTCAGAACACCAAGTCAGTGTCTCTGCCAAAGCTAATATTTTTAAACAATATTTTGCACCACCATACCTCACCCTATTAAGGGTTCAAGCTCCAGAATATCCCATCAATTTTGACAAAGGGTCGTTAATGGCAATAGCAAAATGAAGAGTTCTGCTCACAATTGCCAAGTCCTCGAACATCCATCTGGGGGATCTGGTAGTTGCCAAATAAGGGAAACATTGCAAAGATAATACAGAATTTGACCCTTGGTCTTATGTGATAACTCACTTTCCATGGCAACATGATCACAGTTTGGCGTGATGGGCACACAAACACTTGCAACCCATCCTATTTCTGTGTTTTGCCAGGGAAAAAGTTGAGCTGGTGATGTCAGGCGATATTCAGGATGATGCCAGAGGCTCTGGGACTCCTTATGGAGGAGGAGAAAACCTTGGTGCCCGTACAGGGCTTGCTACTAAACGAACTGTGGGTAATTTGCCACATTCCCCAGGGATTTCTCCTCATGTTTCATCCATACCCCCCTTTCACTGTGTCTCCTTACGTTTACAATGCCCCACGTGACATTGGACACCCACCCTCTTCCCAGGGCTTCAGCATTAAAGTTCCAGAACGATTCATCACGGTGATGGACAAAGAATTACATAGACATGTTGTGGGTGTATGTAGCATAGTGAGCCTCTAACAAGTGCTTCATTTGAACCAGTGGTTTCCGGTGCTATGCACCAGCACTTGATAGTTAGCACTGGCACTTTGGAGAGTCTTCCACATTGTGGTGCTGTCTTATTTTGGAATGAACACAACAACAGTTGTTATATAATTCTATGTATATTAACAATGACAAACACCTGCCACCCAAGCCATTCTTATAGATTTGGGGGCCTGGAATAGTCTGAATTGTCACACGTGTAGAAGTGTCATAGTTAGTAGATGTATTGTTATGGTTATTAGCAGTGCTGGCAGAGGCAATAAGTGCTGCCTCCTGACAAGGGCCCTGGCACCTCTTGTTTTACAAATTAAGCACTGGCTCTAGTTGCAGGGGCGCGTCCTCTCCCTAGTGTGGGGACACTTGAAGAGGCACCACACTGATAGGAGGACACGCGTGGGCGCTCAGGATTCACTTACAATGAAGCTGGCAAGGTCAGTCAGTCAGTCAAAAATAGTCAAGTCACCATGTGTGCCTCAGAGGCTCGCGTGGGTAGAAAGACTTGCGTCTTATGCCATAATGTTGACTTATCTGCTAATGATTGCTCTGACTTTATCTGCTGCTCATGTAAGTGGTGAACATACAAAATGAAATAATTCGATCCTTCGCAGGCACAGCCGGCACCGGTAACAGCGGTAGGGCATGGTGGGGTAGGGGCATGTGAGGGGGAAGTGGACAGGCGACAGGCAGACATGAACCCCATTGTGGATGCCGTGAAATGTAATAGGCTATCAAACCCAGAGGTTGTCCAGCGAAGTTCATTGTTCAATTTATTTTTTAATGCTGTGACTGCAAATTTACTATTTATCAAATGGTAATTCCCATTTAATATGGTTGATAAGAACTTTCAACATAGAGGCATTCCAAAAAAGCAATAGTTTCATATCAGTGATACTCCCTGGTATGTTCGAAATTATGTTCGCCCTTCTTCTTTTTAAACGCTTTTTATACAAAGAGCCACGAAAAAACACAGTCCTGGGCATTCCCTAAATGCACGGTTGGACTGGTCTTTAGGGCAACAAGCCAGGCAGTGCCTGCTCTGACAGATCTGTGCATGGCCCGGTGTTTAGCAGTAGTAGGCCAGTTACTTCCCTGATATTACCATTATTTTAGCTGTGTGCTATGTTGATGGGGGGCACCCTTATTTTCCTGCCCTGTACCACTTTTTGTGCAGTTCGATCATGCCTACATGGAAAGCTTGACTGAGTAACAAAAGAAGAAGGCGACACAGTGGCTGCTAAGTAAATAAGTGAAGGAAATCCGTTTCAACAAAATGGTGGTGTGTACACAGCAGCACAGGAGTCAACACATAAAACCCACAATCTATTAAAACAGTTGTAAGTTACAACAAGTATAAGATAAACCCTCTCCTGGACGTAATTTGCATCAGTTAGTCTGCCTCCATTAGGCCTATGTACCATACCAGTTTGAACAAAGTGTTGTATAGGAGTGGTGTTAAGCAAACGCTCATTTTTGTCTTTTAATGACCTTTTGGCCGAAATTAATTAAGATTGTACATTTGCACTTGTTTGACTCACAGGGGTTCAAAGCGGCGATTTTCTATAAATTTTATAGACCTGTGGGCGCAGCTACAAATTTCTCTGCATTTTGCTAGCACCCACGCAAACCTTTGTAAATTTGGGGTCATATTATCAAAAACGGCGATAACATTATCACTGCTTTAACGGCAACAAACTGCTGCTAAAGCGGTGAGAAGGGGCTTGATAATATGCCCTTGAGAATTCCCATAGAAGCCCAGGTTTGATGTCCTTCATACAGGAACCTGAGCTTCTTTGGGAATTCTCAAAGGCATATTATCAAGCCCGTTATCGCCGCTTTAGCGGCAGTTTCCTGCCGCTAAAGCAGCGATAATGTTATCGCCGTTCTTGATAATATGACCTTTGTTTTTTTTTTGTTTGATCAGACATAGGGCCAGATTTATCACGCCATTTTTGCCAATGCTGTGTCACAAAAAGTGCCATAAACCAGCACAAAATCTTGATTTGTGATTTACTGCCCAGCGCCAATTCTGAAAGCAGTCTTAAATTAACGCAAAGTAGCACTATGGTACAAGAGTTGGTGCAAGGCAGCCTAAAGTCCACCCGCTCAGGGGGAGAGAGAATACGATATCTTAGTACATATTGTACTGTTCTGCTCTAACCCTCTGATATAACACAACACAGTAACTGTGGATTCTGGGCTGCATGAAGATTTAGCAACTCTGCCCCTAAACAAAAATGCAGCAAGATTAGCCCCTGGATTCAGCCTCCAGTGCTTTCCCATAGCTGCAATAATTTATTTTAAAGTTTAACATTTTATTCATAGTGCAGTAACAAAGTATGACATTTTGCCCAAATTTGCTCACACAATGTTATCCTGTTATATCCCTAAGGTCACTTTGCCCCTCAAACGCCTTCCATCTAAGCATAGACAAATCCAGGAATGCAAATTAGGGGTCTTTTCCCCATGTTGTAAAGTGAACTTCCAACAAAGCTCTGTAATTTCAAAAATCTCATACTGTTCAGAAGACAAGAAAAACCTGCCTTGTTGGTAAATGCAAATTGGGGTAATTTGTGCACATTAAACATGTACCTTTCAGAAGTAATTTAGTGAGTTCAAATGTTGACTATGTAATTTCCCTGTTTGAGTATAGCCACAATGGCCCTGATTACAATATCAGGTGGTCGGACCGCCGACTAATATTGCAGCGGTCGGGAGACCACCCAACAAGCAGTTGGCAGTCTGATAGCCCAATTACGATAGGACCACTGTATTGGCAGTTGGAAAGTGCTCTTTAACACTTTCACTTGTGCTGCAGTCCAGGAAATGGGCCACAGCTCAAGTGTTAAAGAGCACTTCTTGCACATAAAGGATAAATACGCACTTATATAGCGCACGACTACCCGTAGGCATCTTGGTGCTTGTACGAATACCACAGAGGAACCCTTCCTGGCCTTTCCCTGTGAGGAGCCCACTCCTGGGCACCCCCAAGGTGAAGTCAGGCATCCTCAGCGTTGTTGGGGCTGTTGTAGAGATTAAGTAAGCTATTGTCCAGAGGTGCAGAGTGGGGCTCATGATCAGAATAGGCACCAAGGCGAGAATTATCAGGTCCGAGGAAATTGAGCACGAGACCCGTCGAGGCGGGAATTGAACTCTGGTCCCGGCCTGACTCCTGCATCAGGGTCTGCCGCTCTAACCATTGAGCCACACTTCTCTACATCCATGCACTGTATGCCTTGCACCATGTGGTGCATGGCACACGGTTCATGGGTGTCTGTGCGGGCACTACATGTGCCCCCTGGGCCACCTTGCAGTACCCCTATTCGCGACAAAGCTGTTAAACACCATTCTACTCTCCATCAAAGAAAGAGAGTTCTGGTGTATTCAGCCATTGACTATAAACACACCTGTGTTGGCTGGCATGCTTACCCTCACAGTACTCTTGCTTTACAGTTTGAATTGTATAGGTTCCATAGCCCTCTTTATTTACTGGTAAGAAACAGTGATAGTTCAATAAACAGATACCAACGTAACATATCCTAACATGTACAGTATTAGTGAAGTGGGCAGGTTGGTGGTGATGGATGGTACTATTTTTCTGTTAGATTGTAGTATAATTGTGGGGTCACAGTGCAGTGATGGATGGTGGTAGTGTGGAGTTGATGGATGATCTGACTGTGCTATGAAGTGGTTTTGTGGAGGGGTGGTAATTGTCTAATGAGTTTGGGTGTGTGCTGCTAAGGGTTGGATATGTGGTGTTATGGGCGGAGTGGTTCCTGTGATGTGGTTTTGTTGGGATGTTTATTATAAGTGTGTGGTGGTGGTGGTAGCATCTTGTGTTCAATAATGTGACTGTGTGCACCAGTACTTCAGTTGCTGTGGGGTAGAGTGATGATTGGGTGGCTATGTGGTACTGTGAGGTGGTTGTGTATTGTCCGTAGTGAGGAAGTGTCTTGTGGTGAGGGATAGTGAGGCACGTTCTGCAGGTAGTCTAATCACGGGTGAAGTAGTACCAGAGTGGTGGGTGACAGTGTCAGGGCACTGGGTGTTAGTGCTATGCTTAAAGGTATTTTTTAGTCAGTGGTGAGGTAGTTGTAATTTGCTGCGGGGGAGGGGAAACAGGCCGGTGGTAGCAGTGTGTTAGTGTTAAATTGGTAGTATTGAATTGAATATGGTAGTGCAGTGCAAGGCTGCTAAAGTCATTGTGGGATTAGTAATAGTGTGATGTGCAGGGTTAGCATAATTGTTTGTATGTAACAAAAAGTGTGATGGTTCATTGTAGTTTTGAGATATAATATGGTCCTTCCCTATGCACTGCAATGGAAGCACTCTTAGCAGAGTGGTGCACCTTATAGCCAAAATCATGTGTTGGAATCCTCTTCTGGATCCCCTTTTCAAAAACTAACATTATTAGTTTTGGAACACAGCAAAAGCTGGCTGCGAGCAGACTTACAAAATGGTGCCAGAAACGAGTCAAATAATGCAGAGACCCACACTTGAGTACTAAGGCCGCTTGATGTAAGTTTCACCAACCACAATAATACTGCACCATCTGCACAATAAAGTCTTGATTCATGTTGTTGATTAACGTGAGTTACACGCAATAAAACATAATCAAAACATTAAATTGTGTTAAAGAGGATAGGCTTTGCACAGTTTATTGACAATATCAACATTTGACACTAGTTTATGAAATCAGTACACTGAGTATAGCAGTGGCGGCTTCTCCACTAAGGCGAAGGAGCGTTGCCTCACTGCTTTTCAGCAATGTGAAAAAGGAAAAATAAAATTATATTAACATGATGTTATTATCATTTTATTTGTTCCTGCTGCTGCAGCTTTGCGAGCGGAGCTGAGCTGCTCACACAGGAGCAGGGGGAGGAGTGGTGGGCACACTGTAAGTGCACATGAAGGTTTGGCCAGCCGTCTCCGGTCTGCCAAATAATCATGCACCCTTTTTAATGTTCTCCACCCAGGCTGCATTACAGCCTGGGTGGAGAACATGCCCAGGCTCCCACTGCCTGTCTGAGCGCCGAACTACGGTACTCAGACCAATCACAAAGTTGCATTGCAGCATTGTGATTGGCTACAGGGAGCCTGGGTGCTACCTGCTTACTACTCCGGCTGGGAGAGACGACGGAGGAGAGATGCGGTTAAAGGTAAGTGCATTTTTTTCTTTCTCCGCCCCAGCACCCTTGATCCGTGCCAGCCGCCGCTGGAGTTTAGATTTGCTGAAACATCTCTAACTATCGAACAACATCAGAGGGAATTGCTGAAATCACAGTCATGGTATTTGTGAATATTTATGTGCACTCAGATTGTGCTTTGCAAAAAGGAGAAGGGAGTAAAGGCTAGATGAACTAAGGGATTTTGTGGTAGCAAACCCTACCATTCTCAAAATTCAAGGATTTACGATTGTAAAATTATTTTCCTTATTTGGTAGATCCATTTTGTGAGTAGATAAAGTATTACCAACTCATCAAATGGGTTTAGAACTACTGTTACCAATTTGCAATTTGAATGGGCCTTTTTTGCGGGTTCCTTCCATTTTGCGACTCACTACCTAATGTATCAATGGTCTGCAGCCGTAATCCAAGTAGAAAATTTAATGACTCACATGCTGGGGTGGTAACTGATTCTCAACAAGAAATGCATACGCTTTGGAGCCCTTCCCCTTCCCCTTTTTGAATCAGGGTGGCAACTTGGTGGGGAGTAGGCAGTTGTCAACGGAACCAATGCCAACTCTCACTGGAGTTTTTCAAAATTCCCTTTAAGGAAATTGGACTGCTCTAAAAAAGAAGATTTCAATTTTAAAATGCAGTAGCGTGTCCGGTAGCCTACTACCCTTGTATAACACAATCCCCTTGATTGTTGCCAATTATAAGCAGTGTCAGCTGCTACTGGAGAGGGGTGGTGGGGCAGGGTTGGAGGAAGAAAAAATAGGTGAAAAAGGACATACCTGGAATGGCCAGCCTCCGCCTCTCCTCTCTCCTCTTCCATCTTTCTTCTTCCTGTCTCCAGTCCCGGCAGCAGGAAGCACCCAGGCACACAGTCTCCCCTGAACCAATCACAATGCTGCAATGCAGCGTTGTGATTGGTCTGAGCACCGTGGTTCCGCTCTCAGACGGGGACAGGGAGCCTGAGCATGTTTCTCACAATGCTGTGATATGCAGCCTAGTGGGGAACATGCAAACTGCGCTTGACTGTTTGGCCAGCCCAAGAGGGCCAGCCAATCAGTCCTGTGCAATTAGGGACTACAAACCACTCCTCCCCTTGCTCTGGCCAGCCCCACCCCACCACTGACTGCAATAGGAAAAATAAAATTATAATAACGATACATTATCATCAGTTTATTTTTCCTTTTGAGCAGTGGGGCGCCGCTTCTTCGCCTTAGCGGAGGCGCCGCCTCTGATCATAAGGTGTTGCAAATTGTGACCTGCATAATTAATATTCATTAGACAGGTCTTTCTGCAACTCCTTACTATTTCTTATGCTGCGAACAGGCCCATTAGTACATAGGTCAGTCTGTAAAATTAGATACTGCATCAGCCCCCGACATCGCCATAGCCATCCCGGACGCTTACAAGATCATACGAAAAGACCGAACCAACCAAACAGGAGGAGGAATAGCCATAGTCCATAAGAACACCATCCGAATCACGACCAACTCCGACGATAACCTCGCGACCGCCGAACACCTTCACTTCCAGATCCACACCGACCCCAGGACCACACTTAGAGGCAACCTCATCTACAGACCACCTGGAACATGGACACATTTCAACGAAGACATCACTGACTTCATCAGCCCACATGCCCTCACCTCCAAAAACTACATTCTACTGGAGACCTCAACTTCCACCTGGAAAAGAAAAACGACAGCAACACCACCACCCTTCTGGACAACATGGCTAATCTCGGGCTCAAACAACTTGTTAACACCCCCACCCACCTTGCCGGACACACGCTCGACCCCATCTTCACCTCCAGCAAACTCATCTCATTCGATCATACCACAGCTCTACATTGGACGGACCACAGCTGCGTTCACTTCAGCTACAAAAAGACCACGACCCACAACCCCCCACAACCTATTCCTCGAAGAAACTGGAACAAAATCACCTCCGACCAACTCCTTACATCGCTTAACCAAAACCCCCCTGCCATTTCATCGGACCCAAACCATGCTGCCACCAAACTCACACTATGGATCACCCACAGCGCTGACGAATTAGCACCCTTGAAAAACCACCAGACCAAACAAGGTAACAAATAGGCCCCCTGGTTCAACGATGATCTTAAGAAATCCAAGAAGCTATGTCGTACTTTGGAGAAAAAATTGAGAAAAAACCCAACCACTGACAACCTGTCCACCCTCAAGAACATCACCCGCAAACACAACCAACTGATCCGAGCCACCAAGAAATCGGCATTCAAGGATCGACTCGACAACAACGCCCACAACAGTAAGGAATTATTCAACATCGTCAAAGAATTTACCAACCCCACCGCCGGCATCAACGACATCACTCCCTCTCAAGTCCTCTGTGACTCTCTATCCTCCTTCTTCCACAACAACATCGTCGACATACATAACAGCTTTGAAAACCAATCCGAAGAACAGTCCACTCCACCCACCCCCGAACCAAATCAGCACTCTAATGAACTTGGCGCCTGGAACCCAATCACTACTGAAGACACCGCCTGATGAACTCCATCCACTCTGGATCACCTACCGACCCATGTCCCCATCACATTTTCAACAAAGCAGACTCCATCATCGCACCCCATCTCCGCGATGTCATCAACTGCTCCTTCGATTCCGCCACCTTCCCGGAAAGCTGGAAACATGCCGAACTCAGCGCACTTCTGAAGAAACCCACAGCAGACCCCTCAGAACTCAAGAACTACCGCCCCAGCTCACTCCTCCCATTCCCTGCCAAAGTAATTGAGAAAGCCGTCAACAGTCAGCTCGCCGCCTTCCTTGAATCCAACAATTCCCTCGACCCCTCACAGTCCGGCTTCCGAACCAAACACAGCACCGAAACCACCCTCATCGCAGCTACAGACGACATCAGAACACTACTGGACAACGGAGAGACAGTCGCCCTCATCTTACTCGACCTCTCCGCCGCCTTCGACACCGTCTGTCATAGCACCCTCATACAACGCCTCAACAACGTCGGAATACAAGGAAAAGCTCTGGATTGGATCATCTCGTTCCTCACCGGGAGAACCCAAAGAGTCCGCCTCCCCCCATTCAAATCAGAGGCCACCGAAGTAATCTGCGGTGTACCACAAGGATCATCACTCAGTCCCACCCTCTTCAACGTCTACATGAGTCCCCTCGCTTCCATCGCAAGACAACACAACCTCAACATCATTTCCTACGCAGACGACACCCAGCTGATCCTCTCCCTTACCAAAGACCCAAACACTGCCAAAACCAATCTACACAAAGGAATGAAAGAAGTAGCCGAATGGATGAAGAACAGCCGCTTAAAACTGAATTCAGACAAAACGGAAGTTCTCATCCTAGGATCATCCCCCTCATCCTGGGACGACTCATGGTGGCCACCGGCCCTAGGTACAGCACCCATACCTACAGATCACGCACGTAACCTGGGATTCATCCTGGACTCCTCCCTCTCGATGGCCAGACAAGTCAACGCCGTCTCATCTTCATGCTTCAACATCCTACGCATGCTCAAAAAAACTTCCGTTGGATCCCCACCGAAACAAGAAAAACAGTCACCCACGCACTGGTCACTAGCCGACTGGACTACGGAAATACCCTTTACGCCGGAACCACTACCAAACTACAGAAAAAAACTCCAATGCATCCAAAACGCCTCAGCCAGACTCATACTTGACATCCCCCGTCAAGCTCACATGTCCGGTCACCTGAAAGACCTTCATTGGCTCCCCATCAACAAGAGAATAACGTTCCGTCTTCTAACCCACGCACACAAGGCCCTCTACGACCTAGGACCCGAATGCCTCAACACAAGACTGTCCTTCTACACACCCACCCGCCAACTACGATCATCCAATCAGGCACTCGCCGCAATTCCGCGCATCCACAAATCCACCATGGGAGGAAGATCTTTCTCCTACTTAGCGGCCAAGACCTGGAACTCTCTCCCCACTCACCTCCGCCTTACACAGAACCACCACTCCTTCAGAAAACAACAAAAAACCTGGCTTTTCGATAAATAATTCACCTCCCTCCCTCAAGCGCCTTGAGACCCTCTGGGTGAGTAGCGTGCTATATAAATTCCTGAACTTGAACTTGAACTATATAAGGTGTAGGAAGAACATGTTGCATGGTTGACTGACTTCTGAACGCGAAATGATGGTGCATTGCTGTCTTTAAAATATAAGAAATACAACAGTTGGCTCCATGAAGAGTGATATATAGTGGTCCCTTCTTCATGCATGGACAACGTCAGACAGCGCTTGGAGGACTGAGACCTCCTCTTCCTCACTGGGCTTGATGAGAAAAAACAACAGATCGAAGGAGTACAGCTCAGAGGCGGAAAATTGATAAATGGGTTGTCAGTTTGGAAATATGAGGAGAGATAAGCTTTCCTGGACACATTTTGCCAAAACAAAGAAGAATGAGACGTTGTATGACAGCTCTGTTTAGGACTTCCAGAGCTAGAGACAGATGCAATCCGTCAGATTTATTTGACTTCGGTGATAATGGAGATGTCCGCTGGAAAATCAATGCGCAAGCAGTATGTTCTGAATGGTGATTCCGGAAAGCATGGGGAACCCCTTAAAGGGAGGCCTTGTGCCTACAGTGCCCCGTTGAAACACAATCACCGTGTAAGCAAAATCGTCAAATGAAATATATTTAAAATTAAAATTAACAGAAAGATAGAAATGTAATATTTTAGAAAAGGAAAAGGATTGCTGAAAAAAATTCGCAATAGTCAGGAAAACATCCGTTTGAATTTTTGTAAGGAGACGTAAATGTGGCTTCTTTACCAACGTGCACCTCACTATCAAAAGCGCTGCAATTAATAAAAACATTCCCTTGGCAATGTCAAATATTTAAATATACAAGAGCTTTTTCTAGGAGGACCTATATCATACTCCTGTATTTGGTGTGAATTATTCATGAGTTTCCAGGAGTAGAGTTGCTGTTACTACACTTTCCGTGAGCACACTTGGACTTCTCCTGGAAGTTACTCACATAAAATACTGAGGGGAAGATTTACAATGCCTGACGCATCTCTGCAAATCGGCAGACATGCGCCAGGAAAGATACGTCACGCAAATCCATCCTTGCGCCACCCATGATGCGCCGCATTTACAATGCGGGGCACCATGGTGCAAGGAAGGGCAGATGCGTGACGCATCTTTTGGCTTACGGGCGGCGCATTGCTGGAGTCGCGTTGAAAGCGCGACGCAACTTTTGCAATGCACAGGGGCCATCCATACATTACATGGTGCGGCACTCCTTACGCCTGCTTGAAGCAGGCGTAAGGAATTGACGTAGCAGCTTTGGGAAAGTGACTCAGTGAAATCTTGTAGATTTCACTGAGTCACTTTCCAGGGGCGTTCCCCCCCCCCCTGCACCGGAACGCCTACATGAAACCTGACGCAGGTTTCATGTGGCGCAGGGCCTTACACCGTGACGCATCTCCATAGATGCCTCACGTTGTAAATGCCTCGTAGGGATGCGCCACATTTACGCCGCCTTGCGCGACGCAACAGCGGTGTAAACATGGCGCAAGGGGCTCGTAAATCTGCCCCTTTATGAGCAAGAACTGGATGTTCAAGTGTACACTACTGAAGACAGGATGGAGTAAGATGCAACTACGAGGAAAAAGTTTTATGATGCACTTTCATAAAGACAGCTCAAGGTAGTGCCTTAGTGTGTGGTAGCTAAGGCAGCATTCATGCATTGCAGGTCTGCAGTCCTGATTGTCAGTAAGTGACGAGTCTTCCACCTCGGAGAGCACTATTTTGCAAGCTCTGCATTTACGCAGCTTACAATTCCAATTTGCTACTTCAACCAAATAGCATTTTAACGTAAAATTACACATTCAAAAAACATTTTTAGATTCAGAATTGTCCATAAATAATTACTCCCAACCCAGGAACAATGAACTGGAAATTTCCCTGTTAGGTGTAAAATATTACAAACTATGATCACAAACTGCTGTAGTGGATAGACTACATTATGTTACCTAATTTACAGTTTGACAGATATTTCACTTCTGTCACATCAGTGGGGGAACATACACCATATTTAAGGCGTTTCTTTTGTTTGGCAGGTGGCCGGCTACTTGTGTATCATTTACTACATCTAGAGATACTGATCTGCCAAGCAGGGTTTTTTTATGAAAGTGCATTCAACAGTGCGGTGGATGCACTCTCATCACAAATCAATACTGAGTGGGTCGCTTTGTTAAGGTTCCCACTTGGCATTTTATTTCTACTTTTCAGAAACAAATACCCAAAGCAAGTACTTTTTTATGATAAGGAAAAAACAATGTTCCTGACATGCAAGGAGTTTTGTTTCATCAAGTGGGGGCAATTGTTAATTTTCCCTGTGTTTTGAGAATCTTGCTGGTTGGCGCAAAGAGAGCAATATCTTTATTTCTCCTTGTTACTTCCTCATTCAAAGAGGATTAATAAGCCTAAAAGGGTAGATCCTGACAAGAACTCAAGCAATCTTGGTACAGTGGAAATACAGTGGAAATAGGATGCCCGGGTTTCTTTTTTTTTCCGGGTCCTATAATTATGCCTTTTCTGCTCCATGGATCAGTGTAACGGGCCTTCCAGGCAAACAACATGGTCCGGCAGGTTGGAAAATACCTTGGTGGAGTAAACTAGTCTACCCTTCAACTATGGATGCCCCTTCCGCCATCGACCATTCGTGTCTTGGTCTGAGTCATACAAAGACCCCTGAACTTGTTCAGAAAGGGTACGCAAGGTGGTCGGTGTTTTTTCCATAACAGGGTCAAGGCAAATCAGGAAAAAAAAAAAAAGAACTCAAGCAATCTTGCACCATAACGCAATAGTGCATGTGATGGCGCTACGCAGCCCCGGGTCTACCAGCGCTAGGAGAGAGCAGAAATGTGCTACATCTTTGAATTCTGTTCTCTCTCTCTTTAATGCAACGCAGCACAGGGACTTAACTTGCTGCGCTCTCTGCGAGAAACATAAGAAAACATGTTCTCTAGTGTCAATGTTGATATATACCCACAGTAGAAGGAGCAAGAGGCAATGGGATTAGTATCCCCATTGGCACCAATGAATGTACCTGTTTGCACTCCATGACACGATCAATGTCATGAAAATGCCAGCGTATGCCAATCCCTAAATATAATATTATTGTGTTCACTTATACAAGACTTCTAATAATTCTATCCTTCCCATTTTTTTAGCCACATTCAAAGCACTGCCAATTTTCGAAGAAGTAACATTTTAGTGCAAAATACACCAATTTTATGGCCACTTCCTCATCACAAGTGGTCTGTAATTTCCAATTCAGCAAATAGCGAACTCTTGGTGCCTCCCAATTGGGCATTTGGGGCAAATGGTGAATTACCACAGAACTTGAGTGTGGTAGCACCAATTTCTGCAGCACTTTTGCATTTGTAAAATGATTTCGGAGGATGGCCCTCGCAATACTGTGGTATTCCTACATCCCAGAATTATTAATATCTGGGCTAACAATATTTTCAGGTGTACACATACAGGTTTGCACCAGCTCCTTTGACATATTTACTGCTGATTTTACCTCCAATTTTTGCTGGCAGTGTTGGTGGATAGATAGATCTTTTGATTTTTATTTTGTAGAATTCCAAATAGGAAGGTAATTCATTTATAGCTCTAAATGGAATTCTTCACTAAAACTAACTCAGTTTGAAGTATTAAAGATACGTGTGTTTCAGAACTGTAAGCTTGTCTTTCCTATGTATTCAGTTGAAAAGAGAAGTAGTGTTCAACTTCCCAATTTTGACCCTTATTAAGAGTGACCTAATACATTCTGATCGCTGCACAAACTACTGTTTATGAACAGGTTTGGAATAATAAGCTATACAGATTTTATGACCAACGGGAATTAAAGAGAATGATAACGCTCAACACTGAATCTGAATCCTGCAGAGTTTAATTTGATCAGGTGTGATAAATATTGTACTAAACACTTGATCATTCATAATGACAGCCAGAATGTATTAAAAAGAAGAGACTCATATGAGGATAATGAAATAAAATCCACAAGAATAAACAATTGTAGAGATATTTCACCTAAATACTGGCTCAAAAATATAATATGACCATAATATCGTAGTCAAAATATTTTGACTACAAAAGTATTGGGGGTAAAAATATTGACGTTCAAAATATTGCTTACTATAATATTAAATGTTTATATGGTTTTATTGCATTGTATAATGTTTTTATTCAAATCATGTTTTTAAGAAATGATTAGTAAATATTTGTAAAAATTATTATTGCGCCAATTGTTTTTGGGCATGTTGGGTGTATTGGGGGTCTATTTGGGTAGTAATTTTTAAACCATATATTTTTTTTATGACCAATCAGGGGATTATTTATTATTTGTGATTATTACTTATTTGTTTACATGTTTATTCTTTTTAAATTGACCTATTGGTTTATAGGGGTTTGGGTGGGCAATGTCTTAATTAAAATATTTCTGAATGGATAATGTATTAATCATGAAAATGTTTGTATTTGCAAAATATTTTTGTTTAATTGGTTGTAAGATTATATGTTTATATGTGTTTTTAAAAAATCTTTTCATAATTTTTATGGGTTGTGGGGTGTATTGGGGATTCAGCTGTAGTTTTACTTTTAAAGTGTATATTAATTATTCACATTTATTTATATTTTACATTTGCTATTGTGACGTTTTTATTTAATTGTTACAGTTTTAGTTTTAAAATGCATTTACTTCTATAAGTGGGGTTTATTGTTAGGTTGGGTGGGAAGCATTCAAATAAAAATATATAATAATTTAAATTGATTGATTGATCTATAAATTATGCAGACCTTTATGTAAATTTTGAGCTTACATTTTTTTATTTAACACATGAATTGTTTGTAAATTGTTGAAGTATGTGATTACATGGGTATTTTCTATGACAATTATTTATTTAACTGTTAATATGGGTTGTAGAATATGGGAGAATAGGTAAGATACATTATCGAAACAAATATTAAATTATAATATATTTCTAATTTTAACATGTAAAAGTTTGATCTTGAATTTTTGGGGGGGTTTTGAAAATAATTGGAGATTATCATAGGAGGTTTTCTTTGTTTTTTGTTTTGTGTTTTTATGAGTGAGTACTGTTTATTTTAAAATATGAATAGAGTAGTTTGAATAGTATTTCAACAGTTCTGATTTACTTGTGTAATTTTAACACTAATTTTAATAATTTAAATAAAGAGAATTATTATTTTTTTTAAAATATTTTTATTGTTGGCAAATTCAAAACATAATACAAAAATATACAGAATAAGAAATATGAGAAGATGTAGTATACATGAATTACAAGGTACATTCATAAATATATATAAACAAAGCTCTATCACTAAGAAAGATATACCTATTGAGAAAAAGAATACTAAAGAGAGAGAAGGTGAGATCAAAATCACTTAGAGGCCCTATATCTGGTTTCCCCTTTCTTGATTATACCACCTAGTAATAGGTTCCCAAATCTGTGTTCCTATTGCTCTCATTTTTCTACCTCTTGTGGCATAAATTGAAATCTCTTGTTTATATATTGCTATAAACCGACTAAGCCACATATTAAAGGAAGGGGGCTCTGTATCTTTCCACCTAGCTGCTAGAATTATCCGTAACACGGCATATCCCAGAAATAGTACAGCTTGTTCTTCTCTATTGTGTTTCAAAGAGTCATCATGACCCAATAAGAGCAATGTTGTAGAATCATGTATCCGGTGACCAAAAATTTGGGTCCAAAATTCCAACATCATAGTTTTAATTGTGACCAATGTGGGGCATTCAGCAAACATGTGTAGAAGATTTGCTAATGGTTGTTTGCATCTAGGACAGTTATCGTCATTCCTAAGCCCCCATGCAAACAATTTAGCTGGCGTAAAATATAAATTATAGATGGTTCTATAATATTGAGCCTTTAAGTTAGATGCTATAAAAAGTCTTGATGAAAGAGCTAATGAGAAGTCTATATCCACATTGGGATTAGCTAGTTTTAAGGCCCAAGATTGTTCCGTGCGCTCTAGATCATCTGGGATATTGGCCAAAAGTAGCTGATATAGGGCCCCAATTCTGGTAGATTTTTTCCCTATAATGTCAAATAATGGGATATTATCTGGAAGAATTTCTGGTTTGGTATTGTAGATACTAGCTGATATTTGATAGAATTTTAAAAAGTCGTTCACTGGGACATTATATCTCGTTTGAAAAAACTCAAAAGAAAGTGGGGAATTATTACCAAAGAAATCTCCAATTGTTTTAATGCCTAGGAGCTCCCATCTCTGAGATATATTATCATTAAGGATGTTAGGAAAGATTTTACATTGCCATAGCGGTGTATATTTTGTATAGGTGGGAAGCCTTAGATGTTTGCCAATAGCTTTCCAGACTGAAAGAGCATCTAAAACAGTCTTAAATTTAATTTTTTTGTAATAGGATGTTTCAACCTGCCTTAAAAAAAGTCCCTTATGTTTTTTACCTAGGCTGAGCTCATATATGGATGGTATGTAGGGAATTATAAAGGTTGGGCCACCTGGTTTTGCGGTCAAAAGAGGATCCATGTATTGGAGTAATGATGATGCCCAGAAATATAATCTTAAATTAGGTAAAGCTAAGCCGCCTCTACTTTGGGGAAGTGATAGAAGGGGAAGGGCCCGCCTTATTTTTCCGTAACTCCACATGAACTTTGCTATAAGGGAGTCTATAATCTTTATAGAGTGTGCTGCAGGTAATAGAGGGATTGTTCTAAACAAGTATAGGACACGCGGGAATACATTCATTTTAATGTAGTTGGCCCTACCTATAATTGAGAGGTGTAGACTGTCTACCCTTCTAAGATCGCTTTTAATTTTATCAATAAGGGGAGAATAATTAATATCGCAAATGTTACTTATCTCTGTTGAAAGTATTACACCTAAATAAGTGGCCTGATTAACCCTAAGAGCACTATCATACTGAGTGTTGTTAGTAGCCAATACCATAGTCTTATCTCTATTCAAAGAGTACCCTGAGTACTTCCCAAAAGCTTGAGTAATTGTCTCAATTTCATAGATTGCCTCAGACGGTTTAGTGGTTATTACGGCAATGTCATCCGCATATGCCATGACTTTGGTAGAAAAAGACCCTGTAAGTAATGGATGTATAGATGTTGAGGTTAGTAATTTTTGAATAAGGGGATCTATATAGAGTGCAAATAGAACCGGAGAGCATGGGCAGCCCTGCCTTGTACCCCTCTGAATCGTAATGACCTCCGACTCATTTCCTGCTATACAAATTTTTGCGGTGGGGTTGGCATAAATAGCTTTAATGGCACTGATAAAAGCATTTCCGAAATTTTTACTTTCCAGGATGTTCCAGAGAAATTGCCAAGATACTCGATCGAATGCCTTTTCGGCGTCGAGGAAAATCAACGACATCTCGCCCCCCGTGGCACCCATGATGTCAAGTAGGGTTATGGCTCTACGAGTATGGTCTGTAGTGCCTTTGCCGGGTATAAAGCCGTGTTGCCACGGGGAAACAAGCCGTTCGATGACTCCGCTCAGACGGTTAGCAAAGATTTTAGCGTATAGCTTTGAGTCGGAGTTAATCAAAGATATAGGCCTATATGAGGAAGGCAGATGGAGTGGTTTACCCTTCTTATGGAAAATTATAATATTTGTTTGTTTCCAAGATTCAGGGGGAATTGTGTGATATTGGACTCCCAGAAACAAATCCAGCAGAAAGGGAGTTATCTGGTTACCAAGGATTTTATATAAATCCAGTGGGATTTTATCTGGTCCAGCCGCCTTGCCATTGGCCATCTCGGCTAATGCAATCTCTAACTCTATGATCGTAATCTCTCTGTCCAAATGAGTCTTATTTTCTTCATCGATAATTTGATGATTAATATGGTCTGGGAGCCAATTATTTAGGAATGTTGTAATTTCACTATCAGGATGTGAGATATCACTACTATAGAGTTTTTGATAGTATTTATGAAATGCTTTAACAATATCTTTGGGGGTAGAATACTCATTTCCCTCAAATTCAATCTTATTAATATTACTCAATGATTGCTTTTGTCGTGTGCGTAGTGCTAACTGCTTCCCCACATTTTCCCCTGATTCATATAATCTATCCTTATTGGCTTGATAGGTTTCCGCGGCTTTTTGAATTAACTTACTATTAATCTCATTTTTTAAGATCATTATTTTTTTTAAGATTTTCCCAGGATCGGCGGTGGGATCGGCTTGGCCTCTGCGAGACAAATTTAACTGGGAAGCGTGATGGGCCTCAAGATTGGACAACTCCTGCATCATTTCCAAGTTGGATTGTTTTTCTAGCTTTCGCTTATTAGCAACAAATGAAATGGTCTCTCCTCTCAATGCTGCTTTGAAACAGTCCCATACTATAATACGGGGAGCACTGAACTGATTACAGTAAAAAAAAGACTGGGTCCATGATTTAATATACGCTATGTATTCTGGATTAACCAGTAGCCTCCTATCAAAGGACCATTGTGTTATTGGTTTAACTAAATTAACCGTATCAAAGGTAAAGGTCAATGCATTGTGATCGGATAAAGTTTTCGGTGATTTAATTACTTCTATAATATCCTTACGGTTAATGCTAGACATGATATAATCGATTCTAACATATTTGTTATGGGGGAAAGAGAAATATGTATAGCCATCCAAATTTGGCCCCCGGAGTAGACCCCAGACGTCAACCAGGTTGTGACTTTTCATCATCTGATCCAATGCTGTATATACCTTTGGTTTGCGCCCTTTATAATTTTGAGATAAAGAGTTCCCAGAGGACAACCCTATGTCGATGTTAAAATCTCCACAAAAGATCAGGGAACCTGACCAAGAGGCCAATTCTATTTCGAGCTCTCGAAAAAGAGCAGGGCCATCTAAATTTGGACCATAGATTGCACAGATGGTAATACCAGCTGAAGCTGAATTATAACCCATCTGCCATATTTATCGGCTGATTTACGAATTGGGGGGCCTATAATAGGTTTGGCGAAGATGGCTACCCCTCTAGTTTTGGATGTTTGAGATGTAGCTGCCATTAGGTTATAACCAGGTAGTTTAAGTAGATTCCTATCAGAATATGCAATATGTGTCTCTTGGAGACATAGTATATCAACAGGGTTTTGTTGTATTGATTGAAATAACTGAGCCCTTTTATCTTTATGATTGAGGCCTGCCACATTCCAAGTACAAAGACTTATTCTCCCCATAAATTGATTTGAAAGGCTAGCCCGACAAGCTTTGAACACCCATTCTCCATAAGATAAATAATACGGTTTTGCTCTTCTTTCACATTTCTGTAGCTTTTACTCTTAATACAACAAAGTCTATGACCGAATTTGCCAATTTTTCTTTTTTGATTCCCCCCCTTCCCTCCCCCCTCCTCAACCCCCTCCCCAAGGCCTTCCCCGAGGCCTTACCCCCGCCCTCCCCACGAACTCCACCCTATGAGGCATAACAGACTCTCACTAGAGTCTATAGTGATGGAGAGACACCCTGTGACCGTGCCTTATCATTAATTCTGTATACTTCAAATAACGCATGTGTAGGCTAGTGAAAAGGGTATTAAAAAAAAAAAAATGAGAAAAAAGGAAAACATGCAAAGCTATGAAAGAATAAACATCCTAGAGCCACGCAATTCCCTATAAGCCATGCGAAAAAACCCTTAACTGCTAGGAGAGAGATTCATTAAACCGATAATAGATTATACAGCATATTCTAGTCCTATTCTAAGCGATTTTTCCGAAAAGCATTGGAGTTGGTGTTAACTTAGGAATTGCAAAACAAAGCACACCATCCGGTGGCTTTACTGTAGTCAAAATGACCGATGCATTTTAGGGCTCTTAAGGAAAAAAACATATTTACTCAAGAAAAAAAACTAGGTCAGGCTATCTAAAAAAGCCTTAGCTTTGATCTCGGAGGAAAAATTTTTTACCTGACCATTATACAACACCTTGAGTATGGCGGGATTGTTCAAATAGACCTTAGCTTTTTTGTCCAAAAAAGGTTTGATTAGCTGACGGAGGCGCCATCTCCGCTCCACAGTTGTGTGGCAGAAGTCCGGCCTAACAAAGTATGAGATGTCACCTCGGATCCGATGGGCCTCCGGTCTTGCTTTCTCTGCAATGATTTGGCGTAGCAAAAAGTTACCAAAGTAAACGAGGATCGCCCTAGGATATTTGCTTTGCGAGTTGGTAGGCCGCAATGTAGAAGGGGTTCTGTGGACCCGTTGAACTTCCAGTTCCCAGTTCCATGAAGACAACTCAGGAAAAGTATCTTTAAAGAGTTGAATCATAAAGGCGCGTGTATCATCTCCTTCACTTTTTTCCGGTATTCCCAGTACACGAAGATTGTTGCGGCGCATACGATTCTCCATCTGTTCAAGCTTCCACCTTACGTCAGTCATCTCGGCTTCGTGGGCATCAACCTGTTCTTTCACCACAGTTGCTTCCGCCTCAATAACCACAATTCGATCTTCCATGTCTGACATTCTTGTATTGGATGCTGCTACTGTTTTTGAAAGTTTGCGTACCACCCCTTGTACCTTTTGTAGAGCTTGTTGTGCTTTCCGTCCATCCTTTGATGTTTGCTCTCTGTGTGATGCGATTGCCGGCAACACAGTGTCCATTACCGCAGTTAAGGTAGTGTTTTGTTCCTTTGAAGAAGAAGAAGCTCCATGAGAGCTGGAAGCTAATGCGGGGGTGCCTTCCCGGTGAGGGCCTGCTGGGATATGGTGGCTTCTCTTTTTTTTTTGATCACTGTGTGTTTTCCGGCTGAGGCTTCTCCCAGTAGCTCATCCACATCGCTATCTTGAGTGCTGGAACTGGAGCCGGTATGCAGGTCGGATAGAGAATCTAAATCAGAGTCTAAATCATGGTGCCACCCTGGGTCCTCACGACCTTCAGAAATAGTGTAAAATTCAAGAGGTTCCACATCTGTATCAGACGTGATTCCGGCTCCACCTTCGTAGTCAGGCCCAGGCAGTGTTAGGTCTTCAACATTTCCTTCCCCAGCTGGAGCAGAGATGCCTAGGGTTCCAGCAAGTGTCTGCGTTGATGAGGGTGATATTAATTTGTCTTCCTCATTGACAGGATTTAACAATGTCAATTGAATTTCCGGCTGAGGAGCAGTGGATATATTTGTTGCGCCACTTACATCGCTTAAAACGTTTACATATGCTGCTGTGTTAGAGGTAGTTGCTGAAAGCTCAACACGTATTGTTTCTGGCGCTTCTGGTGCATGAGGCTGCGGTTGTGCAATACTTATTGTGGTTTTTTCCGTTGTAGCTACCTCTATCATGGCACCCCCTGGCGTATCTACTGTTACATTTGAGCGCTGCAGCGGGAGTGACGGTGCGGGCAGTGAAAGCGGGTCGGCTGTAGCTACGGGAGTAGCTAACTGTGTAGAGCTTGCTAAAGAGTCTAGATCCACTGGTAATTCAGACGCTGCAGCCACAGACACTATTGCCTCCGTTGACGAATCCGAGCCGGGGAGCGCTGTTGGAGTTACTGGCGGAGCTGCAATCAGCGCTCCGCTTGTTGCGTGATGTTTGGAGGGGGAGGGAGCAGCTCCAGCCGGCGTTTTACGGAGCAAGTCTACCACTGAAGGACCCGGCCCTGGAGTGTTAGTATTCTTTACTGTTCTCTGCTGTTTTGGGAGAAGTTGAAGCTGGGCTTGTCCCCCATCCGATCCGGCAGCTTCGTCCGTTAATGACCCGGCGCGTCTGGCAGCAAGTTTCTGGTCTCGTAGCGCTTGTTTGGCTGCACGAGTCTTCGAGGCAGCTGAAGCCGCCGCCGCTGCATTTTTTGGAGCCATCAGTGTCTTCGTATGGAAGCAGTCAGTGCCAGAAGTGCAGTAGGACTGTTGGTGGAGCCGAAAATAGAGTCTGAGCACCGTGAGGCTGATCGCAGACGCGATGAAATGAAGTTGTGAGCGTGGCTGCTCAGGTAAGTGCAATGAGTCTCCGGGTGGTTTAAGACAGGCGCCACTCATTATTCATCTTGCAGGGTAAGAAGTTATTGCTGGCTTAACCTCTTCTGCCCGAGTTATTCATGCAGTTCTTCGCAGTTGTACATCGCATTTTCACACGGAGTCTTCATAGGTATCACGGGATTCTAACCCCTCCACTAGCCCATTCATTGACTCAGGCACGGGAGAGTGTCTCACAGCGGACTAGTGAGCCGCCGCCATCTTGCCCCCGAGGTCCTAAATAAAGAGAATTATTATATGAAAATTAGGTTTTTAAAAGTTTTTATTTATATTCTTAAGAATTTTAATTGTGTATGTATTTTATTTTGATGTACAAAGTCTGACCTCAATGTGGAATAGACTATGGTTAGAATAGTAAATCTGGCCCTCTTCCTCCCATGAATGCACTTTCCACAGTACTTGATAGATCTCAGTCAGAATAGTAAATTTGACCCCCTCTTCAGTGTATGCACTTTCACAAATGTTTCTTAGATTGGAATTACAATAGAAAATCTGACTTCCCCAGTGTTTATTTGGCTGGAGTTAGAGCAAAAAATAGGCCCCCCAATGCAAACCCTTTCTTCAATGTTTGTTACTCTGGAGTTAGAATAGTAAATCTGACCCCACCCCCAAATGTATTCTCTTTGCCAAATATTTATTAGATTAGAGGTAGGATATGTCTCTCCTTAACCCAATGAATGCACTTTCCCCAATGTTTGTTATATTGGAGTTTGAATAGTTAATCTGATGATGACATTTTTGCACTTTCCTTGATATCTGTAAAACTGGAGTTAGAATAGTATATCTGCCCCCACCCCGCCAACGTATTACATTTTTTTTCTAATGGTGATGAGAATGTAACTAGAAAAGAGTATGATTCTGGATTGGAGTTTGTTTGCTACATGTGACTGGATTTTTATATAAAACCAAATAGAGAATATTTAATGTAAAAGTACTTCTTGGTTTATTTTATTTCCTTTTATTATAGGTCAACAGTGACTTTTTCAACGTATTTTCTATTTTTGTTGTGTGCTATTAGTATATATAAAATATTACTTCCTACTTTCAAAAATTATTTCTAATGATTTACCTAATCTAAAATACGTTTTTGTTCTGTTCCATTTATTAATACATTTTATAATAATGTATTTTCTTATTTGGGTAATACTTCACTAGGGTATGTAAGCACTATAAAAAAGGTTTGGAAATGCCCTTGATCACAGGAAAAATCAAGTCAAAAATCTCAGAAAGACGAAAGTTTATGTTGGCTGTCTGGAAACTGCACCAAATACATTCAGATTGCAAGCAGAAGTCTGCATCACATGCATTGACCTACTTTTGTTAAAAGATTGCTGAAAGTCTTTAGGTCACATCATTGCCTTTCCAAAAATTTGCTATACCCTCAATTTCACTTCAATGTACAAAAATAATGGTGTGTCAGATTCAATGGTGTAGTAAGGTAAGAATACATTCCTGGATTTACTAACACTTTGCACTGGGTTTGCATTATAAAACAGAGGCAAACGCAGTGCAAAATGTTGTGTTGAGATTGACTTGCTAAAGCCACTCCTGAATTTCATTGGAATGTTGGCTAACATAACTTAAAGTAGCACTATGCACTACTTTGCACCACTTTGAGTAAAGGTATCTATCCATGGGTGGCACATAGTAGTTGCCATGCAACCACACATAGGCTTTGAGACAAATCTGTATCTACTAACAATAGTAGAATGGAGTTTGTTGCAAAGAGGTATGCCTCCTCGAGGTAGGCATAACAGTGGAGCAAATTGTAAAGCTGTCCACATTCCCTACTTTGCATGTACTGTGCAGAACACATTCAAAGTGTGAAAGTATTAAAGCATAGTTTTTGTATTGGGAGGATACACTTCCATTATAAAACCTTTGCTTGGCAGAAAGCAAACACCCTTGCACTCTGGTGCAAGGATGTGTCTGTTAACCAAAGGTAGTCAAAAGTGCATCAGCACAGGGTTAGACAAAAACAGAGACATATCTTAGAAGATACTGCACTCTTTTTCTCTCTCTTTTTGATACAACACAGCTCAACAACTTTAGTTGTTATGCTGCGTTTGTGGCAAAAATTGGTAGATCTGCCTCTAAGGGACTGATTACGATCTCATCTGGAAAGCATTCTGACCGAATCAGTTCCGGAATGCCCTCCGAACAATTCGGATCTGGGAAGTCCGACCAAGCGATTATGATGCATACGGATGCTTCCGGATATGATTCGGTCGGACTCCCTTTGACTTCAATGAGAGCCTGTGTCCCAAACGAGAACACAGGCTCCCATGGACAAAAGGGGTAGTTGGGTGTAAACCTTGCACCCTGTGGCGGGCAACCATTGGTGCCTGCCACACCATGCATGGTTGGAAAGAGGGGACCAATGGGTATTCCCACTGACCCAATTCGGAGCAGGCCCCGGGTCAAGGGGGGCCTGGTATGGCCCCCAAAGTGAGAATCCAACAGCCGATTTGTTTTGTAACAACCGATTCAGAAAAGCTGTCCGAATCTGACATCCTAATCGCTCGGCTGGAAACGCGCTCTGTAGAGTGCTATGATTTGTCTCAGACGGACTTGGTTACTCCTAGTACCTTTCGGAACTGAGTCGGACATTTTGAACGCTGTACAGCCATTGTATTCACTCTGAAAGGCGGGTTCAGTATCGGATTTGGATTAATCGAATGCCGTTCGGAGCCTTTCCGGACGACATTGTAATCGATCCCTAAGTGTTCCTAACAGGCTGCATGATGGGACCCTTAACTCACACAGTGTCAAGCACTTTCAAATGATGTAACTGTAGCTGAGGTCAGTAGTCCAGGAGGAGAGTGCTAAGTACTTGTCAGGAACAGCAATGGTGTAAGAGACATGGGAGATATACATATAGTTTCCTACTTTCTAAGATATGTCTTTGTGGGACCAGGGAACTTCATACACCAGTCAACTTTCCAATACTCTAACTCATCAACTAGTTTCTGGACTTACTCTTGTTCACCTTGAATGGAAGTTCATTTCTGAATTGAGTCAGCACTGCTGGGGAATGCCACTGAGTTCCAGGCTCATTTTGAAGCTTTTGTCAAGAGCGGCCTAACTCAACCTGGATCACTCAGAAGACTTAGACAACAAATCGGATTATCTACATTATGTGAGCCATGATCTATGCAACTCTTGTGTTATATATATATCAGAACTGCTCCATAGAGAAAAATGGCAGGCGGGATGGATAGAGCTAAGGAAGGTCTAAAAATAAAGCCTACCAGACTCACGTTCACTGAGAATCCCTCAGTGTATGTAAAATTAGAATGTTTTTTAGGTTTGTTGCTTCATTTCATATGGGGAGCAAAAAAATGGCAACAAATGAATGGCAATGGAACATATCTGTATAATATCTATTCAGACCTGATTCCTATCTTTGTATAAAACTCTGCTCTTTGTGTAATTTTTCTAACACTAGATTGTATTTGCTTTGTGCGTGAAGTGGTGATAAGTAACACTGTAAGCAAGACCTTTCAATAGGTTTTACATGACTGTATTAAGAAACAAGTGCTATAAAAACAGGCTGGCAACAATGTCCTAAAAGACAAACCAAACAAGAGGGGATCATTATTATGGCGGAAGGACCTCCACCCTCGGGCCGGCAGTGGCGGTCCTTCCGCCATCACCAAGCTCATTACCCACTGCCAAATTAGGATGGCAGTGGGTATCGCGTCAGACAAAAAGTCCGTCCGCCGCTATTCTGCCAAAAACAATCGCACCGATTGCCTGGCGGATGGTGTTGGGCCCCTGAAATGGTGGCGCGCCTAGCAGGCACCGTCCACCAGATCAGGATGTGGGTTTAGGAAGGCCTTTCCATGGCAACAAAGCTGCCATGGAAAGGTTGGCGGGGATTAGGTTTGGGGGCCATTGCGTGCCCCCTTGTGTGGAGGGTGTCATTGCACTGGGGGGTACCCATGGTAACCCCCTCATTTCCATACACCAAGTGGTGCCTGCCACATAGTGCAGGGAAATTCTGTGCATGCACTTTTCACATTGATTGCGTTGCTGCAGCCAGCAGCACCGCCTCAATGTGAAAAGCTCAGGATGCGCCCGCCAGTAGGGCAGCCGCATCCTAATCACAGTGGAGAGACCGCTGCATGTCTGGCGGGCAGTCCCAAACACAGCTACGATGGCGGGTGGACCTAGACCGTCCACTATCGTAATCATCCCGAAGGGCTCTGCTAATACTGTAGAAACAGAACCCAGAACTTAAAAGGAACCTGAGAGAAAATAAATAAAATATGAGATCCACAGTTTTCTTCACTTTTGCATGAATTTTGTTTTTATAATTCAGTGGGTCTTTATTGTGCTTTAACTTACTTTTCAACGCCTAGTGGATTTTCCAGGCTACCATCTTCATGTACTTGTGCGGAATTGCAGAGAGAGTGTATTTATACATGCCAATGTTTCGAAACACAAAAGATTGTGAAAAAGTCAGGTCAAATTATTTTCCCCGTTGACGCACATTGAATCAGGGGCAATTTTAGACAAAAGACAGATAAAAATTAAGCAATTTTTGCCTTTAAAAAATCAGGAGTCGTCTGCCAGATTGGATCTGTTGGAATTTGTGAGTATTTAATAAGAGGAACAACTTTCACGGTTCAAGATCTAGCCTACGTAGCATGCCGTAAGCACAAATACCAACATTTAGAGACAGAAAAAAGGGAGGTTTTGAAAAAAATCAAGGAAATTATTTTCTCCATTAACATGCACTGAAGTGGAGGCAAATTTACGTGACAGAAATCAATACACACTTTCAGCATAAAACATTCACAAGTCTCTTGTCTGAGCGGGTGTTTTGGCATGTAAGATCTCTACAGAAACGGGTGAGTTTGAGCCTAATGCTAGTATACATGAAACTTAGAGCAATGATTATATGTTTCCCTCATTACAAGACAAAGGAACCCAATCACTTGATGGAAACATGTTACTTTCACCAAAAATGTATCTAATGAGCAGGTAGCAGGATCTTATCCTGGAGGAAGCACAAGACGTCCTTGGAGAGAAGAACTCCCAGTTGTCAATACTGAAAACGAGATTATGCTGTGCTGAAATATGCAGATGTACTACCCTGAATAAAATGGCTCTAGTCATACTACAGCCATGAAACATAGCAAGCATAATCAATGCTAAAAGACACTTTCAATTCCTTAGACTACGGAAACGCCTTATACGCCGAAATCAACAAAACTCTTCTACACAAACTCCAGACCATCCAGAACAATGCAGCCAGACTTGTCCTCAGGACTCCGCGACATGAGCATATGACCCAACACCTACGAAGTCTCCGCTGGCTCCCCGTCGAAAAGAGGGTCACCTTCAAACTCCTCACCCACGCCTACAAATCCCTCAACAACATAGGACCCAATTACCTCAGTAAGAGACTATCCTTCCACGTGCCCAAGAGGAACCTCTACTCAGCCGACCTCGCCCTAGCAGAGGTTCCCCGCATCTGCAGAAAGAGAACCGGCGGGAGAGCTTTCTCCTACATGGCAGCGAAGACCTGGAACAAGCCCCTTGTAAACATCAGACGCTGCCCCACCCTGCACACGTTCAAGAAGGACCTCAAGACCTGGCTTTTTGACAGGCCTGGAGCTTCCGCCCCGCCCCCCCCGGGCCTTGAGACCCTCATGGGTGAGTAGCACGCTATACACCCCCCTTATTGATTGATTGATTGATTGATTGATTGATTGATTGATTGATTGATTGATTGATTGATTGAAGCAATTTCCATATTTGATTATATTACATGTTGGCACTCACAGTCACATGTGGATTTATTCAAACAATAACACTGAAGTATAATATATGATTATGATTTCAAAACCCAACCCACCCTCTTTTTTCCAGGAGGAAAAATTCTCCACAACAATGCAGTAGAAAAGACCCTCGTTTTATCTTCATTATCCCTCTCCGTATCATCCTCGGGACCTCAGAAACAGCACCCATAAAAGGATTGGCAGTGAATTTATTTTTGCAGACTGTAGGATGACACCCATGATTCATTTTGTTGATATGTTTAACACAACCGCAATTAAAAATACTGAATATTTGATTCAAATATTTTCTTTTTCCAGGGTCTACAGACTCCTTCCAGCCACATACAGGTATTGTTGGGACTTAAATCTGGCCCATCTGTATCAAACGTATTTTTGTGGTACTGTCCTTAATGTCGTCCACCTGCTCTTGTACGCTAAAGGAAGTGTTCGGAAGATGGATGCAACATTCAGTACCTACAATATCGCAAACTTCCAACTTTGGCAGCTAAGAGGTAATCTATTGCCATTTTGCTTTGAATTAGCATCTTTTCATAGGCATCTGCTTTTCTTTGTTACTAATCCTAAAGTTATTGCAGTAGAAACCTGTCTAAAGGATGACATCAAAGAGTCTCATAGTGGGAACAATGTATCCTGAAAAACAAGTCTGATTCCAATCTAAGAGTCAGCCAAGGTAGACTCTTGATCCACAAAAGAAGCTGTTGCAAAAAAATAAGTAAGGAATGTTCTCTCCTGTTAAATCAGGTTACTATGTGCAACAGAAACTATAGAGACGTTTGCTTCTTGATGCTCGCAAACAAATCCTGACAAAGTCATTACAAGATGAGTCACATCTGGCATATTCCGGTTCACAGGACTGTTAAACTTTTCAATGCCTGGGTAGGAAGTGGGAGAGATGATGGCAAACTCTAACCGTTGTAGCTCATATTAGAGAAAATTAAGGCAAGTGTTGTTATAACTGATAGATACTCTTTTCAAAGGAACGATTTCCCCTCGTATCAGCAGGCATGTGCATGCAAATTCATAATGGGACAATCGGGCTGTACAGAGGTGTTGAGTTTTTGTAGCGAGGAATAGTGCAATCCCTGAATGAGGCATAGCAACATTTAAAGTACAACTTAGCCCAATATTTTCAGATTCTTCAACAAGATTTGCAGCCACTTCTGCAGACCTTAAAAATGAAGGTTCCCATCGCAACTGTTCCAGAATTGAAGAGTAATACGCTCTGAGATTTTTCTGATCTCCATGACTTTGTATCAACATTCCAAATGCAAATCCATTATGCTCATGACAATACCAAGTAGTTTGGCATAATCAGGGATCCCTAAGGCAGGTCCAGAGGGTAGTGCCTCCTTAATCTTTACAGATTCATTTTCTGCTTCATTAGGCCACTGTAATGGCTCAGGGGTTTCTTTTCTTAGATAACTCTGTAAAGGCTTCGCAATGCTCAGCCATGCCCAGAAAGGCTATGTATCTTTGAGGTACTTATAGGGTGGGCAGCTTATGAATAGCTTCAGCTCATTCAGACGACAGGTAACGATTGCCATGAGAGATTTCATGACCAAGGTATTGCACCTGGGGAAGGCAGAACTGTAATTTCTCCTTTGAAGCTTAATGACCTTTTATAGCCAATTCGGCGAGGAGATATATGGAGTCCGTGCAATTATCTAGCAGATGCCAAAAGTAGGTTGTCACCATAGTGGACTAAAGTAGAACCCATGGGGGAAAAACGTATTTAGATCCTTTTTCAGGGCCTGGAAAAATATTAAAGGAGATTCTGGAAATCCTTGTTGCAAAAGTTGAGAACTTTGGAATGTGAATGAGAAGAGATACAGGCTCTTGTCATATATGGGGATGGAAAGGAAAGCAGATCAAAGGTCATCCACGGAAAACATTGGACGCTTGCTATGATGTAGGAAAGGATGGTAGCAGGTTTGGGGACCAGAGGAAAACTTAGGATAATCACATTATCATTGTCTCTAAGGTTCTAAAAGGATCTCTATATGTTGGTTTTCCTAGCCTAGTAATTGGGGAAAATGTGGGTATTGTAGCTACTAACAATAAGTACCAAACCCATTGCCTAATCAAATCAGCTATTACAGAGCAGATCCCTTCCTGCGCCTTGAAAGCGTAATTGGGCATTCTTTGCAGTTTGTTCTGATGGTCAACCTTCATTCTCACTGCTGCCATTGGTGACATGAATTCCACATTGTTGGATCACAATGTAGATAGCACATGTGAAAGCAACATAAATCAAGAAATATGACAGTTTAATTTGCATTGCTTAGACAACTTATGCTCTCATATCATACAGTGAATCTGGAACACAACTTACAAGTGCAAAATGTATACAATTTAGCTTATAGAATGTGTCCATATAACAGATTAGTTGGGCTGAGCAAAAAGGATTTTTTATATCGCTAATGGATCCTACAGAATTGGATACGGGATCAATAATATAAGGGGGAACGCGTTGACGAAATAACAACTACATTTCAGGAGATGGCTAAGAGAGGTAAATTAGGAAATTCAGAGATTTAGAGCTGATCGACTAGCACCTGTGTGAGACAGGCAGGAGGCCTACTATTAAAGACACAATTTATATAGGAACCTTACTGATCTACCGGAATTAAGTACTTCATGGCACAGTCAAAACCTGTCCGGCTGCCCTAAAATTCATGATAAGAATTTTGAGTAACCTGATGAAACCCCAATTCATAAGGAAGGGCTGGTACATTAGCTTCAATGTTGGAATAATTATGTTTCCAATGTACCAGCAGTGGGCAGGCAAAACATGACTCGTCTGCTACCGGGCCCTCTATCTGGCTCCTCCGAATGCTTCTCCCAACTCTCCATCTTCACTTTCCCTCCCCCTTTGGTACTTCCTTTCCAGGACTCCCGCCCCACATCCTTAATGGTTCCCTAGATAATCTTCAACTTAAATTACATCTATTTCAACTCTATATTCTGTTGTTTCCACCTTAGGACACTACGCATTGTTTAGCGACTTTCACCAACTTAGCCAACTTCTCAATCTGACATCAGATGTGGATAGTTATTAACTGACTCCTAACAGTCCATAACAATCCCTACCCATAAGCAGCACATATACCTTCCCGGGCGATCTTTGTATGGTGGGTTGTATCCATGTATTTCTCAAATACATCCTGAGGCCTGCCTAAATAATCAACTTCACTCTTATTTTGCTTACAATTCAAGATTTTAGTCCAGTTGGTTTTCACGGGGCACACATCTGTTTTCACAACCAACATTTCATCCTTCGCTACTCTCATTCTCTATCATTTCTATTGACAATTTTTGGCCATGACACTTTCTCCGCCTGTCTTTCTAGCACTTCTCTCTGCACCACCAATCACAATAACTAACTGGCATCTGCTAAATTCAGTCTGTAAAGTTCAAACACACTCTCCAATTAATCAGAACTGAGTGAGGTTTTAACGGATGTTAGGGAATTGTTTCTTGATATTTATTAAAGCACAGGGTACTGGAACATAATTCTAGGCACAGCTTCTGAGCAATCCCTCAAGGGAGGAAGGATGGAGAAGGGAAGACCCTCGTCATCAGTGCATATTCAATGAGGAAAAGGGAACACCTCCTAGACAGTTGCTCTAAGGTCTGTCTCAAACTTTTAATAGTAATTGTAGGGCTTCGTTCTCTGTGGTCTCTACACCCCTACCTAGACGGACCTTACTCTGGTCCTAGACTGATCATTAGCAGTAGACTGAACTTCTTGTCTGCTTGTTTGTACCCCTCTATTGGGCGCTTTACTATCAGTCAGTTGTATCACTGTGTTCACTTGTGCATTACCTCCTGGTGCTCCAGCCAATGACATTTCCACAGGTGCTACTCTGTTTCCATGTGCGGAAGCGACTGCAGCTCCTTCGACCGGCATGAGGAAATTGTCCAACAAATTTTCCTCCTGTGTGTCCTCACTGTCTGTCTCCTTCTCCTGTGGTTCACAGATCTATTAAAATAGATATGGAGGAAGTGGAGAAGTTGGAGCACAAGCCCTAACTCTGTCCCTAAGGTGAGTGATATGGTATTCTAATTTATCTTGGGTATCTCTCAAACCTGGGACTTGGGATTCATGCTTACGTTTGTGTGCCTCCTCATGCCTTTGTATGAAGAGAGGCCATTCTTCTGAATCCGTCTTGTTCTAAAGATTGTTTGTACATAGTATGGGCAGTAGTCCCTTTCAGTCTGTACTCGTTATGTTTAGATTTTGTGGCCCCCCTTCTCTGTTTCATATTTTAGACTCGCACATGGGTAACAAGGAAGTGGTCTGCCCACCTTGTACCTGCAGCTCATCCCATGGAGAGAGGTAGTTAAGGAGTGGGAACAACAGGTCAGGTTTCACTCAGTTAAAATTAACTGATCTCAAGGTGGAGGGAGGGAAGGTTTTGCATTCCGACACCCAAAGATGCCCTTGCGTTCAATGAAGCTTCAGGCGACACCACGGGTGGCTTGGGAAGAATGTCAGGACTGCTAGATCAGAGGGCCTCTTTCACTCACCCGTTAATCCTTCAAGGATCTATGCTTCAGGTCCTTTGGCTCCTGCCTATCTTCCTAGTTATCCGACTATTTCTATAGCCTGCACACTCTAAACCATGGATTCACACTCATTTTATGTTTATTGGACTACTCCAAATCCCACCTGCCCAACCACCTTATTTTTCCTGTCTTCTACCTAGAAAGCAATTGTGCACACCCTTTTACCAACATATTTACAGCCATAAGACAATACAGGATATGCCAGGTAAGCAAGTGAACAAATATAATCTAGGCACATTTAGACTTTACATACATTTTGGTCAGTTGTACTTATGTTTTTAGCCAATCATCCATTTCCATTGCTAGGCCTAGGTCCACCGCAGTACCCCTGGAAAAACCTTCCCTAACCTCTGGTGTCTGGGGTCGCAATGCAGAGTCCAGTCAAGTTCTCTCCTGTTTTCTGCTTGTGGAGGTGATTTACCACTGCCAATACACCATCTATTAAAAATAGAACACAACACCTTGGGAAGCCCTTCAGTTTTTATTCCATTTCAATTGAATAGAGCTCATAAGAGAAATTGGTCAGTTTGAGCCTAATACTAAAATACATTAAATTTAGGACTGTTTATATATAATTTCCCTCAATACAAGCTTATGGAACCTAATCATGTGACAGAAATGTGTTACTTTTAGCAAAACCGTATCTGATCAATTGGCAGACTATTCTCCTGGAAGAGGTGCCAGACGCCCTTGAGAGGAAGACAGCATTCATGGATACATAACTGAGTGTATTATTCTCCTTGTTAGACGGGGACCCGGAGGGTTGGCCGAGTACAGGGGGGAGAGGCCTCCGGTGAGGGTCCTCTCTGGTAATCGTACAGACAGGTAACTTCCCCCCACAGATAGACACCACACAGGGATGAGTTCTGCACACTTTTATATATCTTTAAGCAAGGTATTTGACGGTACAGCAGGACCAAGATACGAGGATCCTGTCGCTTCGAGTCTCTTTGGGGGAAAAGGGTAGCGGGACAGTCTCAGTACCGGACAGGTACGGGGGTCGCAGGTGTGGAGCTCACAATCCTCGAGCTGGTGGATTCGCAAATAGGGGCCGCGGCAGCGCCAGCAGGCCTCCAAGATGGTTCACGAAAGGTTGAGCCACGGCAGCGCCAGCAGGCCTTCAAGATGGTACACGAAAGGTTGAGCCGCGGCAGCGCCAGCAGGCCTTCAAGATGGTTCACGAAAGGTTGAGCCGCGGCAGCGCCAGCAGGCCTTCAAGATGGTTCACGAAAGGTTGAGCCGCGGAAGCACCAGCAGGCCTTCAAGATGGTTCACGAAAGATTGAGCCGCGGCAGCGCCAGCAGGCCTTCAAGATGGTTCACGAAAGGTTGAGCCGCGGCAGCGCCAGCAGGCCTCCAAGGATGAGTTTGTCTCGATGTCTCTCGACTCCAGGATACAACTGCCTTCCTGCTCTGGAGCTGCCCCAGTTATAGGCCTGGCGCCCTTTGATGTCCGGACCCTCGCACTTGGAGGTCGGGAGGTCCGGGATGAGGGAGTCCAGACACCCAGCAGGGGGGTGGAGCCAGCGCCCAGGGAGGCTGGGGGCGATCGACACTTGGCGGAGGGGAGCCGTTGACACTCCTTCTCCCATTGACCTGCCAAGTGGTCTCTCCACCCCCTGGGTGGATGGTGGTGCCTCGATGTCAGGGGCCTGGCTGGGCCCGAGGTCGACCCGAGGCCACGAGGCCTAGTTGAGTAGTGTCCAAAAATGGCAGCTGGGCCGGGGACATGGGTTCTGGAAAGGACCCGGGCCAGCCGATACGGTTGTGTTCAGGAGCCAGGGTTCCGTCGGGGAAGGGCCGGAGGTTGCCCCGGCGGGTTGCAGGGGCCGTTCTTGTCCGGGGAACAGGGGGAGCAGGGGTCCGCGACCCGCCATGCGGGGAGGGGACAGCCCGGCCACGAGGCCTGTCCAACATGCGTTCCCCCCAGCTGAAGGCAGGGAGAGTCAGCCATCCTCTTGGGTACTCTCCTCACCGAGGCGGAAGAAGCGGGACAGGCCATCTGCGTTGGCGTGATCTTGGCCTGGGCGGTGCTCCACAGTGAAGTCCATTCCCTGCAGGGAGATGGACCAACGCAACAGCTTCGGGTTTTCTCCCCGCATCTGCATCAGCCATTGCAGGGGTCGGTGATCTGTTTGTACCCGGAAGTGGGTACCGAAGAGATAGGGTCGGAGCTTCTTGAGGGCCCACACTACGGCGAAGGCCTCCCGCTCGATGGTGCTCCAGCGCTGTTCTCGGGCCAGCAGGCGTCGGCTGATGAAGACCACTGGCTGATCGACCCCCTCGGTGTTGAGTTGGGAGAGGACGGCCCCTATGCCATGATCTGAGGCGTCCGTCTGCACTATGAATTCCCGGCTGTAGTCGGGGGCTTGGAGCACGGGGGCGGTGCACATGGCGGACTTCAGGTTCTCAAAGGCCGCCTGACATTCCAGCGTCCAGTTGACTTTCTGGGGGTTCTTTTTGGATGTGAGTTCTGTGAGTGGCCCTACAATGCTGCCATAGTCTTTTACGAAGCGCCGGTAGTACCCGGTGAGCCCCAGGAAGGCTCTGACCTCTGTCTGGGTGGCCGGGGGCTCCCAGGCCTGGATGGAGGCAATCTTGTGCTGGAGGGGGGCCACCAGGCCACTTCCCACCTGGTGTCCCAGGTAGGTCACGGACCCTTGGCCGATCTGGCACTTGCTGGCCTTGATTGTTAGCCCGGCCTGCCGGAGGGCGTTCAGGACCTCCCGGAGGTGGTGGAGGTGTTCTGCCCAGTGGCGGCTGTACACAGCAATATCATCCAGATAGGCGGCGCTGAATTCCTCCAGACCCGCCAAGACTTTGTTCACGAGTCTCTGGAATGTGGCGGGTGCGTTTTTCATTCCGAATGGCATTACCTTGAAGTGGTAGTGGCCGTCCGGGGTGGAGAAGGCGGATCGCTCCTGGGCACCTGGAGTGAGGCCGATCTGCCAATAGCCCGCTGTCAAATCGAAGATGCTCAGGTAGCGGGCGGCCCCCATGCGGTTGATCAGCTCATCTGCCTGGGGAATGGGGTGAGCGTCGGTCCTGGTGACGGCGTTCAGACCCCGATAGTCTACACAGAACCTGAGCTCAGGGGCGACGGCCTTGGGGACCAACACGACTGGGCTGGCCCAGGGGCTGTCGGACGGCTCGATCACTCCCAGAGCTAGCATCTTGGAGACTTCCGACTGGATGCAGGCGCGTACTCGATCAGGCACCCTGTACGCCCTGTGTCGGATAGGAGGGTTATCCCCGGTGTCAACGTCATGGAGGCACCAGGGGGTGACCCCAGGGATGAGGGAGAACAGGTCGGCAAACTGTAGTAGCAGTTCTCGGCAGTCTGGCGTTGCGCTGGGGACAGGGCCTCGGAGAGGTGGACTCCCTCCACGGAGCTGTCTTTCTCAAGCGTTTTCAGGAGATCGGGGAGTGGCTCGGAGTCTTCTTCAGCCCCACTGTCGGTAGCCATCAGGAGGCTAAGTTCGGAGCGTACAAAGTGGGGCTTGAGTCTGTTAGCGTGGATGACCCGCAGGGGGTTTCGGGGGGACTCCAGGTCCACCAGGTAGGTGACGGGGCCCTTGCGCTCCACCACTTTGAAGGGTCCTGTCCATTTGTCCTGGAGGGCGCAAGGTTCAACCGGGGACATCACCCAGACCTGTTGTCCCGGCTCGAACTCGATGGATGAGGCATTCTGATCATACCAGCGCTTCATGTTCTCTTGGCTGGCTTCGAGGTTGGCTCTGGCGAGTTCCCTGAACCGCCGGGTCTGGTTACGGAGAGTCAAGAGATACTTATATACATCAGGGGGAGTCTTCTGCGGCACCACCTCCCATCCTTCTTTGACTAGGCTGAGGGGGCCCCGGACGGGGTGTCCATACAAGAGTTCGAACGGACTGAAGCCCAGGGATTTCTGGGGGACCTCCCTGTAAGCGAACAGGAGGCACGGGAGTAGCACGTCCCATTGGCGACGTAGGGGTTCTTCCAGGCCCATGATCATCCCTTTCAGGGTGCGGTTAAATCGTTCTACTAGTCCGTTCCCCTGCGGGTGATAGGGGGTCGTGAATTTGTAGGTGACCCCGCACTGTTGCCATAGGGACTTCATGTACTTGGAGATAAAGTTCGTGCCCCTGTCACTGACGACTTCTCGGGGGAAGCCCACCCGCGAGAAGATCCCCATCAGGGGTCGGCCCACCGCGGGCGCCGTCACGGTCCGGAGAGGTATGGCCTCGGGATAGCGGGTGGCATGGTCCACCAGGACAAGGATGAACCGGTGTCCCTGTGCTGTCCGGGGCTCCATGGGCCCCACAATGTCTATTCCCACCCGCTCAAAGGGGGTGGTGATGATGGGAAAGGGTTGCAGGGGGACCTTCAGTTTTCGACCGCTTTTCCCGCTGGCCTGGCAGGTGGGGCAGGCCCGGCAGTGGTTCGCTACATCGTTCCGCATCTTCGGCCAGTAGAAGTGGGTCACCAGGCGGCTCTACGTCTTGTCCTGCCCCAGGTGCCTGGCAAGGGGCACATCGTGTGCCAAGTTCAATAGGAAGTCTCTGAATCAGAGGGGGACCACCAGCACCCGGCTGGCTCCAAGCTCGGCGATCTTTTGCTCACTGTAGAGCAGCTCGTTGTCCCAGTAGATCCAGTGGTCCCCCGATGTATCTCCTGCGCTCTGGGCTATGGCTTGTTGTCGGAGGCCCTCGAGGGAGGGACACGCTCTTTGTTCCTGGCGGAACTGTTCTTGAGTGGGGCCACCTTCTTGGCGCCACTGGGCCAGCTCCGGGAGGTCTTGGGTTGACCCCGTTCTTCGTTGTCGGACCCCGGAGGACCAGGCTCAGGGGTGGTTTCTTCGGTGACAATCGGCGGGGGAGGCTCGGGCCACTCTGGTTCCTCTTGGCTGGCGATGGCGCGGGCGGCCATGGATCGGGTCGTTACGCAGACCCATTCAGGGAGACCAAGCATCCCCAGGTGCTCCCTCCGCTCAACGGCTGACCAGGGGGAGCTTTCAAGGTCGTTCCCCAGAAGGCAGTCCACTGGGGCATCGTCGCGGACAGTTACTTTTAGCATGCCGGACACCCCCCCCCCACTCGAAGGGGATGCGGGCCATCTGGCACAGCCTTTCGGAGTTGTCTGCCGACCGCACTGGACAAAGTACTTTTGGTATTATCTGGTCAGGGGTCACAGGTGGCAGCGGACTGCGGTCACACTGGCCCCTGTGTCACGGAGGGCTTCCGCCCGGCGTCCATTGATTGTGACCCACTGGCTGTATTTCTGCGTGTTGGCGGGGATGGGCGCCCGTGGGACCATGTCGCTCTCTCCTAGACAGACCAGGGACATGGCAGCTGGTTCCCACTCGGGCTGGTACGGCTCGTACTCTTCGGCGTCTCCTTGGCCTGGCTCTTCTCCCAGAGCGGCGGCGGTGATCTGGCGGTTCATGGGACTCTGATTTTTCGGGCAGTTGGGATCATTGGCGTAGTGGCCGGGTCGCTGGCATTTGTGGCAGGTAACGTTGGCGCGGAAACCTGATCGCGTTGGAGGGCTACCTCTTCCGGCCGGGGGCGGGGGGTTGCTAGTGGAGGGCACCATGACGGTGTCCCGGCCCCGACCCTGGCCTCCTCCTCCTCCCCGTGGCCGGTGGGGCCCTTGGGAGGCTCTGTTTTGCTCACTGGGCCAGTTTCGAGGGACTCGGGTGCTTTCCCATCGGTCTGCTTCCATGGCGAGTTTCCGAGGTTCGGTCAGTTTACTATCAAGGAGGTGCTGTCTTAGTTCTACAAAGCAATTATTGGAGAGGTGCTCCCATACAATAAGGTTGAATAATTGCTCGTAGGTGGTGACCTGGCTGCCCTTGATCCATCCCTCAAAGGCTCGGCTAAAAAAGTTCACATACTCCACCCAAGTTGTACCAGGGATTCGTTTGCAGTCCCGAAATCTCTGCCGGTACATCTCGGGCAGGAGCCCATAGCGAGTGAGGAGGGCGGCCTTCATGTGGTCGTAGGATGTCATCTGGTGGTCGGGGAGTTGCAGCAGGGCGTCTCTTCCTTCGTTAACGAATTTACCCCATAGCCCGGCTCCCCAGTCGCTCTGTGGAATTCGGTGGGAGGTCATCGCTACCTCGTAGGCTTTAAACCATTGCTGGATATCATCGTTCCGGTAGTATTCCCGGACGACGTCTTTGGGGATGTGGACCTTGGGGTCCGTCGGAGCAGTGGGGCTCTGGTGCCTGGAGGCGCCGAGGTCTTTGTTCTGCCGTCGAATTTCTAGCTCCTTCAAGTTGCGCTCATGCTCATAGGCTAGTCTTTTTTCTTCCAGCTCCCTCTGGCTCTTTTTCTCTTCTCGTTCTTCCCTGAGCCGTAAGTGTTCGAGTGTTATTTTTTGTTCTGCCAATTTGAGTTCTCCATCTAAGCGGAGTCGAGCCAGCTCCAATTCGTGGAGCCGGCTTTTCTCCCGTTCTCGGGCCTCTTCGGACGAGAGGCCCGATCTTCTTTCGTCTGCAGGGGTGGCACTTGTTTCGATGGTTTCGAGGCTTTGATTTTGGGGTGGGGATGTTTCCGTCTCCACCCAAGCTTCTAAGGCGTGCTTGAGGTCATCTTTCGTGCTCAGTCCCGTGGTAGCAATGCCTAGCTCTATGCAAAATTGCTTTAGTTCTTTGTGGCTGTATTCTTCCAGCTTTTCCATCTGAAATTTTTCCGTTGTTCCACTCTCCTTTGTCGTCATGGTGGCTGTGTGTCGTGGGGTGAGTTACTCTCTGTACGATTATGCGTTGGCTCGGATCGCGCCGCTGGCCACCAATGTTAGACGGGGACCCGGAGGGTCGGCCGAGTACAGGGGGGAGAGGCCTCGGGTGAGGGTCCTCTCTGGTAATCGTACAGACAGGTAACTTCCCCCCCACAGATAGACACCACACAGGGATGAGTTCTGCACACTTTTATATATCTTTAAGCAAGGTATTTGACGGTACAGCAGGACCAAGATACGAGGATCCTGTCACTTCGAGTCTCTTTGGGGGAAAAGGGTAGCGGGACAGTCTCAGTACCGGACAGGTACGGGGGTCGCAGGTGTGGAGCTCACAATCCTCGAGCTGGTGGACTCGCAAATAGGGGCCGCGGCAGCGCCAGCAGGCCTCCAAGATGGTTCACGAAAGGTTGAGCCGCGGCAGCGCCAGCAGGCCTTCAAGATGGTTCACGAAAGGTTGAGCCGCGGCAGCGCCAGCAGGCCTTCAAGATGGTTCACGAAAGGTTGAGCCGCGGCAGCGCCAGCAGGCCTTCAAGATGGTTCACGAAAGGTTGAGCCGCGGCAGCGCCAGCAGGCCTCCAAGATGGTTCACGAAAGGTTGAGCCGCGGCAGCGCCAGCAGGCCTTCAAGATGGTTCACGAAAGGTTGAGCCGCGGCAGCGCCAGCAGGCCTTCAAGATGGTTCACGAAAGGTTGAGCCGCGGCAGCGCCAGCAGGCCTTCAAGATGGTTCACGAAAGGTTGAGCCGCGGCAGCGCCAGCAGGCCTCCAAGGATGAGTTTGTCTCGGTGTCTCTCGACTCCAGGATACAACTGCCTTCCTGCTCTGGAGCTGCCCCAGTTATAGGCCTGGTGCCCTTTGATGTCCGGACCCTCGCACTTGGAGGTCGGGAGGTGCGGGATGAGGGAGTCCAGACACCCAGCAGGGGGGTGGAGCCAGCGCCCAGGGAGGCTGGGGGCGATCGACACTTGGCGGAGGGGAGCCGTTGACACTCCTTCTCCCATTGACCTGCCAAGTGGTCTCTCCACCCCCTGGATGAATGGTGGTGCCTCGATGTCGGGGCCTGGCTGGGCCCGAGGCCGAGGTCGACCCGAGGCCACGAGGCCTGGTCGAGTAGTGCCCAAAAATGGCGGCTGGGCCGGGGACAGGGGTTCTGGAAAGGACCCGGGCCAGCCGATACGGTTGTGTTCAGGAGCCAGGGTTCCGTCGGGGAAGGGCCGGAGGTTGCCCCGGCGGGTTGCAGGGGCGGTTCTTGTCCGGGGAACAGGGGGAGCAGGGGTCCACGACCCGCCATGCGGGGAGGGGACAGCCCGGCCACGAGGCCTGTCCAACACTCCTAAAACCTGTTTTCAGTTGTCAATATTGAAAATGAGGTTACGCATTTCAGTGCTCTGAATAAAATCACTTATGGGCCTCCTATAGCTTTGAACCTTAGCAGGTAATATTGAGGCTAAAGGAAACTTCACATCCATTAGAAACGACTTACATATTTGAATATACAGAATATTGTTACACACAGCACAATGTGCAGCGATAAAGAAACTAAAACATGTAAGTATTTAGAAATATATGGTTATCTTTTCACAGTATTATATGAAGCAAAAAAAATATTGTCTCGCTAGGAGAACTTTCACACCCTTACACAAAAGAGCTATTTAAATTCTTCCTCGTGAGTATTTTGAAATTGTGTTTATAGTGCAAAAATTACAAAAATGGCTACCTGGCTTCAAATTTAGCCGTGTAAAACTTGTATTGGTGAGCTTTACGCCAGCTTCAGAGCTAGTAGTATTCTCTTCTAAAAAGAGATTCATTAACAGCCCAATTCTTGAAAAAATGCAAGAATTACCAATGGCTCTTCTGCAGGAAAAAGAACTCTGAAGCACTCTGACTTCTTCTGCTCCTAAAAATATACACATTCACTCATAGCTCTATAAACCTGATCTGTGATATACTTTTAAAAATACACAGCCACACATATCTGTACTCGAGAAAATGCCCAGGCTGCAGCTAATACTAGCAACCAACCTATACATTTTATGTACTTATGCAAAACTTGCATGGCGCACCACCTAATGCATTTGGCATAGCACACTATCGCTTGAACATACCATGCATATGCCAACATTTGAACCAAGCTAAAGAAATCATCAATTAAGAAATGTGCTGATAACTTCTGGTAGGCCAATAGATCACTTAGCCCCAGCTTTCAAAGTGAATGTCAGGGGACAAACCCTACTCATTACAGAGTTGTTCAGCAAGACACACCACTCAATGTGAAAAATGAAACTTTACTACTGGGTGCTTTGAGGCTGCAACCACAGCCAATACGTCTTGCATGTTATTCGTTAAAATATCTGTAAGAAAAACAGTCTCAGGCAATACTCACTCAGAAGTCTGCTTTTGACAAGACATGGGTATATGCAGAGTTCAGCTCCTCGTACTTTGTTGGTTATTCAGAGTTATGCTCAGACATAACACAGTGCTTTAACTGATTCTCCGCCTCCTTATATATTGACCCAAGTTTGATTCAGCAGACTCACTGTCTGAGTTCTCCTTCCAATATTGATCAGTCTTTAGGCCTGATTAAGAGTTTGGCGGTCCATTGGACCGCCAAACCTGTAGTGCCGGTCCACCTGCTGTATTACGAGTAAGGCAGTGGGACTGCCACAGGACCACTGCTGCTGCAGCGATCACAGGCCATACTATGCTGCAGATGAAGATGCTGCACCGCCACGCATAATATTTGTTTCCTCACCGCCACAGTTTTCATGGCGGTGAGCCCGCCATGAAAACTGTGGCGGTGAGGAAACTAAGGGGCTTATTTATGAGCCCTTGCAACACTTTCGCACCACTGGTGCGTCACTTTTTTGTGATGCACCAGTGGTGTAAGAAATGCACCATGTTGGGCCCTATTTACAAAGTGATGCATCTAGGCAGATGACTTTGTAAACCCCTGCACCACATTATACCTGCGCCAGGTATAATGTATGCAGGGTGGGCGCTACCCTGCAAAAAAACCTCGTAGAAATGGTGGGTTGAAATCTATAAGATTTCAGTGCGTCACTTCTAGGGCGCTACTGCATCAATATCTTACGCCTGCCCCATGGCAGATACAAGATTGACACAGGCCTTTTCACATGGAGCTTGCCCCATCTGCAAGGACAACTGCTGGAGTTGCGTCACGCTTCTGACACAACTCCAGCAATGGGTCAGTCTTGCTCCGACAAATACGTCAGTAATACTGACGAATCTGTCATTCTTTGCCACATGATGCATCATACAGTAAACATGACGCATCAATGGTGTCTCAAGGAGGGCGCACCAAGAAGTGTTGGATGCAACACTTCTCATAAATAAGGCCCTAAGTGTGCCTCAGGGCCATGAGGATACATGAAGGAGGGCACATGCTGTGCCCACCTGTCTGCATGCACGCCCAGTTCCAGCACAGCCTGGACTTAATAGGCCAAGCTGTGTAGGAACTTGCTTTGGCGTTCCCAATGCAGTGCCTTTCTAAGGCTCACCGCCTGGGACTACCAAAGCAGGAGACAACTCCTAATCTGGTGGGCAGTGTCTGTATGGCTTAGGCAGTGTGGCAGCATGGTGCTGGTGTGGCAGCCCGCTTCAACACCACCAAAGTCAACATCAGACCCTTATTCTGACCTTTGCTTCTGATAAAAGCGATCTCACCAATGGTGTATCTTCTTTCGATTGCTAAGCTCTTGATAAGTTCCTCATAATACCTACACGCACTCAGAACTATGCTTCTCATAACACCTAGAGTCACTTATGGCTCTGCTTCTGGTCATACCTAGACTCACTCATTACTCTGCTTCTGGTAATAAACAGGCTCATTCATGGTTCGGGTCCCTGTAATAGCCAGGCTTTCTCATCGCTTTGCTCCTGGTAATACTCAGATTCATTTGGTTGTCTCATTACATCAACCGTGGGATCTCCAAGGGAAATTATGATGGATTTCTCAGGGGTGAGTTGAGAGATCCAGGAAAGGAGAAATAAGAGGGAAAGAAACAGCCACCAGCCCTGATAATTTTGCATTTTACGTTTCCTTCCACATGGTAAAGAAAGAGGGCGAGGAACAGAGAGAGATAAACAATCAAACTGAGAGAACAAGAATGAAAAGTGCGGAGAGACTGGAACGAAATATAGGGAGGCAGATGAAGAGACAAGGGAGAAAAATAGACCGAGAGAGGGAAAGAGGAGAGAGAATTTTTGTGGGTGGTGGTAATTGTGTGTGTGTGTGTGTTGTGGTGTGTACTAACGTTGCTGGACTATGTATTAGGCTGGATTTTAATCTGGCCTGTTGGATGGGCTCTGAGCTAAACTGCACCCTGAGCTTAGCTGGAATGTTCTATGGTTTGAACTGAGCTGTTGGCAAGGCGTTGTTGCTAATATTCAGACAATAATTGCCACTTGGAGCTGACTTCTGTGATAGGTTTTTGGCGGGGCAAGATAGTACTCTTGCCTGGTGTAGGCTTCAAAGTGAGCTCCACACTGAGGATTGCTCTGTTACTAGCAAAACGGTGGGTGGCGTTGACGTGGGAAAGCTCATTGGCCCCCAGTGTTGATCACTGGCTGAATGACATGGTGTACTGTAGAGAAACTCTTGAACTGTATGCTGAAGAACTCACGTCCTCCTCCAAGCCCAAAGACATCTGGGAGCCATTTCGACAATATCTTCTAGCGAACCATCAAAGTGACCACATATATGATGTTTAAATAGTATGTTGTTGCAACATGAAATTATTGCATTGTGATGCATAAGTTATAGGCGGCCTTTCATCTTCAACATATATATATTAGGTAGTAGCAATCACACTTAGTTTGCTGTTGTTCTTGTTCTCATTGAATTATGCCGCCCTGCGCGACGGATTCTGTGTACTGTCGCTTCTTGAAAATAAATAAAGAGAATTTTTAAATTAAAAAATAAAGTGATCTCCAAGCGGTGCTCTTGTCTCAACACACACTGAACTAGAGCTAGATGTAGCGTTGTTGCCCACTGGCACTTGTCTCCTGATGAAATATTGTGCTGCAAGAGTATCTTAGCAAAAATATTGATACCCAAAATTTGTGGAGGTATTTCTATAGTGATAAGTAGAGATTTACTCTTTATAATTACACATTTACCTATCTTTGAGATATATATATGTCACCAAGGAACACATGTGTGATGTTAGGCAAAGTAAGCTGTCACAGGGTGTATACAGACACCTAATTACTTACCTCCAAGACAAAAAGGGAATGTGGGTAAGGATCGGCATGAAATGGACCTGTACAAGAATACAAAAAAAGTATAAAAAGGATGGAAGGTGGGAGCACTAGGAAAGAAAGAAAGTCAAATGGAAAGAATAAGTGCCTCCGCTCTCGTGGCTGAGGACCCGCAGTCGTGGGGGAGTCTCCGCACTCGGTGCAATATCTTCACCCTGAGAATTCTCATTGAGGAGACTCTCCCATGACTGCAGGGCCCCTGCCACAAGTGCTGAGGCCCTCTGTGAATCAGGCCCAGAGTTTTTAAAGGAGAAATTAAAGAAGGACTTTTACCCTGCTCAGGAGTCCACATGTGCCCTGTAAAGGAAGGATTTTGAAAATGAGTTGTTGAACGATGGAGAAGATAGGATGCATTGAGGATAACAAAGCAAACTGGCAACATAGCCCAGAACATGAAGCAGCAAGAGAGGGTGTGCCTCTTGGGAAGGACGGGCTGTAAAGTGGACGAACTCTGCCCTACCTGCTGCCTACCGAGACCCGGACCCGAACTCCGCGGGCGCCGCTCGTCTTCTTGGGTCCCACCAGCAACAGCGCACTGAGGTCAGAAGCCACATTCCATCAAGGCTCGCCGTGGGACTGCGAGGACCAGCGGGCAGTGCGCTAACCTGCCACAGCTGGTCCTCTTCCCGCCGCCTCCTCCCTGTGCATTGAAATCGGGGGCTGGACTTGGGCTCTGTGTGTGCCTCTTGGGAAGGACGGGCTGTAAAGTGGACGAACTCTGCCCTACCTGCTGCCTACCGAGACCCGAACCCACGCCTCGCGGCACCCGCTCCGTGGGCGCCGCTCGTCTTCTTGGGTCCCACCAGCAACAGCGCACTGAGGTCAGAAGCCACATTCCATCAAGGCTCGCCGTGGGACTGCGAGGACCAGCGGGCAGTGAGCTAACCTGCCACAGCTGGTCCTCTTCCCGCCGCCTCCTCCCTGTGCATTGAAATCGGGGGGTTTACTTGGGCTCTGTGTGTGCCTCTTGGGAAGGACGGGCTGTAAAGTGGACGGACTCTGCCCTACCTGCTGCCTACCGAGACCCGGACCCACGCCTCGCGGCACCCCCTTCGCGGGCACCGCTCATCTTCTTGGGTCCCACCAGCAACAGCGCACTGAGGTCAGAAGCCACATTCCATCAAGGCTCGCCGTGGGACTGCGAGGACCAGCGGGCGGTGCGCTAACCTGCCACAGCTGGTCCTCTTCCTGCCGCCTCCTCCCTGTGCATTGAAATCGGGGGCTGGACTTGGGCTCTGTGTGTGCCTCTTGGGAAGGACGGGCTGTAAAGTGGACGGACTCTGCCCTACCTGCTGCCTACCGAGACCCGGACCCACGCCTCGCGGCATCCGCTCTGCGGGCGCTGCTCATCTTCTTGGGTCCCACCAGCAACAGCGCACTGAGGTCAGAAGCCACATTCCATCAAGGCTCGCCGTGGGACTGCGAGGACCAGTGGGCAGTGCGCTAACCTGCCACAGCTGGTCCTCTTCCCGCCGCCTCCTCCCTGTGCATTGAAATCGGGGGTGTGGTCTTCCCTAAAGGAACTATATTGTTGGACCTTCATTCCCGGCCCGCGGGACGCGCGCGGACGCGCACGGGCGAAGACCGGGCCAAGAGCGGGCCCGTTTGTGCCCGTTCGTGACCAGTAGTGACTGGACCGGGCCACCCCCCTAACTGCTTCTTCCAACTGCATTCACTTGATATCTGGCTTCTATGGCTGGTCGGGAAACACGGAGTAAGTCCTTGATTGCCGGTGGATCTGTTACTGGAGGTATGGATACATTTCTTATCAGGGCGAATAACATTATTGACACGGAAATTAACATTCTGGAGAAACGCTTATCTAAGGAACTAATGTCTATAAAAAGATCGTCCTTAGGGATCTTGGCTAATGCCAAAACACCAGAAAGACTTGCTGATAACTCTATCCCTGTGGTGGTTATTCAACCCCCCCTTCATGATGCAGATAACCCGCCAAGAGCGGACCTTGACATTTTGGTGAATGTAACCTTACCTGAAATTAACCATGTTATTGATAGCAACAATGTTTCTATTGTTTCTGCTCTTGAAGAGAGCTCTATTAATTCTAAGTCTCAGGGGGTGAGGGAAGGTGCTATTAAGAAACGGAAAAGATCATATAATAAAAAAGACAAAAAAGCTGGAAGGTCTTCTAAAACAGCCAAGTTACATAATGAACCGACACCACCCTATATCACCCAGGAAATAGTTCCCTCTAGATGCGAGGTCTCTATCGAAAGTATAGCTGCCCTATTTAAATCTATTATATCTCCGCTAGAGGCCAAACTAGAAAGGTTGGATCTTAGAATGTCCAACATTGAGAAAACCACAGCCACTATCCTAGCTAACTCCACTAAACCCAATAGTTCGTGCACTCTTCAAACTGCTCCCATTCTTCCAGCCCCCCAAGCCATAACTGCGACCCAACACTCTGTTTGTCCTACAGTAGGCCCCTCAATGGTTCACCTCCCTCCTAACCTAGATAATAATGCAATTTCACAACAACCCCCTGGTCACCAACCCTGCATGTCCAATCTTCCTGGACCAATGGCCGATGGGATACAAGGGTCCCCTAACAAAGAACTTAGAGCCCCCAGACCACGAAGGCCTGATCTCCCGCCGGAAGCTAATCGGTATATGGTAGTTTTAGCCGGAGCTCCCACCCTGGAAAAAGGGGAAACTGAAACCTTTAGCTCCCTGAAAAGTAAAATCATTAAGTGGCTCAATTGGAATAGACCCCTGCCGGCCCATCTGCACAACGAAACTATCATGGTAAGGAGGGTACCCTGGATAGGTAAGAAGCAGAAGTCCATTAATGGGGATTGCATTACTGTTAGCTTCAGAGATCCCCGTACGGTATCCCATATCTGTGCGGGATTCAACAGGTCCTTTGATTCTACTATCCAGACCCTCCCAGTCTCCTTCTTTTTTCCACCCAACAATGCAACCCAATATAAAGGAAGGTATGACTGGACAAGGGTCCAACGAAGGGGCAGACAAAGGTTATATGAAACAAGACCAGCCTTGCCACCCCAATACTCACCCCAGCATAATCCTTTTTTTGAGTACAACAGGTATAGCTGCCTAGAGGGCCTAGAGGGAGTTGATTGACTACCCCTTATATGCACCCCTGAGCCTCCATCCTCTGAGATGGTTAACGATACAGTGGATGGAGAAGTCGCGGGTAAAGTCATATGCTCAGACGAATGCTTGGTAATCCCCCAATACTAGACATTCTGCCCTTGACACCCGCTCTGCATGTCGAGATGACAGATGCCTATCTTCCACCTTATACCCTGGATCCTTCCGGTGCGGGAAGTGCTAGTATAGCCCCCTCCTCTAAAACCATCCACATAGAATCAGTACTGGCATCCAGCCGACCAGGTTATTCTATGGTGAGCTGGAATATCGCAGGGAGGCGACAGAGGGTATCAGCCCTGGGTTGGAGGGAGTATATTTCAGGGTTTTATATCCTCTGCCTACAGGAAACCTGGTCTACTACTGATATTCATTATGACAGCTTTGTTTCTTATAACTGCCCAGCACAAAAATCTGTTATGGGTAGGGCTAAAAGTGGTCTGTTGATTTTATTGTCTGTGCACTTTCCAGTACGTGTGAGATCCTGCTCTACTGTCAATCAATCAATCAATCAATCAATCAGTGACACTTATAAAGCGCGCTACATACCCGTAGGGTCTCAAGGCGCTGGGGAGGGGGGGTGCCGCTACTGCTCGAACAGCCAGGTCTTCAGCTTCTTCCTGAAGGAGATGTGGTCTTGGGTCAGGCACAGGTCGGACGGGAGGGAGTTCCAGGTCTTGGCGGCCAGGTAGGAGAAGGACCTTCCTCCTGTAGTCGCTCTTCGGATGCGGGGGACGGCGGCGAGGGCGTGGTTGGCTGATCGGAGGTGTCGTTTGGGAGCGTAGAAGTTGACTCGGCTGTTGAGGTAGCTCGGGCCTTGGTCGTGTAGGGCTTTGTGTGCGTGGGTGAGGAGGCGGAAGGTGATTCTCTTGTTGATGGGGAGCCAGTGAAGGTCTCTCAGATGTCCGGAGATGTGGCTGGATCGTGGGATGTCGAGGATGAGTCTGGCTGAGGCGTTTTGGATCCGCTGGAGTCTCTTCTGGAGCTTGGCGGTGGTCCCGGCGTAGAGGGCGTTGCCGTAGTCCAGTCGGCTGGTGACGAGGGCCTGGGTGACGGTCTTCCTGGTCTCTGTGGGGATCCACCAGAAGATCTTCCGTAGCATGCGTAGGATGTTGAAGCACGCCGAGGAGACGCTGTTGACTTGCCTGGTCATGGAGAGGGAGGAGTCCAGGATGAAGCCCAGGTTTCGTGCATGGTCTGTCGGTTTGGGTGCGGTGCCCAGGGCAGGAGGCCACCAGGAGTCGTCCCAGGCCGAGGGTGAAGAGCCCAGGATGAGGACCTCCGTCTTGTCCGAGTTCAGTTTCAGGCGGCTGGTCGTCATCCACTCGGCTACCTCTTTCATCCCTTCGTGCAGGTTGGCTCTGGCGGCGGCGGGGTCGTTGGTCAGGGAGAGGATCAGCTGGGTGTCGTCGGCGTAGGAGATGATGCTGAGGTGGTGTTTGCGTACGATGGCCGCGAGGGGGCTCATGTAGACGTTGAAGAGGGTGGGGCTCAGGGATGATCCTTGGGGGACGCCACAGATGACTTTGGAGGCCTCTGACTTGTACGGTGGTAGGCGGACTCGCTGTGTTCTTCCGTCGAGGAAGGAGATGATCCACTCCAGCGCCTTGTGTCGGTTCACACTCCCAAATACTGAGGTTAGAAAATAGTGGGGGTCGGAACATCTTGCTGATCAATCACTACAACAATACATTGGATCCAACTAGTACTTCTGTTGTAGATGAACTTGAATCAGCTTTGAACAAAACCTGCAACGACAACCACAAACCTTTTGATATTATTTGGGGAGGGGACTTTAATATCAGAACCTGTCCGTATTCTTATACCAATGCATGTGGATTTGATGGGGATAATGGGGAGAACCTGGCTCATTTCACCCATACCCCTTATGGTGTTTCTCTTAATAATCTCTTCCTAAAGTATGACCTGGTTATTCACCAACCTGCCCTGGATAAAGATGGTAATATCGCCCCAACCTTCACAGGGAGGAATACTGCCTCTGTTATTGACTATTTGTTAATATCGACCCAGATTATTCCACTCTGTACGGTCCAGATTATCATGGATTTTGGTATTAGTGATCATAACGCCTTAACCATGTCTATTCTTATATGGGGCCCTAAAAATCTTTTTGTCGGCAGGACTATAGATGAAATTACCCCATGTAGGCAAAATGGTATACGGATTAAATGGTGTGGATCAAAATCTGAGGACCTACATCGGAACATTGTGAGAGCTGGCACGAAAGTGATATCCTGTTGCCTCGAAACTGATGCCACCTCAAATCGTATCATAGCTGATTTCGAGGAACTTGGTACTATAATAAAAAAAATCACTTACCATTAACAAGGGCATAAATAAACGGGTAACGCTAGGCTGGTTTGACCAAGCGTGTACTCTAGCACTAAAAGATCTTAAGAAGGCATTATCTAACCTCCCGAGAGATAGGGAAGTGGTTAAACTACTAAAGGCTAAATACAATCTCGAACTGAAGCGTAGGAAACAAGAACTAAGAGAGCTAGCCTGGGAAGACCTGACTAAGGCCACAACCTTACGGGATAGTAAATTGTTCTGGAGTACCGTTAACAGTCCATTCCTCCTAAGAAAGAATTCCCAGTTCTTACTGCCCAAGTTAACGAGGATAGCTGGGTCCTACATTTTACTGGGATCTTTGACCCAATTGGGGAGGACCAGAATAATTCCCGTAATAACCCTATCATACCCGAACAGACACTGGGAATCACCCTCCATGAAGTCGACATGGCAATCAGTAAGAGTAAAGGGGGGAAAGCCCCAGGACCAGACGGGGTCCCGATTGACCTTTACAAAACCGACCTGGCCCTATGGAGCCCCCTACTGACTCAAGTATTTAACGCCGCTGTTGACGATACTACCCCGTCAACCTGGAGTGAATCTGTAATTATACCAATCTACAAGAAGGGAGATAGAGGAGAGGCTAAGAACTACCGCCCTATCTCCCTTTTGGATTCCTCATTAAAAATCATGAGTAGGGTCCTATTGTTACGCCTGGAAGAATGGGCCGAAGGCAATAATATTCTCGCAGCCTCCCAATATGGCTTTAGAAAGGGCCTTGGCACTATAGAACAGTGTATTAATTTAGATCTCCTAATAGGAAAATACACTAAAGCCAAACAGGGTTCCTTGTTTCTTTGTTTTGCGGACCTTTCTAGTGCCTTTGATTTGGTTGACCATACTTTGTTGTGGTCAACTCTACTTGATATGGGTGCACCGACTGCGATTATATATTTCCTGGCAAGACTTTATTCTAACTTATCTGCCCAGATTAGCTATGGCCCAGAGGGGGAATGTACGAGAAAGATCAGGGTCAAATCGGGTATTAGACAGGGTTGTGTGTTGGCCCCGCTGCTCTTTTCTCTTTTTATAAATTCAATCGAGCAGGAATTGAAAAAGGTTCAAGCTGATGCCCCGCAAGCAGAAGGTCAACCTATCCCGGTGTTGCTTTATGCCGATGATACTGTCCTACTTTCAAGAACCCCAATAGGCCTCCAGAAACTCATGAATTGTTTTCATGATTTTATGCAGGGGAAGAAACTAAAAATTAATAACTCAAAAACATTTATCATGGCATGCGGTAAGAAGGTACACCATCTTAAACCTTTCTACTTTAAGGAAAATTGCATTGAGGTTGTGGATAATTTCTGTTACTTGGGCATTACCTTCAACAATGGAGGGTATTGGACCCCAGAGCAACATAATGTAAAAGCTAGGATGGGTAAGGCCTCTTTAAGTGTTTTTCGCTTTGCAACTAAATTGGGAAGTCGACGTATACCGGATATGTTGAATATTTATAGACACAGATGTGCTTCTATAGCACTATATGGTTCAGGGGTTTGGGGACATTGGACTCAAAGGGACCTGCAAATATTGGAAAACATTTTTTTAAAAAGACTACTTTGTCTTCCTCCTTCGGCATCCATTGATCTGACCCACAAAGAACTAGGGTTGGACTATATATCTGACCTAATAGGACTGAGACCCTTAATGGTGTGGAGATCTATTTGGTCCAAGGACGAAACCAGCTTTACCAAGGAAATAATCAAAGACTGTCTGCACCTGGATAATGTCTCCCAAATTCCATGGCTAAATTGTGTTATTTCAACCTATAAGGAACTCTACGATCTGGATGTACGCGAAGACCCAATATGTGCAACTGCCTTATCTAAACTGGAGGTCAAAGGGGAATATCTGAGAGACAAACATAATAAGCGCAGAGCTCAAACTAGAGATTACTCAACTCACGCTTTTTATTTTTCCAACAAAGAAGAAGGATTTGGCCCCCCCCATGTACCTCAAAGTTGTCAGCAGACGGGCCCATCAATTTGTCCTCACGAGACTAAGATTAGGCATTGTGCATAACTTGGTGGAATTCCCAAGGATGAAAATGTATTCTGCCAACCCCTGTCCCTGTGACGGATTAACTAAACAAAGTACTCTGCACTTCATGCTAATATGTCCCTTGTACAAATCCCTGCGTATTTTCTACCTCAAACCATTGTTCAAGAAATATTCTGTGTCTACCACTGGTAATGCTATGAAACTCTTATTCTCTCTTGTTACTCCAGATTTATGTTTCTTCACCGCAACCTTCATTTTAAAATCTATTACGGCAAGAAAAAGTATGGTTTTCTAACACTATGTCCATCTTAACCACTGCTGCTAGTCTATGTTTTATTATTCTTTGTTATGCCATGTACTTCCCCGCTCGCTAAGGAGGTTGTGTTCCTGTGTTGCTGCTGGCCGTTTTGGAGCCCTACTGGACTTGGAAATCTGCGAGTGGGAGAGCTGCTGCCAAGGAGAGCGGGACTGCGAGGTCCGGCAGGCTGTGCGTGACCCAGCGAGCACACCTGCCGCCTCTTCCCGTGTCTCCGCCCTCTGCCCTGTGTGCGCCTTAACTCCTCGCGGCCCCCGCTTCGCGGGTGCCGCTCGCTAAGGAGGTTGTGTTCCTGTGTTGCTGCTGGCCGTTTTGGAGCCCTACTGGACTTGGAAATCTGCGAGTGGGAGAGCTGCTGCCAAGGAGAGCGGGACTGCGAGGTCCGGCAGGCTGTGCGTGACCCAGCGAGCACACCTGCCGCCTCTTCCCGTGTCTCCGCCCTCTGCCCTGTGTGCGCCTTAACTCCTCGCGGCCCCCGCTTCGCGGGTGCCGCTCGCTAAGGAGGTTGTGTTCCTGTGTTGCTGCTGGCCGTTTTGGAGCCCTACTGGACTTGGAAATCTGCGAGTGGGAGAGCTGCTGCCAAGGAGAGCGGGACTGCGAGGTCCGGCAGGCTGTGCGTGACCCAGCGAGCACACCTGCCGCCTCTTCCCGTGTCTCCGCCCTCTGCCCTGTGTGCGCCTTAACTCCTCGCGGCCCCCGCTTCGCGGGTGCCGCTCGCTAAGGAGGTTGTGTTCCTGTGTTGCTGCTGGCCGTTTTGGAGCCCTACTGGACTTGGAAATCTGCGAGTGGGAGAGCTGCTGCCAAGGAGAGCGGGACTGCGAGGTCCGGCAGGCTGTGCGTGACCCAGCGAGCACACCTGCCGCCTCTTCCCGTGTCTCCGCCCTCTGCCCTGTGTGCGCCTTAACTCCTCGCGGCCCCCGCTTCGCGGGTGCCGCTCGCTAAGGAGGTTGTGTTCCTGTGTTGCTGCTGGCCGTTTTGGAGCCCTACTGGACTTGGAAATCTGCGAGTGGGAGAGCTGCTGCCAAGGAGAGCGGGACTGCGAGGTCCGGCAGGCTGTGCGTGACCCAGCGAGCACACCTGCCGCCTCTTCCCGTGTCTCCGCCCTCTGCCCTGTGTGCGCCTTAACTCCTCGCGGCCCCCGCTTCGTGGGTGCCGCTCGCTAAGGAGGTTGTGTTCCTGTGTTGCTGCTGGCCGTTTTGGAGCCCTACTGGACTTGGAAATCTGCGAGTGGGAGAGCTGCTGCCAAGGAGAGCGGGACTGCGAGGTCCGGCAGGCTGTGCGTGACCCAGCGAGCACACCTGCCGCCTCTTCCCGTGTCTCCGCCCTCTGCCCTGTGTGCGCCTTAACTCCTCGCGGCCCCCGCTTCGCGGGTGCCGCTCGCTAAGGAGGTTGTGTTCCTGTGTTGCTGCTGGCCGTTTTGGAGCCCTACTGGACTTGGAAATCTGCGAGTGGGAGAGCTGCTGCCAAGGAGAGCGGGACTGCGAGGTCCGGCAGGCTGTGCGTGACCCAGCGAGCACACCTGCCGCCTCTTCCCGTGTCTCCGCCCCCCTTTTCAGAGAACGTTTAGGATTTGGCGCACTCACGCGTTAGCGGGACGCGTGTGCGGGACATATCCCGGGACGAAGCCCGGACTAAGGGCGGACCCTCTGAGACCCTCCGAGAACCGAGGAAAACCGGACCGGGCGCATTGCTCTTTGCCCTCAGGTACTGTTTGCTAACAACATTGATCTATTTTGGTCGCGTGCACCACCATCCGCCCGTAAATGTCTCTAGTTATACCAGAACAGCCCATGTCTGATAAAGCGGGAGTACTGTTGAATGGCACTTTAGACAAGTACTTCTCAAAATCCACAACCGACGTTGCTAGGGAAAGTACTTTGGCAGAGAAGCGAGCGGATCGTCGCCGCTCGATTGAAAATATGAAGAATGGGTCTATTCTCTTGCCAACATCCCCCGTCATAGGGTTGATTGACATTGTCACCGAAACAACATCTGGTGAATTGATTAATCTATTAGACTCTGACCCCTTGGAACTAAAAGTAGCTGTGCTCACACCTAATGTGTCAACTTCATTAGAATTGACCAGGCCAACTGCATCTTCTGCATCTGCATCTTCTAAAGACATTAGTGAATGTACGCCAAAAGAGGATAACTTGCTATTGGTAACTACATCACGTAGCAGGGCTGCAAAACAAATTCCCCAGGAGAAACGCTATGGCCCACCGCCTATTAAGAAACAGCGAAGAAGGAGGGACCTGTTGCAACCAAAGTTGAGTTGTAGAGACTTTGGTAAAAAGGCAATCACTGCCCCAAAGGTATCACATAATTCTAATGTTGAATCAGAAGGGAGCACTATACCGCCTTTATCATTATCCCAGCCTAACCCACATCTAGTCCAAGAGCATAGTATGGACACTAATGATGTCGCGAATGTATCAATAGTAAACAAAGGTTCTGTGACCCTATTAGATATAGAGAGTTTGATTAAATCATACTCTGCAAGTATCATTGAGAGGCTGATGGAAGTAGAAAGTAGGCTGTGTAAGATTGAACATGTATTAGGATGTAAGGATGTTGTAATCGATCCTGGTCGGAACAATGTAGGCAAAAAACATCAGAATATCACTACAAAACCAACATCGACCCCTGCTCATGTGTCTACACACACCCCAAACAGTACTACAATTCCATCCACGACTGTACCTTCCGTAAAACCCATGGGGAAAACAGTAACAGCACTGGTCCATCATCATTCTCCTCCCAAGCCCTCTCAAACTAAAATTGTTGATCAACCAGCTATAAGTGTCATAAATAAGACTATTGACAACACTAGTAATAAAACACTTCTGAGAAAACCAGTGAGGGAGGTGGGAGAAACTAGACATACCTGGGGTAAACCTAGAAGGACTCCCTTACCCGAACTTCCCCCAGAGGCTGTACCCTATGTGGTAATTTTAACAGGGGTGCCTGTGCTTGGTCCAAACAAGCGGGAGGGTTTTGCCCAATTAAAAAACAAAATTATGCATTGGCTGAGCATTTACAGGCCTATTGCAAACCACATCAATGGGGATATCGCCCATGTTCGACGTCTAGAATGGCTAGGGGGCAAACCCAAAGATATCGAAGGAGATATAGTGGTTGTGAATTTTCGAGACCCGAATGCAGTCCAGTTCATTTTGAACTGGCAGTTGGGTGCCTCTAATAATACAATAATTCCCAAACCACTTACCTACTTTTATCCTAGATCTTTGGTGTTTTCATCTCAATATCACCCACCTCAGCACTGCCCTCCACAGCGTATACAGCATTTACAGCAAAATAATTATCCAAGCGTCCAGGACGCTGCTAGTATCCATCATGTTTTGCACTCTTCATCACTTCAGAACATAAATAACACGTACCAAGCACCACACCCGGTGGAAACTTTAGATCCTAGGGTATGGAACTATGTAATGCCCAAAATTCATAATCCCCAGAATGGAAGTATGGAACACCTACAACCCTTCACCCCCCTAGAAACTTTCAACAGGTTTGACATCTTTAGCGGTCTAGAAGATTGTGATTGATGCCATCTGTTCGGGGGGGATGAGGGATCAAAGAAAATGTTCGTGGGTGATGTGGGCACTACAGTTAAGCTTGATGTATCTGATATTAATGTGCTTCCCTGTTTGGACAAAACTGTACTCCTTGATATGAATGGTTCTGAAGATATAAATGTTATGGCAGAACAGGTATTAGCCATGACCAGTTCGGGGAGTACCTTAACTGTTGATGTAGTGCCCTGGTTGCCCCCAGCGGTGCCTTTCCCCAATCTTGATGACATCTCCGGGGCTGCTGCTGAAAGGCAATCAAATCTCACTGTGTCGATAAAGATGATTTGTTGGAATATAGCTGGTGTTGTAAAAAATCTGAGGGATCCTGAGTGGTCTAATTTTATAGAATCTTTTGATTTCTGTTTCCTTCAGGAAACTTGGGCAGTCGAGGTGCCTCATAGGGTGGGTTATAAGACTTATGGGATTGAAGCGATTCCCTCTAGAAGTGGAAGGGCATCAGGGGGTCTTTTGATATGGGTGAAAATAAATCTAAAGGTAAAGATTGAGGTGGTGCCCACGGACTCTGTAGACATATTGGTGCTAAAAGTCATTCTATCCAACGGGAAAAATTTGTTCCTTGTAAACATTTACAACAGGCCCTTACCTTTATCTGGAGAATCACCAATTGTTGCAAAATTAGACTGCTTTCTGAGCAATCTGGATCACAGCCATGATTTTGTCATCTTGGCAGGAGATCTAAATTGTAATTTTGAGCCAGTTGAGGGTCTTAGCGAAATCTTCATCGAAGAAGATCAAGCAAACAAAATCCCAACTTTAGAGAATGTCAAATCAGTTAAATGCTCAACCTTGGGTCTTCAATTGTTGAGTTTATGTACGGAACACTCTCTTAGGGCTTGCAACGGAAGGTTACCATCTGACAGCTCTAAGAAACCAACATTCTCTAGAAATACTTACAAAAGCAACTTAGATTTTGTCATTGTCTCTATCCCTCTCTGGCCAAATCTCCTGGACTTTGAAGTACTGGAGCGATTTGAAAGCGATCATTTCCCCTTAATTTTAACATTAGAGGCTTTACTCTTTAATAATACGGTCGAACAAAGCATAACTGAGGAAGGGGTGAATTCCAATTCTGAGATTCATATTAGTAATAATAGAAGATCTCTGAAATGGCCACTCATATTGGACCGTAATGATATCCTCAGTGAAATTTATTCACTTCTGGCTGGGACGTTTGGCCCTCATTTGGCGTCAATGGGCGAAGATGCAACAACAACTGCATTCCTGCCATTACACCAAAATTTTTTTAAAGAATTAAAATTACTGGTTACCAAGATGCCCAAAAAAACCCAACAGAAGACCCAGAATCTGTCCCATAGTAAACCTTGGTACGACAGATCCTGTAGAGAATCAAAGAGGGAATTATTGATTGCAATTAAGGCTAAATCTCCTTTTGATGTAAAACAAGCGAGGAACAATTACAAATATGTACAAAGGGCCGCAAAGATGGCATGGGAGGAAGACAGATGGGCCAATTTGCTGCAAGCAGCTAGGGCACGTGACAACGTTACCTTTTGGAGGCTAGTGGCAAACGGAAATAAGGTGGGCAGGGTGGCCAAGGATGTGTTCCTAGATGAACAAACTTGGGTTACCCATTTTACAAATTTATACAAAAAGTATGATGACCCATGTTTGGATATGCATGCAACAAATTATGAATCTTCGGCAGACCAACTCTCCTTCACTCTAGGTGAAACAGAACTGGCAATAACCCAGATCAAATCAGGAAAAGCACCAGGCTTGGATAAAATTCCTGGGGACCTATACAAGCATGATTTAGCTGTATGGGTACCATATATTAATTTTTTATGTAATGCATTCTCATGCACTTTAGAATTTCCAGAGAGCTGGAAGGGAGCGGAAATTGTTTTAATTTTTAAAAAGGGAGATAGGATGGATCCTTGCAATTATCGGCCAATAAGTTTAATGGATATTCTACAAAAAATTTATTCACGCCATATTCTTTTACGCGTGAATAATTGGCTAGATGAAAATGCAATACTGACCAAGTTCCAAGCAGGATTTAGATCTAACATCAGCACAATAGATCAGATTTTTAGATTCTGCTGTCTCTATTGGAAGTACGTGGTGATTAAAAGGTGCCATTTATATGTTGCCTTTATCGATTTAAGGGCAGCATTTGATTTGGTGCCTCGCAATCTACTATGGAAAACTTTGAGTTCAGCAGGTATGCCAAATAACCTTGTCACTCAGATAAGGGAGTTACACGCAGGGAATTTTGCTAGAATTAGATGGGGTCCAAATGGTGAATTAACCCAGAAGATACCCATCGAGCGCGGAGTTCGCCAGGGTTGCGTCCTGGCCCCCACGCTCTTTTCCCTGTTTGTAAACGATATTCCCCAATTTTTGGAGAAATGTAAAAATGACTCCCCGAAACTAAATGGTGAAAAGGTGACATCGCTACTATTTGCTGATGATACCATTTTGATTTCTCAAACGAAAAATGGTCTGCAGATAATTATAGATACTTTTAATGAATACTGCAGTCAGAAGGGGCTTGAAATCAATGTGAAGAAGACCAAATATATGGCCCTGAATCCCATAAAACCTGACAGAGGCAACCTTATACTAAACGGTGAAAAGCTAGAATCCGTCCCTCATTTTTCTTATTTGGGGGTGACATTGGACTCCAACTTTACTTGGAAAACACAATTGGATAAAAGTAAATTAACTTTTGTCCAGAATGTTAAACCTATTCTTAGGGAGCAAACTTTAAGTACAAGTAAAGCAGCTTCTCCCGTGATGGAACTTTTTAAAGCCAAGGTTCAATCAGCGGTCCTTTATGGGGCAGAAATATGGGGTCCCGGTTCAAAGGAAACGTTCAGTCTCCTAGATAACAACTTTATGCGAAGTTTAGCAAGGGTCCCGAGAGGCACTCCTTTAGTCCCCCTGGAACTTGATCTAAACTTCAAAAGAACTGATCACCAAGTCTTGATTCGACCATTGATGCTGTGGGTCAGACTATGGCATGTCCCTGAACTTCAAGATTATAGAGATGGATTAAAAGAAGTTATTAGACTTGATAATCATGGTGACATCCCATGGCTAAGGCACATCAAGATTTGGTTAAGTAATATAGGGCTGAAACATTTTTGGGAGAACCCCGAACATCTACCCGCAAACCCCAAATTAATATTAAAAAGGGCATTTTGGAGTTTCATACTAAATAGGACTACAAGTAATAGTACTAGTGGGACCTTGGTCTCAAGGTTCCTAAACTTTAAGAATGAACCCATGTATGAGACTTTTATGGATGAAATAGAGCCCCCATTAGCAAAAACTTTATTTCTAAAATTTAGATATGGGAACTTACAAATAAAAACCACCTTGGCCCGTTGGGCTAGAAATCGTGCTGCAGGAACTCTGATAATGGATGAGAATTGCTCTATGTGTACTTACAACCAGATCGAAAACGAGCAACATATCCTCCTTTTTTGTCCTTGTTATAAACAGGCCAGAAAGAGATGGATTAAACCCATTTGCCTTCTCTTAGGCCTGAGCTCCAGTGCACAGGCGGTGAGAATCCTAACAACTAATACCTCTCAACAAATAACATTTAGTGTTAGTAGATTCCTACTTTCCATATTCTATACAAGGAAAAAATTGGGGCACTATTTGTAATGTAATACAATTAATCTGCTTGGAATTGTTAAGATGCTCCCTATTTTGACCTATGAATGTAATGTTTCGTTCCATCCAGCTCCTTAATTGTCGTAGTCTTTTTTGTATTTTAAACTAATGTTTTATTTATTGTAATGTTTTATTATAATGAAATGTAAAGTAATATATGCATTGCTCTTTTATGGCAGTTGTGCCGAAATAAAGATCTACTGACTGAGTGATACTTCCCCTCTCGTAATAATTCATGCTTGTAATGTTTTAATCTGTATACTTTTATGATGTTTTTTACAAACAATCGAATAAAGTTTATAAAATGAAAAATGAGAGGGACTGCACTGGAGAATTTGAGATCCTAGAGGAAGAGATGCAAGAGGCCGCCATAAGAGAGGAGAGGTGGTTCCCCTGTTCCTCCAGCAGGAATGTTGACCATCCATAACATGGCTTAAGTACACACAGTGGTGCAGGCAAGTGCGTTTGGGGGAAAGGAAGAGGGGGGGTGAGGCAAGAACAGGGAACTAATATGGGACACTGACATTGTTCGCCTACTTTTTCCTCTTGTGTTTATGTTTTGAATTTTTTTCCACGAAAAGGAAAAGAAAAATAGAAACAACATAGGAAGAAGAGCATATCATACAAAAAGATCTTCATTTGTTATAAAAGAGAAAAAGACTGTAGACGAAAGGCAATAAGAGAAGAAAAAGACATTTTCGCTAAACAGAAAAGGCAAGGAAAGGAGAAAGAATTATTTTTCAGGCAGGATAGAAGAGAAAGATATTTCCTAAAAATGCCAAAATCAAACAAAAAAATATTTTATTTTTATTGGTATTGTGTCGCTTATGTTATCATGGATCCTTATCTGTGCTTACGTTGAGGGACCATTTCCTAGTGCAGGACGACTGGAGTCCATTGAAGACTTTGCCAAGACTCTGGTAGGAAAGAGATAACAATATGTACGGAGCTGGATGGATTTTTTTATGACTGAACTCAAATTACATTTATGGCCAAACGGAATCATAAGAAAATAAAAACATAATGGATATGGTCTTGGAAAAATATCTCAGATTTACATGCAATTATTTTTACAGACAACACTTGGCTTCACAAAAAAACTGTACTTATTTTTATATAAACCTTTTTGGTTGATACTTTACCAGCCATTTTTTTGCTATGATACATTTTTAGTACTATATTGAAAATGTGATATTTCAGTATGTACTACTCACCATAAATGCTTTGCAACTCAGGCTTTATATTCATGTGTAGCTTAGATCTAAAATAGCATTAAGCCATAAAAAATAATTCAAATATTTGTGAATCATGCCCTAAGTTTATATAACATCGTTTCTGAAAAACATTTGAGAAGTACTACATGTCTGCACCATATGTGAAAATGGATGTCATAGCCCTTCACCCATCTTCCTGACCCCAGTCCATATATGGGAAATAAGCATCACCCTGAGGCAGCTAAAGGAATAATTCATAATGGGGAGGAAGAAGGCTGATTTCTCTTTTCATCCTTATGTAAAAGCCTTTCTACTTTGTGTACTTACCAACTCCCCCTGTGCCAGAACACTTTTCTCGGCCGAATGCCCCTCCTTTTCAGTTCCAAGAACAAACCTACATACACCGAATTCAATTGTCCTGTTAGAAAGTGTCCACTAGGATCGACCATAGGGAGGTAGGTTAAAGATAAGTAATTGGGACAGCACAGACAATTGAACTAAATTTTGACGGTTCGGTACTTTGCCGCCTCAACCTACATGGTAACAGAGTGAGTCCATTCAAGCTGGCAGGTACACACTCTGCAGAGATCTTTAAACTGTTCGTAGTCACCAGCTTTGGAACCTTTCCTTAATTCCCCATAGGATTGTCCAATACTACAGTGAGCATTCAGAGAAAGAGAAGTAACCGGCCTGTGTTTGTCCTACCTCGATGTTCATTCCTGTGATACCAACCACATCAGAGCACGTTCTTAGGTGCACGTCCTGCAATTTGAGCTGGTGCTTGCAGGTGTGGCACACATTTTTGGGGACAGCCGACAGCGCTTATTTTTCCTCATCAGACTTTGACCCAGAGCAAGAGGGAAAGAAAAACAGTGACAAAGACATAAAGCAGGGATGAAAAAAGAACATGAACGAATGAAATATAGGGGTAGAGAGTGGCTAGTTTTGAATGAAAGAGGGACGAGGTGGAATTTAGATTAGGGAGCGTTGAGCTTCTCCACACGACCCTCAATAGCTCGGGCCGCGGGCCTCAGGGCAAAACTTGGAGCCCCAGCACTTATTATTTTATAAATTAATTAGTAACTGCCCTGCACCAATATTTTGGGTAAAATATATAAATCAAAAAAGAGGGCACATTTCCCGAAAGGCCATTTGTCATTGGTCATTTGTTGTTCAAGAACTGAGAATAATAGTGTGATCCTTATGTGGGTGCGGCACACTATTAGCTCCCATTTCCAGATAAATTATCAAAACTTGATTTTTAAACTTTAGGGAGCAGAACAGCATTTGAGGGGGAAAAAACTCCTAAGAGCAGTTGTGTTTTTTAAAAGCAACAACCCAATTTAACTGGAAGCACTGTGTTTTCTTCTTTATGCTTCATTACCAGAACCGTTGATGGGGCGTGAAAAACCAAACACGAAACCTAAAAATATCCCGAAAACTATTCACTGGAAGCCAGCGCTATCACAGTCTCTCAGCAGCGCTTCTTCCAGCACGAGCTGCGAAGCGCGCGCTACCCGGTCCCGGATCCAGCTCGTTCCTGGCTGAATTAACTAAACTGTCAAATTGAAATGCAGAATTCATTGAAAATAGAATACTCTAAATTGAATCTGCTACAAGATAGCAAGTAGCCAGCTGAGACTGCGGCAGTGAGCACGGTGATGTATGTAAAAGCCACTGCAAGGAACATGCTGGCACGGTCTGCGACGTGCTCTATCTAATTTAGGTAAGTGCACTTTCAGAGCTCTGGCATACGTCAGGATTTCGTGGTCAACTGCCAAACTCCTCATTTTTCGGATCAATTTGATATGGACGTCCAGTGTGAGTCAATTTTTTTTTTTTGCTTCTACTGGGAACTTAATGATTAAGTGTGCTGTCTGTTTTATGTTACTGTAAATGAAAAGCAAAGCAAAAAGACCAGGAAAGGTAGTAGTTAAGTAATTAGGCTGATGTGGGCCTGTCTGCTGGCGGTGTCGCGGTAATTCAGCTGTAGCCGCGAGTTGCAAGATGGCGGTGCTCGTGCGGTTTTCCGACTATCAGTCGCCCCCGCATGATATTGTGGCAAGGTACCAGTCTGTCTAGGCTGAACGCAAACCGGTTTTCTCAGTCTGCGTAATTTTATGTCTGCTCTGCTGTTTACCGAACCTACACCTGCAGTTTTTGAAGTGACTTCACCTGGTAAACAAGAAAGGCCATAAAGCAGGCTTCCAGGTATTTAGATCTGGATGTGCCAAGGGTGCGTTCGGGTGGGCCAACGTGTGCGCAATTTTTGACAGTTCTGGAGGTAGCCTACAGACGTCAAATATACATGATGTTCTCTTCCAAAGAGTCATACAGAGCATGTGTTGAGTGTTATTTGAGAGTAAAAACTAATGTTTATACTGATAGGCCCAACCCTCGTAATTTCCAGCAGGTCAGTGTTCAATAAAAGCACCTAGCTACCAAGTAGATTGCAATAGTTTAAGTTTAAGGAGGTCCTGTAATCACACCCCAAGCCTTTGCACCACAGCAGGACTGGGGACAGCAACCAGCCTGGCAATCTGCTCGACCGGTTGCAGGGGGTGGGGGGGGGGGGGGGGGGGGGGGGCGATGAGGATGAGGGGGGGTGGATAGTTTGCTAGTGAGAAGCACCGCTCCCGCTTTTGTTACAGGGGCCCGTTATTGCAGCACTGGTCCAAAACCAGCCCCCACCCTTCCAGCCCACTGCGAAAACGCCCAGTGCCTGCTACGGCCAGTCTGGTTCTGCTTTGCACTAGGAAGACTGGCTGTTTACTCCTTGCACTTTTCCCAACTCCTATTTCTTTGCACACTGTGGTATTTTGGAACTGTTTATTTTCATGTCAATCTTTTGCTTTCATTGATAAAAAAGCACAAAAAAATATTACGTTTGGAACAAAAGAATGCAGTATTCTTGATACCTGAGAAAAGTTTTAATGCATGGCAATTGTAAAACTGGTGCTTGCAGTCAAAGAGGTAACCTTCACAGGCGTATCACACAGAGATCCCCAGGGTGCAACGGCCCGCTTTGTGCACCTCAGGGCACTATGGTATTGCAGCAGAGGGCTGCTTGTGCAGCCCCTTCTGTCATACAGATCGCACTGGCGCACATGTAGAGTCAGCGCTTTCTTCAGAGCGCATTCTCTCATTTTCATGGGAGCATCGCCCCATACAAATGAGGGAATGAATTTGCCTCTGCTCCCACCCCATATCATGGACGGTGGCGCAGGGGCAAAAAGACTCTCAGGATGCGTACTGACAACATGCCACAAAAAGGTCTGTGTGCCTCCTCAAGCTAACCTTCTGGAGGGTGCCAAGGGGCTACCATGGACCCTTGCAGACATTGCCTTGCCAGCAGGTGCAGTCACTAACTGCATGTGTCTGCAAGGGAATCTCTCCCTCCTCTATAAATTACAGGCAGCATGCCGCCAGCATTGTGAAACAGGATTTCTATGCTTATAAACAGCTTTTCCATATTTCACTAAAAGCACTGTCCTTAGGGCAAACACACCCAGACGATGGACGGAGTTCTGAAACTTTTCAGACACTCACCCCCAGTCACAGTTCTGAATGAATCCATCATCCATCTCAAGCTCATTTTGCCACCCCAGTTCAGACCCAGCCATATTGAAATCAGTCTTGACCCTGTTCCTTATGGGAACAGTCCAACCCGAACTGCCAAGCCAGGTCTACCCTCGACTAGAAACAAGCATCCTGAGACCGGTTTCAGAGTAACACCCCTCATCAGCCAGGATAGCTTGAATCCAGTGGCAAAGGGAGCAAGCCACTCACGCCTGGGCATGTCCTGCCAACTTAGGGCAAACAAAGCAAACACAAGCAGATGATGGACGGAGCACTGAAACATTTTAGACACTCACTCCTATTCACAGATTTGTGTTGAACCCATCATCGTTCTTTAGCTCACTTTGCCACTCCAGTTTAGACCCAGCCATATGCAAATCAGCTTTGACCAAGTTCCTTATTGGAACAGTCCGCCTGAACTGGCAAGCCAGGTCTTCCTTGGACCGGAAACAAGCATCCTGGGACCGGTTTCGGGGTAATACCCCTCTTCAGCCAGGCTGGCTTGAATCCAGAGGCAAAGCGAGCAAGGGACCCACGTCTGGGCAAGCCCTGATAACTTAGGGCAAACAAAGCAAACACAAGCGGGTAATGGACAGAGCACTGAAACTTTTAAGACACTCACCCCCAGTCACAGATCTGGGTTGAATCCATCATCATTCTTTAGCTCACTTTCCGAACCAGTTCAGACCCAACCATATGCAAATCAGTCTCGACCCTGTTCCTTATGGGAACAGTCCAGTCCAAACTGCCAAGCCAGGTCTTCCCTGGACTTGAAACAAGCATCCTGGGACCCGGATCTGGGTAACACACCACATCAGCCAGGCTTGCTTGAATCCAGTGGCAAAGTGAGCATGGGATCCATTCTTGGACATATCCTGCCAACTTAGGGCTAACAAAGCACACACAAGCAGATGATGGACGGAGCACTGAAACTTTTCAGACACTCACTCCCAGTCACAGATTTGGGTTGAACCCATCATTGTTCTTTAGCTCACTTTGCCCCCTCAGTTCAGACCCAGCCATATGCAAATCAGCTTTGACCATGTCCTTATGGGATCAGTCCAGCCCGAACTGACAAGCCAGGTCTTCCTTGGACCAAAACAAGCATCCTGGGACCGGTTTCGGGGTAACATCACTCATCAGCCTGGCTAGCTTGATTCCAGTGGCAAAGTGAGCAAGGGACCCATGTCTGGGCAAACCCTACCAACTTAGGGCAAACAAAGCAAACACAAACAGATAATGGACGCAGCGCTGAAACTTTTAAGACACTCACCCCCAGTCACAGATCTGGGTTGAATCCGTCATCGTTCTTTAGCTCACTTTCCCACCCCAGTTCAGACCCAGCCTTATGCAAATCAGTCTCGACCCTGTTCCTTATGGGAACAGTCCTGTCCAAACTGCCAAGCCAGGTCTTCCCTGGACTGGAAACAAGCAACCTGGGACCAGGTCCGGGGTAACACACCACGTCAGCCAGACTTGCTTGAATCCTGTGGCAAAGTGAGCATGGGACCCATGTCTGGACATATCCTGCCAACTTAGGGCTAACAAAGCACACACAAACAGATGATGGACGGAGCACTGAAACTTTTCAGACACTCACTCCCAGTCACAGATTTGGGTTGAACCCATCATCGTTCTTTAGCTCACTTTGCCCCCTCAGTTCAGGCCCAGCCATATGCAAATCAGCTTTGACCATGTTCCTTATGGGAACATTCCAGCCTGAACTGACAAGCCAGGTCTTCCTTGGACCAAAATAAGCATCCTGGGACCGGTTTCGGGGTAACACCCCTCATCAGCCTGGCTAGCTTGGATCCAGTGGCAAAGTGAGCAAGGGACCCATGTCTGGGCAAACCCTACCAACTTAGGGAAAACAAAGCAAACACAAGCAGATAATGGACGGAGCGCTGAAACTTTTAAGACACTCACCCCTAGTCACAGATCTGGGTTGAATCCATCATCGTTCTTTAGCTCACTTTCCCACCCCAGTTCAGACCCAGCCATATGCAAATCAGTCTCGACCCTGTTCCTTATGGGAACAGTCCAGTCCAAACTGAAAAGCCAGGTCTTCCCTGGACTGGAAACAAGCATCCTGGGACAAGGTTCGGGGTAACACACCACATCAGCCAGGCTTGCTTGAATCCAGTGGCAAAGTGAGCAAGGGAACCAAGTCTGTGCTCTGCCTTCCGTCCAGCATTGTGTGTCTTTTGCTTTCATGCTCTGCACTCCGTTCATCATTTGTGCGTTTTTTGCTTTCTCGACCTAAGTGGGCTGGGTATGCCCAGTCGTGAGTCCAGGGCTCACCATGCCACTGGATTCAAGATAGTCTGGATGTTAAGGGGTGATGCCCCGAAACCGGTCCCAGAATGCTTGTTTCCGGTCCAAAGAGGACCTGGCTTGGCAGTCAGACAACAACTTCAGTCTTCTTAGTGTTTAATTTCAGGTAATTGGACTTCATTCCTTATTCATTGGTCATTGTGATATATAAACTAGGAGGCCCTGTTTATGAATAGCAAAAGTCTGTGCTTGTATATCTCTAGTAAATGGGATCTACATATGTACATGTGCAGTTTGAGTAAGTATTGTACATGTGTGCATGCATGTGGTGTTTTTGCGCATGTGCGTGGCATGGCCATTCTGGTGTAGGTCCGCCTGTGTGCAGCGTTCATTTGAGCCTGTTGGGAGTGTGCTTATGTGTTGTGTGTATGGGTATAAACATGGTGTTCATGAATGTGGTGGGTACATGATTGTGGTGTGTTTTGCGTTTATTAAACACTGGATGGGCCTGCAAAATGATATTTTTAAATGACAAAATAACTTATTTATGGGAAGTAGACAGCATGTATTTTCTGAAAGTGTATGTGGTGCGGCTTTGGAACCTGAAAGTCAAAGAACCACATGCTCTGCAGCTTCTGTGCACAAAGCATCAGCTGTACAACCACTCACTGTAACAGCTAACCTTATCAAAACTAGTGATAAGCAATGAAATGTAAAAAGTAACCAGGCACTATTTAGGAAATGTGACCATATAGAACAGATTAGATGTTGCCTTAAAAATTGTACCTATTAGTTCTTATTATAACTGAATAAAGTGTATGCTGCAATGTACGCAGGTACTATCCATGTATCTGAAAATCACACTTTGTGGCAGAAATTTAACAATATCAATTTCAAAATATACCTGTGGAATTATTTATTTAGTTGTGAGGTAAGTTTGGATAATTAAAGCCTTATTACAATAACGGGCGTCCATTGCACCGCTGTACTTGCGGTGTTGGTCCAACGATTACAGTATTATAAATGCGGCAGTCAGACCAGCACCAGACCACCAGCACTGCTGAGATCAAGGATCCCACTGGGTCGGCGGTCTTTCTCTGGGAAAAATATGCTGGCGGTGCCACAGCCGGCACCTCCGATCATATTTTGAGTCGGCTCACTGCCACCCTTTTCATCTTGTGACTGCCATAAAAAAAGGTGGTGGAGAGGCAACAAAGGGGGCCCTAACAGGGCCCCCATGGCGGTCCAGGGCCTGTGGGTGCAATCAGGGGGTACATGTTGTGCCCCCCTGTATTTATGCACCCAGTTCCTGCACGGTGATGCATGCAACATATGATTCACTTTCAAATGGTAGAGTCGATCAGCCACTGCGAAGCTTTCTCCATGGGCTAGTAAAGGATTTGGAGCTTAAATCCTGTGTGACAGAAGTAATCACACTTAAATTGAATGTCCACTTGGAACTTTGCATTTGAAAAATAATAGCTGTTTCATTTACAAGATGGGAAGAGGGCAGTTAGAATTGGAAATACAAACACAAGAAGGTGCTTGCACTTTCTTCGCCCAAAATATGACCCCAAGCACTAAAATAGAAAGTATTCACTGAGGCGCTCCAAATCAAACACAGGTTTCTTTCTCACCCTCTACGCAGGTACCACCGCTAAACTCCAGAAGAAACTACAACGAATCCAAAACACCTCAGCCAGGCTCATATTAGACATCCCACGCAACAAACACATCTCTGGTCACCTTAAAGACCTCCACTGGCTACCCGTCAATAAGAGGATCACTTTCCGACTGCTTACCCACGCACACAAATCACTCTACGACATCGGACCAGATTGCCTCAACTCTCGACTGTCCTTCTACACCCCCTCCCGCCAACTTTGCTCTTCCAGCCAAGCCTTCGCCACTGTACCTCGCATCAACAAGACCACCATGGGAGGCAGATCCTTTTCATACCTGGCTGCCAAAACATGGAACTCACTCCCCGCCTACCTTCGCCTCACCCAGAATCACCTAGCGTTCAGAAAGCAGCTTAAAACGTGGATATTTGACAAATAATCCTCCTCCCCTTCCTAAGCGCCTTGAAACCCTCTGGGTATGTAGTGCGCTATACAAATTTTATGACTTGACTTGACTTTTGTTATTCTATGGTGAACAGTTCGAGGGTCTTCATCAGTCCGCCTAAACTCTCAGGTTTACCATGGAATCTATTTTCTAGAGTCGGTCAGAGGGGAGATATATCAGACAGACTACCACAATATATCAAAGTGGCTGATATTGATCTGCTCTTGGCCCTTGTTTCTCGATGGCCCTGGGTAAATTCTGCACAATTCAGTGTGTTTGAATACAAGTACCCGAGAATGTAGCAATGGTTAGAAATCCAAGTAACTCAGAAATCCTACCATCCAAAATTAATAAAATGTGCCCATCTCAATGTCTAAAATGAAACATTAGGGTGACAATGGTCCAGTTTGAAAATCTTGGGTCCAGGTTTACTATTTTTCGTGCAACAGAGTGCTGTGTGAAAAAATGAACTGCTGCATTGCACAAACAGTAGACAACTATACTGAACAATGCTTACAAAAAAGGCCCTTCCTGTGATCATAATCGGCAGCACGGTGCTAAAAAAGGCTGTTGTGAGTAACGCAAGGCCTTGCATGACTTGCATAGTAGCAGAAAGGTAAGACAGCAATATCTGGCATAGGATTTCGACTTGTGGTACACCCTTCAGTGCAAATTCTAATGGGAAGACAACAGCACATGGGTTAGCCAAGTACCAGGGGTGTTTTTGCACAAAGCAAACATTACACGTTGGTGTATCATGGAATATACTGCATGGCCTCTTCCTTGCACCTGATTCCACTAGATTTTGATGCGAAGCTAGGCATTGGTATTTTAGATGATCTTGCTGTGCCTCAAAACTCAGGGATTTTTTAACTGTTCCACACCTGACATTCCTCCATTACATATTTTAACATAGAAGCATTCCTTCACAACCTAAATTAGTTTTGCTACTGCATGAGGGTCAGCTTCTGCTGCTAAAAAACGTTCGCCGGAAAGTCGATTGACCCTGTTGTTTTAGCCATTTTTCGCAACTTTGCATAGCTTAAGCATACTAGCACACAACTAAATTTGGGCCAGTGGTGTTCTATTAACAAGAAAACATATGGGCTGATATGCATTATCCATAATTGCAAATAGTTCAGAAGGAAAGGCCAGCTGAGGCCTGACCTGGTTTCATGGTCAGAAAGATCAGCAGGAGACTACTGATGCTGAAAGGTGGGTCAGTGCCCAACCATTGTCAATTTGAGGTACCCCAAGGACATGAATCAAGAAAATGGATTATTGAAGTCAAGATTTTTTGGGGGGAGCGAGCACCCATGGGACTAGTGGTGCCAACTGGGTCACAGTCTCACCAGATGGCATTGGGAACTGGGTGTACAGTTAGTGTGCAATCACAAATTCAAATAATGGCCCCTCTGCAATGGCATGGGAGGGAAAAAAGATTCAAACAGTTTCGCAATCAGGACAACTGGCTACTTCCAGTGGGGCACCTCGTAAAGCCCAGAGTGATGATGAAAAAAACGTATTATTTTACTGTGATGGAAAGCGAAAGATAAGAGATCCGACTTAATCAACAATGTACTGGGTTGGGGGGGCGTGGCCTGAAGCATGGCTGAGTGAGTCGGAACTCTCACCAGCTCTGTATAGCCGATAAAAATCTGCCGTAAATACGACGTCCAATGGCCCGGAATTAGATCTGCACGGACACATGAATGTCCCGTAGACACTGGGTCACAGAATAACTGCAACTGGAAGTAAGAAAACGTGATTTTAGGTGGTTCGTTGCCCTGTTGAAGCGGGCTCCGGAGCGAAATCCAAGATGGCGGCACCCTGATGCATAAATCGGGAGGAGCCGAAGGAGACACGGGGAGGCTCTGATGAGGAAAGCGGGAGAGAGCAGCAGTCCCCAATGAGATTGAGGTGACAGTGGGGGCCACAGAGCGGCAGGCGCACGATCCTGGTGGTGACTCGACCCCAGATTGGAGACCGAGCGCCGACAGACCGCAGACCACGCCGAAGACGCCTCCCCAGGCAGCCAGCTGGGAGAGCCCCCACCACGGCCGGACAAAGAGTTTGCCTGGTGGCCTGGGAGAGGTGAGGAGGATCAGAGCCATCGGCCCGCCAGCGGGGGTGCAACGGCCTGATTTCCGCGGTTTGGAGGCAGAGGCGGGAGTGGATCCATACCCCGGAAGATTCCCTGGGCTCTGGGCCTACCAGCTGGACTGGGCGCCCCTCGCAGTGAACGCAGCCTTAGGCCCGGGGGCACTGGCGATTCCCCCCCACTGAGGTGGCCATTAACACCTGTCACCGCCTTGCCGCCCCGGGAGGACTGGGAACTGACTATTGGGCCAGACCTCGAATGAAGCACTATAGCATCAGCGACACACATTGCTGCCTAAGCGACAGCGAGAGCCACCAAGCGGAAGACCGGGCGACGCACTAGACCCGGCTCAGTGGCACTTGACAAGGCCACTCCCGAGAGTCTCGCCAGTGACCCTTGCAAAGACAGTTGGCGTGGGACTCGAGGCGCTCAGTACAGTTCTAGCGACGCCTGGACCACAGGGTTGGATTGACAAACGCTACTGGGGAGACGCCTGGCCCACGGAGGAGATCAAAATGGGCAAAAAAGACCCGATCCCCAAGACGCCGAGGCAGGGCACCATGGAAAGGTACGCAGTGGCTCCTCCGGCTAGTACAATTGAAACACCGGGTGCCCGCACCGACACAGAGTTACTGATGGGAGCCATACAGGCATCCAGGGATGACATATAAGCGTCCCGGAGTGCCCTGGAAGTCAAGATAGGAGAGGTGGGACCCGAGGTTACCCAATTGCGCCAAGATTTCCGCAACTTGATGGAGAGGGTCACCATGCCGGAGAACAGATTGGGGAGGCCGAAGACACGATACTCACACTGAAAAAAGACGTAGCAGAGCTCCAGGAGTCACACAGCAACTACAGTGGAAGGTGGACGACGCGGAAAATAGGGCACGCCGCAACAACCTCCGCTTTGTAGGTTTTAGGGAAGGAATTGAAGGGACCAACATGGAGGAATTCCTGCGCACCTGGCTACAGGAGACTTTCCCTACCGCGAAATTCTCGACGTGCTTTGTGATAGAGAGGGCACACAGGGCGCTGTTAGCAAGACCTCCAGTGGGTGCGAAACCGCGGCCAGTCATAGCCTGCTTTCTGAACTTTGCAGATCGGGACCTGATCTTGAGAGAAGCTAGGAAACTTGGGGAGATACGTCTGGAAAATGCCCACATAATGATCTTCCCAGACTACAGCCAGGAAGTACAGAAAATGAGGCGCTCCTTTGACGCGGTGAAAGCAAATTAAGAGACTTACAAATTCAATATATGCTGCTGTTCCCGGCAAAGTTGAAAGTCCTGTATAAAGGAAAGACCCATTTGTTTATGTACCTTGAAGAGGCTTGGCAATGGCTGGAGGAGCGCCCTCCCTCTCGGAGGCCCGAGGAAAATAGAAGCGGGATGGGGAGGCAGCTGCCCACCAATGACACACGGTGGGAACAACCAAAGTCGCAACGGACGAGAAATTTTTAGAGGCATTAAGAGGGTGAACACAACACCACATCCGGCGCAAAGTACGACCACGAGACGGAAACGCAATTCAGCATCCTCGGGCATAGAAAATCTGATAGGATCCTGATTCCGTTGCCTTGCTGGGAGGGACAAATCGGAGGGAGAGGAAGAACCCGACGGAGAGACGACTGACAGCGAGAACCCGAGGAACAATCCATGCACCCCTTGGTGATAGCTATTTATGAGATGGAGCAGGAGCCGGCTCCGGAGGGGGGGCTTCGCCAGGAGATGTACAGGACTCACACTCTTGAACGAACAAAGTTATGGACAAACGAGATGCGGCACAGGGCGGAGAGACACGCAAGTTATCACGCCACCCCCTATTTTACTCCTTGGGTTACTGCTTAAGGGTATTGTTTCATCACCACAGTGCCTTTCACGCTGAGGGAAGCACTGCATGCAGTACATATAGGGGTGTAGGGACAAGCTAGTTGGGTTTTTCTAGGGAGGGCGACAGACCTTTTCTGCCTAGAAGTCCTGCACGTAGCCTGTTGCACAGATGGGATGGATAGGGGGGAAAGGTGGGATTGGGGGGTCGGGGTAAGGGCTCTTGGGCTGTTCAGTTGGGGATGGGTCGGGCGGGGGCTGGGGTGGAGTTGGGGAGGGGAGGGAGGGAAAATTCATGTCATGGTGGCCACACACTCAAGTACTCCGAAAGACACCTCCATACAGGACACCGACTATATTATGCAGCACACACATCAGACTGTCGGGTGATCACATGAGAAGCTACAGAGACCAAGGGGGACTCAGCGTCCTGACATGGAATGTCAATGGGCTTGGCAGTAAGATTAAGAGAGGGCTGGTGAACTCCTATATTAAAATGCTAAACCCTGACATAACACTGCTACAGGAAACGCATCTCAAGGGGACAAACTGTGCCTTCCTAGCCAGGGGTCAGTACAAGGTATTGGCACATGCAGGGTACACCACAGGCTCAAGAGGGGTGGCCATAATTGTGAAAAAGACCACACCGTTCTGTATAGCTCAAACATGGACGGATCCACAGGGGACTCATGTGGGGGTAAAGGGGACGTGGAATAGACGAGAGTGCACAATACTCTCAGTGTATGCCCCCCCAAAAGTGCAAGCCAACACGCTCAAGAGAGTGGTGGATATACTCCTAGACACAGCTGACACTATACAGATCCTTGGGGGAGATTTCAATGATGTGATGGACCCAGGGCTGGACCAGACGGGAGCGGCGTCAAGAGATTGGACCCGTACCCCCCATATTCCAAATGACAACAAACATGGGGCTTACAGATGTGTGGAGGTGGCTACACCCCGATCAGAACCTACTCCTTCTTCAGTGTATTGAAGGGTCTAAGAGCAGACGTGAAGGTTTATGTAGCTGAAAATGAAGGGACGGTCCGCTCCAGAGTGACAATCTGGGAGGCACTATAAACAGTAATACGAGACAGGGCACAAAACAGATTAGCGAATGAGAGGAGAAAGCTCCATGCTGAAACAATGGCGGTGGAGGCGAACATTCTAGACCTAGAGAGGGAATATCAGACTTCGAAGGAGACGGGGACACTCAGGAGACTGACAGACATGCTGAAACAATATCGAGATCTGGTCACGGGAGAGGCCAAAACCCAGGCCTTAGCTACCTTGCACCGCCTATATGATGTGGGGGATAAGTCAGGCAAATTAATGGCGTGGCTTGGTAAAAAGGAGCGCGCAGCCAGATGGGTGGAGCAACTCAGAGACCCTACGGGGCGGCTGATTAGATCTGATGCCCAAATTGCAGAGTCATTTGCTGACCATTATGAACTCTTCTACGGGGCTAGAGATTTAAGGACATGTGAGGAGGCGTTACAGTATATGGAAACAATTGAACTTCCGTCCCTGACCCCTGAGACCCATCAAGGCCTAGAGGCTGACCTCACTTTAGATGAGATCTCTGGGGCCCTGTGCAGGCTGAGACCGGGTAAAACCCCGGGCCCAAACGGGTTTCCGGTGGAGTTTTTTAAGTGCACGGCTGACCTCTTAACACGCCATTTGAAGGGACTATTCGAGGAGGCATTACAAGAAGGGAGGCTCCCCCCAGATCTGAGTATGGCGATAATAATCCCAATACATAAGGAGGGAAAACCGCAAGATGACTGTGCGTCATACCGCCCCATCTCCCTCTTGAAAATAGAGGCGAAACTGCTGGCGACAATCCTAGCCTTACGACTTCGGTCGGTGATATCGGATCTAGTACATTTAGACCAAACAGGGTTCCTCCCGGATAGGGCCAACAGGTTAAATTTCTGGCGCACCCACAACTGGTTGCAAGAGGTACGAGCGAGAGAAGATCCCCACTGGATTCTATCCCTTGATGCCGAGAAAGCCTTCAACGCTGTCCATTTGCCATTTCTTGAGGGTGTCCTGCAGAAATTCGGTTTTGGCCCCAAATTTCGGAAGTGGGTCCAGCTGTTATACACAGAACATAGAGCCAAGGTGAGAGTGAACGGGGCTCTGTCGCGGTAGTTCCCACTCCAGAGGGGGACCCGACAGGGTTGGCCGTTGTCCACCCTCCTTTTTGCTATCACGATAGAGGTGCTGGCAGCCAGGGTGCATCAGAATGTTGCCATTAGGGGATTCAAAAAGGGGGTGTTGGATGCCGCAGAGGAGAAAATATCACTCTACGCGGATGACATCCTACTATACATCACACAGCCAGAGAACACGATACCGGAAGTATTCTTGGAACTGTAACGGTACAGCAGGTACGGGAGTTACCAGATAAACTGGCACAAGTCGATCCTCTATGACGGGAACGATGGCCGGACCTCCCTGGAAGGTTGTTGACGACAGTGGAAGTGTTTAGGTACCTTGGGGTGTATGTCACCCTGGATCAAAAACAGTCCAACCAACAGAATCTAGATCGAATAATTTTGAAGTTCACAGAGGACGCGACTCGCTGGAGGCAGCTCCCACTCACTATGTTGTTCAAGATGATCACACTACCTAAATATTATCCTCTCCCACAAAAAGTGTTTGTGAGAATACATGCAGAACTCAGATCCTTCCTCTGGCTGGGTAAACAATCCAGAGTAGCACTGAACACCCTCCAGCGACATCAATATAGCGGAGGGATCTCGCTCCCGGATCTAGAGGCATAGTATTGGGCGGAACATATAGCCCCAATCAACGATTGGCTACATGCGCAGGCAGATCACCCCACTTATGCCCTTGAGAGACATAGGATGTCATCTAGGTCGTTGATATCCTACCTATATGGGGGTGCTAGGCGGGGGCACCTTCTCCCTGCTACGGGAATTACTCTACAGCTGTGGGACAAGGAAATGAACCGCACGGGATGGGAGAAGAAACCCACTCGACAGACGCCGATCTGGCACTGTATGTGGCTGACTGAACTAAACAAATTAAAAGGCTTCTAGAGGTGGGATGATATAGGTATCTTCACCTTGGAAGACATAGTGGCCAAGGGAGAACTGAAATCATTTGTGTCCCTGAGGTCGGATTTCGGACTGCATCGCACGCAGTTCTACAAATGCGCCCAACTGAGACATGCCTGGCGAGCGGAAATGATTCAGGTAGACGAGCTCTCAGACTATGCACCTCTAGAGGGAAGGCTGCTACAGGAACAGATACAGGGAAAAGCGGTATCACTTACATATAAAACTTTAACAAATAACATGCTAGGTGAGTTGGGCAAACTTAGGAGGACATGGGAGAATGAGGTGGGAGACATGGAGGATATTGACTGGGACATGGTGTTAATGCATCCCAGGGAGGTGGCCATTAAGTCCCGGCTGCGACTCATCCAATTTAACGTCCTTCATAGAACGTCCTATGACAGAGTGAGGCTACATAAAATAGGTAGGACAGACGACACAAGGTGCCTTAGATTCAGGGAAATGGGAGGGGACTTCTATCACATCATATGGACGTGCCGTACGATACAAGACTATTGGGGTAAAGTTTTTGAAGAAATGAGCGAGGTGCTGGAGACCTCTCTCCGACCTGAGCCCAGGCTGGCCCTACTGGGCATGACAAATGGCGTAGACCTAGCAAGTCCCCTACTGACTTTTCTGGTTTTGGCACTGGTGATGGCAAAAAGGGACATAGCTAATTATTGGGGTGCACCAGAACCGCCAGGGTTGGAAGAATGGAGGAGAGGGTTGGACCTTTACATGGCCGCTGAAAGGGTCACTTACAAAGCAAGGGGATGCCCGAAGAAGTTCTGTAAGGTCTGGGGCAAATGGCGAAAATACCACGGGCTGGATGGGGGGCTACGAGGGATGCATGAGAAGTAGAGTGAAAAGAGCTTGTATCCGTTCCCTCCGGAGGCTTCGGAGGCTTCGGAGGCCGGAAGTAAGAGACTATCGCACCACAGCACTTTGGACTCTGGGTCGGACCGACATGGAACTTATCAGAGATGTATGGTGGGGAGGGTGGAGGGTGGGAGACAGGGTAGTGCAAGCAGGTCATGACATGGTGGTATTGTTGAGTTATAATAAAATGCTAATAAAAATGTTAAAAAAAAAACAATGTACTGGGTTCATAGGTTCAAAGACTTGAAATACTTCTCTGTAAGTCCTCATACATATTGCACAGATGCCATTTGGCCAGTTTTGGAGAGTCAGGCTGCTAGGTCTTCTTGGCTTCGAGGTCGATCACTTCCTTGAGACTACTTGCAGAGAGGAATCAGTTAGTTGTGCCTTGATGTTTGTTCTGCTCAGGTGTCTGTTCCTCTCTGCTCTGGGCAGTACAGCAGCTTCTCTGCTTGCAGGGCAATATATAGCAGCAGGGTACCTCCAGCATCCGAGGCATGCCCAAGGCTTAGTGGAAATTTAAAGTATACAAAAAAAGTGTAGAACAAGTGCAAATTTGCGAAAAGGAACAGCCTTAGCAAGCAGTCTTTCCCACAAGTAACATTTAGCACCTAAGGCCTAACTATGATGTTGGGCGGATTGTCACCGACAGGCCCTCATTCGGGTCATCATCTGAGGCAGTGATCTGACCGCCGGATTAGGATACCAGCAGTTGGAGCGCTTTGGGCGGAGGGAAGACTGCAGCCTCCGACAGGCTCAAGGAGCCGGTCGAAGCCTAATCCCTACAATGGAAGTGGTACCTGTGGAGGCACCTCCATAGGGATTAGGAAGTCCCTTTCCCTCAGTCTGTTTATGGCGGTTCCACCGCCATGCAAAGGCAGACGGGAAGTGCCTTTGGGGGCCACTATCAGGGCTTCCATTTCCCGGGGGCCTCCGCTATGGGACCGGGGGCCCATTTGGTGACCTTCAAAAATCCACATGGTACCTGGCACACGGTGCTTAGATGTTTGTAAACATGCATTTTACCAGTCCGGCTTGTGCTGCAGCCCTTTTTCTGGGCTTCAGCACAAGCCGCAATATTAAACTGAATGTTCCCAACAACTTTCACAGCTATCGAATCATAATATGGTGGGTGGGGTGCCGACTACATGTCGGTGGTCTCCATCCCACAGTGATGGCAGTCGGACACTCGCCCGACTGCGATCGGAGTGAGGTCAGTAGTCTTTACATCCTAGTAGTCTTTGCCCTTCATCAGTTTACCATACATACCTTTACCATGCATGGCTTTACCACACATGGCAAGTATTCAGTAAGTATAATAATATTTATTAATGAGTAATGAGAGTTAGTGAGTAAAGGGGGTTGATAAAGAGGTGTAAAAAAGGGGGCTAGGGTTGCTTAGCCTCCCTAAAAGTAAAGAAGGCTAAACAATAGTAGTACTTAGGAGTCATTATTATTAGATTTATATATAAAAAGGAGAGGTTGGCGGACATTTTAGTGGGAGATTTTAATAGCCACCTGTGCCCCAACCTAGTAGTGACCCATCTGGTCTGTTTGTACAATAAGTGAGGGATTGCACATGGATCATACTCAGGAAGGGTGGGATCTGAATGTCCTCCTAAATACCTATGCTCTTTCACACACTTTGGACCTGCTAGCCATCCTTCTAGACTCACTGGTCCCCCGACCTACAAAGGTAGTGGCTGTGCAACGTTTATTTATTTCATTTTTGTGTCCCTTACGCTAAGGAGATTTATATCTTCTTTTAACATACAACATAGTACTTTTAGGAACCACAATCCCGTGATTATGTCACTTGTAGCCCCTTGGAATCAGCCCGTACCAACGAGAATAGTGGGGTAGGATTTACTGATCAAGGGAGGCGCTTAAGCCGGTCTCAGGTCGATTTTAGCGCTTTTATTAAATCTCTTTTTAGTGTAAGTAAGCAGGAGATATTGAAAGTTTTAGACTTGCAAGTTCAGGGGAAAGAACTAATCCAAGCATTTACTGCTATAACTCAAGCATGGTTTGTTAACAGCTCCATCACCGCCCTCCAGCACGGATGACCCAAGATGGTTTCACGGAGAGTGTTCTCGTGCCCTTAAATTTATTAAGAGGGCCCAAAAACAGTCTCCGAGAGACAGTTGCTGAGTGGCGGCCTGCGGAAGTAATTACAAGCAAACCGTCAAAGGGCGGAAGCGTTTATTGCAAAAAAAAAACTTGGAAGAACTTAATAGAGGCATGTGAGCAGAAGGATTGCACATGCTTTTGAAGGGTCAATAATAACGCATGTTTCAAATACCCAAATAAACCAGGGTTAAGTCACAATATCTTGCGAGAACAATGGCTGGCTCATTTTGAGGGGGTTTATAATCATTGCCACAGGGAGGAACCTTCGCAGGAATTAAACCTTTACCATAGCTCTGAACCCATCACCTTTACCTTGGACGAGGTAGAATGGGAATTGAGTGACTATCTCTAAATAAGGCTCCGGGACCAGAGGGGATCCTGCCTGATCTTTTCTGCTCCAACACAGAGATAGGGGTCCCACTCCTCGTCAGGGTTTTAAATGCGGCAGCAGCAACAGTAATGCCGGCAACATGGTCTACTGCCACCATTGTTCTGATTTTTAAGAAGGGAGATAGAGACAGTCCACATTGTTATCACCTCCATATTCCTTATTGATGTTACAGTGAAGACTCTGGGCCAGGTCTTTCTGAACAGATTGTCTGAATGGGCAGAGGCTAATCAAATAATATCGGAAGTACAATATGGGTTCCGTGCTGGTAAATCCACATCCAATCAATGACTCAATTTATATCTTATAATAGGAAAATATACAATAGCTAAACTCGGTGCACTGTTTCTGGGTTTTATGGACCTCACTGCGGCTATCGACCGGGTGAACCGTTGTAAACTCTGGAACGGGAGAGCTTGGGGTTAATCCGGCAATAACCAACATCCTAATGACCTTACATTTTATTAATTCTGCAATAATCAGATACACACAGGGCTTGCAAGTCTTACTCGATGGGTTTGTGTCTTTTATGGATTTATCACCTAACCTAACCAAATCCTTCATCATGGAAATTGCCAAGCAGAACAGGAGGCCCAACACATAAAATAGGCAAACAGAGTTTAATGAAAGTTCCAGCCTTTTCTTATATGGGTATTTTATTTGATGAGAAATTGAGTTTGAAACATTTAGTGGAGTAGAAATGGCTAGAAATGTCGAGGTCATTGGGAGATATCGCAAATTATGCTCATACATCAGGTAATTGATCCCTGGGGATACTTTTAAAGCTTTATAACTCCTTTTGTATGTCCTAAGTTTAATATGGTAGTGAGGTAGGGGGATATAGGGTGGCTAACAATTTACAAACTGCAGAAAATAAATTCCTTAGGCAGGTCTTGAAAGTCCCTTGTAGTACCCCCATGTACTCTGTGCATGAGGAATTACGGTCCAAGTACATCTCTGATATGGCGGCTGTCAAACCCCTCCTTTGTTGGGTGTAGATCTGGATCAATGAGGAGGCAGATTTCAACAGAAGAGTAATTCAGTACTGCCTTTCTCATGAACATGTGGCAAACATTCCTTGGTTAAAATATGTTAAGGATACCCTTACTGTACTAGGAAGAGTAGATTTGTTTACCAGCCATAATAAGTTTAGACCCCAAGACAAGACGATTATCAAAGATCTGTTTTTTAAGTACGCTTCGGCTCACTGAGAGGATAAGGAGCTTAGGAACCCATGGTTAGAGAACACATTTTAGTAAAATCAATACAGGGCATGGAACCCTATTTATCCCTCTTAACAAGTGCGCATCACAGATTTTAAATCACATGTTTTCGAATGAACTTATTCCACCATTTACTGTCTTAACCCTCGGGTTTTGCCATGCATGCAGAACATAGAGGTCCCTGTGGCTGCGACAATAGGTCTTCACAGGGCTTTTAAAAAAGCTTTAGGCAGGCACGTGTTGCCTTACTGTTTCTACAGCTCTCTTCTGATGTTCATACACTCTTCTGTGTTTCTAACTTTTTAAGATCAGTTTTAAGGCTGAGAATCACTTGAGGTGACTGATGGTCACAAGAGTATTTGCAAATTTTGCTCATTATTTGGCTGTTATGTATGCACTGAACCGTTGGTTATTGCTTTTTTAAAGTACCTGTGTAGCCCTCTCGTGTAAAATTATCGTTGTCCAGGGTCTTATTGATTATGTTTTTCTAACTTAAGAAATGGTTGTTGGGAGTGTGATGAATTTAGGAATCTAGCTTGGCAAATAGACATAATGGATTCTGTGTTCTCCAAATTTGTACACCCAGCACCTTTACAGTTGATGCATATACTTGTTGTATGAATTCTTTTAAAATTGTCTCTTTTATGGCTATAATGTTTTATGCCAAATAAAGATTATTATTATTACTGAATGTTAAATATTTGACATACAATTTATTCATTTGTAAAAGGAAGAACCTTAAAACACTTAGATGACTCTATTTAGTATTTTATTTTGATATTTATATAAATTACACTTTATTTAAATACGTTTTAAAAGACATTTTCAAAATGTAATGAGTGAAATACATTATTTGATTAACATTTTCCCATGTGTCCCAAAAGACTTTGATTGTAATTTTTTATTTTTTATTTGCATGTCAGCCATTTTGTTAGATGATATTTGTTTTGTGTCGCTTTCTTTAGTTGGTAGATTACTGTGGTCAAGATCGGATGGACGCTGAAGCTGCAGTCTGCTAAGAACATATACTTAATTTAGGTTACTTTCTTTAATACAAGGAGAGTTGAAGTGGGGTGGTTATGTTTTAACTATGTCAGAAATACATATATTTTGCTGTTTGATGCTTTTTGGATCCTCGTGCAGGTAAGTAATGATTGTGTTGAATGGTACTTCAAATTTATTTTTTAACTAATTAGGCTATTTTTAAAATGTTCTTTTTTTACATTAAGATTCCATTTTAATTAAAAAAATAGGAATCTACTTTTGAATTTTTTTTTACATTTTTTGTCAGGTATATATATATATATATATATATACCGGAGAGTAATCTGAAATGGGTCCCTTTTGCACCCGGTACGCACGGGACAACTTTTGGACCGTAGCGAGCGGTTAAAAATAAGGAATTAAATAGTATCACAATGCGCAGTTAATGCAATAGAACAACCGAAACCACCGGAGTGGAAAGTTAAAATTAGTCCCTCCCGCACCCGGCACGAACGAGACATATTTTGTATGTAACATTACGAGCGGCCACATACCCAGCGCTAGCTAAAGCCTCTAACGCCGCCTTACAATCAGTACCCGATACAGTGCACAGATTAATTGCCAAGGGGCGACACATACGAACACTCACCATCACTGATGGTATAGTTAAGACAGGAGCGCGCGAACATCTGTCAGCAACACGGGGGCAGCGCGCCGCACGCGGAGTGCAAGGGAGGAAATCACTGGGCTGGAATTGCCGGTGGGTTACTATAGAAACATGATAACGTGAGAGGGAGGGTGACGCAATTCAGGATGTTGAAAATGAAAGTAACTCTTCTATGTCAAATGTACTTAGGCGTCACCCGAGGTTACCATGGGGACCATGTCGAAAGAATGTAAAACAAGCTATAATATGCCTAAAAACAAGAGTGAAACACGCATGATGTAATGCAATGACAGAGGGGTATAAATGTAACCACAGTCTGTTAAGATGTTGTGAACAAGGCGGGTGCTTACCGCCGAAACGCGTCAAGCAGCCTAAATGAGTGAATAAAACTTATTTGGGATCAACAATTTCACGGAGTCAGTGCCTTACTTGCATGCTGAAGTTTGGAGTGTTCCTGATATATATATATATATATATATATATATATATATATATATATATATATATATATATATATATATAATTTCAATCTCCCAAGGGCATTCCCCATGCACTCCCGGATTCTCAATAAGTGACATCCACATACTCTGTGCAGTTCATGTTATTTTAACTCACAACAGCTCAGCCAGCAGCACAACTCGACGCATTTCGGTCTCGCAGAGACCTTGATCATGAGACTTATTGTTTATATATTTTTCTTTGGGGCTTCTTGACCTAAATAATAACATTTGCATATACATATTCTATGCTCCATTCTCCCCTAGGATGAAATGTTTAACATAAATCATATTTTGTATACTTGCTACTTTACATGCCCTCGTGGCAGATTTTTATCAAGTGCCATAGAGATATTTTGCCCTAGTGGGCTTATATCCATACCCTCTTCAGATGTATGATTCCTTCATTATTTAACAGTTGCTTTTCTATACTCTTGTAACCAAACTCATAATTACAATAATATCCCTGTATTTTTTATAGTGTATAATTCTACCAACTCTTTGATTGGTTTCAGTTTTTTGAACCATAGAGAATCCTTTTGCCCCAGTGGGCATACATTTTGTTCTTCTGGGCAACAAATTATCATTTCCACGCGGTCAGTTTCAAGTCCCCATTTTCACTCCTTTCGTCCTCTTAGTACTCGGCTGACATATATTCCAATTCATTCCTCTTCCATTCTTCATTAGTATCTATGAAAATACATAGACAAAAATTATATTAACCACATATATTCCAGCTTCACCCTGTGAATTAAAAAAACAATCATAGTTATTATACTGGTCTGAGACAAACAAACTCATTTTTCTGTCCTAAAGACTGGAGTGGATCAAACATTGGGATTGCATATTCAAAGTGACATAACATAATATTTCTTAATGCTACGTTAGGTCATATCGCCATTACTCATAACTACAGAAATGTCATCTCTGTGTTCGTTACAAATCAACTTCTAACATCTCCAATGTTTCATGTTATTAAACATAAAGTTCACAGTTAACAGTCCTGGACTCAACTTCCTATATCTATATTCATCAATTCTTAGCCTAGATGAGTTTCCAATTCCTCATCGCAATTATGTCCAATCGGTGCTGTTGTTTGATATTTAATAATCAGCCTGGATTCTAGTCTCCGTAGTTTTTGGATCTTATTTCCCCCTCTATCATCATGTTTCACCATGTCTAACACACAGAATCTCAGTAAGTTTGTGTTCTGGTTATGTTCTGTTTGAAAATGCCTTGCGATAGGGTAAGCCTTATCACAGTTCTTTATGGCCCTTAAATGCTCCAAAATCCTGAAGGACAGAACAAAGCATAAACTGCAAACTCCGTGTTGCATGATGTATGATATTGTATCACAAAGGGTTCTGTGTGTGGTGAGAGTTTAACTTCCTTACAATTTCTGCTATGCTTGCACGCTTTGCAGTTTCTGCAAGGAAAAAATCCTTGTATCCCCATTGGTTTTTCTTTTACTGGAATTATAGCACTACATAGTTCATCCTTTAAGGACTTCGATTTTTTGAAAGTTATCTGTGGATATGATTCTACATATCCTGCAATCTCGGGATCTGTTTGCAATACAGGCCAAAATTTCTTTAAACCTCGTTTAATCATAAGGGCTTGGCTGCTGTATGTCGTGATGAAGCGTGTTTTTAGATTTTCAGTATCTTCCAATGTTTTGTCCTTTTCCCTCAGCAGACTTTCCCTGCTTCTTTCATCCACGATCCTTTTGGCCCCGTTGATTATTTTTTCAGTGTATCCTCTCGCTCTAAATCTTTCAATCATTGTATTTTCTTCTTCCTTAAAGCTTGCAAGTGTGCTGCAGTTCCTTTTCGCTCTTAATAGTTCTCCTATTGGAATGCTCTGTATTAGTGAGCTCTGATGGCAACTGCGTGCATGTAGCAGGCTATTTCCTGCCGTTGTTTTTCTGTATAAGGTGCTTTCTAATCTGTTGTTTTCCACCTTTAGTCTTAAATCAAGGAAATCTAGACTTTTCTCTGCCCATTGGCTGGTGAATTTTAAATTGAAATAATTGGAGTTGAGCTCCTCCACAAAGTTTTTTGCTTCTATCTCTGAGCCTGACCAAACCACAAAAATGTCATCGATGTATCTGACCCATTTGATGACACTCTTCTTATACACCGATGACCTATATACCACTTCCTCTTCCCAGTACCCCATGAAGAGACCCGCAAAGCTCGGCGCAAAACAAGTCCCCATGGAAGTACCGAGGATCTGTCTATAGATTTTATAATCGAAGAGGAAGTAGTTTTGGGTCAGACACAGTTCCATTATCTTTAGAAGCATTTGTGTGTGGCAGAGGTAAGAAATTGATCCTCTGGATAAGAAATGTTTGCACGCTGAAAGCCCCAGTGTGTGTGGGATACAAGTGTATAGCCCACTACATCAAGTGATAACAATGTGTAGTTCTCTTCCCATTTCAGTGTCTCCATGAGCTTTAGAAAAGCTCCTGAATCCTTTACAAAGGATGGCAAACTCTGTACCCAACTCTGAAGAAAAAAGTCTACATATTGTGAGGCATGTTCTAGGCAGCTTCCTATTGACGAGACTATTGGCCTCCCTGGTGGATTATTCCTGTCCTTATGAATCTTCGGTAGAAGATATAAGGCTGGTAGTCTAGGGGACTTGCACTCAAGAAATTTGAACTCTTCTGTCTCTATCAGTCCCTTCCCTTTCCACTCCTGGAGTAAAGTATGGAATAACCTATTTGATGTCTCATATTCCATGCGGTTGCTTCTGCAATATTTAGTCTCATCTGAAAGCTGTCATAGTCCTTCCTTTATGTAGTCAGTTTTAGCCTGCACTACTACGCTGCCCCCCTTGTCTGATTTTTTTATCACTATGCTGGGGTCATTTTTCAAGTTAAGCAAGGCTTTCCGTTGTTGGTTATTTATGTTGCTCCAGCATTTTAATTTCTTATTAGAAATATGTTGTAGTTCTTTGCACATACCCCGCTCAAACACATCTATAGCATCATTTTTCAGTTGGGGGAGAAAAATTGACTTTGGCTTAAAGCCACTATTAGCACTCATATCTAAGGCTATACTTTCAGTTCTGTATCTTTCGTAAGGGCAACTTGTGTCCTCTACTTCCTCCGCTAGAATTCTTAGTGAGTTTTCTAATTCTGCCTCCGCCATACTTATGCTACTGGCTTTTTCTCTAGGTGCTATAGATTTATCTGTAACCTTGCAGGCAAACCACTTTCTTATTCTAAGTTTTCTCGTGAAGAAAAATAGGTCTATGCGGCATTGCGTAAAGTTAAAGGTTCTAGATGGACAAAAACTTAACCCCAGAGATAAAAGTTCTACCTCGTAGTTGGTGAGATTCCTCTTCGAGAGATTCACGACACTCTGTCTCTCCATTATTTCGCCTTCAGTTGGCCCCTTGTTCTTCGTCCCACTGGGCTTCCTAGATCTCCCATAGCTGAGGTATTCCTGTTTCTGCCTCCTCTGTTTCCTCTTCCTCGACTTTGAAAGGATTGGCCGTTGTTTGCCCCTCTTCCCTTCATGACCATATTGAACTCCGTTAAAACATCGTTTTTTTCTCCTAAAAAACCTTGTATGCTGGATGCATCACTTCCACTCATTAGACTTCCTTCTGTTGATGTTTCGTTGTTACCTTGCAATCCACTTTCCTCTGATTGCGTTGCCGTTGCTGAATTCGCAGCGCTTTTAGCTTGCATTTCTCCTTTTATTTTATCATATTTTTTGGCGAATGTTATTATTTGACCTTTCTGATAGTCAACTAAGTCTCTTTGAAATTTACGTTGTTTCTTCATTTTTATGTCCTTTTCTATTTTATCAAGGCTGGTTTCCATTCTTTCCATCTCTTTTTTAAATTCATCTTCACTGCATAGATTTTTCAATTCAGTGCTTAGATCTTCAATCTCTTTGCTCAGCCTCTCCACATCCTTTGATGCATAACACACTAGCATATATATATATATACCGAAAAAAACACAGGCTTCAGGGACGTTATAGTTAGTTTGACATTTCACTCATACAAAACCAGAGAAAATCAGCCATTATAGTTAGCTGAGGTAACTATAACTCGCGCCCCTGCAATGTACTGCTGATGACTTCACATATTATATCACTCATGTCGTGGTCAGCGGCATCACTGATGACATCTCAAATGAAATCACTGATGACATCACTGATGACATCATCGAGTGACTGTGTGTTTCTGTAGTTTAAATATGTTATATATATATATATATATATATATATATATATTCACGGAAACAACTTATAAATCACAAAGTTGACTCGAGCCCAGGTCCTTTTAGCGTGTTATTTATTCACACACAGAATGCCAAGCAACACCCGACGCGTTTCGGTGCAGCCGCACCTTGGTCACCAAGGTGCGGCTGCACCGAAACGCGTCGGGTGTTGCTTGGCATTCTGTGTGTGAATAAATAACACGCTAAAAGGACCTGGGCTCGAGTCAACTTTGTGATTTATAAGTTGTTTCCGTGAATACTACGAGGGTCGCCTCCTCACTCGAGCCCGCCGCCGTGTGTGGCCGGGAGACTGGCGGACATTTGTGGATTTATATATATATATATATATATATATATATATATATATATATTACCTACTGGCGGTCGCCAGTAGGTATATATAGTTAGGATTTTTTCTCTATGGGATTTTTGAAAATTCTATGTCTAATAACTTTGGCGTTTGTGGACGGAATTGGCTGAAATTTTCAGGAAAATGGAACATTTTGTTTCTGAGCAGCCCCTGACAATTTGGGGGGGTTTCATCAAGGGGGGGCCGAGAAAAAAGGGGGGTCCCAAAACACATTTTTCCCATGTTAATTTCCATAGGGCGGTTGGCCTCACTTTTAGCTCGAACGGCTGAATGGATTTGCACAAAACTTGGCAAAATTGTAGGGACTGTTAGCCTGATGTGCCTTTGCTAGGTCTCAATATATGTGCTCCAGTGGATTTTGAGTAATTTAGGTTCAAAAAAATATATATATCTGGGCGGAGCCTAACCACACATCTGATCTGATTGGCTGTCAGCACTTCATCCAAGAAGTGTTGGCAGCCATCTTGGGACCAATATACATGATAGCACCTCATTAAAAAGCATTGTAGTTAATAGAGGGTTTTAGGACTTTAGTTACATTATAAATCATTTGTTGATGGTACCATACTCGTTTTAGGAATTGTGGTGGGTTCTAAGGTGATTTTACCATGTGAAAAAACCTTCTGCTGTGATATCATGAATATTGTTTGAAAGAAAACTAATATCTCATGATTTTCCCACAGTGGTTTGGAAGGGGATCTATAAGCTAAACTGAAAGCATATTTTCTGTAAATTCACATTATCTTTCTCAGTCATGTGAAAATGAAGTCTGACATTCTCAGTAAAACATGTACATCCAACAAGGACAGAGACTGTCAGTTGATTCCTTTGTGTTCTACTGCAGCCTCCTAGAGTGTTCTAAAGAACAACTAGAGCGCTAACAGTCCTACTTATTACAAAGGTATGGCACACCTGAAACCATCTTGATTGGAATAAAGTGGTAACTCTTAAAACATTTAATTTAAAAAGAAACAACATGAAGGGGTATATTTTGCCATAGAAAGTATGATTAGTGCTGCAGAATGAAAAATTAGGGCACATTTTGAGTGACTTCTCAAATCCTTTTCTATTTCATTAAAACATTCTGACATGCAGTCTCCCAAAATGGCCACCAGAGACAAAAGAGCCCAAATGTAGCCCAAATTTCACCCAGATGTAGCCCAAGTATAGCCCAATGACAGAATGTCCCAGAGTGTTCTAAAGAACAACTAGAGCGCTAACAGTCCTACTTATTACAAAGGTATGGCACACCTGAAGCCATCTTGATTGGAATAAAGTGGTAACTCTTAAAACATTTAATTTAAAAAGAAACAACATGAGGGGGTATATTTTGCCATAGAAAGTATGATTAGTGCTGCAGAATGAAAAATTAGGGCACATTTTGAGTGACTTCTCAAATCCTTTTCTATTTCATTAAAACATTCTGACATGCAGTCTCCCAAAATGGCCACCAGAGACAAAAGAGCCCAAATGTAGCCCAAATATCACCCAGATGTAGCCCAAGTATAGCCCAATGACAGAATGTCCCAGAGTGTTCTAAAGAACAACTAGAGCGCTAACAGTCCTAATTATTACAAAGGTATAGCACACCTGGAGCCATCGTGATGGGAATAAAGTGGTAACTCTTAAGACATTTAATTTAAAAAGGAACAAAATGAGGGGGTATATTATGCAATAGAAGGTATTATTAGTGCTGCAGAAAGAAAAATTAGGGCACATTTTGAGTGACTTTTCAAATCCTCTTCTATTTCATTAAAAAATTCTGACATGCAGTCTCCCAAAATGGCCACCAGAGACAAAAGAGCCCAAATGTAGCCCAAATATCACCCAGATGTAGCCCAAGTATAGCCCAATGACAGAATGTCCCAGAGTGTTCTAAAGAACAACTAGAGCGCTAACAGTCCTACTTATTACAAAGGTATGGCACACCAGAAGCCATCTTGATTGGAATGAAGTGGTAAGTCTGAAAACACTCAATTTAAAAAGGAACAACATGAGGGGGTTAATTTTGCCATAGAAAGTATGATTAGTGCTTCAGAAAGAAAAATTAGGGATCATTTTGAGTGACTTCTCAAATCCTCTTCTATTTCATTAAAAAAATTCTGACATGCAGACTGAAACATGCACTTTGAATACCAGCAGCAGACGTCCCTGGTGAGCAGTAGCTTTACTACAGTGATCTAATGTGCAACTAGAGTGCTAACATTCAGAATTTATGGCAAATGTGTGACACATCTGAATGCCTTCTTGATGGAACCAAAGTAAACAAGCATTGAAAATGCAATAGATCTCGCCCTCATTTAAGTTAAAGCCATTCTGTTTGTAATGAGGTGGCTTTTTAGCTTTGCTTTTATTAGTGTTTTTTCAACTTTCATGTAAATAACGCACCGTTTTCACCAAATCGACTTTGCCCAAGCACACCCTTCCCTTCGGCCAACAAATCCCAAAAATCCGGCACACCTGCCGATCCACTCTCCCTACAGCTCACCCAAGCCCCGTCCCTCTAGCGCAACTGGAACACCCCAAATTCACCTTCTCCATGCGCACCAAAAACTCCCGTTGAATAACATGACAATTCGCTACTCCGCACAAAAATTGCTCTTTAAAGCTCTTCCACTGCTCCGATCCGCTTCAAACTTGGCTGGACACTAGTTCCAGCGATTCCCTAACATCTCACCAAAAATCAGCCCAATCCATCCACTGGAACGGGGACGAATTTCAACCCGAATACGCGCCCCCCGCAAACACAAAAAAAAGCCATAAAACGGCCAAATCTCGACCAAAAACCGCCAAAATCCCTCAAAACCTTGCCAACACCAATACGCACGAAACTGAACCGGCCCCTCAGCCCTAGGCTCCGGGAACCCTACTTAATTGACCCAAAAGCCCTAAAAAAGCAACATAATACACACGAAAACGCCCTAACAACCCTAAAATGCATATAAGTATATGTATGCATGAATTTATGTTTGTATTTATATGTAGATATACAGATGATATATGTTTAAATATGTATGTATATATATACATTCACTGAAAAAACCATAGGCTATAGACCATATATAGTTAGGAATTAGCATTTACAAAACCTTGAAAATTCACTGAAAAAACCGTAGGTTATAGACCATATATAGTTAGGAATTAGCATTTACAAAACCTTGAAAATTCACTGAAAAAACCATAGGTTATAGACCATATATAGTTAGGAATTCGCATTTACAAAACCTTATTTTACTCACACAAAACCATTGAAATTCCATATATAGTTAGTTGCACTAACTATATATCGCGCACCCGCAATCCACTGCTGATGATGTCACATATTACATCATTCATGACATGGTCAGTGACATCACTGATGACATCACTGATGACATCTCAAATGACATCACTGATGACATCACTGATGACAACATCCAGTGACTGTATGTTTCTGTAAAGTTAAAATATGTCTTACATATTGAAGAATGAGTGGTATGTTTCTGTAAAGTTAAAATATGTCTTACATATTGAAGAATGAGTGGATGTATAAGTGTCTGGATGAAGGATTTAGTAGGTGCATGACTGACTGTATGAGTGAGTGATTAAATGTGTCTCACTGAGTGCATGGGTTAGTGACTAAACTGTCTTAATTTGTGCATCATTATGTCTGTTGTTCTGTAAACTGTTGCATGTGTTGATAAGTAGCTATATGAGTAACTATATGGGTTATTGATTGGTTGCCCAAGTATTTGTATGGGATACTGAGTGTGTGTGTGGGTGGCTGGGAGGTGTATGACTCTGTGCATAGATGTGTGAGCAGTTGATTCACTAGATGTATGGTTTCAAAAGTGCATGTGGAAACAGCTGTATGGGCGGTTGACTGTGTGCATGAGTGTATTGGTGAGTGAATGGATATCTCAGTGCTACATGTCAAAGTAAGTACATATGTAAAACACAGTACATGTGAGAATTGACATATATAAATAACTGTGCATAAGAGCCAGTGAATGTGTGAGTGGCTGTATGGATCATTGTGAACTTGTATCAGGGATTGTATAAGAGAGTTAATATGTGTTAGTATATGTTTGAATAAGTAAAGTTTGTATAACTGTATAGTTGAGGAAATGGAGGTGTGATTGATTCTTTGATTGACTGACTAGGTGTGTGAGCAACTCCATGGATGAGTGACAGTCTGTGAGTGTCTGTTTACACTGATTGTATCTAAGGTTATATTAGAGTCTGAAGAGGTTCATCGTATTATCACATGAATGATATCATCAGTGATGTGATCAGTAATGTCAAATGAGATGTCATCAGTGATGTCATCAGTGATGTCATTTGAGATGTCATCAGTGATGTCATTTGAGATGTCATCAGTGATGTCATCGGTGATGTCACTGACCATGTCATGAATGATGTAATATGTGACATCATCAGCAGTGGATTGCGGGTGCGCGATATATAGTTAGTGCAACTAACTATATATGGAATTTCAATGGTTTTGTGTGAGTAAAATAAGGTTTTGTAAATGCGAATTCCTAACTATATATGGTCTATAACCTATGGTTTTTTCAGTGAATTTTCAAGGTTTTGTAAATGCTAATTCCTAACTATATATGGTCTATAACCTACGGTTTTTTCAGTGAATATATATATATATATATATATATATATATATATATATATATATATATATATATATATATATATATATATATATATAGGCCAAGGTGTATTGAAGAATGAGTGGGTGTATGAATGTCTGAATGAATGATTTAGTAGTGACTAAACTGTGTGAATGTCTGTATCAGTCTGTCTGTTGGTGTGTAAGTGGCTGCATGGGTTGGTGAGTAGCTACATGAGTTTCTATCTGGTTATTGATTGGTTGTCTGAGTTTCTTTATGGGTGCCTGAGTGTCTGTGTGGGTGGGTGGGGGGTGTGTGACTTTGTGCATAGATGTGTGAGTGGGTGATTCACTGGGTGTATGGGTTCAAGAGTGCATCTGTGAAGGGCTGGATGGGTGGGTGAGTATTTATATTAGTGTGTTGGTGAGTTAATGAATGTCTCAGTGGTACTTGTGTGAGTAACTACATATGTGAAAGACAGTATGTGTGAGTGTTGGGGTATATAAATCATATGTGAGAATGAGTGATTGTGAGAGTGGCTGTATGGATGAGTGTGTGCTTGCATTAGTGATTGTATAAGAGAGTAAGTATGTGTTAGTATCTGTATGAATACGTGAGTTGGTGTGTGTATAACTGTATAGGTGAGTAAATGAGAGTGTGAATGATTCTTTGCATGATTGACTAGGGGTGTGAGTACCCCTATGGATGAGTGGCGATGTGTGAGTGTCTATATAGGTGTATGAGTGCAAATGATAGTGCTGTATTGATAAGCGACTGCATGTATGAGTGACTGTATGGGTGAATGAGTGGACGTGTTTTGAGACCTAGGAATCAGTGAGTGGGTATGTAGTAACTGGCATTGGTGTGTCTATGGTTTTGAAAATGGTAGTAGGTATTTTAGAGTGGGTGTATCAAAGTTTATATTAGGGTGTGAGGAGGTGCATAAGATTATCACGTGGATGTTGTCATCAATGATGTCATCAATGATGTCATCAATGATGGCATTTGAGATGTCATCAGTGATGTCACTGACCATGTCGTGAGTGATGTAATATGTGATGTCATCAGCAGTGCATTGCGGGGTCGCGAGTTATACATACCTCAACGAACTATAATGGCTGTATTTTCCTAGGTTTGTATGAGTGAAATGTCCAACTTACTATGATGTCCCTGTAACCTATTGTTTTTTCTGTGAATTTCGAAGGTTTTTTAAAAGCTAATTTCCAATTATAACGTTCCTGAAACCTATGGTTTTAATTTCAAAGGTTTTTAAAATGCTAATTTCTAACTATAAAATCCCTGAAACCTGTGTTTTTTTCTGTGAATTTCTAAGGTTTTTTAACCCCTTGCGTGCTGATGACGGCCCCCCTCCGCCATGCAGCACGGTGGGCGTGTGCTGATGACGGCTGGGGGCCGTCATGAACCCGCCCACTCTTTAAAAAGCGCTGCACAGGTGCAGAATCGTGGCCGCACGCAAAGGGTTAAATGCTAATTTCTAACTATAACGTGCCCGAACCCCATGTTTTTTTCAGTCAATTTCAAAGGTTTTTTTTAAAATGCTAATTTCTAACTATAATGTCCCTGAAACCTATGTTTTTTTCAGTAAATTTCAAAGGCTTTTTAAATGCTAATTTCTAACTATGCCTACAGAGGTAGGACTTGTGGAGAAAGAGGAAGAAAGGTGCAGAAAGAAGCAAGAGAAATGCAGAAAGAGGCAACAGAAGTCTAGAAAGTCTTAGATTATGTCTCAGAAGCACTATGCGCTGGTTGTGTATGCAAGAGGCTCTCTTAAAATTGCCCGCATACTGGTTCCTGTTTTTTTTTAATATTGACGCTGTTGTCACGAGGTAAAGGGAACCAAAAAAAAACGGGGGACTTATCGGAATTTTTAACTGACATTAAAAGTGTTTTAAATTGTTGGGAAAGCTAGAGATTGACCACTTACCCGCACAATAAAAATACTACTCACTTCACTCCCCTGTGTTAGCGGGAATCAGGGGAAATACATCACCCCAGCGCCATCTTGGTTAGCGCTCTAGTGGCTGGCTCGCTGGCAATTGCCTTCCTATTTAGGAGGGGCAATGCAAGCGTGCAGCGCACGCGCACAGTGGCGTGCCGGTGGCGTGCCAGAGACGTGCCAGAGACAAGCCTGACTGCGCCCGTCCGCGCGCCGTCCGCGCCTAGCGCCAGGAATGCTGCCTGTTTGAAAAATGCAAGGATAAGCTATACTAAGGACTTGTTACTTAGCATAGGTAAGCGGGAAGTGGAGGGGGTATCAAAAAGATCTGCCACAGGTTGGTGCTACCTTAACGTGCGGCCTGATTAATAGCAAATACTTGCTAAAGCACCATCAAGAAGTGTTGAGCCTGTTAGAAGATATGTACCTGGATGTCCTTTTCATAACAGAGACCCGGACTAGTACAGATTCCTCTGTTGAGTTGGGCTTTGCCTGCCCAGGAGGCTATCAGATGTTTCATAAATCCAGGGCCTCGGGAAGAGGCGGGGGGTTGGGGTTATATTTAAGGAGAGATGGAACTTTGTCCCCCTACAGGTTGATGAGGTTGCATGGATTGAACTATTGGGCTTTACCCTGCAAGAAACAAAAGTAAGGCTATTAACAGGTATGGTCTGCTACAGGCACCCGGGCCTAGACACCCAGTATTATGCATTGCTCGACACTATTGCTGCCCTGGCCCTGACCCATTCCAGATTGTTGCTTTTAGGAGATTTTAATCTATGGGATAACAGAATGTTAGGGAGCCATCTGAGAGACTTGCAATATATATGTGAGAACTTTGGCTTAAATCAGCTAATACAGGAGCCAACCCATTCAGGAGGACATGTGCTGGACCTTGTGTTCGCAAACCAGACTGAGACGGAGGTGATTGGTACACTGCCCCAAAACAGTCCCAATCTTCCCCAATCAGATACTATTTGCCCCAGATGATTCAGTGAGTAAAAATTATCAAACCTACTGTAATCATATTACTAATACCCTAGATAGGCTTGTCCCTATGAAAAGATAAAGAACAGAAGGAAACCTTCAGCTCCCTGGTTTAGCGAGGAGTTGAAATTGTTACGTAACGAGTGCCGTCAGGCAGAGAGGAGTTGGCAAAGATTCTACTTAGAATCCGATAGGAAATTGCTGAAGTGAGTGAAGGATCAATATAAAGGGATCATTGCCAAATCGAAAGATCTCTTCTATGCCAGCTCTATATTACAAGCACCCAACAGTACAAAAGCTCTTTTTAATATCATAAGAGATCTTTCTAGCCCTGCTTGCACGGGCAGTAGGGTGGTTGCTTCACAAAAACTATGTGATGAAATTGCCACCTTCTTTGTTGAAAAGATTGCTAACATTGTTGGGGGGGCTTGATCTCGGTAAGGCTAGTAGCCAGGATGCACTATCCCAGATAGCCGAGGAGGAACCGCAGGCAGAAACATCTATTGAGTGCTTCCAACCTCTCACTGAAGAGCTTTTTAATAGCCCCACTCTAAGTGTATCTTCCGGGTCCCCCATAGACCCCCCATCCTCATAGGATCTGGAAGGAGTTTGGACCGGAAGTATTCTTGTGGATGCGATTGATCTGCTGCCAATCCTTGGAAGAAGGAGTGGTTTCGGAGGTATGGAAACAAGCAGTGGTAACCCCCCTGCTCAAGAAATCCTCACTGGACCCAACAAACCCAGCCAATTTAGGCCTATATCTCTCCTGCCCTACCCAATAAAAATCTTGGAAAAGGCTGCCAGCGAGTCTCTGTCGAGTTATCTCGAAGATAACCGCTTACTGGACAGGGACCAGTTTGGCTTCCACCCAGGTCATGGGACAGAAACTGCTTTGGCAACCGTATTGGATAATCTGCAAATCCGTGCTGACAATGGAAACTCATCAGTGTTAGTGTTACTGGATATGTCGGCCGCATTCGACACGGTAAGCCACGCAGTATTGATAGGTAGAATGGAGTGACTGGGTGTGAAAGATCGAGCCCTGAAATGGCTGTAAAGGTATTTGTCAGAAAGACAACAGGTTGTAATCATGACACCGTTTGCCTCCCCATGTCTTTGGTCTGTCATGGAGTGCCACAGGGGTCGGCAATAAGCCCTATTCTTTTCAATATATATCTGCGCCCCTTGATTCCCATAATAAAATCTTATGGGATTGATCTGATCAATTATGCCGACGACACTCAATTTCATTACAAGACAGGAGGCTACATTATGCATAAATCTTTTAATGCAGCTCACAAACACAGCCGCTTACGTCACAAAGGTAAGAATAAGAATTAGGTGACATCATAGTATCCATAAAGGCCAGGTGCCAAGGGAGATCAGCCTCTTTTAAATGCGGCTCTCAAACAGATAAGTTGTCTTTCCTTAACCTATCTCTTTGATATTGTTTAGAGATTATGCTGATAAGCCACATTATATCTGTTAAGCTCATGTGACCTACTTCATTTTGTTAAGCTGACCTAATTCATTTATGTTAAGCTTTGTGCAATATCCTTGTATATCTTAAAGCATGATTTAACTCAATAATTATGATGATATGTTTAATCCTTTTCGTTTTGACTCGACCACTGTCTTTTCCTTCTGTTGGTTACACTCGCCGTAACCCCCCTCCCTCAAAGACTTCCAATTTATGGTCGTCTTTCCCTTACCTTTCTTTCACCCATCTCCGCTTTTGAAGCTTTTCAGCGTTCACCCCCGCGATCCACGTTGATGCGCGACCCGTTTTAATCTCTTATTTGTCTTTAAATTCACTTATCCCTCTCTCTGCCCCCTATGCGGTGAAACTCACGCTCGCGCTCTTAACTCTCACTTCAATGTGAGGAGCGCATACATCACCCCGCATTAGAGGAATGACCCTCGGCAGCGGCGGCGCAGCGCGCCCTGCCTCCTAAGGGTCATTCCTCTTTCCTTCGAGGTTTCCTTGCCTCGAGCGCGTCGGTTGCTCCGAAGAGCTCTTCCGACCCGACAATCAGCTGTTTTCCTCGGCCCCGCTCGGTTATTTTCACAATAAATCGCATCACACTGCCAACGGAGGGATATTGTCTAATATTTCAATCCTGAAATCCTTTGGGGTATATATAAAAAAAAAAAAAAAAAAAAAAAGGGAAAAACAACCTTTTTATTACATATTGGGTTTCAAGTCTAACTAATAACTTGAGACACTATCTTATTTAACATTGGCTAGTATATTCATAATTAGCAGTTGAGGTATAATAAACTACTATTGAGATAATAATATTGGATTAATACCTTTTACTCTATTTAACCACATTAATAATCCTTTATATTGGTATATATCAAAATATACAGGCATTATGTCCGACATGGACTCTGACGATGCCTTCGCAAGCTCCCCTACCCATACTAGCGACTCTTTTAAAAATTTTCTTAAAAAAGAGATGAGATCTTGCATGATTAATACTCTGAAAGAAGTCATGTCTCATAAAAGAACCCTATGTACTGAAGGTGATACAACTCATGATTCTTCCCCTTCTAAAGCCACTAAAAAAGTCAAGCACAATCAAGGCAATACTGGTACTATTCCTAATCCAGTTGACATGGGAGGTCCTAGCACCTCACGCAGTATGGGAGGCCATAGCGCCCCAAAAGGTTTTGGTGTCCCTCGCGACACAACAAGGATGGGTGCCCCTGGCGGCACAGCTTTGGGAGGTGTCCTTAGCGGCACAATTGGTGAAGACGCCTGTGCTGACTCAGACTCCTACTCTGATGTAGAGGAAGTATATGACGAACCTTACGACGAGTTCGTTTTTGATCTTCATGATAATGACTTGGATGACATAGATCTAAATGCGCTTTCTGAAGCGGACTCCTCCCCTTCCTCTAAAGACGCTATTCTTGACCCCTTAGGTGGAGAAATGTTCTCCCCTAACAATATCTCCCGCCCAAATAGCTCTAGATGGTTTCCTCACGACCACGTCGCCAAGTTCATTACAAAGTGGCTAAGGAATACCCTTGAAACAGATACACGCAATACCATGCGTTCTGAATGCCCCAGACCATGGATTGACGATAAGGTCTGCCAGACCCCCAACCTAGACCCTGACCTAATTAAATTCTTATTTAAACTGGGAAAAGATCCCAGGAAAGGCCTGGAAAGAGCCCTTAAAGCTTGCCAAGACCGCCTCCTAGATGTACTCGGCCCACTTACCAAAATCCTTGATTTAGCAGAGGAATCTCATATCTCTAATATACCCCTTGACATTGGGCTAATAAGAGGTTGGAGCCAGAGGGCGATCGTGCTCCTAGGGAACGCTAATTCCGGACTTAATATGGAAAGAAGGAAAACTATCCTCAACAGAATTAACCCCAAACTTGGGGACCTCGCTGAAAAAGAACCCTCTAATAAACCTAAAGGTCTCCTATTTGGAGAAGATATGATCAAGACAATTGGAAAATATGTCGCCACCTTCACTGCCTTAGATAGAGCCCAGAACAACATGAGAAAAGTCTTCCCAACAAATGTTTTTGGACAGGCCGGAAGAAGGGGCCGTTCTTCCGGCCGTGGAACTTTCCGGCCCTTCTCATCCGGCAGAGGAAGAGGTGTCACCGGTAGAGGCTTCTACCCTTCCAACAAACAATTCTACCCTCAACGAGGACGGGGTTCCCGTGGCAGAGGCTTCTCCTCCCGTGGAGCATCAAACAACAATTCCCAAAGTAAGTGCCCCTTCTTCTCTCTCACCTCCCAGGGTCGGGGGAAGACTCAAACACTTTTTTCATGTTTGGAAAAGATTTACACAAGATCCGTGGGTCCTAGAGACTGTTCAGGGATTCAGGATAGACTTTGTAGATACTCCTTACCAGACCACTACTCCCAGACCTCTAGACCTTCCTTTAGAACATCTAGCAATCGTCAGAGAGGAGGTTTCCTCTATGCTCAAGAAAGGTGCCATTATCGAGGTACCTTGGTCCCAAAAGAAATTCGTAAGTACCCTCTTCCTAGTCGAGAAGAAGGACAAAGGTTGGAGACCTGTAATAAACCTACGGGAAGTAAACAAATATCTTGTTTATCGACACTTCAAGATGGAAGGAATCCATCTTCTCAGGGACCTTCTCCTTCACGGAGATTGGCTGGTCAAATTGGATCTAAAAGACGCCTATTTTACCATCCCTATGGCCAAGGAACACCAACCCTTTCTCCAATTCATTTGGGATGGTCACCTCTATCAATTTCAAGCTCTCCCTTTCGGTCTCTCGTCCGCCCCTTGGTGTTTCACCAAAGTCATGAGAACCATTGTTTCCATTCTGAGAGCGAGAGGTATTCGACTAATTATCTACCTAGACGACATCCTTATAATGTCTCAAACTCACGCTCAAGTTTTAGAGGATCTCAAGGTCTCCATGGACCTCATAGAGAACCTTGGCTTCATTATAAACAGGGAAAAATCCATTCTGACGCCCTCAAAATCCCTAGAGTTTCTAGGTTTCACTGTAGACACCTCCAGCTGTCTCCTCTTACTTCCCAAAAAGAAGATTGCCAAAATTCGGAAAGAGATCAGGTTTGTTCTGAGACAACAATCTCTCTCTCTCCGGGAACTGGCCAGACTCCTGGGTCTACTTTCTTCTTCGATCCAAGCTATCTTCCCAGGTCCACTGAATTACCGCGCTCTCCAGAGGGTGAAAGCCAATGCTCTTCGGTCCGGTCTTTGGTACGGGGACCATGTTTCTCTAGATCAACAAGCGAAATTAGAACTCTCTTGGTGGCTGGACAATTTGGACGCATGGAATGGAAGGGCGATCTTTGGCTCGACCCCAGACTTTGTTTTGGAATCAGACGCAAGCCTTCACGGTTGGGGAGCACGTCTCCTCGACCAAGACACCGGTGGACTATGGACCCATTCAGAGTCTACTCACCATATAAACTTTTTAGAATTGACCGCTGGTCTCTATGCTCTTATGAGTTTCAGACACTCCCTTCAGGGCAGATCTGTCCTTCTGAAGATGGACAACGTTTCCGCAGTCTCTTATATCAACCGTCTCGGTGGTACGAGATCTGCGGACTTATCAGATCTGGCCAAGAAACTCTGGATGTTCTGTCTGGAGCACAAGATTGCCTTGAAAGCAGAATATCTCCCAGGAAAATCCAATATCTCAGCAGATTGGAACTCGAGATTTCTTCAAGATTTCAGCGATTGGAAACTCGATGTGTCAATTTTCAATTCCCTGAATCAATTCTGGGGTCCTTTCGATGTGGACCTCTTCGCCAGCCGGTTAACCTCCCAACTCCCTCAGTATTTCAGCTGGATGCCAGACCCGGGTGCTCTGGCTGTCAATGCTTTTCTCCAACCTTGGGCTCCTCTTCACCCTTACGCTTTTCCTCCATTCGCAATGATTCAAAGAGTTCTTCAGAAAGTGAGACAGGAACAGTCCTCTCTTGTCCTGATAACTCCTTTTTGGCCGTCCCAAGCCTGGTTCCCCACAGCTCTGGAACTTTCTTGCGACATTCCCTTCCTGATTCCCGCAACTCAGGGCCTCCTCTTAAACGCAAACGGAGAAGATCACCACCTAGTTCTTTCAGGGAATTTGAACCTTCTTGCTTGGAAAGTGTCAGGCAATCTAACCAATTGTCTGGACTTTCGTCATCTGCTCTCACCCTCCTTGGTGAATCATGGGCACCAGGAACCCACTACAGATATAATAACATCTGGAAGAAATGGTCTCGTTGGTGCATGGAGAGGAACTTAGATCCCGTGGAGGCTCCTATCGTTAACATAGTTAACTTTTTGGTAGAACTCTTTGACAATGGTCTTTCCTATAGATCAATAAATTGCTTTAGATCTGCAATTTCAGCTGGACATTCTCTCGTCAATGGTAAGACGGTAGGTAAGAATGTTATCATTTGTAGAGTACTCAAAAGTATTAGACTTAAAAGGCCTCCTCGCCCTAAATATCAATCTGTTTGGGATGTTAGACTTTTGCTTGATCTTTTTTGTTCATGGCCTAACAATTCTCTCCTTAACAGGAAATGTCTCTCAATTAAGCTTGCCTCTCTTCTATGCCTAGTTTCTTGTCGCAGAGTTTCCGATGTCAAAGCTCTGGACATCTCTAATAGATGTTATGACATGTTTGGTGTTAAATTTGAAATATTTAGAAGAACTAAAACCATGTCTGATTCTATCTTTTACCCTCGTTTTGATTCTCATCCAAAACTATGTGTTGTTGATTGCATGAAGGAATACGATTCTAGAATGTCTAATCTTCGTCCTCCTGATGCTAATCAACTTTTAGTTTCTTACGTTAGTCCCTTTAAACCCATCTCATGCTGTTCTATCGCTAGGTGGGTTAAAATTGCTATGAACCTTGCTGGCATTGACCTGTCTAAGTTCCAAGCTCACTCTCTCAGGAGTGCTATGGCCAGCAAGTCATTCTGGTCTGGTGGTAAGTTGGATGCTATCCTTAAGTCTGCTGATTGGTCTAATGCCTGTACTTTTGCACATCATTATTGTAAACCAATTGAACATGTTTCTGATGCAGTTATTCAAGGCTACCAACATGCATAATGTAGCCTCCTGTCTTGTAATGAAATTGCGATTCTCCTATTAACATGACGAGAGAATCTGGATTTCATTAAAGACACGGAGGCTAACATTATCCCTCCCGTCCCTCCCTGAGGGTAATTGTGAATTATTATTTAATCTGGTGTACAATTTTTTGGATACTTTCTTGTTCTGATGTTTTGTTCATGCTTCTTATGAAGACCTTTTCTGTTCTTTTCGTTGATTTACTTTGTTTTCAATTTCAGACAATTCTAATTGACGAACCTACTTGGAATTCAAGATGGTCTACAATTCTTCATTCAAGTTCAAGCTTTATTCTTCTGTTTCAACTTCTCCTGTCACTCGAGGCATTTAAAAGAGGCTGATCTCCCTTGGCACCTGGCCTTTATGGATACTATGATGTCACCTAATTCTTATTCTTACCTTTGTGACGTAAGCGGCTGTGTTTGTGAGCTGCATTAAAAGATTTATGCATAATGTTAGCCTCCGTGTCTTTAATGAAATCCAGATTCTCTCGTCATGTTAATAGGAGAATCGCAATTGGTGTTCTCCCTGGAAGCGAAGCATGCGGTGGTGTCGATGGACACCTTCCAGGAGTGCATGCGTCAGGTCTCTGGTTGGCTTAAAGTAAATTCTTTGTAATTTAATGGGGGAAAACGGAGGTGGTTTATTGCTCGCCCACCAAAATGACAGTCTCTACCGTGCAAGTTTAGGCTTTCTCCGGGGGCTGATCCCTTGGTTCCAGTCAGAACAGTTCGCAATCTGGGTGTATTTCTTGATGCAAATCTTCAAATGGTATCTCAAACCAATAAAACAATTAGTGTATGCTTTGCTTTGCTAAAAGCACTTCAACAGATTCTTCCTCTTCTACCTAGTGAGGCTAGACCCCTGGTGGTGAGGAGCATAATCCTCTGCAGGCTGGACTATTGCAACTCCCTATATTTAGGCGCCCCATTATACATCTTGCAGGGGCTGCAAAGAGTCCATTTCCTAGCGGCAAAGCCGGCACTTAACAGGCAGTGTAGCTCCTCTACCACAACGGCTTTGAAGATCTTCACTGGCTACCGAAAAGGGACAGAGTTACCTTTAAATCATTGTGCATTGTATACAGAGCGTTGCATAGTACGGGCCCTCTATCAATGCAAGAAAGATTTATTTGGTACAAGCCCACCAGGCTCCTTCGCTTGTCCAGTGTAAATCTGGTAACAACTACCAGATTTAAGAAATCCAGGATGGGAGGTAGGGCTTTTGGTACAGTAGCATCAAGTCTTTGGAATGAGCTACCCCAGAATATCAGGCAAGCCAACTCTCTGCTGTGTTTCAGAAAGAGCTTGAAGACCTGGCTATTTGCTGAGATCTGAGACTGCTGTTCCCCCATAATCAGTCCCACTTTTGCTGGTTCCATCTGACTAGGTTTTTTCCAGCACCAGGATACCCGTAGGGTGACAGTTTCGCGCTACACAAGTGTGTGATACAATACAATACAAGACAAAGAAAGGTGCAGAAAGAAGCAAAAGATATGCAGAAAGAACAAACAGAGGTGCAGAAAGCAGACATGTTGCAAAGTTATCCTGTGCCCCCAACTTTTTGCTGTCTGGTACTGGTGGTAACTGACTCTGACTAACCAGGCAAGGAGCCAGTGTATGCTGAAAGACACATAGAATACAGTGAAAACACCTGCATACACTAGGGTACACTATGGGTTGGGGTACCCATGTGATTGGCATGACCTCCCCTGTAAGGCCATAGCACATATTAGGGCAAGGAAATTAAAACTACCTCTAAGTCAGAGGTGCAGAAAGAAGCAAGAGCAGTGCAGAAAAAAACAACAAAGGTACATAAAGAGTCAAGGGGATACAAAAAAAGCAAGAAAAGTACAAAAAGAGACAAAAGAGGTACAGAAAGAGGCAAGAGAACTGCAGGAAGAGGCAGAAGAGGTGCACAAAGAGGCAAAAGGGGTACAGAAAGAGGCAAGAGGGGTGCAGGAAGAAGCAAACGAAGTGCAGAAAGAAGCAAAAGAAGTGTTTAAAAAGGCAAGAGGTGTGCAGAAAGAGGTAAGAGAAGTGCAGAAAGAAGCAACAGAGGTTCCAAAAGAGCCAAGAGATGTACAGAAACAGGCGCTGTAGAAATAGGTAGGAGAGGTACACAAAGAAGGACGAAATGTACAGAAAGAGGCAGAGAGTTACAGAAAGAAGGAAGAGAAGGGCAGAAAGAGGCAAGAGAATTGCTGAAAGAAGCAACAGAGGTATGGAAAGAAGCAAGAGAAGTGCAGGAAGAGGTAAGAGAAGTGCCGAAATAAGCAACAGAGGTGTTGAAAAAAGCACGAAGAGTGCAGAAAGAAGCAAGAGAAGTAAAGAAAGAGGCAAGAGAGGAGATGCAGACACAGGCAGGAAAGGTGCAGAAAGAGGCAAGAGTGGTGCAGAAAGAGAAAAGAGGGTGCAAAAAGGGGCAAGAGGGGTGCAGAAAGAAGCATGTGAGGTGCAGAAACAGGCAACATAGCTGCAGAAACAAGCAAGAGAAGGGCAGAAAGAGGCAAGAGAAATGCTGAAAGAAGCTACAGAGGTGGGGAAGGAAGCAAGATAAGTGCAGAAAGAGGCATGCGAGGTACAGAATGAGGGAAGACAAGTGCAGAAAGAGACAACAGGGATGCAGAAAGAGACAACAGGGATATAGAAAGAAGCACAAGAGGTGCAGAAAGAGGTAATATAAGTTTACAAAGAGGCAAGTGAGGTGCAGAAGGAGGCAAGAGAACTGCAAAAAGAGCTAAGAGAGTTACAGAAACAGGCAAAAGGGGTGCAGAAAGAGGGAACATGTGTGCAGACGGAGGAGGCAAGATAGGTACAGATAGAGAGAAGACAGGTACAGAAAGAGGCAAAGGGATGCAGAAATATGCAAAAGAAGCAGAAAGAAGGAGGAGCAGTGCAGAAAAAACCAACAGAGGTGCAGAAAAAGGCAAGAGGGGTACAGAAAGAGGTAGAAGAGGTACAGAAAGAGGCAAATGGGATACAGAAAGAGGCAAGAGGGGTACTGAACGTGGCAAGTGAGTTGCAGAAAGAGGCAAGAGAGGTATAGCAAGAGGTAAGATAAGTGTAGAGAGAGGCAAGAGAAGTGCAGAAAGAGGCACCTGAGGAGAGGAAAGATAAGTGCACAAAGAGGCAAGAGAGGGGCAGAAAGAAGAGAGTGATGTGCAGAAAGAGGCAAGTAGGAAGCAGAAAGAGGTAAGTGAGCTACAGAAAGAGGCAAAAGAGGTAAAGAAAGAGGTAGATAAGTGGAGAAAGAGGCAAGAGAAGAGCAGAAAGTGGCAAGTAAGGTGCAGAAAGAGGCAAGAGAGGTATAGAAAGAGGTGAGATAAGTGTAGAGAGAGGCAAGAGAAGTGTAGAAAGAGGCACTTGAGGTACAGAAAGAGGTAAGAGAAGTACAGAAAGAGGCTCAAGAAATGCAGAAAGAGGCAAGAGAAGTGCATAAAGAGGCAAGAGAGGGGCAGAAGGAAGAGAGTGAGGTACAGAAAGAGGCAAGTAGGAAGCAGAAAGAGGCAAGAGAGATACAGAAAGAGGCAAGGTAAGTGCAGAAACAGGCAAGAGAAATGCACAAATAATGTTTAATTATGTGAAAATTGGTGCAGCCGAACAGTCACATAATTCCAGTGGCCCTGCTCATATCTCTGACTAGATCCAGAAGTGCTCCTCAGTGGTTCCTTCTTTATTCGTGTCTCATTGAGTTTACAGTTTAGCTTCTATGGAAACGAGGAAGACAAAACCTGAGGTTACCACTCCACAACCTACACTACAAGACCACATAATTACTCTCCAAAACACATAATCCTGCTCCACATAATTCCTGTACACTAAACACCACATACTTTCTATTCACATAATTTCACTGCACAACATACCACATACCTCCACTACACACAACGTACACCCACTGTACACCAAAAAACATTAGTAAAAAACATTTGAGAAAAGATGTATAAGTGAACTTGTTTTGTAATTTGCCCTTTACCTCTCCAAAAATCAAATAATAGCAAAGCTTCGATTAACAAATTAATAGTTAAATAAACATTTACATCTAAGGAGACAATACCGAGTTGCATAAGCGCTGGACTAATCGGTTATCTAATCACCAACGGTTCAGGATGCTAAAATCTTTCGAACTCGTTTTAAAAAGCCAAGAAGTGGACATGTAAATCAATGAGAGGTGAGGTGAAGGGCAAATTACAAAACAAGTACACTTATACATCTTATCTCGAGGCCCGGGTGGAGTAATGTAAATCACATGAGTAATAAAATGAATAAACTATAGGAGATGAGAAACAACCAAGAACATGTAAAATACCTACAAGTACCATAATGCTATGCATCATTGTGTAACAATGAGGTAATGAGTCACACACCCCCAACAAACACTGTTAATAGGCTACTTTGTAACATCCACATACCAACCGTGACCAAGTCAGTCGTTACTGATGTAACGCCTCGGTATTTTCTGAAACAGAAGCCCTGCTGCAAATAAAGGAAATTTGGAAATATTGGATGTTGTGAGCGCGTGCCAGTTTCTTCTTGATGAAAGAAGGTGGTGATATAATTTTCGACTTGGCTCTGTCGACGGCGCACGCACCGAGTAATAGAGCACCAGAGGTCCGTAAACAGGAGCCGTGCTGGGAAAGGAATTTCACGCGACCTGGTAACCGCCAGCCTTTGTTGGGAAACAACAACCGATATAGGAACAGAAGGAACGGCATGAACCAGCTGACCGACATCTGAAGGTGAAGGTAAGCACGGTTCAGCCGTGATAGTGTGTGAGATCAGAGGTTGTGGGAAGTGACTGATTTGCAGAAGCTGGTTTCTTCCGTTTGAAAAAGGGATTTAGTTGTACTGGATAAACTCCGCATTTGAACATCGAACGAGATTTGGCGGTACAAGTGAAAGTGCAGTAACAATTCAATAATCCCTCTACGGACAACATCCTAAATCCACTAAATTGACCAAATTAAAAAGTTTGGGGAGCAGCATATGAGGCAAAACGAAATATACTTCTGGTTTTCAGAAAATAAAGATGGAAAAAAGAGAGGCAAAACGCAATGAACAAAAAGAATCTTTCTTTGAACAGGATGCAACACCACAAACATCACAAATTACAAAAAACCAGTCAGGCTAAAAAATCGGATATAAAAAGTAAACTGAAATTATGGGAGAAATTAAGCAAAAGAGAAATTACCAAGTGGTGGGAGGTAACCACTTTAAAGAAGTATTTGAAAGTACAAAGGGTTCCAAGGGGCCTAAGAATATCTTTGCTGCCAAGTCACCAAGATTCAACGAATGAATTACTAAAAGAATGGGGAGAATATGTATTACATTCCTCCTTAGGTATGATAGAAATTCTCGTTAAACACCTAGAAGTGGCCTTAAACAAAGTTAAGGAAGAACTATGAGAATTGGGTAAAGAACTGGCCACAGAAGTAATGAATCTGGAAATGATGAAATTAAAAGAAGATTTAGAAAGATATGTTGAGAAACATGAGGAAACAGTGAATGCAAGGAAGCAATCGAAACTCCTTAGAGATAAAGAAGATTATGCGCATGGTTGCATATTCACATATGTCAGGAAATTTGATATTTTCAAAGATCAATGTAATCTAGCAAGCGGAAAACAAAGCTCAACAAGTGCGGCCTCCCTAACATCCACTGGAGAAAGTGAGAAGGAGGGAGAACCATGTGAAGATCAAACAACACGTGATTTTTTAGGAGATATGAGCCTGGTGCTACAGCAGAGACTCTGGGAGCAGAACCAAAGTCAACACCAATCAGCAAGAGGAAGAGGAAGAAGTTGAAAATGGACACGCAGAACTCCGGTCGTATAAACCAACAAGAAGGAGCAAGAGGAGAAAGTGGCACGGAAGAGATAGACACCAAAACAAGAAATATGCGCCAGAAAACTTCAAAATAAATTGGGATGATACATCAGAGGATACAGATGAACTGGTAGTTATGAATCTGTCCAAACGCACCATCACGGATAATGAAAAATCACTATTAAAACGTGGTAAAAACTACTGTCCCACACAATCATTGGACATGGCACAAACAAGGATTGACATCTACAAGTATATAAGGAAAATCAAATGTGCAAACATCTTTAAAGAGAATCAAGATATGGAAAAATTTTACAAAAAAGAAAGAGAAAAAAGAGATCATTTCAAGTGAACAACACTTAACGACTGAGGACATGTCTGCTTTCCTGAACCTCATACATTTGGATGTAACAGATGAGACAGAAATTATAACGGAAACAATAGCCTGACCCCCAAAGGAGCAGGCTTAAGTGGCAAAAAACCATCTTCACGTTTCTATCCACAGCTCCTGCAAGGAAATAAGATTGACCTTTTTCAGGAGGCTGTGGTACAAGACATCTATAAGATCAACGGAAATAAATATCAAGACAATTTGAAAAAAGAAGAAACACTGGCCTTAAAAAACCTAATGGAGGACAAAACCATCACGATAAAAATGGCTGACAAGGGGGAAAACATTGTCATTTTAAATACCGATGACTATGTTCTAGATGCCCATTCACAATTGAAAAATAAAGAATACTATAAGATTGGAAAGAAATCCTACACAACTGTATTAGGATAATTTGGATCAAAAAATTGTACAGTGGCAAAAACAGAACCCGATTAATGACGAGGAAAGAAAATTCCTAATCACAGAACACTCCATGACAGCAACTATTTACTTTTTACAAAAGGTACATAAAAACCCATCAAACCCACCAGGACGACCGATTGTATCGGCAAACGGATCACTGATGGAACGAGTGGCAAATTACATTGTTGTTTTTCTAATGCCTTTTGTACTAAATCTAAGTTCATACATCAAAGACACCACGGACCTCCTCCGACATCTCCAGGAATTAACGTGGCAATATTGTTAATCACAATGGATGTAATTTCGCTTTACACAAACATTTACAATAGCATCGGTCTAAATGCATGTGCCTTCTTTTTGAAAGAATGAGAGATCCATTATAATCAACACAATCAAATGAAAATGGATATGATTGAGATGTGCCTAATGCAGAATGTCTTTCTCTTTGGAGATGAAATTTACCAACAAGTAAAAGGATGTGCGACGGGGTTATCCTTCAGCCCGGCATATGCATGTCTCACTATGGGATGGTGGGAACAACAGGTAGCTGGCATCCCAACAATGATGGATATGTCAATAAAATTATAAAGTGGTTATGATTTATCGACGACCTTCTAATTGTGTGGGATGGGACAAAACCAGAATTTGAGGACTACTTCAGAATCTTGAACTCGACAGATGCTAATTTAAGATTCACATACCACATCAGCAGCAAAAGAGCAATATTCCTCGACACAGAAATCTACATTGCAAATAATAAAGTGGAAACCACCCTACATAGGAAAAATACATCAACAAATGCCACCCTACATGCGAATAGCTTCCACAAAAAAGCAATAAAAAACAACATCCCATATGGAGAGTTTCTCAGGCTGCTTCGCATCTGCTCTGACCCACAGGAATGGCAAAAACATAGCAATAAGATGGCACAAAGATTTAACCATCGAGGCTATAAAAAAGGGACCATCAAAAAATGTTGGGACAGAGCAAATTAATGAAAAAGGGAAGACACACTGAAATTAAATCAAACAATACCAACTGATCCCCTAACAGAGAATCCAGTAAGATTAATTCTGGACTATACGAGAGATTAAAAATAAATTGTGGAAGTACTCAGAAAGCATTGGAAACTATTACAACTTGACCCAAGTGAGGGGAAAATTATGGGAAACCACCCTAATGTGAGCTTCCGCATAACAAAGAACTTAAGGGACAAGCTGTCAGAATTTGATAGCCGCGCCTGCATAATATATAGAACTACAAGTCCCATGAGCCTGTTTGTGGTTTCCCGGTATTTAACCCCTTCGATGCTCATGACGAGCTCAGCTCATCATGCAGTACACTGTTCGTGTGCTCATGACGAGCTGAGCTCGTCATGAACAATGGGAATGAATGAGAGTCAGCACAGAGGGGGAATTGCTGCAGCACTGATGTGGTTAATGAAGGGCGGGCCGAGAGACATTGTGCGTGATTTTGGTTCGTTGTTCTATCGTCGATCTCCACCTTTGCCCGTTTCCTCAGTTTCCTGTGGGGTGGAGTTTTTCTTGCTGTTTTCTGTTATCCAGAGACTACCTGTTTGAGCGCTGGACTCTGTTCGGGTCCTTCGAGCGCTGCACTTGCCGAGCGCTTTCCTGAATTCTTTTGACTTCCGGGTCATTTTCCCGACTCGCTGTTTGGCCGGTGAGTGTAGCGGGTTGTTTGCTGCCTTGCTGAGCGAGTGGAGGATATTTTCCCGAATACATAGCGTGAGTAAACGCTTACTACTTTGTTTAGACTTCTATGACTTTTAGGGACTTAATCCTGCATACTTCGAGTCCTCATTTTACCGTACCGAGAGCGGAGCGTGTGGCAGAGCTATGCGCTACCGTTACGGAGACAATCATAAACTGTGAGGATTCAGGTGGATTATCATGTTCAAGTGCCAAAGCGGAAAGTAGTGGGTTTATTCCTACGCTTTGCCGTGTTTAGAGTTGGGTGTTGTTTTTCTTGTTTATGGATAAAGACGGATCTAAAGTACTGTGTATAAAAACTGAAGATAGTAGTAGGAGGCTACATCTTACCGTTTAACGAACTACATTCTCTTTGTATATTCTTTTGGGTGAAGGAACCTTTTTGGATTACTTTGGATTACTGTGTTTTGGAACAAAGGAGAAGGTTTCTCCTTATGTTGGTGACATTATCAAGGGAGCGTTTCTTTCAGTATGCAATCCAATACTAGGGGGTGCGTTTTCATTCAGTTATATTACTTATTGAGTACTTCACCATTGTTTGGGGGTCTGAGAATTAACCTGTCTCTTATATCATTTAGGGACCAGGAACATATTGAGTTCGCTATATCACTACAGAAGTAGGAGGGCACTTTGGAGAACCTGAGGCAGGTGAATTGAGGGGCATTAGTGAGAATGAAATGAGAGTAGTATTTCCTGTGTGTATTATAACGTTGGTGTGTTTTCTCTTTCAGCTATCCCTTCCCAGCTGTTCCCTTCTGTCCCTCCCTTTCTCCTTATTTCCCTCGCCCGATCACTCAAACACCCTGTTTATTCCTGTATCAGGGTGTTGGTGAGGTCAGGAGGTGGCGCCTATATTGCTACAATTGGACCCTGCGGAGTGCGACCTGACAGAATCACGCACCCACGAATTTCATTCTGCCTGGTCCAGTTGTAGCAAGTATGGCGACCATGGAGGACGTGTTACATGCCTTAGTCTTGGTGCAGCAGGAATTGGCATCCTCCAAGGCAGAGACAGTTGCTTTGAAGGATAGGGTCGAACAGCTTTCAAAAAATCCCTTCAATGCTTCGGCAGGCACATCACAGATACAAGTCACGGTCCCACCCCCCATTCCCTTGGCCAACCCTGAACGTTATGCAGGCGATCCACGTAAGATACAGGTGTTTCTTACACAGGTGTTAATACACTTCTCATGCAAACCTGTCTCGTTCCCGACTAACCATTCCCGTGTAGCATTTGCCATTTCCTATTTGGTGGGGGATGCGGCAAATTGGGCAGTGCCCTTGGTAAAGAATAATGACGCCATATTGTCGGATTGGTCGGCTTTCAGAGCAGAGTTCGAGAAAGTCTTTGACCGCAGAGCCACTACTTTCAGCGCTGACAAAGAATTATTGGAGTTGATGCAAGGAAAGGGCGAGTTGATTACTTATCTAACTGTTTTCAATCGTCTAGTAGCGGAGGCTGAGTGCCCGGAAGAGAAGCGCATGTCTCTCTTCTATCTGGGTTTAAGGGAGGAACTAAAGGACGTAGTGGCCCAGATTGATCCTCAACCCTCCACATGTGTGGACATGACTAATTTAGCATTAAGACTTGATAGCCGGATGGCTGAGAGAGGAGGGGGCAGGAGAAATGGGATAAGAGCTCATACAGATATGACCGTTTTCCACGTAAGGTAATGGGTACAGCAGAAACTGGGCCAGAACCCATGGACATAGGCGTCCTTAGAGCACCATTGTCTAGAGAGGAGAGAGAAAGGAGGAGGGTACAGGGTTTATGCATGTACTGTGGCAAGAAGGGTCACTATATAAGAGAATGCCCTTCTAAACCCAAGGTGCCCAACAATTGGAACAGAAATAAGAGAGTGGCGATTTCCTCGACAATAAAGAGTTGGAGAATACCACTAATATAAAACAGGGAGAAGAAGATTCTCCGGACTGGAAGCTCACTTCTTTGTCCACAAGAGGGATAGGGGAGACTGAGTCACATTTGGTGCTCACAATGACTCTGGAATGTGAGCAGAAGTCCCATCAAGTGCTGGTAATGCTTGATTCCGGGGCTACTGGAAATTTTATTGATGACGGATTGGTATCCCGTTTGGCTTTATGCGGGTTGTCCAGGGACAACCCGGACGAGGTGTTAGCTGTAGATGGTCAGCCTATCAAATCAGGGCTCATAACAGAAAAGACGGGTGAAGTGGTTGTGTCGATTGAGGTACAAGAGGAGAGACACACAGAGGTGCTGGAGTTAAACATAATAGATGCACCTCAATACGAGCTTATATTGGGGATGCCATGGTTGAGTTACCATAACCCCTCCATTGATAGGAAAGCTAAGACAGTGCATTTCTTGCCAGAGTTTTGTCAGGAACATTTCATTCCATGTGTAATTTCGCAGGTGGCTGTGTTGGCTAGTCCTTTTCTGGTGGCTATGGCCGCTGAGAAGGAGGTAGTACTCCCGGTGGAGTATGTGTCTTACCATGATATGTTCAGTGAAAGCAAAGCAGAAACGTTACCTCCTCATAGGGAGTATGACTGTCGCATAGACCTGGTGGATGGTGCCACTATTCCCGCATGTAGAGTTTATGCGCTGTCTGTTTCCGAAACCACCCATTTGAAGGAGTACTTGGATCATTATGTGAGCATAGGGTTCATTAGACCATCCCGCTCTCCTGCAGCCTCTCCTTTGTTTTTTATAGCGAAGGCCAATGGGGATTTGAGGGCATGTGTAGACTACCGCGTCTTGAATAAAAACACCAACCGTAACAGATACCCTCTCCCCCTCATAACAGTTCTGCTTGATCAAGTGAGGGAGGCAAAGATCTATACCCGTTTAGACTTGCGGGGTGCTTATCACTTGGTCAGGGTCCTTGAGGGGGATGAGTGGAAAACAGCTTTCAAGACGCGGTATGGCCTGTATGAATATTTGGTTTTGCCATTTGGACTATGCAATGCCCCGGCAGCCTTCCAATTCTTCATTAACGACGTACTGAAAGAGTACATAGATATTTTTGTAGTAGTCTATATTGACGACATCCTGGTTTATTCTATGGAGGTTTCTAGTCACACAGAACAGGTGTGTAAGGTGTTAGACAAATTGAGAGAGCACCAATTGTATGTAAAGTTGAGCAAATGCGAATTTGGGGTGACTAAAGTCGAGTTCCTGGGGGTGATGCTTAGTCCTGAAGGTTTGCAGATGTCAGAGCGCAAGGTGCAAGCGGTTCAGGATTGGACTGCCCCGAATAATGTGAGGGAGGTCCAGAGTTTTCTGGGTTTCGCTAACTACTATCGCCGTTTCATTCTACACTTCTCACAAATGGCTGTTCCCATCACCAAGCTATTGAGGAAGGGGTTGCCTTTTGTATGGACAAGTGTGGCTGGTGAGGCATTTGAGAGCTTGAAGACCTCGTTCATCACTGCTCCTGTGCTTTCCCATCCAAATCTGGAATATCCTTTTGTGGTTGAAGCTGATGCTTCTGATGAGGGCATTGGGGCGGTGCTATCTCAAAGGGACCATCATACGGGGCAACTCCATCCAGTAGCATACCTATCCAGAAAATTGAGTCCTGCTGAGCCTAACTACACAATAGCTGAGAAAGAACTCCTTTCCATCAAGAGAGCTTTTCAGGAGTGGAGACAGTATTTGTGGGGGGCCTGTCATACCATCACAGTGTACACCGACCATTGGAACCTACAATACATGTCATCTGCAAGACATCTAACTCAAAGACAAATGCGCTGGATGTTATTCTTTGCAGAATATGATTTTGTGGTCACGTTTAGGCCTGGTAGCGAGAATCGCAAGGCAGATGCCTTGTCCAGACAAATAATGCCGGCCATGCCCTAAAAAGAGGACACTCAGGCCATAATTCCAGTAGCAAAGGTGGTGTGTGTGGTGAGAGCTGAAAACTTCCTAGAGGAGGTGAAGATTCACCAACTCCCTGGGGGTTGGAATGCTTGGGCGGCTGGTAAACCTGTAAGAATGGTGAGACAGGGGTTGCCTTTCCAGCATGATCGTTTGTTCTTGCCCACCGTCCAGTTACAGAAAAAGGCTTTTCTTTGGTGCCACGAAGTGCCTTTGGCAGGACATCCTGGCATACATAAAACTATCACTACGGTAAAAAGACATTTTTGCTGGGAAACGTTGACCAAGGATGTAACCTTGTGGGTGTCACAATGTGATGTATGTGCAAGGGCAAAAGGAGTAAACAACAGGAAGGCAGGGAAACTCATGCCTATGCCTACCCCTAGTCGACCTTGGCAGAACATTAGTTTGGATTTTGTGTCGGGTTTACCTCCTGATCAGGGATACTCTGCCATACTAGTGGTTGTAGACAGCCTCACAAATATGGGGCACTTTATACCTTGTAAGAACCTCCCAACAGCAGGACAGACAGCGCAATTGTTAGCCAGCAACATCATACGGTTGCATGGGATTCCAAGGGTGATAGTCTCTGATCGAGATCCCCAGTTTATCGCCCGTTTTTGGCGTATGTGGTGTCATGCTTTGAACATCGATTCATCCCTCTCCACAAGTTTTCATCCCCAGACCGATGGCCAAACAGAGAGGCTAAATCAGACATTGAAAAAATATCTGAGATGTTATTCTAAAGAGGCTCATGAATCATGGGTTGATTTGTTGTGGATGGCTGAACTGGCCTACAACAACGCATGGCATTGCTCCACTGGTATGTCTCCTTTCAAAGCCAATTTTGGGTATGATGCTAACACTTTGCCCGTAGACATACCTGAGGACGTACATAATCAGCCTTCTGTGAAGGAAAAGGTGCAGTTGCTGAGGAAGGTGCACAAGGGAGTGCAAGCACATTTGATAAAGGCAAAATAGGTGTACAAGAAGTGGGAAGATCGCCACCGCGTGAAGGGTCACCAGTATGTAGTGGGGGACAAGGTTTGGTTGTCAACGAAAAACATACATTTTAAACTACGAAGTGTTTTTCACCCCCGTTATATTGGCCCTTATCCTATTGTGAAAAGAATCAATCCTGTGGCCTATAAATTGAAGCTGCCGGGGTCGCTCCAAATTCACCCTGTGTTTCATTTACAGTTGCTAAAACCTGCCCTGACGTCTAGGAGGGTGACTCCTCCGCTTGTTGTGAGTGATGGAGGGCTCGAATATGAGGTGAAAAGCATCCTGGATTCCAAGTGGCGTAGGGGTGTGCTATGGTATTTGGTGTCATGGAAAGGCTATTCTGCCGAGGATGACTCTTGGGAGCCATGGTCGAATGTTCACGCCCCCAGGGCGGTTACATCCTTTCATCAGAGATACCCTGCCAAGCCTGGTCCTAGGAGGCGCTAGGGACGGGGATATACTGCCAGGATTTGATAACCGCGCCTACCTAATATATGGAACTACAAGTCCCATGAGCCTGTTTGTGGTTTCCCGGTATTTAATGAAGGGCGGGGCCGAGAGACATTGTGCGTGATTTTGGTTCGTTGTTCTATCGTCGATCTCCACCTTTGCCCGTTTCCTGAGTTTCCTGTGAGGCGGAGTTTTTCGCTCTGTTTTCTGTTATCCAGAGACTACCTGTTTGAGTGCTGGACTCTGTTCGGGTCCGCTGAGCGCTGCGCTTGCCGAGCGCTTTCCTGAATTCTTTTGACTTCCGGGTCATTCTCCAGACTCGCTGTTTGACCGGTGAGTGTAGCGGGTTGTTTGCTGCCTTGCTGAGCGAGTGGAGGATATTTTCCCGAATACATAGCGTGAGTAAACGCTTACTACTTTGTTTAGACTTCTATGACTTTTAGGGACTTAACCCTGCATACTTTGAGTCCTCATTTTACCGTACCGAGAGCCGAGCGCTGTGGCAGCGATACGCACGACCGTTACGAAGTCAATCATAAACTGTGAAGATTCAGGTGGATTATCATGTTCAAGTGCCAAAGCGGAAAGTAGTGGGTTTATTCCTACGCTTTGCCGTGTTTGGAGTTTGGTGTTGTTTTTCTTGTTTATGGATAAAGACGGATCTAAAGTACTGTGTATAAAAACGGAAGATAGTAGTAGGAGGCTACATCTTACCGTTTAATGAACTACATTCTCTTTGTATATTCTTTTGGGTGAAGGAACCTTTTTGGATTACTTTGGATTACTGTGTTTTGGAACAAAGGAGAAGGTTTCTCCTTATGCTGGTGACATTATCAAGAGAGCCTTTCTTTCAGTATGCAATCCAATACTAGGGGGTGCGTTTTCATTCAGTTATATTACTAATGGAGTACTTCACCATTGTTTGGGGGTCTGAGAATTAACCTGTCTCTTATATCATTTAGGGACCAGGAACATATTGAGTTTGCTATATCACTGCAGAAGTAGGAGGGCACTTTGGAGAACCTGAGCCAGGTGAATTGAGGGGCATTACTGAGAATGAAATGAGAGTAGTATTATAACGTTGGTGTGTTTTCTCTTTCAGCTATCCCTTCCCAGCTGTTCCCTTCCGTCCCTCCCTTTCTCCTTATTTCCCTCGCCCGATCACTCGAACACCCTGTGTATTCCTATATCAGGGTGTTGGTGAGGTCAGGAGGTGGAGCCTATATTGCTACAATTGGACCCTGCGGAGTGCGACCTGACACAAGCTGGTACATAGTCATCATCAAAATCAAGATATAAAGAAAGGGACACAGTGGTTAAAAACTAAAGGTTTCCTCAAATGCCACTAATGTAAGGTATTCCAAATTGCTAAAAATACAACAGAAGTACTGCAACCAAACAACAAACTGTGGCAGATAAAGGAATTAATTACGTGTCAAACTAAATTTGTTGTATATGTCATTGAATGCCCATGCTCACTAAAATACATCGGGGCACCAGGGAAATTGTCAGTCACGGAGTGCTCCGAAAATTCCCCTCTGATGAAGGAGCAGCTGCTCTGAAACGCGTAAGGGACCTGAATTATCGGAACAGAAAGCACCGCTTTGAAAATAAAAGTTCTTGTGGATCCATGGAGAGGCGTCTTTGAGCACAGGGCAACCTTGGGTTAATATATGTATATATATATATATATATATATATATATATATATATATATATATATATATATATATATATATATTACCTACTGGCGGTCGCCAGTAGGTATATATAGTTAGGATTTTTTCTCTATGGGATTTTTGAAAATTCTATGTCTAATAACTTTGGCGTTTGTGGACGGAATTGGCTGAAATTTTCAGGAAAATGGAACATTTTGTTTCTGAGCAGCCCCTGACAATTTGGGGGGGTTTCATCAAGGGGGGGCCGAGAAAAAAGGGGGGTCCCAAAACACATTTTTCCCATGTTAATTTCCATAGGGCGGTTGGCCTCACTTTTAGCTCGAACGGCTGAATGGATTTGCACAAAACTTGGCAAAATTGTAGGGACTGTTAGCCTGATGTGCCTTTGCTAGGTCTCAATATATGTGCTCCAGTGGATTTTGAGTAATTTAGGTTCAAAAAAATATATATATCTGGGCGGAGCCTAACCACACATCTGATCTGATTGGCTGTCAGCACTTCATCCAAGAAGTGTTGGCAGCCATCTTGGGACCAATATACATGATAGCACCTCATTAAAAAGCATTGTAGTTAATAGAGGGTTTTAGGACTTTAGTTACATTATAAATCATTTGTTGATGGTACCATACTCGTTTTAGGAATTGTGGTGGGTTCTAAGGTGATTTTACCATGTGAAAAAACCTTCTGCTGTGATATCATGAATATTGTTTGAAAGAAAACTAATATCTCATGATTTTCCCACAGTGGTTTGGAAGGGGATCTATAAGCTAAACTGAAAGCATATTTTCTGTAAATTCACATTATCTTTCTCAGTCATGTGAAAATGAAGTCTGACATTCTCAGTAAAACATGTACATCCAACAAGGACAGAGACTGTCAGTTGATTCCTTTGTGTTCTACTGCAGCCTCCTAGAGTGTTCTAAAGAACAACTAGAGCGCTAACAGTCCTACTTATTACAAAGGTATGGCACACCTGAAACCATCTTGATTGGAATAAAGTGGTAACTCTTAAAACATTTAATTTAAAAAGAAACAACATGAAGGGGTATATTTTGCCATAGAAAGTATGATTAGTGCTGCAGAATGAAAAATTAGGGCACATTTTGAGTGACTTCTCAAATCCTTTTCTATTTCATTAAAACATTCTGACATGCAGTCTCCCAAAATGGCCACCAGAGACAAAAGAGCCCAAATGTAGCCCAAATTTCACCCAGATGTAGCCCAAGTATAGCCCAATGACAGAATGTCCCAGAGTGTTCTAAAGAACAACTAGAGCGCTAACAGTCCTACTTATTACAAAGGTATGGCACACCTGAAGCCATCTTGATTGGAATAAAGTGGTAACTCTTAAAACATTTAATTTAAAAAGAAACAACATGAGGGGGTATATTTTGCCATAGAAAGTATGATTAGTGCTGCAGAATGAAAAATTAGGGCACATTTTGAGTGACTTCTCAAATCCTTTTCTATTTCATTAAAACATTCTGACATGCAGTCTCCCAAAATGGCCACCAGAGACAAAAGAGCCCAAATGTAGCCCAAATATCACCCAGATGTAGCCCAAGTATAGCCCAATGACAGAATGTCCCAGAGTGTTCTAAAGAACAACTAGAGCGCTAACAGTCCTAATTATTACAAAGGTATAGCACACCTGGAGCCATCGTGATGGGAATAAAGTGGTAACTCTTAAGACATTTAATTTAAAAAGGAACAAAATGAGGGGGTATATTATGCAATAGAAGGTATTATTAGTGCTGCAGAAAGAAAAATTAGGGCACATTTTGAGTGACTTTTCAAATCCTCTTCTATTTCATTAAAAAATTCTGACATGCAGTCTCCCAAAATGGCCACCAGAGACAAAAGAGCCCAAATGTAGCCCAAATATCACCCAGATGTAGCCCAAGTATAGCCCAATGACAGAATGTCCCAGAGTGTTCTAAAGAACAACTAGAGCGCTAACAGTCCTACTTATTACAAAGGTATGGCACACCAGAAGCCATCTTGATTGGAATGAAGTGGTAAGTCTGAAAACACTCAATTTAAAAAGGAACAACATGAGGGGGTTAATTTTGCCATAGAAAGTATGATTAGTGCTTCAGAAAGAAAAATTAGGGATCATTTTGAGTGACTTCTCAAATCCTCTTCTATTTCATTAAAAAAATTCTGACATGCAGACTGAAACATGCACTTTGAATACCAGCAGCAGACGTCCCTGGTGAGCAGTAGCTTTACTACAGTGATCTAATGTGCAACTAGAGTGCTAACATTCAGAATTTATGGCAAATGTGTGACACATCTGAATGCCTTCTTGATGGAACCAAAGTAAACAAGCATTGAAAATGCAATAGATCTCGCCCTCATTTAAGTTAAAGCCATTCTGTTTGTAATGAGGTGGCTTTTTAGCTTTGCTTTTATTAGTGTTTTTTCAACTTTCATGTAAATAACGCACCGTTTTCACCAAATCGACTTTGCCCAAGCACACCCTTCCCTTCGGCCAACAAATCCCAAAAATCCGGCACACCTGCCGATCCACTCTCCCTACAGCTCACCCAAGCCCCGTCCCTCTAGCGCAACTGGAACACCCCAAATTCACCTTCTCCATGCGCACCAAAAACTCCCGTTGAATAACATGACAATTCGCTACTCCGCACAAAAATTGCTCTTTAAAGCTCTTCCACTGCTCCGATCCGCTTCAAACTTGGCTGGACACTAGTTCCAGCGATTCCCTAACATCTCACCAAAAATCAGCCCAATCCATCCACTGGAACGGGGACGAATTTCAACCCGAATACGCGCCCCCCGCAAACACAAAAAAAAGCCATAAAACGGCCAAATCTCGACCAAAAACCGCCAAAATCCCTCAAAACCTTGCCAACACCAATACGCACGAAACTGAACCGGCCCCTCAGCCCTAGGCTCCGGGAACCCTACTTAATTGACCCAAAAGCCCTAAAAAAGCAACATAATACACACGAAAACGCCCTAACAACCCTAAAATGCATATAAGTATATGTATGCATGAATTTATGTTTGTATTTATATGTAGATATACAGATGATATATGTTTAAATATGTATGTATATATATACATTCACTGAAAAAACCATAGGCTATAGACCATATATAGTTAGGAATTAGCATTTACAAAACCTTGAAAATTCACTGAAAAAACCGTAGGTTATAGACCATATATAGTTAGGAATTAGCATTTACAAAACCTTGAAAATTCACTGAAAAAACCATAGGTTATAGACCATATATAGTTAGGAATTCGCATTTACAAAACCTTATTTTACTCACACAAAACCATTGAAATTCCATATATAGTTAGTTGCACTAACTATATATCGCGCACCCGCAATCCACTGCTGATGATGTCACATATTACATCATTCATGACATGGTCAGTGACATCACTGATGACATCACTGATGACATCTCAAATGACATCACTGATGACATCACTGATGACAACATCCAGTGACTGTATGTTTCTGTAAAGTTAAAATATGTCTTACATATTGAAGAATGAGTGGTATGTTTCTGTAAAGTTAAAATATGTCTTACATATTGAAGAATGAGTGGATGTATAAGTGTCTGGATGAAGGATTTAGTAGGTGCATGACTGACTGTATGAGTGAGTGATTAAATGTGTCTCACTGAGTGCATGGGTTAGTGACTAAACTGTCTTAATTTGTGCATCATTATGTCTGTTGTTCTGTAAACTGTTGCATGTGTTGATAAGTAGCTATATGAGTAACTATATGGGTTATTGATTGGTTGCCCAAGTATTTGTATGGGATACTGAGTGTGTGTGTGGGTGGCTGGGAGGTGTATGACTCTGTGCATAGATGTGTGAGCAGTTGATTCACTAGATGTATGGTTTCAAAAGTGCATGTGGAAACAGCTGTATGGGCGGTTGACTGTGTGCATGAGTGTATTGGTGAGTGAATGGATATCTCAGTGCTACATGTCAAAGTAAGTACATATGTAAAACACAGTACATGTGAGAATTGACATATATAAATAACTGTGCATAAGAGCCAGTGAATGTGTGAGTGGCTGTATGGATCATTGTGAACTTGTATCAGGGATTGTATAAGAGAGTTAATATGTGTTAGTATATGTTTGAATAAGTAAAGTTTGTATAACTGTATAGTTGAGGAAATGGAGGTGTGATTGATTCTTTGATTGACTGACTAGGTGTGTGAGCAACTCCATGGATGAGTGACAGTCTGTGAGTGTCTGTTTACACTGATTGTATCTAAGGTTATATTAGAGTCTGAAGAGGTTCATCGTATTATCACATGAATGATATCATCAGTGATGTGATCAGTAATGTCAAATGAGATGTCATCAGTGATGTCATCAGTGATGTCATTTGAGATGTCATCAGTGATGTCATTTGAGATGTCATCAGTGATGTCATCGGTGATGTCACTGACCATGTCATGAATGATGTAATATGTGACATCATCAGCAGTGGATTGCGGGTGCGCGATATATAGTTAGTGCAACTAACTATATATGGAATTTCAATGGTTTTGTGTGAGTAAAATAAGGTTTTGTAAATGCGAATTCCTAACTATATATGGTCTATAACCTATGGTTTTTTCAGTGAATATATATATATATATATATATATATATATATATATATATATAAACTCCACCTCCACACTCAATCTGAAGAGGAGACGACGCAATGTGGTGCAATATAAATCCTTTATTGCCGCTTTCCAACGCATTTCGCCTGACCCAGCAGGCTTGCTCACGGATAAAGTTTTTTAAATTTGCAAGTACATTTAACATGTGATACAACCATGTGACCGGTCATGTGCTACCAAAATTACATAGAGCTAGAAAACAGACTTTTGTTTTTACTCTTAGAGTTACACAAACTTTCAATTAAGAGTTCTGTGGTAGCTAATATTATTTACATGATTTTATAATGATTCATCACCTCATTTCATAAAATCTATCTATATTATAGAGTACATAAATGCAAATCTCAGAAACTGTTCATTTGCCACCATTGTTATGCAACCACACATACTGCCGTAGTGGGCAAGTGTTCAGTAATTTTAGCAACTCTAAATTAGCTCATTTAAATCCATTAAGCCCAAGTGGGCAATTATTTCCAGTCATCATGAAAATCATATAAAACTGTGCAGTGAATTAAATCAAAATATAACAATTTAAAAATAGATATGGATGTTGAATTACAGGAAGCCTAACATTCATTTCATATACCATTCTCATAGTCAAATAATTCATTTTCAAAATCACAAGTGGATATACAAATCCTCTTCCATATTAAGCCCATTTGGACACTTAGAATTGAGCTCAACAATGTACCAGGATTCAAGTTTGTGCAGCTTCTTTTTCCTGTCACCTCCCCTCTCCTGTGGTTTACCGATGACCTGAAAACCATCAAATTATCGGTACGTCGTGCTGAGAGGGCCTGGAGGAGAAACTATTGTCCCATCTTAAGAGCTGATTTTACCACTCTATTAGCTCAATATAAGAATGCCATCTTGGCCGCTAAAACGGCCTATTTCTCCTCCAAGATCCTCACAGCTGAGAACCAATCAAGAGAAATTTTCTCGATTGTTCAGAACCTAGCCTTTTCAGATCGTACCTCTCTTAAGCCCTCTCCTTCCCTTGCCCTTTGTCACTCTCTGAACAGCTTTTTTATTGATAAAATTGCTGCCATTAAAGCTAATATCCCTGCACCTTCCCCGTCTTTTGTTGATCCTCAGTGCCCTCCTTCCCAAGGACAATTAAACTCTCTCCCCCTTCTGACCAAGGAATCCTTCACATCCTTAATCCCCCTTGTAAAATCTGGCTCTCCTCTTGACACCTGTCCCGCTCAAATACTTCGTCACATTTACATCTCTTGCCCTGATCCTCCCCTTCACTTACTAAACAGCTCACTCTCTCAGGGGGTTGTTCCCAACCCCTTGAAATCAGCTATCATTTTACCCATTTTAAAAAAACCTGGCGCAGACCCCTCGATCCCAGCCAACTTTCGCCCCATTTCTCTCCTACCATTTTTGGCTAAGGTGCTCGAGCGCCATGTCACCAGGTCTCTGAGCACCTTTGTGGAAGAAAATGGGGTACTGGCTTCCCGCCAGGCTGGTTTTCGCCCCGCACACTCTACGGAGTCCGTAGTCCTTTCGGTCCTTGACAACCTCAGGGAGGGGAGGGACACCAATCAATTCCAGGCACTGGTCCTCCTCGATCTCTCTGCCGCCTTCGACACGGTGGATCATACCATCTTACTTTCCCGTGTCGCGGCGGCGGGGATCGGGGGTACGGCCCTGGTCTGGTTGTCCTCCTTCCTGAGGGACCGCACCCAGGCAGTTCGCCTGGGTGATTTCACTGCGGACTTTCGGAAGGTGCTGTGCAGGGGATTGGTGTCAGTACAACGCATGTTATTACAACGCATGCTTTTACATCGCATTTTTTACAACGCAACTGTTATTACAACGCGTTTTTTTACAACGCATGCTATTACATCGTAAAATAGTGTTACTGATTCAAAAGTACTATTACAACGCATTTTAATACAACGCATACCATTACATATATATATATTTTTTTTTTGTAAAATAAAATCTGGCACGGGATGCAGGGAAATTAGGGGTTTTGGGTGGGTAAGTGTATTAAAAAACGGGTCATTAAACTACTATAATATTACGAATTCGATTTATTTATTTAATAAATTAATACCCGAGTATTTAAAAACGTATTTATTTATTTAATAAATTAATACCCGAGTATTAAAAAATAATACATTTCAAAGCATACCATTACATATATATTTTTTTTTTTTGTAAAATAAAATCTGGCACGGGATGCAGGGAAATTAGGGGTTTTGGGTGGGTAAGTGTATTAAAAAACGGGTCATTAAACTACTATAATATTACGAATTCGATTTATTTATTTAATAAATTAATACCCGAGTATTTAAAAACTTATTTATTTATTTAATAAATTAATACCCGAGTATTAAAAAATAATACATTTCAAAGCATACCATTACATATATATTTTTTTTTTTGTGAAATAAAATCTGGCACGGGATGCAGGGAAATTAGGGGTTTTGGGTGGGTAAGTGTATTAAAAAATGGGTCATTAAACTACTATAATATTACGAATTCGGTTTATTTATTTAATAAATTAATACCCGAGTATTTAAAAACTTATTTATTTATTTAATAAATTAATACCCAATTATAAAAAAATAATATTATTTAACATCGATTACTATAATGACACACAAAAAAAATAAATAAATACATTTTATTAAATAATACGTAGAACGGTTTACATGGAAAATAGAGGTTAGGGGTGGCTAAATATATTTAAAAATGGGTTCAAAAATTATAATAATAATACGATACCGATTTAGAACATTAATAAATTAATACTCGATTACTTATAAAAATACTGTATACCATGGAATTCTTTAACAACGCAAAAGAATATATATATATTTTAAGAATATAAAAAAGAAATTAGAGTTTCCAATACTCGATAGACAAAAATAATGACCTTACGAAGAAATGAACGCCATTTTAAACACAGCAATGAAAAATAATGTCCATCTACTATTTCAATGCCCTCCAATGTCAACAAGACATTCAAAATGGATGCTAAAACGGAACGAAAGTTTGTTGAGCTTACTTTTAAATAAAACAATTTAAATTATACGTTTCCTCATGAAATGAATCCCCCAAAAAAATGAAAGAAAACAATATAATTTACGAAAAATATAATGCTATTTAAGAAAAGTTATAAATAGACGTATCCCACCATTTTGAAAACAGTTGATTATCAACTAGCAGAGTAATCAGACGTGTAAACCTGACCCTCTGACCTCTTGAGATAAATATCACCGAAAGCGACCGTAGAAGCATTTCTATTTCATAGAACAGTAAGTTATTTAAAACGATTTTGTAAAATGTTTTAGGTTAACATATTATTAGCGTAATATTTCCTAAAACTGTTTAAATATTGTATTAATTAATATAGTAGTATACATTAATTTAGTAACACTTAGAACATAATATGTAAGGTTGATTCGTTTTTTTGTTAACATTGTGAACGGTAATAAGAGTTAAAAATTATTTTAAGAGAAATAAATGTATATAATGAACGATAAACAAAATATAATTAATTCAACGATTTAAAATATTTCGTGAAGTAATAAACTTTTTAAAAATTTATTTATAGAAACGCCAACATTTCTAAACTAATGAGAGATGGCTTAAAAGTAATATTTCTTTATTCGTACATCCAAATGCATGATAAACGATTTATTAATAAATAATACATATATTTCAAAAGGGGAACATCCATTACAACGCAACTATTAATCCATTTCAAAAGTTTCCTGAAATATTATCTCAGCCAGACCTAACTGGGAAACAAAAATTAATAATTCCATTAAATAAAGTGGATTATTTAAAAATATTTACCATATAATTGGAACATTAAATGTATATTAAAAAAATCGTAATCAAATAACTGCTTATAAAAATATAAATGGTTTGTTTAAATTATTTTATGTACTCAAAAATAACAAAGCACGTAAAAAAACGACCCGTCTATATACCCCCACTCAGTTCATTAAATAACCTGAAATACTAAAAATAAATATGATTAAACGATAAAGGAAATACAGTGTAAAGAGTTTGTATATATATATATAAAAAAAATAAGGTTCCATTCCATCGGAAAAAATTAAAAAGCTAATACAAAATCGTACGATAATGTGCAGTAATATATTATTTTTCAATTTTTAAATGATTAAAAAACACCACATTTAAATAAAACTTGTGAAATTGTATTGTTTATAGCGAAACTGAAGAAGTAGCAAAAGTCACAGAACGTCGAAAAAACAACCAAAATCGAGAGTATTTTGAAGAATTTTTAAAAAACAACCTTCAAAAAACCAAGGTAATTTCCATGAATATATATTTTGCATTTACAGATTTCATAGCAAATAAAAAGCAATGTAGTAAATATTATAAGTGCAGTATAATAATAACATTTACCATATTTCTAAACATCCTTCAAAGTAAATGTTTTTCCCCCACATATATATAGAGCAGCCAATAAAATGGTACATTTTCTAAGCATTGAACACCTTTTGTACTTGTTTTCTTCACAGCCTACCAGAAACCACTGCAAGGCACACATCCGCAAAAAAGGCAGCCAACAGTTTTTCGAAAATAACCTTCCAAAACACAAGGTAATTTTCCTAAATAAACACATCTGAGTATCATTTTTCAGAGCAATTAAAAATCATTGTTAAACGCATTATAAGTGCAGAATAATAACTAGTAAAATTATTCAATTACTATCCCAACTCTGTGAAAGTGCAAGAGTAGGGAAAGTGCTGGATAGTGTCCAAGTGCCATTTACTATTCTAACTCCAAATGAGTGCATATTCAGAGAAAGTGCTGGTTAGTGAAAAAGTGCCAATTACTATTCCAACTCTATGAAAGTGCATGAGTAGGGAAAGTGCTGGATAGTGTCCAAGTGCCATTTACTATTCTAACTCCAGGTAAGTGCATATTGAGAGAAAGTGCATGGTTAGTGAAAAAGTGCCAATTACTATTCCAACTCTGTGAAAGTGCATGAATAGGGAAAGTGCTGGATAGTTTACTAGTGCCATTTACTATTCTAACTCCAGGTAAGTGCCTATTCTGAAAAAGTGCTGGATACTGAAAATGTACTCCTTACTATTTCTACTCTGTGAAAGTGCATGTGTCGGGAAAGTGCAGAATAGTGTTAAAGTGCCTCTTACTATTTAAACACCACATCATTGCATATTGAAAGAAAGTGCAGTTTAATGATAACATGTGCCATATTTATAAACATGCATAAAGGTAAATGCTTTTTCCCCCACATATATATAGAGCAGCCAATAAAATAATACATTTTCTAAGCATTGAACTCCTTTTGTACTTGTTTTCTTCACAGCCTACCAGAAACTACTGCAAGGCAGTCATCCGCAAAAAGCCAGCCAATTCCACAACTATATAGAACAGTTTTTCGAAAATAACCTTCCAAAACCCAAGGTAATTTTCCTAAATAAACACATCTGAGTATCATATTTCAGAGCAATTAAAAATCATTGTTAAACGCATTATAAGTGCAGAATAATAACTAGTAAAATTATTCAATTACTATCCCAACTCTGTGAAAGTGCAAGAGTAGGGAAAGTGCTGGATAGTGTCCAAGTGCCATTTACTATTCTAACTCCAAGTGAGTGCATATTCAGAGAAAGTGCATGGTTAGTGAAAAAGTGCCAATTACTATTTCTACTCTGTGAAAGTGCATGAGTAGGGAAAGTGCTGGATAGTGTCCAAGTGCCATTTACTATTCTAACTCCAAGTGAGTGCATATTCAGAGAAAGTGCATGGTTAGTGAAAAAGTGCCAATTACTATTTCTACTCTGTGAAAGTGCATGAGTAGGTAAAGTGCGGGATAGTGTCCTATTGCTAGTTACTATTCTAACTCCAGGTAAGTGCATATTCAGAGAAAGTGCTGGTTAGTGAAAAAGTGCCAATTACTATTCCAACTCTGTGAAAGTGCATGAGTAGGGAAAGTGCTGGATAGTGTCCAAGTGCCATTTACTATTCTAACTCCAAGTGAGTGCATATTCAGAGAAAGTGCTGGTTAGTGAAAAAACGCCAATTACTATTCCTACTCTGTGCAAGTGCATGTGTCGGGAAAGTGCAGAATAGTGTTAAAGTGCCTCTTACTATTTAAACACCACATCATTGCATATTGAAAGAAAGTGCAGTTTAATGATAACATGTGCCATATTTATAAACATGCATAAAGGTAAATGCTTATTCCCCCACATATATATAGAGCAGCCAATAAAATAACACATTTTCTAAGCATTGAACTCCTTTTGTACTTGTTTTCTTCACAGCCTACCAGAAACCACTGCAAGGCAGTCATCCGCAAAAAGCCAGCCAATTCCACAACTATATAGAACAGTTTTTCTAAAAGAACCTTCCGAAACCCAAGGTAATTTTCCTAAATAAACACATCTGAGTATCATATTTCAGAGGAATTAAAAATCATTATGAAACGCATTATAAGTGCAGAATAATAACTAGTAAAATTATTCAATTACTATCGCAACTCTGTGAAAGTGCATGAGTAGGTAAAGTGCGGGATAGTGTCCTATTGCTAGTTACTATTCTAACTCCAGGTAAGTGCATATTCAGAGAAAGTGCTGGTTAGTGAAAAATTGCCAATTACTATTCCAACTCTGTGAAAGTGCATGAGTAGGGAAAGTGTTGGATAGTGTCCAAGTGCCATTTACTATTCTAACTCCAGGTGAGTATATATTCAGAGAAAGTGCTGGTTAGTGAAAAAGTGCCAATTATTATTCCCACTCTGTGAAAGTGCATGAATAGGGAAAGTGCTGGATAGTATCCATGTGCCATTTACTATTCTAACTCCAAGTGAGTGCATATTCAGAGAAAGTGCTGGTTAGTGAAAAAACGCCAATTACTATTCCTACTCTGTGCAAGTGCATGTGTCGGGAAAGTGCAGAATAGTGTTAAAGTGCCTCTTACTATTTAAACACCACATCATTGCATATTGAAAGAAAGTGCAGTTTAATGATAACATGTGCCTTATTTATAAACATGCATAAAGGTAAATGCTTTCCCCCCCACATATATATAGAGCAGCCAATAAAATAACACATTTTCTAAGCATTGAACTCCTTTTGTACTTGTTTTCTTCACAGCCTACCAGAAACCACTGCAAGGCAGTCATCCGCAAAAAGCCAGCCAATTCCACAACTATATAGAACAGTTTTTCTAAAAGAACCTTCCGAAACCCAAGGTAATTTTCCTAAATAAACACATCTGAGTATCATATTTCAGAGCAATTAAAAATCATTATGAAACGCATTATAAGTGCAGAATAATAACTAGTAAAATTATTCAATTACTATCGCAACTCTGTGAAAGTGCATGAGTAGGTAAAGTGCGGGATAGTGTCCTATTGCTAGTTACTATTCTAACTCCAGGTAAGTGCATATTCAGAGAAAGTGCTGGTTAGTGAAAAAGTGCCAATTACTATTCCAACTCTGTGAAAGTGCATGAGTAGGGAAAGTGCTGGATAGTGTCCAAGTGCCATTTACTATTCTAACTCCAGGTGAGTGTATATTCAGAGAAAGTGCTGGTTAGTGAAAAAGTGCCAATTATTATTCCCACTCTGTGAAAGTGCATGAATAGGGAAAGTGCTGGATAGTATCCATGTGCCATTTACTATTCTAACTCCAAGTGAGTGCATATTCAGAGAAAGTGCTGGTTAGTGAAAAAACGCCAATTACTATTCCTACTCTGTGCAAGTGCATGTGTCGGGAAAGTGCAGAATAGTGTTAAAGTGCCTCTTACTATTTAAACACCACATCATTGCATATTGAAAGAAAGTGCAGTTTAATGATAACATGTGCCATATTTATAAACATGCATAAAGGTAAATGCTTTTTCCCCCACAAATATATAGAGCAGCCAATAAAATAACACATTTTCTAAGCATTGAACTCCTTTTGTACTTGTTTTCTTCACAGCCTACCAGAAACCACTGCAAGGCAGTCATCCGCAAAAAGCCAGCCAATTCCACAACTATATAGAACAGTTTTTCTAAAAGAACCTTCCGAAACCCAAGGTAATTTTCCTAAATAAACACATCTGAGTATCATATTTCAGAGGAATTAAAAATCATTATGAAACGCATTATAAGTGCAGAATAATAACTAGTAAAATTATTCAATTACTATCGCAACTCTGTGAAAGTGCATGAGTAGGTAAAGTGCGGGATAGTGTCCTATTGCTAGTTACTATTCTAACTCCAGGTAAGTGCATATTCAGAGAAAGTGCTGGTTAGTGAAAAAGTGCCAATTACTATTCCAACTCTGTGAAAGTGCATGAGTAGGGAAAGTGCTGGATAGTGTCCAAGTGCCATTTACTATTCTAACTCCAGGTGAGTGTATATTCAGAGAAAGTGCTGGTTAGTGAAAAAGTGCCAATTATTATTCCCACTCTGTGAAAGTGCATGAATAGGGAAAGTGCTGGATAGTATCCATGTGCCATTTACTATTCTAACTCCAAGTGAGTGCATATTCAGAGAAAGTGCTGGTTAGTGAAAAAACGCCAATTACTATTCCTACTCTGTGCAAGTGCATGTGTCGGGAAAGTGCTGGATAGTGTCCAAGTGCCATTTACTATTGTAACTCCAAGTGAGTGCATATTCAGAGAAAGTGCATGGTTAGTGAAAAAGTGCCAATTACTATTCCAACTCTGTGAAAGTGCATGAGTAGGGAAAGTGCAGGATAGTGTCCAAGTGCCAATTACTATTCTAACTCCAAGTAACTGCATATTCAGAGAAAGTGCATGGTTAGTGAAAAAGTGCCAATTACTATTCCATCTCTGTGAAAGTGCATGAGTAGGGAAAGTGCTGGATAGTGTCCAAGTGCCATTTACTATTCTAACTCCAAGTGAGTGAATAATCTGAGAAAGTGCTGATTAGTCTAAAAGTGCCAATTACTATTCCTACTCCATAAAAGTGCATGAGTAGAAAAAGTTCTAGATAGTGTCCCAATACCACTTTCTAATCAAACTCCAGGTAAATGCATAATCAAAGAAAGTGCAGGATAGTGTCCTATTGCTTCTTAGTATTCTAACTCAAATAAAGTGCATATTCAGAGAAAGTGCTGGATAGTGCAAAGAAAAAACAGGATGTGTTGGATAGTATAAAAGTGCCACTTACAATTCCAAGTAGAAAAAAGTACATTTTAAACTTAAAATCAACAGTAAAAGCAAAAAAATTTTTTTCAAATTATGTGTAAATAAGAAAATTCAAAAATGTGTGTATCTTAAATAGAATATAATTTATATTTCCTTTTTTCAACAGGAAATGGCAAGCCAAAATACTGCAACTTACACCAAATCTCGAAAAGGGAACAGACTCCTGAAACATTGTGGGTATATATACTGTAATGAGAGGCTAAGTGAACCCAGGAGACATTGGAGGTGTGTACAATATTATACCGCCCATTGCAGCGGCAGAGCGGTTACTGTTGGTGAGATAGTGGTAAGAACCACAGAACATAACCACTCTGCCTCTGCAATGGAGATTGAGATACGCGATACTATCAATGAAATGAAAGATATTGCATCCACCTCCAATCAAACTCCTGGTCAGATTTTGAGAGAGGTTGCTCAACATGTCCTTGGACATGTTGCTTGTAATATGCCAACAATCCCAAATTTGCGTAGAATAATTCAAAGAAAAAAGCAGGCAAGTAACACCCAAACTGTTACTCCTCAAACTTTTGCTGACATTGTAATTCCTCATGATGTAACTCTTTCTTTCTCTAATGAACCTTTTCTACTGTATGATAACCAAAACCCTCTCAAACGCATGTTAATATTTAGCACTCCCCGTAACCTTTTTAAATTAGAAAATACAGAAATTTGGATGATGGATGGGACGTTTAAAAGTACGCCCCATCCATTCACCCAAATTTACAGTATTCATGCTCAAATTAATAATAATGTAGTACCTTTAGTATACCGTTTATTACCAGATAAGCAATCAGCAACCTATACTGAGTTTTTATCAGTTATTAAAGAAAAAACTTCTGGAATAAGTCCTAGGAAAATCATATTAGATTTTGAATTGACAATGATGAATGTCATCAACAAATTGTACACGGATACCCAAATTCAGGGATGTGTTTTTCATTTTTCCCAGGCATATTGGCGTAAGCTTCAAAAAACATCCCTGGTTGCTGATTACTCGTCTGATAGCAAATTACAAGTCGAACTAAAAAAATTAACTGCACTTTGTTTTGTACCACCTGATAGTGTAGATGACTACTACACAGCAATTTCAGAGTCAGAATATTTTGTAGAACATGAGGAAAAATTGGCACCCATTTTAAATTATTTCGAAGACACATGGATTGGACGTCTAGGCAGATCGGGTCGCAGGAGGAAGCCACGTTACCATGTGGAGTGGTGGAATTGCTACTCAACCTGCTTAGAAGGTGGTGCAAAAACAAATAATGCCATAGAGGGATGGCATAACTCCTTCAGTCACACGATTGGCAAACACCATCCTAATTTCTACTCTTTCCTGAAAACTTTGAAGAAGGAGCAAAGTTTTCAAGAAATGAGACTTGCTCAGGCATTGTCAGGTATTCTAAACCCACGTCCTTCAAGGCAAACAAAGGAAATGTCTGAGAGACTATTGGGTGTACTACAACAATTTTCGTTGTGTGTGGCTTTGGATTACCTAGAGAATGTTGCTAATATTTTACATTTTTAACTATTTTTTATGTAACTTACTTTCCTGCTTTGCCCTAAATTAATTTTTCAATATTTTAATTCATTTGAAATTTTTTTAAACATTTTTTAAATAATTGCTTGTCGGGTTCCCTTACCTTTTTTAGATTTTTTTTTCTCAAAGTACAGCTGTTAAAAATAAGAAAAAATTATTTTCTTATCTCTTTCAAAAGAAGAAAACCCTAACATAATAGTTGTTAAAAATCTTTTTGTAAACTAAAATGGAAATAATTTGCATTCCATTTTTTTTTTGAAATGTTGTAAACATTCTGAACGTACCAAGTAAATTTATACTATACAAAATGACACCCCTTTATTTTAGAAAATTGATGCTGGCTTGTGAAAAATTATATTAGTAAACTGGTACTATTATAGAAAAATATATCTGTTTCTTTATTATATTTTTCAAAAATTTCTGTGCTATTTCAAACAGAAATATTTTTTGTAAAAGATAAGATACTTTTTTTTTCTAAGCTTAAGTTTAAAGCATTATTATTTGTTTTTTATCAAATCTTCCCCAAAAAATCTGACTTTTTCAATATTTATTTCACACCAACCTAACTGCAGTATTTCTCGCTAACTAAACAACCTAACTGCAGTATGTCTCACTAACTAAAAAATTCAAATTGGCATTTTTACAAAAAATAATTACTTCTTTCAATGAAAATCCTTTTTTTTCCAATATGTAAACAATTTCATTCTAAAATAACGGACCTCGATCTCAACTTTCTCAAACAAATCGATAACATCAAAATGTAACCATATCAATCAATTATGAACATTTTTGTAAATTCTCAAAAAAGCAAATAAACGAAACCTTGCATGGTATTTAAACAACGAACTGTCTTTTAAATCCCAAAAAAACAGTTTTCTCTTATACAAAACAAGCCAAATGCAATCAGTTTTCCAAAAAATTGTTTCTAACATTTCCTATCTGTTTTCATCTAATGAAAAGAATCCAAACTATTCTACCACTACACAAAACATATTACGTTCAAAATGTATACAATATAAATCATCACTCTATGTTTTTAAACATATTTACCCTTTATTTGTCCCGAAAAATAACCCGACAATGGCATATAACAGTGAAATGTTCGGCGACATGTTGTAATATAATCAAAACAACTATTAGTTTAATAAGCAACCTCTACTTAACCTCTCATTACATTATATATATCTTTTTAAATATGTTTTAGTGTAAAATAAGTTCGAAAAGTTTCCTACCTTTAGCGCAGATCAGCCTCCTGCTACTTCCAGCAATCGGAAAATCCAAGATGGCGGCTTGCGTCGACGTTAACGTGAAGACGTCATCCAAAAACATCAAAATAGAAAATGGACAATTACATTATAATCTATTATATGTTTATATTATTTCCAAAATCTATTTTTTGTTAATAAAAAAAATCATAAAAATATTTGCAATTGAAATAAAAAAATATATATTTTTTTACATTCAATATCATCAATAAAAAAACTTTTAATCGAACTAAATGTGGTTTCTACTTTTATTATTTTTATTTTAAACGTTATTAATTACAATAAACACATAAAAAATTATGTTTTTTATCACTTACCATTTGTCTACCCTTATTTCCTTCTTCTCCCTCCTGCATCCGTTGTTTTAAAAGTATAGCAAACTGTCCCGCGGATCCCATTCAAGACGTCAACGAAATAAATGAAGGACAAAACGCTTCATTGAAATCAATACAAAAGCGTGGGAAAAAGTATAAATATGAATCTATAAATAGTTTTAAAAATATTATTATTTCATTAAAAATATTATAAACACTAAACAATATTAAATAGATTTAGTTATTACTAATGTAACATTTTACAATATTAAATTCTTTTTTTAAATAAAACCTGAGTATTAATACTTGTTTTTTTAATCTTCTTTACTTTTTGTAATGATTTAATATTTAATGTAAACTACCAAAAAATAAAGTATTAACAAACATGATATTTATGTGGTAAAAAGTACCTGAGTATTAATACTTAAATTTTAAATTATAATAAATAATTACCTAAATATTAAGACTTCCTACATTTTTAAAATACTAATACACTAATTATATATATATATATCTAAAACAATTAATGAAATAATAAAAAATAAATGTTTATCTTAAAACCCCCATAAAAATTATTATTAAAAAAATAAATATATAAATATCTATATAACTGTAATACCCAAAATCTACTAATAATCACTAAGTATTATAATTAATTTTAATAAAAAATAATGTAATAACAAACATGATATTTATCTTGTAAAAAGTACCTGAGTATTAATACTTAATTTTTTAATTATAATACATAATTTCCTAAATATTAATACTTCCTACATTTATGAAATACTAATACACTAAATAAATATATATATATATATATATCAATTATTAATAATTAAATAAATAATTAAATAAATAATTCTCTATATATCTATAATACCCAAAATCTACTAATAATCACTAAGTATTATAATTAATTTTAATAAAATAATAATAATTCTATAAAATAATTATATAAATAACTATCTATCTAAATACCCAAAATAAATTATAAAAATTAAAATACGATGTAAATACATGCGTTGTAATAGCATTAGCGTTGTAACACCATGCGTTGTAAAAACATGCGTTGTAATAGTAATTACGTTGTAATACCTGCGTTGTAATAGCACTACGTTGTAATAGTTGCGTTGTAATGGATGTTCCCCTGTGCAGGGTCCCCCAAGGCTCCTCCCTTTTACCTCTTCTGTTTAATCTTTACATTTCTCCCCTCATCTTTTCTTTACAACAAATGGAGGTCGCCGTATATAACTATGCGGATGACCTCCAACTTGTCTTCAATCTGTCCTCTTCTTCTGCTTCTATCTCTAATTTCCAGTCCACTATGATTTTCATCAGGGACTGGATGGATTTCAACCACCTGAAACTCAACCCTGATAAGACCGAGTTGGTGCTGACGGGTGGTTGTTCCAGTCCCTGGTCTTCACTTTTTTGGCCCCCTTCCCTTGGTCCCTCTCCGGTCCCCTCTACTTCGGTCAAAACCCTTGGTATTAAACTCAACTCTGACCTTACCCTTCACTCCCAGGTTAGTTCTGTGGTTTCTTCTTCTTTTCTTTCTCTTCGCACCATCCGCAAGGTCTCTCGATTTTTCACCTTTGAGGCCTTGAAGTTGATCATCTTTGCGATGGTCATCTCCCGCCTGGATTATGGCAACGCCCTATATGCAGGTATACCTGCATATAGTCTCAGGCGGTTGCAGATGATCCAAAACCAGGCGGCTCGGCTGGTCTTTAACCTTCCTAAATCCTCACATGTCACCCCCCTTCTGAAACTTTTACATTGGCTTCCGGTTCGGGAACGTATCCAATTCAAGCTTGCATCTATCACTTACCAGGCTCGATTGGGCACGGCCCCTGCATTCATTTCTTTGGAGATTATCCCCTACTTGCCAACTAGGGAGCTCCGATCTTCTTCCCAATCCCTCCTGACAGTTCCCCGGTTTCGCCGGAAAAAGTGGGGGGGCTCAAAATTTGCGACCCTTGCCCCAACCCTTTGGAACTCATTACCCCTTGATCTCAGATCCCTAACCCCATATTCCCAGTTTCGAAAGAAACTTAAAGCTTACTTCTTCAGCAAAACTTTCATTTAATCCTTTGTTACCCGACCTCCCTTCCTTGTCTATTGTGGAGATCTGCCAGTTACAGCGCCATGAAACCGCTGGTGTAAGAGCGCTATATAAGAATTTTTAAACTCAAACTCAAACTCAAACTCTCATTAACAGGTACAGAATCAATTACAAAATATGTCAGACCCCTTACGTCTTGCTTATGGAACTTCTCAAAATGCTGAGCGACAGGATACGTCCGGTCGGCATTTTGTATCGCCCTTAGATGTTGTAATATCCGCTTATGTACCGGTTTTGTGGTGCTGCCCACATACTGTAGGTTGCACTCACAAGATAAGATGTAAACTGCGAAGTCTGTTTTGCAATCATATTGCACTTTGATCTTTTTAATTCTATTGGAGAGCCCTGGTTTGTAGGTGGTGACATTTTTACCATGTTCGCAGGCTTTGCATTTACTGCATTTAATAAATCCATCCTTTCTAGCCATCCAATTCAATTTGTTTTTCTTGCTCTGTTTCTTTGTCAATACATTGCTCACCAGCATCTGTTTTAATGATTTTGCCTTGCGGAATGTAATTAAGGGCCTCTTTGCCACCATAGGACCCAAGATAGTGTCATTTTTAATCACATGCAAGTGCCTTGTTAAAATGTTCCTCACTGGACCACGTAACTTGCTGTAATTAGTGACCAGCCTACATTCATTACCCTGCACTTTTTCATCTTAACTTTGGGTTTGAAAGGACATCTTCTCTGGTATGTTCTCTCACTTTCGCAAAGGATTTGTTTAGACAACTCTCATTGTACCCTCTTTGTTTAAATCGTAAATTTAGAGTCTTCAATTCCTTCTCTCTTTCCTGAGGGTCACTACAATTTCTTAATACTCTTAGACCCTCCTCATAAGGGATACTGTTTACTAAACTGGAAGGGTGGAAGCTACTCGCGTGTAACACGGTGTTCCTAGATGTTTCCTTCCTGTAGAGCTTAGTCTGCAGCCTGTTATCTTTCACATAGACTGTCAAATCCCAAAAAATCACAGCTTCTGTACTTATAGTGCAAGTGAATTTTAAATTCAGACTGTTCTTTTTTTTGTCTATCCCACAGCACCACATTACCCCCCTTGTCAGCACTGCGGATAATACACGTGTCATTCTCTTTTAATTTTTTCACAAGGGCAACTTGATCTTTTTCTTGTTTGTTGAATTTTTTATTATACACACTTGCACATTTTTCAAGATTCTTTAGGTCATTGATTACCAAGTCATTAAAGATATCAATAGTGTCCCGTGTTGAATATGGTATGAAGCGAGATCTTGGTCTAAAACCCGTTGGATCGCTAGCGTTGATCTCAATCCCCTCTATCCTTGCCACATTATCTCCCTGGGCCATCAATTCAGATGAATCTTCATTTCTAGGATCGTCAATGATCATTCCGGTCGGTTGTAATTCCAGTAATAGATCCATATCCTGTACATTAAGTTCCCCCGCAAAGTCTCACTGGTTCCAGGAACAGATGCCACACTTACTGGACCCTGGTTCATAGCAAAATTTTTCTTTAGTTTCAAAAGCCTTGTAAATTTGAAAATGTCAATCCTTGTCTGTACGTAATTGAAATCTGCCATTGGACAAAATGATAAACCAAGATTGAGAATATCTTCTTCTTTTGTCGACAATTCAATTTCAGTTAAATTAATTACTGCAGTTTCAGTTGGTTGGCTCGAGAGTAGCAGTTGTTCAGTCACGCTCTCACGCTGTTTCATGGCTTTCCGCCTTTTGTTCCTTTGCCTTTTCCCCTTGGCGGTTTTGCGTAGGTGACATTGGTCACGGAGTGCTCCAACAATTCTCCTCTGATGAAGGAGCAGCTGCTCTTAAACGCGTAAGGGACCTGAATTATCGGAACAGAAAGCACCGTTTTGAAAATAAAAGTTCTTGTGGAATGCTTCCGTGGAGAGGCGTCTTTAAGCACAGGGCAACCTTGGGTTAATATATATACATATATATATATATTCACTGAAAAAACTATAGGATATAGACCATATATAGTTAGGAATTAGCATTTACAAAACCTTAAAAATTCACTGAAAAAACCATAGGTTATAGACCATATATAGGGGCCGATTAGGATGGAGGATTTTCCGCCTCCTCCGGGCCGGCGGAAGCCACCTCCGACCCGGAGGAGGCGGAAAATCCTCTGCGGAGTCACCAAAGACCCACCGCCAAATTAGGATGGCTGGTGGGTCTGGAATTCCGTCCGCCGCTTTTCCGCCGCGGTCGGCTTCCGACCGCGGCGGAAAAGCTATAACATGGCAGGCGGTGTCTATGAGACACCGTCCGCCATATTATGATGTTTGTGTAAAACTGCTTTTCCACGGCGGCTTTTCCGCCATGGAAAAGCATACGGACATTCACTTTGGGGGCCCGTTGTGGGCCCCCTGGGTGAATGGGGGGTGGGGGGTGCACATGGGGGGTACCTATGGTACCCCCCTGCATTTGCGTGCACAAAGCGGCAGGCACCGTGCGCTCCCTGCCGCTTTGTGCATGTAAATGTAACACATGCTATTTTAACATTGCGGCGGGTGCAGCTTGAAGCTGCACCCGCCGCAATGTTAAATATAGAGGATGTGACCGCCACCCTGGCGGTCACATCCTAATCAGGACGGAGGGAACGCCGCAGCCCCTGCGGACGTTCCCTCCTCCTCAAGGGTGGCGGACGGACGCAAGTCCGTCCGCCATCCTAATCGGCCCCATAGTTAGGGATTAGCATTTACAAAACCTTATTTTACTCGCACAAAACCATTGAAATTCGCATATATAGTTAGTTCCACTAACTATATATCGCGCACCCGCAATCCACTGCTAATGATGTCACATATTACATCATTCATGACATGGTCAGTGACATCACTGATGACATCATCCAGTGACTGTATGTTTCTGTAAAGTTAAAATATGTCTTACATATTGAAGAATGAGTGGATGTATAAGTGTCTGAATGAAAGATTTAGTAGGTGCATGACTGACTGTATGAGAGAGTGATTAAATGTGTCTCACTGAGTGCATGGGTTAGTGACTAAACTGTCTTAATTTGTGCATCATTATATCTGTTGTTCTGTAAACTGCTGCATGTGTTGATCAGTAGCTATATGAGTAACTATATGGGTTATTGATTGGTTGCCCAAGTATTTGTATGGGAGAGTGAGTGTGTGTGTGTGGGTGGCTGGGAGGTGTGTGACTCTGTGCATAGATGTGTGAACAGTTGATTCACTAGATGTATTGGTTCAAACTGCATGTGGAAACAGCTGTATGGGTGGTTGACTGTGTGCATGAGTGTATTGGTGAGTGAATGGATATCTCAGTGCTACATGTCAAAGTAAGTACATTTGTAAAACACAGTACATGTGAGAGTTGACATATATAAATAACTGTGCATAAGAGCCAGTGAATGTGTGAGTGGCTGTATGGATCATTGTGAACTTCAATCAAGGATTGTATAAAAGAGTAAATATGTGTTAGTATGTGTTTGAATAAGTAAGGTGTGTATAACTGTATAGTTGAGGAAATGGAGGTGTGATTGATTCTTTGCATGACTGACTAGGTGTGTGAGTAACTCCATGGATGAGTGACAGTCTGTGAGTGTCTATTTACACTGAGTGTATGTAAGGTTATATTAGAGTCTGAAGAGGTTCAACGTATTATCACATGAATGATATCATCAGTGATGTAATCAGTAATGTCAAATGAGATGTCATCAGTGATGTCATCAGTGATGTCATTTGAGATGTCATCAGTGATGTCATCAGTGATGTCACTGACCATGTCATGAATGATGTAATATGTGACATCATTAGCAGTGGATTGCGGGTGCGCGATATATAGTTAGTGGAGCTAACTATATATGCGAATTTCAATGGTTTTGTGCGAGTAAAATAAGGTTTTGTGAATGCTAATCCCTAACTATATATGGTCTATAACCTATGGTTTTTTCAGTGAATTTTTAAGGTTTTGTAAATGCTAATTCCTAACTATAAATGGTCTATAACCTATGGTTTTTTCAGTGAATTTCAATGGTTTTTTAATAGCAAATATCAAAAGCTGTAAAATGTATTCTTATTTTAATGCAAAAATATATTTTATATGTTTTTAATAAAAAAATTGTATGCATCTGCCAAAACCTGACCTCTTAATAGTGCACTGTGGTGGAAATGATTTGGGCACTATGAATGGGGTTGGTCTGGAAATGCTTTTAAAGAACACCTTTCTTCAATTGATGACACTTTTTCCCCAAACTGCCTTGGTATATTCCAATGTATGTCAAAACGTTTATCTTTTTCTAACTTTTTTTTTTTCACCAAAGTACGCTCCCCGGTTCGCTTACCGGTGCGCGTACCGGGCGCTCCCCCCGCGAAATTTTCAAAATTTTTATTTTTTTATTTTTGCATATATCAGCGTCCTAATCCCCCCTCAGAAAACCTAGAGGGTCACAAAGTGTCTACCGTGCCCCCTTCTACCCATTCCAAACATTGTTTGTCCTCCATCTTATGTCTCAATTCTACCGATACACAAAATGGAGGACTCCCGTAATGCTGCCGGTTCGCGTACCGGGGAGCGCACCGGTAAGCGCCCGATAAAAAAAGGTGGGAAAGTAATTTACAGAAAAACCACTACAGACACTTTCATCAAATTTAGAATAGGCCCTACTACATAGCAGTCCCTACCATTTACCCACATTTGATGGAATTCCATTGAGAAAATTATGCTGTAAGCCTGACTAAATATCCTGAGGTAAATTACCTAACAAAAACACTTATAAAGTGTTAGAATTGACAACCAATCAAAATACTACTTTCAATATCTTCTATTATTTCATGACATTTGATTGGTTATGTACCTGAATATATATAAAGAAAGAGAGAGCAACACAGCCATTTTGACTACTACTTCCTGAAGTACATATCAAGTGCATTTCAACTGAGAACTTAAACTTCTTTTTGAAAGGTAAGATGTTATTTTAAAAACTGAAGTATGTTCTGCACTTTAAGTTAATTAGGAAAACATTGTCTGATAGTTATATACTATCCCTCTGTAATACTTATAGAATAAGATAGACTTTTCTGTTTTAGTTATGGATGGAGTTAGGCTTGTCTTGTAAAATTAAGAATTGATTTAGGCTTCATCACATACATTTTTTTATATTTCTACTTCCAGTCTGATACCATACACTGCCCAAAGATAAAATCACTGTTTAAAAAACCAAACTACCTGTCTGTACCTAAACCCAACAGTGCCCTATCTGTACTGATATATTTTTTTTAAATTCATTTTACAGCACAAAAATGGAAGGAGAGAAAAAAAATAACTTTGAAATTGTTGCAGAAAGCAACAAAGATACAGAAATTGACTCTGAATTCTTTGATGAATCACGGGACTTTGAACTTCTGCAATGTGTAGAATCAGTAGATTACCTAATTGAAAATGAGAAAATTTCTGACAATGAATTATTAGAAGTTCTTTTTAATTTTGAAAACGAATCAGAAAAATAAATGTATATTTAATAATTCAAAAATTGTTTGAGACATTTTTCATTTTTATATGTATTTTTTAAACTAGTAGCAAATTGATTATAATGTAAAATCAGACTTTAAATATACTGTGCAACTTTTTTGTGTTACATAGTAAGTTTGCTCATAGTTACTTCCTTTCTTCCACTATATTATCTCCAATGTGTATTTAACATCTCTTTATCATCTCCTGCCTCCATGGTGTTTCTGCTTTCCTGACAGACTACGCTATAAATTCCATATACCAAAATAACTTCTGAAACAACATGCAAGATATCTACAAAGAAAACGGTGTATTTTTATTTTTAGACTCTGCATTGGTACCTACATGTTGGTACTTAAATAAAAAAAATAAAAAAATAAAACAAAAAGAACAATCAATAAACATACAATATTTGAACATTCTTTCATCCTATTTTCCCAATATTATGCTTCCCGGACCGCTTCCCGGTGCGCGTAGCGAGTGCTCCCCCCGCAAAAAAAACAATAATAAAAATTATTATTTTTTTCTCCGCGGGGCGCTTTTAAAGCCCCCTCATCAAACCTAGGGGGTCAGGGAGGATGTACTCTGCCCCCTTATGCTCATTTCCCCCTTTGTTTTTGCCACATCTTGTGTCTCGATCCTACCGAGACACAAGATGGCGGCCGCTCCGGACTGTTTAGAATGTTCACAGTCACCGGGGAGCCAATCCGCTTCTCCTAGCGAAATTCCGTTACGCGTCAGGTACGCGAACCGGAGCGCTAACCGGAGCGCTGTTACAGATATATCTGTTTTTTGAAACGTTGATTTCTCAAAATCCACTGGAGCACATATATTGAGACATAGCAAAGGCACGTCGGGCAAACCATATCTACAATTTTGCCAAGTTTCGTGTAAATTCATTTTAGCCGTTCGAGCTAAAAGTGATTCCAACCGCCCTATGGAAAAATGAATGGGAAAAACGCGTTTTGGGACCCCCCTTTTTTCTCGGCCACCCCTTGACGAAACCCCCCCAAATTTACAGGGGCTGCTCAGAAACAAAATGTGCCATTTTCCTGAATATTTCAGCCAATTCTGTCCACAAACGCCAAAGTTATTTGACATACAATTTTCAGAAATCCCATAGGAAAAAAATCCTAACTATATATACCTACTGGCGACCGTTAGTTGGACTCACTATAACTTGTGCGTGTAATGCACTGCTGATGACATCACATATTACATCACTCATGACATGGTCAGTGCATTACACGTGCAGGTTATAGTGAGTCCAACTAACTATAACGTGGGAATTTCAATGGTTTTATGCCAGTAAAATTTCCAGGTAACTATAACTGGTGTGAAACCTATGTTTTTTTCAGTGAATGTATATATATATATATATATTAGTTTCCCAACAAAACTCCTTCCGGATCCCTCGACCCGTGAAAGGTGGCGTGGACGCCGGCGGAGTGAAACCGACAGAAAAGTTCTCAATAAGCACAGTCCATATCCCACGCTCTCAGGAAACAGCTCGGAGACACCAAATTGAAGCCAGTGCTGTTTTAATTCACAACGCGTTTCGCCGACAAACGGCTTGATCACGTGAATTAGCGTTAACAAATCAGTGCCATATATCACAAACCAGTGGGAATAGAGAGAGGACTCTCCTGACACTTCATAGTAAGAGAAAATATGTAAAGTGGTACGTTTACAAACTCAAACATTAATAAAGTAAATTGGCGACATGTTGTGAGAACAATGTTGAATTCACATGTAAATCACAAGAATGACAAATTCGTAAATGAAAGCAGCCTACGCACGGCATAAACGTAGCGGAAAGATGGGGCAAATAGCACCAATGGATCCGCACCGTAACATTATGCCTACGCCCACATATCGCAATGCGTGTAAGTCTCGGGGCTCGCTCAGAGGCGCATGTAGATACTAGCGCGCATGCGCACAAAGAATGTAAATGCATATGGATAGTGAAGGGAAAGAGAATCCCATATCAGTGGAGCAAAGGGAGAGAGATTAATGGCAAGTGCCCATAAACAAACTCTCCTGACTAAAGTAAAGTCCTGATGAACGTAATCTTGGTGGCAAGTGCCTAAAAATACTCTCACATAGGAAGTTGGTCCACTTAAGTCTCAGTGATGGCAGATCCTTAACGCAAGGGTGCTCATGTGACAAGAACCGGATAAGGGGAGGGGTCCCGTGAGGTGAAGTGCCAAGGTGAATAGGGCCCCAAATCTCGGTCCTACAACAAAACAAATAACAAAGACAGTTAAAAACAGTTTCATCAAATTGAAAGGTTACATGCAGCTAAAATATAAATTTTCAGACAGTCAAACACATGGTTAAAGGAGAAGAACATTATAGTCTGAACAAATTACTCTTTGAGGTGTACGGCTAACTCCTCATCCTGATTAAGGCCTCCCGGTGTCTTGGTTTGGAAGTCTATGATAAGCTTGGACTCCCTTTGACGTAACTTCAGTACCCTATTACCCCCTCTGGGATTTTTTCTAATCTGTTCCAAGATGAAGTAACTCAGATCCTTGACATTAGAGAAGTGTTTATCTCTAAAATGTCGTGCCACCGGGTATTTGGGGTCAAAGTTACTGATGGCTCTAGTGTGCTCCAGTATTCTCTTTTTGGCCATACAGGTCGTGCTTCCTATATACCATTTATTGCAGGTGCATGTAATGGCATATATGACAAACGTGGAGCTGCATGTTAGGAAAGGTACAATCTTTCTCTGGACACCGTTATACATCACTTCTTTCACAGATTTACTGTTGGCACAGGCTTTACAGTGTCCACACGGGAAGAAACCAGCTAGTCCCTGTATGTTGCTGGGTGGGTACACAGTGATATCACTGTGCACTAGCATGTCCCGGATACTCCTTCCCCTTCTGTACGTTATACTGGGTCTAGGGGGTAGTTCCTTTCCTATAACACTGTCTGCTTTGAGAATGTCCCAATTTTTGGCTACAATTCTCCTGATGTCTTGGGAGTCATTGCTGTAGGTGAGGATGAGTCTGGTGGTGTCACCTCCTTCCTCTTTCTCATCACTATTGTCTAGGAGGGTATCGGGTCTTTGGATACTGTTGGCTCTATCCTTGGCTTTTTTCAGAACCCAATTGGGATAACCTCTCTCCTTGAATCTGTCAAGAATGATACCACTCTCTTCCAAGTATGCTGTCGCAGTGTTGCAGTTGCGTTTGGCCCTCAGCAGTTCTCCAAACGGAATACTCCATTTCAACTTGTCTGGATGACTGCTGAGGGCATACAGCACACTATTGCCTGCAGTCGCCTTGCGAAAGAGTGATGTGTGGATTTCATTGTTCACAATCCTGATTTTGATATCAAGATATTCAATGTCTGTATAACTTTTACAGCGACTGAGAACAATGTTCCGGGAATTGCAGTTCAATTTCATGATGAAGTTATCTGCCTCCTCAATGGTGCCTTTCCATATAATAAAAAGGTCATCGATGTACCTCAGCCACATCGATACCTTTTTAAAATCCTGTTGTAAAATGGGATCAGATCGAATATCACTCTCCCATTTACCCATAAACAAGTTGGCAAAACTGGGTGAAAAACACGAGCCCATGGCTGAACCACTGACCTGTCTAAATAGTTCGCCATTAAAGAGGAAGATATTGTTCTCCAGACAGTATCTCACCATGTTGAGCAACATCCGAGTGTGCTCTCTGTATTTTATGTGTCTCTCTTTCAGAAATTCTTCACAGGCTTCAACACCTTGCCTGTGATCAATAATGGTGTATAGACTCTGTACATCAAGTGTTATAAGTACAGAGCCTGTCTCCCAATCATAATTCTCAATTTTATTCAAAAAATCTTTGGTATCACGTACATATATATATATATGAACAGAATATCCAGCTCCCGTGAAGAAAAACTTTGTGGAAGAAGGCACAGCACAAAGTGGTTTCAGGATTCGGCATCAATTTATTGCATCATGTTGCCCTCAATCCCAGGTACAAGAAACGTTTCAGCCTTCACAGAGGCCTTTCTCAATCTAGTTTGGCGCCATTGATTGTGTATGTTAAATAGCCCTTCCCACTGGACCTCCCACTGGACCTTGCAATGGACATAGAAAACACATTTTGGTGTGACCAATCGTCCCATAGCCCAACAAATGCAAGTGTGTATGACAGTGCAATACAGCTGAATGATCGCAACATGTCAGATGAAACATAACGTAATGCAAAAATCACGAAATATGTACACTTGACTGAGAGCTTGTCTAGTTAGAGCAGACAATTAGAAAAACATTTATGCATGGGATTGCGTCACAGTGGGAAAACTGAAAGCAAATAAAATCTGCAACCAAACACTAGTCCCGTAAAGTCTGTACACTTAAAATGTGTTAAAAATCCACGCTGCCGAGCGGAACTGATATATATATATATATATATATATATATATATATATATATATATATATATATATATATATATATATATATATATATATATATCTCCTCAGCTCCGAACGCCAGCTGGCTGCACACGTGAGCGGGTGCACGCAAAACGGGGGTGTGCCCGTTTAACAAATAACGGCTCCAAACATCCACGGACAATCTGTCCGAAAGGAAAGCAGCACACACAGGGGGTAGTTCCGCAGCAAGATTTTATTCAGGGAACTTTACAGCATACGACGCGTTTCGCCAAAGGGCTTCGTCAAGATGTGTAAAGAGCGGAGGCACTCGACTCATTTAAAAGGTGTCATGCATCCACATTAGAGTTAGAGAACAAAGAAGGACTATACAGCTATTGTCGTGAGGGTCCGCCATCTTAAGATGGTGTATGTCAACATAAATTTAACCGTATATCCAGTTAAACATTTGTAACAGTTGGTAAATACTCAAAATGTTACATGCCCCCACAAATACTATTAACGTATAGATACTACACTAATAACTCAGCCCGTGATGGGCAGCAGTAGTCCGACTCTCTCCCTCCCATGTATCAAGCCCTGAATGGGCACAACACCGAACAGACCTGATGTATCCAATTTATAGAGTGCAACAATTATAATACTAGACACTATGCAACATATATAATTTTCTCATACAAAATAATGACATATTGGATGCCCTGGTTGCACACTAAAAATGCGTGCGTGGGCTAATATTAAAGCACAATTGCTCGTACTACAGTGTCACACGTGCACCATTAATAGAAAATACATTAGTTAATTCCCAAATCTCGCCCAGGATGGGCATGAATATATCACCTGAACGATTATTCTCAAAAATCAATTGAATGTTCAAATAATTCTATCATTTCATAGGTTACAATACATGATTACCAGAATTAATCAAAATTAATCAAAACATGGGAAGATACAAAATGAGAATACAATGTGATAAGCCAAAATGAGATGTACATAATTATCAAGAATCTCCAGACATAGCAACATATGCAGATTGCTTAACCCAAATGTACCGATAGCTCTTCGTGCATATTAAGGCCATTGGGATGTTTACTCTGCAAATCTATTATGAATCTGGACTCAAGCCGTCTAAGCTTTAGAAGGCGATCCCCTCCCCTAATATTAGCCGGAACACTATCGAGACAGATGTAAGATAACAGATCCCTGTTACTATTGTGCTTTTTCTCAAAGTGCCATGCTACGGGGTAGGTGACATCTTTTTTGGCAATAGCACGCATGTGCTCTAATATTCTCAATTTAACAGCATTAGTGGTGCTGCCGATGTAATTTAAACCACAAGGGCAGGTGAGACAGTAAATGGCATATGATGTGGAACATGTCAGGAATTTGGTGATTTTTTTAGGTGTAACAAGACCAGGTATCTTGAAAGTAAGCGTCCGCCTACTATACTTGCAGGCCTTGCACCGGCCACAGGTGTAGAAACCACTAAGTACAGGAAGTTTAGAAATGCTTTCACGGGCAGAGTAATGACTTGAGACCAAATGGTCCCTAAGAGATCTGGCCTTCCTAAAAGTAACTAACGGATTGCTGGGCAAATCCGCTTTGATGATGTTGTCAGACATTAAAATATTCCAGTTCTTTTTGAGTATCTTTTTAACCTGCCCTGCGTTTCGTGAGAAAGTAGTAATGAGGCGAAACGCCCCATTATTGGATTTTACAGTCTTCTTAGATTTTAACAGTTCTTTTCTCATCATCTTTTTAGCTCTATCATATGCACGAGCTAAAACACCATCACTGTAGCCCCTTATCCTGAATCTTTGAAGGCTAGCATCCGCTGCCTTCTTAAAGTCATCCTCATTAGAATTGTTCCGCCTTAACCTTAAAAATTCTCCATAGGGAATACTTTCTACTAATTGGCGGGGATGACTACTAGTGGCAAAGAGGGTGGAATTCCCCGCAGTCTCTTTCCTGAACAGTTTAGTTTGTATCATCCCATCATCATCAATATACACAGTGAGATCAAGGTAGTTAACTGTAGTCCTGCTGATATGACCTGAAAATGTTAGATTCATATCATTGTTGTTAAGTACGTCAATAAAAGCACTAGCAGTTTCTACAGGGCTTTGTAAGATGATAAAAAGATCGTCTATGTAACGATGCCAGCCTATAATCCGGTTGTCCCACTCATGATTAGTGGTGCTCCAGGACGCCTGTTCCTCCCACCAGCCTACAAAAAGGTTGGCAAAGCTGGGAGCAGAGCAGGCTCCCATTGCGACTCCGGATATCTGCTTATACAGTTGTTTGCTGAAAAGAAAAATGTTATTATTCAAACTGAAATTCATAAATTCCAGTAACATTTTATTATGCTCATAGAAAAGTACAGGACGTCTGTCCAAAAAACTAGCCATATATCTCAAACGATCGCCATGTGCTATACATGTGTATAGACTGGCGATATCTAACACCATCATGCAGTATGTATCTTTCCAAGTGACTTCGTCAATGTAAGTCAAAAAATGTTTAGTATCTCTTAAGTAGGAAGGCAATGACATGACCAAAGGTGAGAGAAACGAGTCCACATAAATGGAGAGGTTTTCCGTGAGACTCCCATTGGAAGCTACAATGGGCCTGCCTGGGGGATTGCATATGTCTTTATGTACTTTGGGGAGGTAGTAAAAGGTGGGAATTACAGGACTAAGACAGCGCAAAAACAGATATTCATCTGTGCTAAGCATGTTTTTATTATAATACTTTAATATCATATCGTGGTAGTCACCCACGCTCTGATTATAGTCTTTGTCGCTCATAGTCTTGTAAGTTTGGATATCTCCCAATAGACGACTGGCCTCTTTTTCATATTGGGCAGCTGTTAAAAGCACAATGTTGCCCCCTTTGTCTGAAGGCTTACATACCAGACCAGAATCATTACACAAAGTTTGTAAGGCAATTTGCTGTTGTTTAGTGAAATTGTCATATGACGGTGTATATCGTTTCACTTTGCGCAGCCTGGAAAGGTCCCTCAGGACAGCATCCGAAAAGATGTCGATTGCATCAGTACCCATGATGGGCATAAAGGTGGACGCCGGTTTAAATGCACTGGACCCACACTTTTGCTGGACATCAAGAATGGCCAATGTTTGTGTATTGGTTACTTCACCATCACAACCCATGTTGATTTCTTGATTAAGGCCTTCAATAGCTCGGGGGCCCCCTAGATCACGGCATCTCAGTTCCTCGGCTCCACAATCACTTTCAGACACGGCATTCTCAATATGCGGTTTTAATTTGAAAAATTTATGGAGTTTTAATTTTCTGGTGAACTTAAAAATGTCAATTCTGGTTTGCGCAAATTCAAAGTTCCTCTGTGGGCAGAAGGATAGACCCAATTTAAGTATGGAATTCTCTTCTTTAGTGAGTACTTTGTTAGTCAAATTGATGATGGTCAGATTGTCCTTGTTTTCAGTGTTTTCCTGGTCCGATCTTAGTTCTTCTTCTTGTAAAAGTTCTTCCTGCTGCGTGTGACGGGTGGGGAACCTAGTGGATTTCTTCCCACAGCCCCCCCGCCTCGTCTTCCTCTTGCCACTTGGTTGTCCGGGGGCTTGCCCCTGCCTCCTTCTAGTTGGTTGTTGCGCATGACTTGGTATTCCACGTGAAAAGAAGAAGCTTCTTCGCTTCCATCTTCACTAATCACGTCGTCTGCGTTGGCATCGGATTCAGAAGTTGCAGGTTCCACAGTGACTGGACCACTTGCCTTTTTTCTCAGTTGTTTCCTCGTATGATCATATTTTTTGGCAAAAGTTAACACTCTTCCCATTTGGTAATCATTTTCGTCCTTTTCAAATTTTTCTTCTTTGCGCTGTTTGATTTTTTGTTCATATTTTTTTAGACGTTTTTTGATTAGTTCACGTTTTTCTCCCAAATTGATCTGATCCTCTTCCTTTAGTAGCTCATCCTCCAACTCCTTGATCTGTGTCAAAGCTTTATCCCTATCACTCCAGGCAAAGCAAACTAGTATTTTTAAACTCCCTTTACAGGATGCAGCTGTATGTTCTGCCCATGCATCTAATAATTGAGGATCAGGGTTCTCATACGCTGGGATAGTGTAGATTCTCAATCCTCTGGGGACGCGGTCAACATCGATATAGTTCTGCAATGATGTTGCCTCCCACCACTTCCTGATCTCTCTTTCGTTTAACCGTTCTAATGCGGCTAATTTCGTGTTGAGAGTAGTGCTGCCCCCACCAGCTTGACTAGTGCCTGCCTTTTGTGAACCATCTGGTTTTTTCTTGTTTTTGAACATCCCTTGTTCGGCCTCTCTCTCTCTCTGCCTCACAAAACATTCTTAAATGGTAGTGCAGCCGCAACTACCAATATTGGACAAGCTGTCTCCCCCTTCGCTCTGAGTAAATGTCATTGCTCAAAAAATGATGAAAAAGTTTTGATGCGCTCACCGCGCCTTACCCGAGTGAAAATCAAAGCCTGAATGCGTGTGAAAACTTTTCCTTCTCACGGCAATGTCCTCAGGGTCCAGGCAATGCGGCACGTTGCAACGGACAAACTCGGTGCAGCCGGTAACCAAAATCCTCAGCTCCGAACACCAGCTGGCTGCACACGTGAGCGGGTGCACGCAAAACGGGGGTGTGCCCGTTTAACAAATAACGGCTCCAAACATCCACGGACAATCTGTCCGAAAGGAAAGCAGCACACGCAGGGGGTAGTTCCGCAGCAAGATTTTATTCAGGGAACTTTACAGCATACGACGCGTTTCGCCAAAGGGCTTCGTCAAGATGTGCAAAGAGCGGAGGTGCTCGACTCATTTAAAAGGTGTCATGCATCCACATTAGAGTTAGAGAACAAAGAAGGACTATACAGCTATTGTCGTGAGGGTCCGCCATCTTAAGATGGTGTATGTCAACATAAATTTAACCGTATATCCAGTTAAACATTTGTAACAGTTGGTAAATACTCAAAATGTTACATGCCCCCACAAATACTATTAACGTATAGATACTACACTAATAACTCAGCCCGTGATGGGCAGCAGTAGTCCGACTCTCTCCCTCGCATGTATCAAGCCCTGAATGGGCACAACACTGAACAGACCTGATGTATCCAATTTATAGAGTGCAACAATTATAATACTAGACACTATGCAACATAAATAATATTGTCATACAAAATAATGACATATTGGATGCCCTGGTTGCACACTAAAAATGCGTGCGTGGGCTAATATTAAAGCACAATTGCTCGTACTACAGTGTCACACGTGCACCATTAATAGAAAATACATTAGTTAATATCCAAATCTCGCCCAGGATGGGCATGAATATATCACCTGAACGATTGTTCTCAAAAATCAATTGAATGTTCAAATAATTCTATCATAACATAACATATAAAATTTCTATGGCAAAATGAAACCCCTCATTTTGTTCCTTTTCAAATTAAATGTATTAAGTGTTACCACTTTATTCCAATCAAGATGACTTCAGGTGTGCCATACTTTTGTCATAAGTAAGACTGTTAGCGTTCTAGTTGTTCTTTAGAACACTCTGGGACATTCTGTCATTGGGCTATAGTTGGGCTTCATCTGGCTGATATTTGGGCTTCATTTGGGCTCTTTTGTCTCTGGTGGCCATCTTGGGAGACTGCATATCAGAATTTTTTTAATGAAATATAAGAGGATTTGAGAAGTCACTCAAAATGTGTCCTAATTTTTCTTTCTTCAGCACTAATCATAATTTCTATGGCAAAATGAACCCCCTCATTTTGTTCCTTTGCAAATTAAATGTTTTAAGTGTTAACACTTTATTCCAATCAAGATGACTTCAGGTGTGCCATACTTTTGTCATAAGTAAGACTGTTAGCACTCTAGTTGTTCTTTAGAACACTCTGGGACATTCTGTCATTGGGCTATAGTTGGGCTACATCTGGCTGATATTTGGGCTACATTTGTTTTTTTTGTCTCTGGTGGCCATCTTTGGGCTACATTGGGCTACATTGGGCTGCATTGGGCTACATTGGGCTACATTTGGGCTCTAACATATATATAGCCCAATGTAGCCCAATATATATTTTTTCAAAGTTAATTTTCGTAAAAACCACTGGAGCACATATCTTGAGACATAGCAAAGGCACATCGGGCTACCAGTCCCTACAATTTTGCCAAGTTTGGTGGAAATCCATTCAGCCGTTCGGGCTAAAAGTGAGGTCGACCGCCCTATGGAAATTAACATGGGGAAAACACGTTTTGGGACCCCCCTTTTATCTCAGCCCCCGCTTGACAAATCCCCCCGAAACTTTCAGGGAAGGATCTGAGCTCTGCGAGGCAAATTTGAGGAAATTTTCAGGCAGATCATTGTGAAGTTCCCAAATGAGTACTTTTTTAAGGTGTTACCCCGTGACAGCTCTTCTTTGCAGACCCTGCACTCCACTTTTGGAGCATTCACCTTTTTTGGCCAGGTGGGATTTAAAAAAATTTCCAAATGAAATGTTCCTTAACTATTCGTTGAGGAGGCTCTTCATTGATGAATTCTGGTTCATCCTCACTGCTGGATTGTCTGGCAGCCATTGTAAAACCAAGAAATATCCAGGAGCAAAAAGGCAGGTCTTGCAGTCACAAAAGTGAAAGAAGAAGTGAAGGAAATGGGTGGGGATTTCATTCTTTGTAAAAAAAACTGTTAGCAACCAATGAAAAGTGTTATTTTAAGGTCACATGACCCGACGAGCTAACGCTACGCGCTCCGAAGCGCTTCCGGGTGCGCACACGCGGCGCGAACGTAGGCGCTTCCGGGGCGCATACGTGGCGCGAACGTAGGCGCTTCCGGTGGCGTATACGCGGCGCGAACGTAGGCGCTTCTGAGGGCGCTTACGTTGCGCACCGAAGTGACGTCATCATACTTTTACGGAAATGCATAATCATTTTCCTTATAAAAAAAACTGATTTTATTTGTATGGTACGAAATGTTTTGCATTATTATTAACTTTTCATTCATATTTTTTTTCACGAACGAAGGTAGCGCTCTGGGTGCGCTTTCCGGTGAGCTTACCGGTGAGCTTACCGGAAAGCTTACCAGAGATCTTACCGGAGAGCTTACCGGAGCGCGCACCCAGAGCGCAAAAGGAAAAAATTATATAAAAAAAACTCAAAAATGAATACTAACACAAAACAGCAAATTGTAAAAAAAAACATAGGTTAGAAACTCGATATAGAAAGGAATTAGCATTTAAAAAACCTATGAAATTCACTGAAACAACCATAGGTTTCACACCAGTTATAGTTGGGAATTAGCATTTAAAAAACCTATTAAATTCACTGAAAAAACCATAGGTTTCACACCAGTTATAGTTACCTGGAAATTTTACTGACATAAAACCATTGAAATTCCCACGTTATAGTTAGTTGGACTCACTATAACTTGCGCGCCTGCAATGCACTGCTGATGACGTCACATATTACATCACTCATGACATGGTCAGTGACATCACTCATGGCATCACTGATGACACCATCCTTGTGACAGACTGACAGACCTCCTTTGGGTGTAATGTAAGTCTTGAAACACATATTCAAGAATAGAATTTAACATTTTTAAAAAAGTGGAGATACCCATACCAGTTACAACAAACAATTCAGTAATTCCACCATCTATATACACATCCACTCATTCACAAACAGTTCTATATAGTCATTCATACATATACTCATTCATTATATGTAGTGATACACCTATACATCCTTTTTTTTTTTTTTTTTTTTTTTTTTTATTGAAAGTTCATGACAATAGTATATCCAATAAATACAAGAAAAAACATATTAATACATAGAGACAAAATAAGTATACATCAAAGATATTAAAAAACAGATAAGAAAAACCGATAATGTAGGAAGAGTGATAATATATCTGTGGAGGACAGGAGGGAATTTCTACATTGGTACTTAAGAACTGAGGCACGTAATTTTCGACCGCCTCCATGCTGCAACGGGCGACCACAACCTTAGCCCCATATCCCTGGATTTCACTCCCTTCAGTGCATACAGCTCCAATTCGATGTTATGAATCCCGAGCAGCCTGCAGATCCACATCTGAAAGGATGGGGCAATACACCTATACATCCTGTTACACACTGACAGTCATCCAAAAGTTACTCACACACATATTCACACATGCAAAAAAACTAATGAACATTCATTTATTTGCATATACAGCTATACACACACTACCACTTTACTTCTAAGAATACTTACACATACTTACTCTCTTAAATTATCACTTATATAAACACATACTAATGTAAACAGGAACTCTTACAATCTCTCACTCTCACATATACTCAGTTTTATAAATCAATACTCACATATACTAGATTAAAACATATGTCGTTACTGAAAAAGACAATAGTGAGACAGTTGTTTACTCAATAACATACACATATACACACTCATCCATCCATACAGTCCTGTACATATGCTGTCTTCAAAACACATACAAACAGTGAGTCAGTCACCAACCCATACAGCCACTTATACACAAAGTGAAACACTGATACATACATTTCAATATATAAAAGTTACTTGCTAATATATGTATTCACTAAGATACACTTAATAAGTCAGTTAACCAATCAATTATTTTAAAAACAAACATCCATTTACACACTTATTTAACCATTTATTCTTGCATCGTACTTTAAAAAATACATATAAAAAAAACATATATTTTTCAGAAAGACAAACATTCACTGGATGGTGTCATCAGTGATGTCATGAGTGATGTCACTGACCATGTCATGAGTGATGTAATATGTGACGTCATCAGCAGTGCATTGCAGGCGCGCAAGTTATAGTGAGTCCAACTAACTATAACGTGGGAATTTCAATGGTTCTATGTCATAAAATTTCCAGGTAACTATAACTGGTGTGAAACCTATGGTTTTTTCAGTATATATATATATATATATATATATATATATATATATATATATATATATATATATATATATATATATATATATATACTACTATTATAAAGGAAGAACTTTGCACCTTTGAGACGGGTAAACTCGGGAACCACAGCGCCAATCCACACACCCGATACATCTTTGTAATCCTCAGGGTGTGCAGATGGACATAGGCTATATAAAGTAAAAAAATATGTTATATTTAAAAATAATTACATTAACAAAAAAAATAGTCCCTGAGAAGTAGTGCCGGCCGTGACCTGCGTGCTCACGTCAGGACATGGCGTGGAGGAGGAGCGGTGACGAGCGGCCAGTGAGAAGCAGCAGACCGGGCGGACATGGTTATTAATTAGGGCTTCATGTCGTATAGGCCGATTTTCAGTAAGTTCATCTTGGGTTAAAGTTATGTGGTTTCTTTTCTGTGAATTAGTGGTTTTAAAATGGGAAATGTCCAAAGACTGTTGGCAGGTTTGCGCTCCGTACCCGGTCCCAGGCAAGCCAAGCACTTCACAGCCTGCTGTTCGCCCGAGTTTGGTTTCATCTCTGCTTTCCAGGGCGGGCGGAGGGGAGAGAGCGGGCGCAGGGGAGAGAGCGGGCGCTGGACGGGTGAATCGGACTTTCAGCAGCAGAAGAGGGAGTGAAACAATCTGCTTCTAAATGAACCTAGTTTGTTCGTAATGACGTAATCCATCATCAGAAAGAGACATTTGAATGCACTGCATCTACCTGCAAAATAAACCCTTTGTGTGTGATGCATGCGCCAATGTACAGTCCGGGCCAAGCAAAACAAAGCAAACAGGGCTCATCTGAGCCCCATCTCCCTTCTGTTCTTGCGTCTGCCCTTGCAATCTCGGAGTCTGGGGGCCGCAGAGGGCAAGCCAGGGGTCGTAAGGGGTATGATGCCAACTTAATTCTTACTTCACCACTACATTTATAGAGGGCATTTAAACATGTAATACTGTTTCTGATGTGCTCACTACTCTTGGAATGCTCCTGGAAACTCGACTTGCTCAGCTTCCCAGGCTCTCCGTGGACTCTCTTGTGAATTCCAAAAAAAGGCAAACTTTTCTGCCAAATGTAAGCTGAAACCCACGGGACTACATTTTTTACTTTGTGAATCGTATCCTGGAATCCATTCGGATCCACCAGGGCACAGCGTCAGAATCAGAAATTAGCATCTTTGTAACATGCCCACCTATAGATGCAGGAACTGAAGCTCCTCCTTTTAGAGAGTTTATAGTGCCTTGAGTGCTTGCAGTTTGCAAACTGCACAGTAATGTTTGTAAATATACACACAATTAAAACGCAAAAAAACTGTCAAACAAGATTACAACTGATGACCAATCCACGGGTCTTTGAAATGCATTTTAACTGACAGCGCACATTAACAAACATGCTGACACCATCACCTATGTTAGAAAAAATGAAGCCCCTCATCCCTTGATCCGTCATTTCTCGGCCTCTCCTGGAGCCAGCCCAGGACACCTGTAGTGGCTGATGCCAAGGCTCGACTGTGGCCAGCTGGCAGAGCTGTTAAAAAGGATGACCGCCCACTTCCGGTAGAATGAGGCCAGACGCCCGGGTGTGCTCGGCTTTGCCTTTCACTCTCACTCTCATAGCCGCTGATCCATGGGTACTCAGCAACACTGGGCATGATCAGTTTCAAAGCAGAGCACCAGAGCTGCCAGAACTTTCTGCATATTTACCACGCATGCTCAGTGGCACTGTCTGATCAATTGTGATTGGAAAAGTGCATATATTTACATATGAGGTAAAGCACCCCCTGTGCACATTTTAAGGATATTGCAAATCACCAAGGCGCCCTGTGAACATTTAAAGGAGCAAGGCAGAAAGCTAAATCCCTTTAAAAAGTCATGGACGTCCAAGGTGGCTTGCAGTATCTTTATGATGTCAGCTAGGCAGTACTTTATTCCATAACAAACATGGTCACGCCATCTCTCTTTCCACAAATTGCTTAAATACTTGATATGTTGCTCTTTCATATGAACGAGACAGGAAGTTTGCAGACACCAAGAATAAAAGCAGAATCTGTAATCCACAATTAAACACACCAAAACGCGTTAGATATTTTTTGCAAAAGAATATTAAAGCCAGTTTAATACAAACTAGAAAAAACAAAGTGGTAAAGCATGCAGAGAAGTTCGAACCTTCCTATCTATCTATACTACTAATATAAAGGAAGAACTTTGCACCTTTGAGGCGGGTAAACCCGGGAACCACAGCGCCAATCCACACACCCGATACATCATTGTAATTGTCAGGGTGTGCAGATGGACATCTATACTACTATTATAAAGAAAGAACTTTGCACCTTTGAGGCGGGTAAACTCGGGAACCACAGCGCCAATCCACACACCCGATACATCATTGTAATTGTCAGGGTGTGCAGATGGACATAGGCTATATAAAGTATAAAAATATGCGTTATTTAAAAAATTAACATAAAAAAGTAGTCCCTTCGAAGTAGCACCGGCCGCGACCTTCGTGCTGACGTCAGGAGCGCGGGGAGGAGCGGCGTCCAGGAACGCGAGGAGGAGCGGCGGACATGGCACGGGGGAGGAGCGGTGACGAACGGCGGAATGGCGGTGAGGACTGGCGGACAGGCAGGAGGAGCGGTAAGCGGCGAGGAGCGTCAGAGCGGTGAAATGAGGAGCGCGGGGGAGGAGCGGCGGCTGAGGTAAGGCTCCAGGCAGGCGGGGGTCGGGGCAGGCGGGGGCAGGCGGGGGCCCAGGCTGCTTGACAATGTCGGGGCTGGCGGGGGACGGGGCTGGCGGGGGACGGGACACCAAATACTGTATAAACATAATACATTTTCATGGCCAAGACAACAATATGTTGTTGAGAATTACCCAACTCGCGACATAAACACAAAACTATAATGTGGTGTCGGGCGGGCGGGGGGGCGGGCTGCTGATGCATAATGTCGGGGCGGACGGGGGTCCGAGTAGCCTGATTGCTCCCGGACAAGGTCGGGACGGGCTGCTAGTATATATATATATATATATATATATATATATATATATATATATATATATATATATATATATATATATATATATATATATATATATATATATGTCCAAACAACTCCTCCGCAGAAGAAGTAGAGACCACAGACGGGGAGACTTGGAGGCATTTTATTTCCAGGGTTAAAAACATGGCAAATGCATTTCGGCATCTTCTGTCTGCCTTCTTCAGTGCCTGAGGTGTTTACAGGAAGTCGGCACATATTACGGATTTAAATATCCCGCCTCGACCTGTGTGCTGGTTGCTCGCTCCGCCCCAAAGGTGAGTCTGTATGCGGCATGGTGCTCAATGCCTGCATGTCCCAGAATGCATTATTCCGGCAAGTTGTAAGCACCAGAGGAGGAATGGCACTACGCACTTCAAACCCTCAATGTTCATATGTGCCCGTGAAAGTCAATGCCTCCTTGGGTCCCCTAGACCACATCACCCCCAATCTGCCGGGATCCTTTCAGCGGGGGCAAGGTAGAGCATCCACCTCGCCCAACGTGCAGCACAGTGGCGGCAACACCGCCCCAATTTCTCCCGAGACTGAGGGGAGCCACGGTCAATCCAGTACCCTGGAAACAAAGGAAATCCGCCGAAACAGAAGACCAGCAGCTCCGTGGCCGACTTGACGATGTGGGGGTCTCATAAGCGTGATGCTGGCAGTCACGCAGCAAAATGTCCAAACAACTCCTCCGCAGAAGAAGTAGAGACCACAGACGGGGAGACTTGGAGGCATTTTATTTCCAGGGTTAAAAACATGGCAAATGCATTTCGGCATCTTCTGTCTGCCTTCTTCAGTGCCTGAGGTGTTTACAGGAAGTCGGCACATATTACGGATTTAAATATCCCGCCTCGACCTGTGTGCTGGTTGCTCGCTCCGCCCCAAAGGTGAGTCTGTATGCGGCATGGTGCTCAATGCCTGCATGTCCCAGAATGCATTATTCCGGCAAGTTGTAAGCACCAGAGGAGGAATGGCACTACGCACTTCAAACCCTCAATGTTCATATGTGCCCGTGAAAGTCAATGCCTCCTTGGGTCCCCTAGACCACATCACCCCCAATCTGCCGGGATCCTTTCAGCGGGGGCAAGGTAGAGCATCCACCTCGCCCAACGTGCAGCACAGTGGCGGCAACACCGCCCCAATTTCTCCCGAGACTGAGGGGAGCCACGGTCAATCCAGTACCCTGGAAACAAAGGAAATCCGCCGAAACAGAAGACCAGCAGCTCCGTGGCCGACTTGACGATGTGGGGGTCTCATAAGCGTGATGCTGGCAGTCACGCAGCAAAATGTCCAAACAACTCCTCCGCAGAAGAAGTAGAGACCACAGACGGGGAGACTTGGAGGCATTTTATTTCCAGGGTTAAAAACATGGCAAATGCATTTCGGCATCTTCTGTCTGCCTTCTTCAGTGCCGGAGGTGTTTACAGGAAGTCGGCACATATTACGGATTTAAATATCCCGCCTCGACCTGTGTGCTGGTTGCTCGCTCCGCCCCAAAGGTGAGTCTGTATGCGGCATGGTGCTCAATGCCTGCATGTCCCAGAATGCATTATTCCGGCAAGTTGTAAGCACCAGAGGAGGAATGGCACTACGCACTTCAAACCCTCAATGTTCATATGTGCCCGTGAAAGTCAATGCCTCCTTGGGTCCCCTAGACCACATCACCCCCAATCTGCCGGGATCCTTTCAGCGGGGGCAAGGTAGAGCATCCACCTCGCCCAACGTGCAGCACAGTGGCGGCAACACCGCCCCAATTTCTCCCGAGACTGAGGGGAGCCACGGTCAATCCAGTACCCTGGAAACAAAGGAAATCCGCCGAAACAGAAGACCAGCAGCTCCGTGGCCGACTTGACGATGTGGGGGTCTCATAAGCGTGATGCTGGCAGTCACGCAGCAAAATGTCCAAACAACTCCTCCGCAGAAGAAGTAGAGACCACAGACGGGGAGACTTGGAGGCATTTTATTTCCAGGGTTAAAAACATGGCAAATGCATTTCGGCATCTTCTGTCTGCCTTCTTCAGTGCCTGAGGTGTTTACAGGAAGTCGGCACATATTACGGATTTAAATATCCCGCCTCGACCTGTGTGCTGGTTGCTCGCTCCGCCCCAAAGGTGAGTCTGTATGCGGCATGGTGCTCAATGCCTGCATGTCCCAGAATGCATTATTCCGGCAAGTTGTAAGCACCAGAGGAGGAATGGCACTACGCACTTCAAACCCTCAATGTTCATATGTGCCCGTGAAAGTCAATGCCTCCTTGGGTCCCCTAGACCACATCACCCCCAATCTGCCGGGATCCTTTCAGCGGGGGCAAGGTAGAGCATCCACCTCGCCCAACGTGCAGCACAGGGGCGGCAACACCGCCCCAATTTCTCCCGAGACTGAGGGGAGCCACGGTCAATCCAGTACCCTGGAAACAAAGGAAATCCGCCGAAACAGAAGACCAGCAGCTCCGTGGCCGACTTGACTGGCGGACAGGCAGGAGGAGCGGTAAGCGGCGAGGAGCGTCAGAGCGGTGAAATGAGGAGCGCGGGGGAGGAGCGGCGGCTGAGGTAAGGCTCCAGGCAGGCGGGGGTCGGGGCAGGCGGGGGCAGGCGGGGGCCCAGGCTGCTTGAAAATGTCGGGGCTGGCGGGGGACGGGGCTGGCGGGGGACGGGACAGGGCAGGCGGGAGCCCGGGCTGCTTGACAATGTCGGGGCGGGCGGGGGGGCGGGCTGCTGATGCATAATGTCGGGGCGGACGGGAGTCCGAGAAGCCTGATTGCTCCCGGACAAGGTCGGGACGGGCTGCTAGTATATATATATATATATATATATATATATATATATATATATCCAAGCTCCCAAAATCCTGAAAATACCCGGCCGGGTTCCAGGAAGAATAAGCACTCACAAGCACGGCACAGTTCGTTTAGCAGGACAGTTTATTCAAAAGACAGACGCGTTTCGGGAGAGCCCTCCCTTTCTCAATGTTTTCATCTGACAAGGCGTGCGCAGCGCCATTATGAATGTTTGTAAGGCATTTCAAAACAAACAAAGGACTAATTCTTGTTCGCAGCGCGGGGCGCCATCTTGGAATGTATAGCTTCAACATAAATTACACTAGATTGCTAGTAAATATGCCACATCCTAATACTGCTGTGTATCGGCTAAATTGTTGTCTTAAAAGCAAAACCAAATACTGTATAAACATAATACATTTCATGGCCAAGACAACAATATGTTGTTGAGAATTACCCAACTTGCGACATAAACACAAAACTATAATGTGGTCAGGTCGGACACAATCTTGCCGTGGATCGGCAATTGCAGCCCAGAAGGACTGCCAAAACTACGTCGTGGTCAAAAACTAAAGCAAATCATCTAGTTCGGTCTCGGTAGTGATGATATCATCCATCACAAAACAAAAAACAAAAACAGTGAGACCATTTCCAGAAAGTATTGCACAAATAATCAAACTGTAAAATTGTTATTGGAGACTCAGTATTCAACTAAACAAAACTCATAGCACAGTAATACACTCAGTTAACCCAAATGAGAGGCCAGTTCTTCTCCCATATTTAAGCCTCCAGGTGCTTTAGTCTCCAGGTCAATGATGTACCGGGACTCAAGTCTCCTGAGTGTGAGCAATCTATTGCCCCCTCTGGGATTCTCTTTGACTTGGTCCAAACAAAAATATCTGAGAAGATTCCTGTCACTGTTATGTTTCAAGGAGAAATGTCGGGCCACGGGATACGTAAAGTCTTTGTTCGCAATGGCCCGCATGTGTTCTAATATTCTCAACTTGACAGGATTAATGGTACTCCCAACATACCGTAACAGACAAGGACACATTAGGCAATAGACAGCAAAGTCAGAGTGACATGACATAAACTTTGTTATTCTCCTCCCATCCTTTCTACCCGGGACTTGGTATGTCAGTGTCCTTTTGCTTGAAGCACAGGCTTTGCATTTTCCACAAGGGAAAAAACCTTTGGTATCTTTCAAAGTTCCTAAAGGTTTCTTAATTGATGGCAAGTAGCTCTGGACTATTTGATCTCTTAGAGATCTGGCCTTCCTGAATGTAATAAGTGGTGTGTTGGGAATATCAGGCCCTACGATCTGATCCGATTTTAAGATGTGCCAATGTTTGGACAAATGGATCGCAGTTTGAAGGAGTCAGCGGCATTTGGTGTTATAATGCAGAATTTACCTTCAATGTCGGGGCCTTTCTTCTTGACAAAGAGACTAGCACGTGGTATTGTTCTAACCCTGTTAAGGGTGTCTTGAAGAAGAGAATAGCTGTAACCTCTTGTTATAAATCGTTCCATGCATTCACCAGCTGCTTTCTCAAAATGAGTGTTTTGGCTGCAGTTGCGCTTTAACCGCAAAAACTCCCCGTATGGGATATTGTTAATCAATTTACGAGGATGGCAGCTGGAAGCGTGTAAGACGCTATTTCCGGCCGTGGGCTTGCGGTAGAGTTGTGTGCAAATGCGTCCCTCACTGACACTAACTTCTAGGTCTAGGTAATTGACCCTGTCCCTGCTGATTTCACTGGTAAATCTCAGGTGATACTCGTTCTCGTTGAGCAATTGGATATATTGGTTGGCTTCCTCAACTGTACCATTCCACACCAGGAACAGATCATCTATGTATCTGCTCCAGGTTACCACCTTGGTGTTCCATGTGGCAAGTCTGGGGGCCCAGGCTACCTGCTCCTCCCACCAGCCGACGAAAAGATTCGCATAGCTGGGGGTGAAGCAGGAACCCATGGCCGGACCAGAGAGTTGGCGATACATAGGGTCCTGAAAGAGAAAGATATTATTGCGCAGACAAAATGCAATGAATTCCAATAGCATCTTATTATGCATTGCATATTTGAGTTCTCTTTTACTCAGGAAATATTCCACTGCGTGTAGCCCCTGTTCATGGTCAATACAAGTATATAAACTTGTGATATCCAGGGTAATCAGGATATAAGATGATTGCCACTCCAACAGTTCCACCTTTTCAATGAAATCAGTGGTGTCTCTGATACCACCCACCCAGATACCTCCCACCCAGAGCTTCAGCCAAGCCTGCCCTCAAAGCCCTACACTGGCTCCCTGTCCGCCAGAGAGTAGAGTTTAAAGCCCTGTGCACCACCCATAAGCTTATCAATGGTGTTGGTCCAGCCGCTCTGAGAGACATGGTTATTCCATATAAAGCCCTCAGACCCCTTCGCTCCGACGCCGAACATCTTGCCACTGTACCAAAATTCAGGAAGGCTCGCACCGGTGGTCGTCGCTTTTCGGTCAAAGCTTCCACAGGATGGAACTCACTCCCACGCAGTCTACGTCTGGAACCCTCTCACGCTCTATTCCGAAAAAAACTTAAAACCCTCCTGTTTCCCAAATAGCTCATTCCCTCTCCCCCCTCTCTTGGTCTCCACAGATTTACAGCGCGGGGATGCCTACGGGTCACCAGGCGCTTTAGAAATCGCAAAATAAATAAATAAATAAATAAATATGATCTAAGGGACAGTACAAAATTAAACAGGTGGTGATCCAAGAATTTCGAAAGGTTTTCAGTCAATCCTCCCATGGATGAAATTATAGGTCTTCCTGGGGGTTCCTTGATGTCCTTGTCAACCTTGGGTAGATGGTAGAAACAAGGTAGTATAGGGTTAGTGGTTTTCAGAAACAGATACTCCTCCAAGTCTAACATTTGTTTATCATACCACTTCTTAAGTAAGGTATGAAGGTCGTTGATGCTGGTAGAATATTCCTGTTTCTTGATCTCAGCATAGCAGGAAGTATCCTGGAGTTGGCGCATGGCTTCTGCAACATATTTGGGCCTCGACATGATCACAATGTTGCCTCCCTTATATGAGGGTTTGCATACAATGGTTTTGTCCTTCAGGAGTGAATTAATAGCAGATTGTTGCTCTTTGGTGGTGTTGTATTGCGTCTTCTGGTTGCTTTGTGTATTTCTTAAAGCCATCAGATCCCTGGTGACCACATCTGAGAAGACGTCAATAGGATCCACTGCTAGTTGGGGGACAAATTTGGAGGCCAACTTGAAGTCACTCTTGGGTGCGACTTGATCTATGTTGACATTAGCCAGTCTTTGCGTAAGTGTGTTATCCACCAAACTGGCTTCCATGTCGCCTTCTCTCCTTAAACTATGTAGCACTTCACAGGTTGTCAAGTCGTTCACTGTGAGGAGGTCCGTTTCCTTGCGACTCAGTCTTAATTGTTGGACTTCTTTCGCTGTAGGCTTGGTTTTGTGAAACTTGTGCAGTTTGACTTTCCGAATAAATTTGTACAAGTCAATACGCGTTTGCGTATACTCCATGTTTTTATTCGGACAAAAAGTGAGTCCTAGCTTTAAAACGGACTCTTCAGCTGGCGTAAGATGTCTCTCAGAAAGATTAACGATGGTGAGTTGTTCCGACGAGCTCACCATCTTCCTCTCCTCTGACTCCTGGTAACCCTCGCGGTGGTTTTGGTCTGGTTGGCGCCTCTGCCTCTTCCCCTTCCAGCCTCCCCGTCGGGTTTGCCGGCCTCTTCTGGTGGTTTGCTCTTGCCGTCCCTTAGCCAGCTCTCTTGGATGATCGTGAACTCCTGTTGAAAAGGGGTCTGCTGGGCCAATGTCTCAGATGTAGATGCCAAGCCAGTTGTTTCATCGCCTGACAGTTCGCTGGCATTCACGTCGGAGTCTGATGTTTCCACTCTGGTTTCCACATTTGATTTAGGCATTTGTCTTTTCCTTGCCACCTCCTTGCGTGGCTGATCATATTTCTTTGAAAAAGTCAGAACCCTTCCCATGGCGTAGTCCCGTTCATCACGGTCAAACTTTTCTTGTTTGCGTAATTTGATTTTTGTTTCATATTTTTGAAGTCTCTTCTTCATGTTAGCCCTGAGCGCTTCTTGTTCCTCTTTGTCAGTATTTTGTGCTATTAAGGTCTCCAATTCTTCAATTTCTTTCACCACTTTCTCGTGATCACTCCAAGCAAACTGGATTAAAATCTCCAACATGCCTTTACATGAACTGGCTATATGGGCAGCCCAGGCTTCTAGTAGGAGGGGGTCTGGGTTTTCGTATGCAGGGACGGTGAAGATTCTCAAACCTCTACGTACCCTCTGTACCTCGATGTAGCCCTGCAGGGAAGTTCCCTCCCACCACTTGCGCAGTTCACGTTCATAGAGTTTTTACAGTTTATGGAACTGCATTGTCAAGGCATTAGGAGTGGTCACGTTAGTGGCTCGTGCCGGTTTGGAAATGTCCGGGTTTTTATTCTTGAACATGCCCCCAACTGCGTCTCTGCGCTCTGACATATTAAACATGTTGGAATTTTTGTCTTATATTCCAATTGGAGCCTGATCCCAGGATCCAACGAGTTGCCCTGCTACTAAATTACCTACTGCCGGTCACCGGTAGGTAGTTATAGTTAGGACCTTTTATCCATAGGATATCTGCAACATTGTATTTGGAATAACTTTGGTGCCGGTTGACGGATCTTCGTGATATTTTCAAAACTGGTGGGGCGCTCCGGTCTGCTCCTATCCCGAAAGTCTCAGGGTGATTCATCAAGCGGGGGCCGAGAAAAAAGAGGGGTCCCAAAACGTGTTTTCCCCATACAATTTGCCATAGGAACCTTTAGTCGCAGCTACAGCCCAAACTGCTGAACGGAATTACACCAAATTTGGCAGAAAGATAGACCTTGGTTCAGAGTCGTGCCTTGGTGTAAATCCGTTCAGTAGTTCCTGAGAAAATCAAAATTGAAAGCACATTTATATCTATGGCCGTGGTGGATCCGCGCACCCTAAGCACACCCTGCAGAGCACGAGCTGTTTGTTAATTGGCTGTCAACACTGGGTGTTATAGTTGAGATGTCATCAGTGATGTCATCAGTGATGTCACTGACCATGTCTTGAATGATGTAATTTGTGACATCATCAGCAGTGGATTGCGTGCGCGCGAGTTATTGTTAGTACAACTAACTGTAACAGAGGAATTTCAATGGTTTTTAAGAGTGAAATGTCCAGCTAACTACAACACCACTGAAACCTATGTTATTTTCAGTGAATTTCTAAGGTTTTTTAAATGCTAATTCCTAACTATAACATGCCTGAAGTCATGGTTTCTTCAGTGAATATATATTAGTGACGGGATATCACATGCCAATCAACCTATTCTGTCCCGGTGTGACGTGTGGCCAATGAGACTCCATCCTGGGATTTAAAAGCACCCCCACTGCGAGCTGACTTTGATTTAATACGAGCTGGAAGAAGGCAACTAGCCGAAACGCGTCCTCGATGAATAAATGAGCTTGAACAGATCCCGTGAGTGCAGTGTGTTTCTTTAGCACGCAAGCCTTTCATTCTACAATGGACCCACCTCCATGTTAACTGCACCGGTCCAAGAAGAGTGCTGGGTCCTTGGTGGAAAACTGAAGCAGCGTACTGAAACTACGAACGCTTGGCACCGCCAGCGCAAGGCATTGTGGTTACTGGAGTCGACTTTGTCGTCAATCATCCAGATTGCTGGGACTCGGATATATGCCGCCCCTTGCTCCATGACCGTGATGTCTCCTGGCAGGACGAGGGAAGTTCTGCAGCCACAGAGGGGAGAATTCCACACAACACGGGATAAACTGAACAGGTGTAGCTACCCGTGAGTGACACATTCAGTGACGGGATATCACATGCCAATCAACCTATCCTGTCCCGGTGTGACGTGTGGCCAATGAGACTCCATCCTGGGATTTAAAAGCACCCCCATTGCGAGCTGACTTTGATTTAATACGAGCTGGAAGAAGGCAACTAGCCGAAATGCGTCCTCGATAAATAAATCAACTTGAACAGGTCCCGTGAGTGCAGTGTGTTTCTTTAGCACGCGAGCCTTTCATATATATATATATTCACTGAAAAAACATAGGTTTCAGCCACGTTATAGTTAGGAATTACCATTTAAAAAACCTTAGAAATTCACTGAAAAAACCATAGGTTTCAGGGACATTATAGTTAGCTGGACATTTTACTCATACAAAACCAGAGAAATTCCACCGTTATAGTTAGTTCAGCTAACTATAACTCGCGTGCCCGCAATGCACTGCTGATGACCTCACAAATTACATCACTCATCACATGGTCAGTGACATCACTCATGACATCACTGATGACACCTCAAATGACACCACTGATGACATCTCTGATTATATCATCCAGTGAATGTGTGTCTTTCTGAAAAATAAATATTTTTTATATATGTATATCTAAAGGTTGATGGAAGAATAAATGGGTAAATAAGTGTTAAAATGTTTTTTTTGTAAAATTGATTGTATAACTGATTTATTAAGTATATCTTAGTGAATACATGTATTAGCGAGTAATGTTTAAATATGCAAATATCTGTATCAGTGTCTCATTTTGTGTATAAGTGGCTGCATGGGTTAGTGAGTAGCTACATGAGTGTCTATATTGGTTATTAGTTGTTTTTTTGAGTATCAGAATGAGTGTCTGTATGGTTTGGTGGGGGGTATTACTTAGCGCACAGATGCATGAATGACTGACTCACTGTTTGTATGTGTTTTGAAGACAGCATGTGTGCAGGACTGTATGGGTGGCTGAGTGTGTGTATGGGTGTGTTAGTGAGTGAATGACTGCCTCAATAGTGTCTTTATGAGTAAGTGCATATGTTTTAAACTAGTATATGTGAGTATTAATGTTATAAGTAAGGATATATGACAGTGACAGATTGGAAGAGTTCTTGTATAAATAGGTATGTGTTTCTATAACTGATTGTTTAAGACAGTAAGTATGTGTACGTTTCTGTAGAAATAAGTGTAGTGGTGTGGGGGGCGGAGCTTGCCTGCAACAATGGCGGACGCCTGAAGTGAGAGCTCCGCTCCGTCACTCCTAACAATCCTTAATTAATCCTTATCTAGCCGAGCCCCGAGGAAAGCGAAGCTGTTGCCTTGCCCCAGGGAATGCCGGACTGTTGCTGCGAAGCCGCAAAAAGATTCTGAGCCGCCAGAGTGGAGAACGAACGCAGGCAGGCACTGCGGCGGACTAGGCCGCTAAGCCGGGCACTCGCCTAGAACCCACCCCGGAGTGCGTCATCCGACGTGCGGCCTACTGGACGGCCTACGCCGCGGAGGGTCCGGACCTTTCGATTGAACCGAGTGAAAGGAGCGGAACATAGTAGTGGCTACTAACCCTAACCCCCCCACGTGTGCGGTGGGGACTGTCGACGACTGCGTGCCCCTGCTGTGCTGTACCAACTCTTGGGGAGAAGCGACCGGTAACGTCGGGGCGCCATTCCACTTGGGAGAAACTGCTCTGAGGGCGCCGATTGACTGGAGGGACGCGGCGACAGACTCAGCGGGCGAGCGAATAACAGAGACCTAGGTCCAACTGGGAGACTTTCAGACCTCACAGCGCAGGAGAGTGCGGTGTAGCGCTCGAATATCAGACGAGGCGTGGTGCGGCTCGGGTAAGCCGGCGCCATACACGCACGTGGCAAGGGGCACGGCAGTGTGTTATACACCCTCGTGGCCGAACCTGGCGGCTGGGGAGGCTGAACCACAACTGCGAGCAACCCTTGAGAGGTGGGCAAACGAGAGACCCGCTGCGCTCGGCCAGAGCTGGCCAAAGCAACTGGAAAGCCCACGGCGAAAACCCACTCGGTAGATACTGAAGTGGACAACATGGGCAAAGGAGATAAGACGCAGTCCAAGCTAGCGTTTGAACAGCGCAGAGCGCGGCCTCCGGAAGCACAGGAATCTTCGCCTGCGCAGCAGAGCAAAGGCCCTGAGAGCTTGTTTTATGCGGACATCAAGGGGCTCCTAGTGACCATGGAGAAGGGCCTTCAGGACAGCATGACCGTGATAGGTACGAAAATTGACGCTCTTACTTATCGCATGGACCGGATGTCTGAGAGAGTAGACAAACACGCCGAGAGAGTGGACATGTCTGAAAGGCGCTTGAGCGAAGTGGAAGAGGCCCAAATGGACCTAGATAAAGATCGAAAACAGATTAGGAAGCTCCTCCAGGTCATACAAGATAAATCAGAAGATTTGGAGGCTCGCTCTCAGCGCTCCAATATACGAATTACGGGCGTATCGGAAACGACGCAAGTGGGAAAAATTGAACTATTCGTAGAGAAATGGCTCATCACGCTACTAGGAAACAATGTTTTCTCACCCATGTTTATAGTGGAAAGGGCGCATCGCTCGCTGGGCCCAAGACTGCGCCCGGGCGCCCCCCGAGACCAATTATTGCAAAGCTACTGAACTACAGAGACAGGGACACTGCTCTGCGACTGGCCAGAGAAAAGGGGAAACTGCAATATGAGGTATCATCGATTTCATTATACCCGGACTTCACGGCGAGGGTACAGGAGGAACGTCATCATTTTGCCCCATACAAACAGCAAATACGAGATCTAGGGCTGGACTACGCTATGCTGTATCCAGCAAAGCTGCGCATCAATCGACAGGGGCATTCTGATTTTTTCACTGAACCAAAGGAACTGCAGAAGGCTCTGAAAGCATGGTCTAAGGAACGAAGGAACTGTCCTAGAAGCCAGGATGGAGAACAAGAACTAGCCAGAGGTTTGGAAGACCAGGAGTAGAGCCTTTGAAACGCTGCTACTGCCCAGTTGACTCCTGCATTCCGCCGGGAGTGAGCCCTCGAGTAATAACAGTGCAACGTTGGATTGGGGGCCCCCTGGCTTGTTGGGATTCAGACGGGGCCTACTCCCTGCAGGACTAAGAGGGCTGCGACCTCTATGAGCTCTGGTGAGACCATTCCAAGTTATTTTTTTGTTGGCCCTATTGCAAATACATTTTGAAATGTTTGGTCTCGGTGAATGTTGAGGCCTTTGGTCGTGAGCGGCCAAAACGTATTGAGCCTGTGGAGTGAGGGGGGGGGGGGGGTGCCGCCTTGATGTTGTTGGGGATCTCCTGGGCGGTGGACGATGGCACGTGATCTGGGGCGTGAGCGCTAAGACACTGAAGGGGTGACGGGGCTAAGAGGCTCTCAATGCCGAGATGGAGTATGCAATTGCACCCTGAACTGATTTCGGCGACCTCTGCCCTCGCGCTGTTTGCACAACTGAATCCCACCTGGGATTATTTGGGACATGGGGAAGGGAGGAGGGGGGACATTTTTCTCATGCTAGGCCATGTTGGGGTTGGTCTGCTGTGGGTGGGGGGAGGGGGATCAATGGGAAAAGGGGAATATTATTGTTTGGATGTTGATTCACGGTGTACTTTTCCTCAGGGGTCACAAAGTGCTTGCTATGGCCTACCGCTTGCTCATGCTGCACCCAATTTGCTGATGTGCCACGCTGACGCAGCTAACCTTCGTAAACCTGGCCACACTCCCATACATCACGACATGCCCTCATGGCTGACGCAACAAGTGTACAGTCAAACGCACAGCCTGCCTCGCTCAGTGCCCTCACATGGAATGTCAGAGGGTTGAATGACCACAGAAAACTCAGAAAGGTGTTAAGCTAGCTCAAACGTCATAATATAGATATAGCACTTTTGCAGGAAACGCACTTACCACTCACAAGCAGAATGCTACACAACAGAGGCCTAGAAGGACATGCAAGGGGAGTCATTACATGGGTAAACCCAAAAACGAACATTCAAATACAGACGCTAAGTGCGGACACAGAGGGCAGGTTTGTTATAGCGTCCTGTAAGGGCCTGGGGATGGATCTGCTAGTTGTCAATACCTACGGCCCCAACTACGATTCCCCTGAATTCTACGACACACTGGCTAGTGAGATAGGTGGACTCGGCAGCCCACACGTACTATGGGGTGGGGACTTTTAATTTAACGCTTAACCCGGACATAGATAGGTCCTCGGGCCCCCCCCCCCGAAGGCCCTCGGTGGCTGCACAATCGCACACAGCAAAGTTAATAATGTTGGATATGGATGATGTGTGGAGGAGTAGGAATGCTGGACGGGGCGGCTTCACACACTATTTTGCTTATCATGAAATACATACTAGAATTGACTACTGGTTTGCCACTGCGGGGATCAATCGAACTATCAAGCAATGCAAAGTACTTCCACGCACACTGTCGGATCACTCCCCCGTTCTGATAGTCATAGGAAACCCCTGCGAAAAGAATAGCTCCATTTACATGGCGCTTCCCGCCTTACTCGCTCCTAGACCCGATTTTCCGCGGGGAATTAGCGGAGTCGATTGACGTGTTCTTTGAAAAGAATATAGACTCAGTGGAGGACTTCCAGACGATCTGGGAAGCGTTCAAGGTCTATATACGGGGCATTGCGATGTCTAAACACTCTAGTGTCCTGAAGGCGTCAAGGAATAGACTAGCTGAGCTGGAACATCAGCTGCAAGCACTTGAGGAACAAAGATGCACCAGACCAGACGAAGCCACTGAGGAGGAGATTAAGCGCCTTCTGGTGGAATACCACAAAGCAGCAGACAGTGAAGTTCAGCACCTGGGCAAATATGCCACAGCCCGAACATACGGCGAGGGGGAGCGGCCAGGCTCGGTATTAGCTAATATCCTCAAGGGCCGAAGGGGAAAGGCGCTAGTCTCAGAGCTGAGAAATGCAGGCGGTGACAGAGTGACAGACGAGGCGGATATTACCGCGGTCTTTAGAGACTACTATTCGGTGCTTTACTCTTCCAAGGGCGGCAACATGTCGGCCGAAATACTAGACGACCTGGAACACATAAAGCTTCCGTTCCTTCCAAATTCTGAAAGGGAATTCCTCATGTGTCCTATACAATTGGACGAAATCAGAGACGCCCTAGGCACAATGCTATCAGGCAGCGCGCCGGGTATAGACGGACTATCAGTCGACTTTTACAAAACCTTTCAGGAACAGCTACTGCCGCACATGCACACACTTTTGGAAGACATCTGTGTCCAGGGCAGCATGCCTAGCTCTATGAGAGAGGCTATGATTGTCACTATTCTAAAACCAGGTAAACCACATGATGACTGTGGATCATACCGTCCACTATCGCTGCTAAACGTCGACACTAAATGATATGCTAAAGTCCTGGCAACTAGACTGGCGCTGCTAGCCCCTGAATTAGTGGCCCCAGAACAAGCGGGGTTCATACCATTCAGAAACCTGACATACAATATCAGGACGGTGTTAGGAACCATCCAACATGTCAAGCAGGATGTACCGGCTGTGGCGCTTTTCCTAGATATGGAAAAGGCGTTCGACTCCGTGGAATGTGCGTTCCTCCTTCAGGTGCTGCGACGTATGGGTCTTGGTGAGCCCTTCATACAAATGGTGGGCGCTGTTTACGAGGGTCCTTCGAACAGAGTGCGTGTGGGCAACGTGATCTCACACCCCCTTTACATAGGCAGGGGTACCCGTCAGGGATGGCCAATATCCCCCTTGCTATACACACTGGCAGCAGAGCCCCTGGCCTGTACGCTGAGAGAATATCATAGCCACGAAGGTATACGCTTCCCCACATACAAAATAGTAGTGTCAATGTATGCGGATGACCCTGCTACAACACTTCCCCCACTTCTGAGAGAGGTGGTACGATTTGGAGCGCTATCTGGTCTAAAAGTTAACTGGGCAAAATCGGTGGTGCTGCCCCTGACACCGGTGACCAAACAGGTAGAGACCGAGTTCCCTATCCAGTGGACTAAAGGCCCGATCAGGTACTTGGGGATACAAATCCACGTGGACCCGGACCTGCTCATCAGCAAGAACTACGGTAGAGCGGTCAGCAGGCTGGAGGACAAAATAGAGATCTGGAGTAAACTGCCTCTTACACTAATGGGCCGCATAGCCATTATGAAGATGATAGTGCTACCAAGGTTCTTGTTCCTTTTCAACGCTCTGCCAATAGTGCTCACCAGGGCCTTCTTTCAACGCCTGACGAGTCTCATGAAAAACCTGGCGTGGGCGGGGAAACAGCCGAGAGTCAAATGGACGACGCTCATCCTGCCTTAATGTATGGGGGGCTTAGCGGCTCCGGACCTTGAACTGTACTACAGGGCGGTCCAGGCATCGCACCTCCACACCTGGATTCATGGAGATAGACTGATCCTGCATGTTTGCATCGAGCGTCTATTTGCACATCCGCTGCCACCCCCGGCAACGATTTGCAAGCCGCAGGATCGTCGAACAGGAATTCTGTACTCCATCTCCTCTACCAACCACGCTTGGCATTCTCTCCTGCTTCGTCAGGGAGGGGCGACACTATATTCGCCGGAGATGCCGATGGAATGGATGCTTTGGCTTCCACCCATGGCCGAAAGGGCGGTCATTAAGGAACTAGCAAAGCTAGGGCTAAGCAAAGCGGGCGACCTATTTCAGGACGGAGTAGTCAAAACCTGGAAACAGGTGCGAGGGGATAGAAGTGAACCCCCACTGCTTCAATGCTTTCACTTTCATAGAGCCCAGAGTGCCCTCATGGAGATACTGGGCCCGGACATGGCGGAGCCCCCGGACGTCCCTGAATTGTCATATGTTAATAAACGCAAGGAGCCTCAGAAGCTCCTAACAAACGTCTACAGAGTGGCCAGGTCACACGGTGAGCCCCAACTCATGAAAGCCAGATTGGCCTGGCAGAGAGACCTAGATGCCACGCTGGATGATGCGACATTGGGCTATTGCTGTGAGAACATGAAGCAAATCTCCCTTAATGGAAAGCATTGGCTAATACACTACAAGTTCCTACAAAGGGTGTACTACACCCCGGAGAGGCTTCACAGATACGGTTTACGGCCAGCGTCGAACTGCGAATGCTGCCAAGCGGCTGATGCTGACTTCCTGCATTTAGCTTGGGCCTGCCCGGGCATACAGGCATTCTGGTGCGCAGTTTTTGCGGAAATGAGCAAAATACTGGAGGTGGATTTGGCCATGGATCCGGGCATAGCACTCATTGGCAACTCCAGGGGGCTCCCGGTCGCGATCCGCAGGCTCACGGACATGGGGATGCTAATGGCCAGGAAAGTAGTAGCCCAATTCTGGATGAGAGGTCCTTTACCAACCAAGACCAGATGGGCGCGGGATATGCTGTACTGTAGCACACAGGCGGAGATGTACAGTGAATTGTTACCCCCAAAAAGTTGCCCAAAAAACTTCTGGGCTCTATACCAGACTTACCTACAGGGACAGCAGCGTGAGAACCCAAGTAACACAGATAATGAATCTCTAGGATAGGAAGCAGGTGAAATAAATCGGCTCTATACTATGCTGACTCGACAAAATGATTGTGCGGGAGTGGGAGTGGGAGTCCACTATTGGAGAAGACAGTGAGGGGGAGCAAACTAAGTGAGGGGCGGCGTAGCGGGATGACACCATCGGGAATATAATACACACACAGCTAGGTTGAAACACTACCTTAGGCACAGACATGGGGATAGGCCGAACACAGGAGTGGTACGTTCCCTAAGGTGTAACACATGAGTAGGTGAAAGCGGCCATGAGATAGGTCAGGTTATCACAACTTTGGACTCAACAGCGTAGCACAGGAGGTGCTTCTGAGGGAAGGGGGTGTTGCGTGTTTATCTAGGTTCCTGATCGATACTGTGACCTTATGCCCCTATTCGGCTATAAATCCATTTATTCCCTATATTGGCATAACCGTTCAAGTGCGATTTTCAGAAAAGTCATCTCTGGCCTCACACGAACAGAGCCACATTCCAGCATAGTTCTCTCTGCCACTTCCTTTGCGACCAATTAGTGCAATGACAGAGCAGAAGTCACTATCTGATATTCCTAGATTAACACTCCGAGTTCTTCAACAAGATAAAAACTCAGCAAACCTGGAAATCCCCGCTTGCTGTGTTTTGATTAGTAATGGAACTCTAATGAGCAACTGATAACTATCACTTCCTAGTGACATCTTTAATTGACGTCTTATGTCCAGCAAACTTGCGTCAAACCCGGCCCCTGTCAGGTATAAATATTACCAACGTTGCCTTAAGCAATGAGCTACTGTTGCTGATGCTAGCTGCCTGCAAGACCCCGTGTTGGTGAACCTAGCACTCTGTCGCTGCAGCCTGCTGTCCCTGTGGTGGTGAAGCTACTGATACCATTATCGCTGCTAAAGCGCGAACGATGGTGCAGTACGCTTAGGAGCTGAACAGCCGTCCCTCTGCGAAGACATCCAGCAGATTCCAGCTGCCCGCGGACGCTGTCCCCCCTCCTTCCTCGACGCGCTGAAGAGAGCCGCTGCCTTTCTCCTGCAGAGAAATCCAGCTCCGGCGTTTCCGGTCTGCCCTCGCGGGTGACTGGGATATCGAGAGTGACCCCTGAAGGAGATACCAATCCTCCATCATTCTATTCAGAGGTATGGTGTTGACTAAACCCTTAGACGAGAATTCTTGAAACAAACCTTGGCAAAACCAACTTAACTTAAAGCTACTTACTTACTCCCCTTCCACGTGTTAGGCTTAGGTCAGGCACACTGGGGTAGGCATAGTTAGAAGCACCAGTTGAGTATGTTAGCCTAATGTATATATGACTGTATATATGTTTTATTACTTTTAAACCATTGTATGGCTAAGAAACCATATCAATGCTTTTACAGTTCTATTTCGCAATACTTATCTTACTGTACGTACTTTTTATAATAACAAGTCTTGCAATTGTGGCAATACATTTCTCTTGTACGAGAAGAAAGACTGTTCAATAAATGTTAACCTTTATTGACAAACGCCCGTCCCTCTATTCTCTACATCTCGTGAAAGTAAACTGCACTAGACTGACTGAGTGAAATACCTGTCTATTGTTTCACACGACCCTAGAGATTGACTCTTGATCTGAGGAGCAAAGTTGTCATGTTGCACGGTTGTTGGAAAGCTGAATCCCTTCTTGTCTGTGCCAAGGAAGCTGATCACTTCCTATGCAGAGAAGAAAGTTTCCAGTGACCTCTGAGCTAGTTGGTAACACACCCAATTAAGTTTAGCATAGTCAGTGGAGGCCTGGAATATAAGCAGTTCCACGTCGATACTACTGTTTATGTTATTCCAATGCGCAGGGCCTAGTGGGAAACTAGGAACTACACTACATGGCGCCCAAACGTTTGGTAAGGCGATAAACTAACGCAAGACTTTTAGAGTAACTCAGTCGTGCATATTTCACACAGACCCCTTTCTCCCGTAAATACTCCAATAGACATCTGGAGTGGGTGAAAGTTTAAAATCCGCCCGAACTCAGTAGGAAGAGATTCCTATGTAAAGCTCTGGTTTATTCAACGTTGAAGGATACAGTGTTCCAAAATATTGTGCACCTAATCTTTGTCTCCTTGGAGACCTACTCTGCAAACCTTGCATTTTACAATGCCAGGAGAAAACGGAACCACTGGGGCCGCAGTAAATGCAACTCAGCAGGATTCCGACGATATGGTACCGGGTGCTATTATCATCCTGGTCCACTTAAGAAGATCTATAACTTTAAAACTTATAGAGAATGGACTGACACCTCAAGGTGGTACAGTAATCTTCGTGATAGAGGCTCACGAGTATCGGCAGACAGAGGTATTCTATTCATGGATAAACTTTCCAGCGGTAAACGCTAGAACAAAAGAGTTTCACTATTACAAAATAGAGAAACCTCCGGAAGAGTACGCTCCTTTCGAGGAGATTGAAATTCCACTTAAATTTCAAGAGCACCTGCTCTGGTTTAATGGCGCCCTAAAACACAATGATCACATAACTAGGCTCGGTCCACTAGGTAGACCAGGAGCAACGTGGCCGGTTCTAGCCAGCTACACACCACATCCTGACATTGCAAAAATGTCGAAAGAAGATCTCTTATTTAACATAGGAGAATTAACAAAAGCTTATAGAGAGTTAGTAAAATTATTTATTAAAAATAATTCAAACACTCCTAAAAATAGCTGGGATGGAAATAAACAATCCACTCCCAAGGAAAAAGTTTTCCAGTCCAGAGGAAGGTCTCCTCGACGGAGGGAAAGATCTCCGACTCGAGAACGCCAGTCTCCCCAACGGGAGCCCTCTGAGAAAAGATATAACCTTAGAAATAGGGATAATCTGAAAAAACCTGATAGATATCAAAGTATTGATACACGTCCCTCTCGATCTCTTCCACAGAATTCGGAAAGAAGAGGACGGTCAGACCCAGGAGAGCACACCAAGTCCAAAGACAAGGAACCTGCTCAGAGTAAAAAATCTCAATTTCAGAAAAAGAAGGTAGCCAGTATTAGAGTAATCAACCATGCCGAGAATACTGAGGACACAGTTGAAAAACGGGGAGTGGGCATTGACAATGTTGGACAGTGCAGCAGAAATCAGTATAGCGCGCAAGATCTTGATGAGTCATCTGGAGACAGTGGACACAAATGAATACATTCAGGTTGAAACTGCCGACACCAGACTTAGCGAGCCCCATAAAATATACGAAATAACATTGCGTATGGAGGGTGATAAGACTAGGAAAATTAAGGGTCTATTTTGGGATAAGCTCTCAAAAGGCTATGATATTCTGTTAGCTGAAAAAGATTGGCCCCCGGAGTTTGTCAGAGAGTGCCCTCGTGGCGAAGAAGTGATTATGCCAGCCTTCTCGAATCACATTCCGATTCACAAAAAATATACATATGCAAGGAAATGGGCAGTAGCCCAGGCACCTGCATTATATAAAAATCATGTAGGATGGGATGAGGATTCACCTCCTCACAAAATCCAACTAAAAAGTGAACCAACTGCCCAACGGCAGTATCCCATAAAGCAAGAAGCTAAAAAACAAGTCAGGGAGATCTTAGATCAACTTGAGTACCAGGGGATGATTGAAACATGCACCTCTCAAATGAACAATCCTTTGTTTCCTGTCTCCAAGCCAGACAATTCATATCGTCTAGTTTTGGACTACAGACACCTTAATACATGTTGCAAAACTTTTGCAGTACAAAACTCGCATAGTGCAGCCCTAATGAATAACATAGTTAGGAAAAAATATAAAACGACATTAGACATATCTAATGGCTTCTTTTGTCAAAACATTGCACCAGAAAGCAGATATTTGACCGCTTTCTCTGCATTTGGGTCGCAGAAAAAATTCTGTCGACTCCCACAGGGGTTCAAGAACAGCCCAGGACTATTCTCAGCTAGGGTAACAGAGTTACTACAAATCTATGATGATGAAGCATTATCTTACGTATATGATATTTATCTCACAGACGACGACTTGGATACTCATTTGAAAAGAGTGAACACCATTATACTTGGGTTCGCAGCAGAGGGTTACAAATTCAACTTTAAAAAGTCTCGAATTGCCCATCTGACAGTACTGTTTTTAGGGTACGAATTATCAAGTGAAGGGAAAAGCCTAGCGGACAACTTCTTAGAAAAGTGCGCTGTACTCCAAGCTCCAAAAACGCTGAAGAATTTACAATCCATTCTAGGTTTTCTGAATTTCGGAAGAACTTACATCCTAAATTACGCAGAGAGGGTTAAACCTCTCTACGAACTAATTAAACCTGATTTTAAACAAATCAATTGGACTCAAAAACACACAGAAATTTTGAGATCACTGCAAACAGACATGTTAGCAAAAACAAAATTAGATACACGTGACAACACGATCGATCTTGTAATCCGAGTCATCCCAGGAAGATGCAGATTCACGTACCTAACCTCTAATGAGGTAGAAAAGGTACCAATTTCAATTAAATCTCACTTGTACACACAAGCAGAAAAAACATTCAGTCACACAGAAAGAACTGTGAACGCAGTGCAAATCGCATTAGCAAATGAACGAGAACTAGCACACGGCAAACGGATTAATATCCTTACAGCAGAATCCGCCTTCGAAGCGCTATTCAGCCCAGTAAACCTGCCTACAGTGTAACTGGATCCGGAATGGATACAGTGTATAGATTCTCTAGGAGCGGAAGATGTGAAATACTATTTCGCCCCGCAATTTGAAGAACTGAATGATTTAGAATATGAAGAAGAATATCCTCTGCCAATCAAAATTCTGCCTCTCCCACAATACGCCTGTATAATCTATACAGATAGTTTTATACAGCATTTTAATGTAGAGAGCAAATCCTACAATGCAGCATGTGCGATCATTAAAGGTCGTTGGCTGTGCGGTAAATTCAGACCGAAAGTAACAAAAACTGAATCTGTAAGAAACTGTTCGGTTCAGAGAACTGAAATCAGATCTTTAAAGATGGCGCTCGAAAATGCAGAACGCGAACACCCGACACTTATAGTGTGCGATTCTCATTTTTGCGTCAACTCTTACAACAATAAACTGCAGAGTTGGATCGAAAACGACTACAAAGATGACACAGGTGCCACAATAAAGCATAAAATGCTCTGGAAACAGGTAGCTCTTTTACACAAAGAACTACAAAAGACTCACGTGATTCACGCACAGAGTCTTCGACGTGATGGCGTTCACGTTGCAGGGAATTCATTGGCTAATACAGCCACAGCGGAAGCAACTAAACCGGCTTCCGTAGCCACAAAAAAGCGTACAGATAAGTACATAGACGGGGAAACCATGCTGGCAGTAAAAACGACCATAAAAGGCGACTGTGCAGCACTACCCGTGAACTATCCACTCAATTATGCATACGTAATCGATGCAAACTCCGTTCCTTTTGCTCGAATCCCTGGAGTGGGGTACAGAGTAATTCCAAACAGGAGCAGGAGGGGCTTCCTCTTACTGGAAGCACTCATGGGGTTGGGTCTGAAACACCAAACAATCAAAGCCTCTCTGAAAGAATTGCAATCAGAGTACTGGTGGCCAGGAATGAGTATAGATATTCAATGTTTTGCTCAAAATTGTGAAAACTGCAATAGAGATCGCAGTAATGAACAGGCCAGTGTAGTTTCAGGATCCCTTCTAGACAGCATAAGGCGGTCTATCTGCGCAATCAAAGAAGAGAAGCGCGTCCCAGTGTACACCATTAAGACTAAAAGCACTTAAAAAATGAGGCTTCCAGCGCTCGGCTGACGCTAGAACGGTTATAAAAGATTTGCGAGTCCATATCGGCATATACGCAACTACCACGTTCCATTCTGACCAGGGTCCTGCTTTCAGCTCTCGAGCTTATAAGGAGGCCATGGCTAGCATGGGAATTGGGTTGCGGTATTCTTGTCCGTCATACCCCGGAAGGGAATAGTGTGGTAGAAAGAAAAAAACAGGACATAAAGCAATCTATAACAGCGAAGGTATTAGGTTCAGGCGCTGGGTGGGTCAAACATTTAATAAGTGTCCAGACTAGTCTTAACAACATGCCAAGAAATTCTCTAAAAGGTTTCAGCCCATACGAACTATTGTTCGGAATTAGAATGCGTATTCAGGACCTCGATAGTCAGATGTCAGTGGTACAAGAAAAAGCAACAAACTTTGACATCAAAGATCGTTTGGCTGTTTTACAGGAACTGAATGAAACAAGAAAAACCTTAAGCAACATAAAGTTAAAGCAACAGCCAAGTACCACTGACGAGGCACCACCAGCAACAGCCCCAGCAAGGCCTGTCTGGATTCCAAAGATTGGGGATCTAGTCAGAGAAAAGATCGCGAAGGAATTTGGGCCTTCTTACAGAAAAGCAGTACCTGTCTTGGCAGTCACCGGAACAAGATCAGTTGTGCTACCGCCCCTTGCTGGTAAAAAGGAGAACAGAGTCGTGTCCATCGACCTGGTAAAACCACAAACATGTGGCCTATAATCAACAGTAGGCCCAGTGGACTCCCAAGAAACAACAGAATACCCAAACTTGCAACAATCCAAGAGGTTCAAACTGAAAGACTAATCACATTCGATCAGCCTGCAGTGCACAATGAAGGACTATGCAATAATGCCATGGAACTCGTGCCTCTTGAGACACAGATTGAAACAGTTCGTCAAGAAACATCACCAGTCTACACTAATGTGGCATCAGAAAGTGCTACCGAGAGACAGATTGAAAGTACAATCCCATCAATTGACAGAACTGCCTCTGGTTATTTCATCAACTTCGACAACTTCTCTGAAGATCAAAACGACCCCGAAGTGATGCCAGAAACAAAAAAGACTTTTAAAGAAAAAGCAACGGAACTCTTTCATCAACTAAAGGAAATCTACCTTATTTCACCTTGGCTAGAGTTCTGGTTCGGTCTAGGTGTATTTTTCCTCCTGCTTTGGCTCATCATGGTACTGTGTTTGGGAAAATTCATTAAAGGAAAATAAATTACAATGGACACAGCAAGTCAGAACATCAACCTAGTCCTGAAACCACACAGATCATCCCACGTGAAGAAAAGAGAACTGTCAACAGTAAATGTCACAGCAATTCCAATACCTGGTGGGGTAGTATGGGAGAAAATAGACTATGAGATCTATGGTCCGGTCGAAATCCTGAAGTATCCTCATCAACTAAAGGTTTCCTTAAGTGACTTTGTGACACCTAGTACATTCTCTGATGATTGGGACTTTAACAGTATTAATGACATGATGTCTGATTTAGTAATGTCAGCTAGATTCACAGATCATGATTATTTACAAGGTTCATCTAGTTATGAGCAGTTATTCTGTTATACCCACTATGGGGATCATTACTTGCATAAATCTGCACAGCCTAGAAATGTTTTTATGTATAATCAATGGGAACATTGTGCTACACCACCTAAAAGCAGTTCTAAAGCATTTTTTGAGAAATTCAAATACTTTTCAGGGTTTAACACCAGTAATGCAGAAACGTTTTATTATAAACTGTTAGATAAAACAGGAATGAAAACAATGCTGACAAATTCAAAATTGATATATTCAGAAGCATTTTATGACAAAATGATGACATTTGGTTTTGATTATTGGAAAAATAATATTGAAACGAAAACAATTTGGGGTACAAAAGATTGGCAGGTGCAAGGCATTGAAGCACTATTCAGAACCTGCATGATACCAGAACAAATGTTGTTTTTAAATGACACAATACACCAAACATCTTGTCTAGGCCTAGCTAAGATCAAAGACCTTAAAACACCGTCTATACCAAAGCCAATACCTGAGAATGCAACCACAGATATTGAGTTAGACGTTTCACAAATTCTACATTTCAACAGAACACATCCTGATTGGAAAAAGTGGTTAATCTGGCCTACAGACACAAATAGCTGTCAAGATAGATTCCTGAATAAAACACAGGGTTTAAGAATGACCAGATTAGACTCGAGATATTCCCAGAGACAACATCCAGGAATAATAACAACATACAGTGTAGGGAAACTCTGCCTTGAATGGCTAACTACATCCACACTGGCTGAAATTTTGTGTCAGGGTATTAATTTACACGGAGCATGTGATGGAAATTCTAACAACCTTTCATGCCACCAGCTAGTCACACCTGCAACTCAGATAGAGCCCTTCTTTTTGCAACTTTCAAACGGGAGTTACATTCTTAGAACGGATCACAGATGTTGTGGCCTTGTGCCAGGGAAAAGTTATCTAGTGAAAGTAACGTCCATGGTCAAATGCTGTATGCAAGCATTGTTTCCGAGTGGGCCTGCAGACACAGTGACTCCCATCTGGCCTCGTCTGAATCTCTATTCTATACGAATTGATACTTTAAGCAAAATGAAATCTGTACTTTTACAGACAACAGTGCCTATAACGTCATCTAAAGAGACGTATGATCTTCTAGTTGCAAGGACAGCTACTGAAGTTCATGACCTTTTATCAACAAATTGCCCCGTGCATTTCATAGAAATGCTAAGCCAACTCCTTAACATGTCTAGTGCCACAAGCATCCCAGGCATATTTAGGACAGTCTTTACAAGACTTCTAACACCCTTCCAGGCAATTTTGGGAATCGTTCCTAATTTTGTACACTCTGTTTTTGGCGGAATACCATTATTTTTGGGACTTGTAGCAGGGATTTTATTTTTGACCCTCCTGCTTCGTTATGGCAAGCCGAAACTCAGACATAGCTCCCATGGGAATGGAAGAGACAATCCTAGCAATGCGCTACAGGGACAGGATAACTAACGTCCTTGGATTGGCCAGGCTGAGAGATCTAAACATGACCTGGTTCCTTTCATTCAGACCTATATGGCAGAACTGTATCTTACCGGTACTAAGATGTATGCTTTGCGGAGATGAATGCGTGTTGGACATCTGTCTTTCACTTCCATCAGCAGTACCAATGGACGTCGATACTTTGCTCAGTCCAATAACGGCTCACGCATTGTGTTGTCCCCAACGGCTACCAATCCTGATGACGGCATTTGTGGAGACTCCTGTGCTACGACTAGGTGGTAACAGTGGAGCAAGCGACAAAAGCAACATCACCCAGGTACGGCCATCTGTGAGCATTGCTGCTCCCGACTATGATGACAGCAATCATTCTCACACCTGCCAAGTTACAACGCTATCGAATTTGGTTGAACTGTCACCTGATTTTGTAGACCAATTTTTTGAGAGCCTGTCTGATACGATGTTCTCACCCGTACAGAAACAATAACTTTTGAGAAGCTTTCCGACACACAGCGTTCCCATGAACTCTGAATTCGGCCTTCAGTTTTGATCAACAAAAACTGCAAAAAGCTTTGGAACTCTATTTCCCCGTTCATGCAATGATTCTTTTGAATTGGACATTTTTAATATTGACCCATTTTTTGGCACGAACAATTCTTTGCTTAACGTAAAAACTATTCTTAGAGAACAGAAGCTTCACACTTCTATTTCTAAACACATCTAGAGACATAACAACATTACATCAGCCTCTAGCACATGTTATTACAATGCATTTATATGTGATGATTTATCTCGCCCTTCTTCTGTTAGAGATACTTCATGTGTAATTCTTTTTGCATAATCGTTCAATGATTTCATATGCAATAATTTTTTGAATGATTTCTATGCTTCAAAAAACGTACAGTACCTACATTTCATGTATTACAAGTACGCCTATTTCGAATGCATTTATGTATTTTGGGGTGGGCAATGTTACACATGCATCTAATTGCTTTAGTTTTAGTAATTTGATGGACATGAACCCGTGGAGTGGGTGTTGCGTGTTTATCTAGGTTCCTGGTCGATACTGTGACCTTATGCCCCTATTCGGCTATAAATCCATTTATTCCCTATATTGGCATAACCGTTCAAGTGCGATTTTCAGAAAAGTCATCTCTGGCCTCACACGAACAGAGCCACATTCCAGCATAGTTCTCTCTGCCACTTCCTTTGCGACCAATTAGTGCAATGACAGAGCAGAAGTCACTATCTGATATTCCTAGATTAACACTCCGAGTTCTTCAACAAGATAAAAACTCAGCAAACCTGGAAATCCCCGCTTGCTGTGTTTTGATTAGTAATGGAACTCTAATGAGCAACTGATAACTATCACTTCCTAGTGACATCTTTAATTGACGTCTTATGTCCAGCAAACTTGCGTCAAACCCGGCCCCTGTCAGGTATAAATATTACCAACGTTGCCTTAAGCAATGAGCTACTGTTGCTGATGCTAGCTGCCTGCAAGACCCCGTGTTGGTGAACCTAGCACTCTGTCGCTGCAGCCTGCTGTCCCTGTGGTGGTGAAGCTACTGATACCATTATCGCTGCTAAAGCGCGAACGATGGTGCAGTACGCTTAGGAGCTGAACAGCCGTCCCTCTGCGAAGACATCCAGCAGATTCCATCTGCCCGCGGACGCTGTCCCCCCTCCTTCCTCGACGCGCTGAAGAGAGCCGCTGCCTGTCTCCTGCAGAGAAATCCAGCTCCGGCGTTTCCGGTCTGCCCTCGCGGGTGACTGGGATATCTAGAGTGACCCCTGAAGGTGATACCAATCCTCCATCATTCTATTCAGAGGTATGGTGTTGACTAAACCCTGAGACGAGAATTCTTGAAACAAACCTTGGCAAAACCAACTTAACTTAAAGCTACTTACTTACTCCCCTTCCACGTGTTAGGCTTAGGTCAGGCACACTGGGGTAGGCATGGTTAGAAGCACCAGTTGAGTATGTTAGCCTAATGTATATATGACTGTATATATGTTTTATTACTTTTAAACCATTGTATGGCTAAGAAACCATATCAATGCTTTTACAGTTCTATTTCGCAATACTTATCTTACTGTACGTACTTTTTATAATAACAAGTCTTGCAATTGTGGCAATACATTTCTCTTGTACGAGAAGAAAGACTGTTCAATAAATGTTAACCTTTATTGACAAATGCCCGTCTCTCTATTCTCTACATCTCGTGAAAGTAAACTGCACTAGACTGACTGAGTGAAATACCTGTCTATTGTTTCACACGACCCTAGAGATTGACTCTTGATCTGAGGAGCAAAGTTGTCATGTTGCACGGTTGTTGGAAAGCTGAATCCCTTCTTGTCTGTGCCAAGGAAGCTGATCACTTCCTATGCAGAGAAGAAAGTTTCCAGTGACCTCTGAGCTAGTTGGTAACACACCCAATTAAGTTTAGCACAGTCAGTGGAGGCCTGGAATATAAGCAGTTCCACGTCGATACTACTGTTTATGTTATTCCAATGCGCAGGGCCTAGTGGGAAACTAGGAACTACACTACAGGGGGGGGTGGGATATTGACTGCACCGAGGGTTGATGTTAGTTTGTTTTGACACGAGCATTCAGGCCTTGACGCTAGACTGATATGATATGGAGCGGGGGAATAATGAGAAGTACAGAGGGTGAAAAGCTAGAAAATGCACACGAAAAATGCAACCGGCACTACTGGGGAATATATCTGATTATTGGTTAACTATCACTTGGAAAACGCCGCCGGACCCCCGGGTTGTCGGCCGACGGGCTGTGTAACATAAGGTCTAAGTTTTGTCTGATATGCATATGACGCGGCCGGCCCGTGAGGTTGTAGGCCTGAAGCCGTGTGAATTGAGTTTGTGCAATAAAAAAAAAAAGTGTAGTGGTGTGTGTAGAGCTGTATATGCAAGTACATGGATGTTTGATAGTTTATTTGCATGTGTGAGTATATGTGTGAATAACTCTATGTATAAGTGTAGGTGTGTAACAGGATGTATAAGTGTATGAGTACATATGATGAGTGAGTACATGTATGAGTAACTATATAGAACTATTGGTGAATGAGTGGATATGTATGTAGATTTGGGAATTACTGAATAGGTTATTCTAACTGGTATTGGTATCTCCATTTTTTTTAAATTGTAGGTTCTATTTTTAAATGTGTGTATCAAAGGTTATATTAGGGTGAGAGGAGGTCTGACACTCTTTCACATGGATGATGTCATCAGTGATGTCATTTGAGATGGCATCAGTGATGTCATGAGTGATGTCACTGACCATGTCATGAGGGATGTAATATGTGACGTCACCAGCAGTGCATTGCAGGCGCGCAAGTTATAGTTAGCTGAACAAACTATAACGGAGGAATTTCAATGGTTTTGTATGAGTGAAATGTCCAGCTAAGTATAACATGTGTGAAACCTATGTTTTTTTCATTGAATTTGCAAGGTTTTGTAAATACTAATTCCTAACTATAACGTGGCTGAAACCTACGTTTTTTTCAGTAAATTTCAAAGGTTTTTTAAATGCTAATTTTTACATGTATTAATTGTTATATTTTTTTATACTAATTTACTACATTGTTTTAAGGTATTTAGTTTTAGATATTTTATTTTTTAAATTACATTACATATTTTTAATATGAATTGAAAAAAATGTTTTTAAAAATATTCAAATTGTAATTTTTTTATTGAATTTTATTTTTAAATTGATATATATTTCATATAGCAGGCAATGATATCCTATGAAAGGAAATTCAAGTTACTGGTAAGTACAGTTAAATTTACTTTTCAGGAATAGTAGTGAGCTGAAAGATGCAGCACTGAGGTATCTCCTGATAACAGGTGAGTACATTGGAATTCGTAGTTTGACTGATTTTTGAGGAATTTTTTTAAGTTCCAAAACTCGATACTTAGAAAAATTTCCAAGTGAAACCAGTCAATGTTAGCGTATCGAAGGAAATTCAAGTTACTGTAACTACGATTAGAATTACTTTTCAGGATCAGTAGTGGGCTGAAAGATGCAGCACTGAGGTCTCTCCTGATAACAGGTGAGTACATCGAAATTCGTAGTTCGGCTGATTTTAAATGAATTTTTTAAAGTTCTAAAACTCCACACTTGAAAAAAAATTCCAAGTGAAACCAGTCAATGTTAGCCTATGGAAGGAAATTCAAGTTACTGTAAGTATGGTTAGAATTACTTTTCAGGATCAGTAGTGCGCTCAATGATGCAGCACTGACGTTTCTTGTGATAACAGCTGAGTAAATTGGAATTCGTAGTTTGGCTGATTTTACTGGAATATTTTGCACAATAGTGAAGGAAGGGGCGGGGCCTAAGGTAACATGTGTGCAAACACGCCCTGTGGCGCGTTTTAGATTCGGGAATTAATTCCTTTTCAATCCTGAGGTCCCCTGTGAGCCAACTATCCCACCAGGTACCTCCAGTATGCGGCAGGCAGCTGTGTTGCAGAGAGGTGTTCAGAGGGCACGCCCCCTTTTTACAACACTCTGCAACACAGCTCTGTGGCGCTTACTGGAGATACCTGTTGGACTAGTTGCCCCCTAGGGGACCTCTGGATTGAAGAGGAATTAATTCCCCAACTTGAAACGCGCCACAGGGCATGTTTGCACTCACATCACCTCAAGCTCCACCCCCTACCGTCACCACTGTGCAAACGCGCCCTGTAGCATGTTCTAAGTTGGCGGATTAAGTCCTCTTGCATACTGGGGGTCCCTGGGTGCCAACTAGCCCACCAGGAACCTCCAGTATGCGCCAGGGGGCTGCGTTGCAGAGAGGTGAAAAAGGGACGTGGCCTCATTACACCTCTCTGCAACTCAGCCCCCTGGCGCGTTTGCAGAGGGGGAACTAATTCCCCTTGCATACTGGAGGTTCCTGGGGGCCAGCTAGCCCACGAGGAACCTCCAGTATGCGCTCGGGAAGGTACAGAGTACAGTACAGAGTATGGTATTTCGTACCCCGCGAGCAGGCCTATGGGATAAGGGTGTTTCTACCCTGCCCCCTTTGCATGTTTTGCACGTTTGTTTCACTGCTTTCTTGTGCCTCGGTTCTACCAAGGCACAAGATGGCTGCCAACACTTCCTGGTTTGGAGTGTTGACAGACAGTTGACAGCCAATGACCATGCAGCTCGGGAAGGTACAGAGTATAGTACAGAGTACCATACAGAGTACGGTACTTAGTACCCCGCGATTTAAAACATTTATATATTTCTTTTTGGCAAGGACCCCCTGAGCAGGCCTAGGGGGTCAGGGTATTTCTACCCTGCCCCCTTTGCATGTTTTGCAGGTTTGTTTCACTGCTTTCTTGTGCCTCGGTAGATGGCTGCCAACACTTCCTGGTTTAGGGTGTTGACAGACAGTTGATAGCCAATGACCATGCAGCTTGTGCTCGGGAAGGTACAGAGTACGGTACTTCGTCTCTAGATATCACTATGATTTTACTTTTGATTTTCTCAGGAACTACTGAACGGATTTACACCATTTAACAAAATGCACAATCTGCGAACCAAACTCTACCTTTTTGCTAAATTTGGTGTAATTCCGTTCAGCCGTTCGGGCTGTAGCCCTGGCTAAAGGTTCTATGGAAAATTGCACGTTTTGGGACCCCCCTTTTTCCTAGGCCCCCACTTGACGAATCACCCCCAAACTTTCAGGGAAGGAGCGGAGCAGGCCATTTTCTTGGAGAACTTCGGGAAGATACGTCCACCAGTGACAAAGTTATTCTAAATAGAATGTTGTGGATTTCCTATGGAAACTAGGTCCCAACTATAACTATCTACTGGCAACCGCCAGTAGGTTATTTATATAGGGTCCGTGTTTCAAAATTGCGTTTATTGGCAACGCGTTTCGACCAAACGGTCTTCTTCGAAAGCCAACCACACATAAACACAATCACCATTTTATACACAAAACAGTGCTCAAAGTGATAAAGGAAACTGTGGTAGGACTACATTTTTGGTCATGACTACATTTCATGTGAACTACAAATGAGGTAGAAGATAGACTATGTAGAAACACGGTCTCAGACAAATTAAATTACTGTGATCAGATGTTTAAAATAAACACAAATTATAATTCTAAATCAATTACATCAAATGCATGGACATACTTCATATACTTTTCAAATTACCACATTAATACATGCACAGTCCATGTAAGTTTCTGGTTTCACCCGGTAATGGAATTGAGTTATGCATAAAGGCCAAGTGGCCTAGAATTTCGTAAACTGTCTGGAGACCAATTGTTACTTTCACAATTGTCTGTTCTGTCTGAATCGGCCCCAAATTAGGTTGGTTAGGGGTGGAATGGAAAGTGGGTCACGGCCAAGTGGCCAATTCATTCTTATTAAAAATGAGTAGTTCAGTGGTAGTTTAGAAAATTAATTTTAATTTAAACAATTTAAACTACGTATCCTCTCAGGAGGGGGGTCTCCCCCAGATCGATGATGGACTGCTCCAATGTCATGGAGGAGCCACTCCAAAAGAAAAATAAAATAGAAGAAAAATTAAGGGTGAAAGGGTGCCAAAATTCTTCTTTCAGCCCTGTGAACTATACAAAACATGAACCCTGTGCTGCCCGAGGTTTGCCTAGCTAGACAAACCATTATCAGACAGTTTGGTGTGATTGTGAAAAATAAAATCGTGGAATTAGGGAAGTGCCCGTGAAAGAATCAGGAAAGGTCATTTATTCTAATAACGGTGCAATATTGCCCCCATGTCTGCCAGACAGTGGTTTTGGCATTGGCGTTAGTTGTGGTCTAAGAATATAAGCTTGAATGTGATGTTTAAACTAGCCAACCTGCATCAGAGAGAGCCCTCTCTGGGCAGGGTTCGTGTGAGTGAGGGGAAATTGCAAACACAGAAGCCCAGGTAGGGGGATCCGGGCAAGGGCACTGAATGGGACAGTAGTGGAACAGGTGCAGTATAAAGGCAGATCTTCCGGCTCAACATAAGGTTCTTAGCCAATGTGCACATACAGTTCCTCATCCTCGTTCAAACCAAAAGGGTTTCTCGAATCCAGACGGATGATATACCGGGATTCCAGGACACGCAGTTGTTTGAGACGGTTACCCCCTCTGGGATTCGCTGGAACTCTGTCAATACCAAAAAAGGAAAATTGGTTAACATCACTGTTATGGAAACGCAACCAATGGCGTGCAGTGGCATAGGACATATCAGCATTCTTGATTGCTCTCATGTGCTCAAGAATGCGCTTTTTTATCGGGAAGATGGTACTCCCAATGTAGAACTTTGCACATGGACATACAATAACATACACACAATGGTCAGTGTTACAGTTCATGAATTTTCCAATGTTCTCGCTTTTTCCAGTAGGGAGGGGATAAGATTTCACATTTTTACTGGTAGCACAGGCCTTACACTTGCCACACTTGTAAAAACCCTTCTGTTCTTTTAGCCGATTCTTCTTTTTCACTGGGCCCTCACAATAGCTCTTAACCAGCATGTCTTTAAGAAAACGTGCCTTTCTGTAGGAAACCTGGGGTGAGCGGTTGATCAATTTTCCTATTGTGGGGTCACTTTTGACAATGTGCCAATGTTTTTTCAAGATTTCTCGTACTCTGCCTGCCTCCACACTATATGTCGTTATCATCCTGACATTACTTGATCCCAGGTTACTGGGGTGTTTAGCTATTTTCTTGCTCAGAAGTGTCTCCCTTTTTCTGGCTTTCGCTTTCTCCCTGGCTATCATCAATACCTGGTCCGAGTACCCCCTGACTCTGAATCTCTGGGTCATTGTATTTTGTTCTCTCTCTTAGCTGTCATTGGAGCTACAGTTCCGTTTGGCTCTTAGAAATTCTCCATACGGAATACTGTCCTTCAGGCTGCTGGGGTGGTGACTTTTTGCATGTAAAATGCTGTTCCCAGAAGTGGGTTTCCTGTACAAGTTAGTTTCAATCATCCCTTCCACTATTCTGACTGTGATATCCAAAAAGTCAATTTCTAAGGGATCTACCTTACTCGTGAATTTAAGATTCACATCATTCTTGTTGTTATTAAGAAGGAATTTGTTCAGATCAGATCTTGTACCATCCCAAATCAGAAAGATGTTGTTGATGTATCTGGTGTAAAATACAATATGGCGGGTAACATCAACATTGTCCTCAGACCAAAGAATTTGCTCCTCCCACCATCCCATCAGCATGCAGGCAAAACTTGGAGCAAAGCAGCTCCCCATAGCAGTCCCAACTTCTTGCTTGTACTAGTTGTTTTCAAACAAGAAGAAATTATTCATGAGGCAGAATTCCAGCATTTCTAGTAGCATTTCCGTCTGGTTAAGGTAGAAGATCGACCGGTCTCTCCTAAAATGTCTGCATGCTCTCAGACCATCCGCGTATTTAATACACGTGTACAAAGAGACCACGTCAATCGTAACCATACAGAAACTGTCCTCCCATCTGATGCCCTCAATCTTGGAAATAAAATCAGTGCTGTCTCTACAGTATGAGGGAAGGTTCAAACATATGGGAAAAGAAAAGTGTCCAGAAAAATAGAGGTGCTTTCTAGGAGACTGTCATTGGCCGATACAATAGGTCTCTCAGGTGGGTTGGTCTTGTCCTTGTGGACTTTAGGCAACATATAGAAACAAGGGGAGACCGGATGCTGTACACATAAGAATCTAAACTCTGATTCAGCTAATAGATTCTTGCCTCTCCAGTTTTTAAGTTTGTCATGATAAGTAGAAATACTCGCCAAATACTCTTCCCTGTTTGCTCTTCTATAGTTGCCTGATAGCTCCAGCTGTTTCCTAGCTTCCTGTCTGTACAGATTGACATCCCACAAGACAACATTACCACCCTTATCTGAGGGTTTGATTATAAAGCCTGGGTCAGCATTGAGAGTTTTTAGAGCTTCCCTTTGTTCTGGTGTAAGATATATATATATATTCACTGAAAAAAAGATAGGTTTCAGGCCTTATAAAGTTAGGAATTAGCATTTAAAAAACCTTTGAAATTCACTGAAAAAACCATAGGTTTCAGGCCTTATATAGTTAGGAATTAGCATTTAAAAAACCTTTAAAATTCACTCATAAAACTATAAGTTTTAGGGGTGTTAGAGTTAGCTGGACATTTCACTCATACAAAACCTTTGAAATTGCTCCTATATAGTTAGTTGTACTAACTATATTTCGCGCACCCGCAATCCACTGCTGAGGATGTCACATATTACATCATTCATGACATGGTCAGTGACATCACTGATGATCTCAAACTCCAGTATGCACCAGGGGGCTTCGTGGCAGAGAAGTGTAATGAGGCCACGCCCCTTTTTACACCTCTCTGCAACGCAGCCCCCTGGCGCGTTTGCAGAGGGGGAACTAATTCCCCTTGCATACTGGGGGTCCCTGGAGGCCAACCAGCCCACCAGGAACCTCCAGTATGCACCAGGGGGCTGCGTTGCAGAGAGGTGTAATGAGGCCACGGCCCTTTTTACACCTCTCTGCAACGCAGCCCCCTGGTGCTTTTTCAGAGGGGGAACTAATTCCCCTTGCATACTGGGGGTCCCTGGGGGCCAACTAGTCCACCAGGAACCTCCAGTATGCGCCGCGGGGCTGCGTTGCAGAGAGGTGTAATGAGGACACGCCCCTTTTCACACCTCTCTGCAACGCAGCCCCCTGCTGCTTTTTCAGAGGGGGAACTAATTCCCCTTGCATACTGGGGGTCCCTGGGGGCCAACTAGCCCACCAGGAACCTCCAGTATGCACCAGGGGTCTGCGTTGCAGAGAGGTGTAAAGAGGCCATGTCCCTTTTTACACCTCTCTGCAACGCAGCCCCTGGTGCTTTTTCAGAGGGGGAAGTAATTCTCCTCGCATACTGGGGGTCCCTGGGGGCCAACTAGCCCACCAGCAACGTCCAGTATGTGCCAGGGGGCTCCATTGCAGAGAGGTATAAAAAGGGGCGTGGCCTCTTTACATGTCTCTGCAAGGGAGCCCCCAGGCCCATACTGGAGGCTCCTGGTGGGCAAGTTGGCCCCCATGGACCCCCAGTATGCGAGGGGATTTACTTCCCCCTCTGCAAATGCACCAGGTGGCGCATTTGCAGATTGGTGCAGGGAGGGGGCGTGGCCTCCTCCCGATCAGTTTTTATTTTATTTTTATTTTAAGAAGGGGGGATGTGTAGCCCCCTTCTTTTTCTTTTTCTTTTGGCCCTGGGGACCCCATCACCAGGGCCTGCCCCCAAATCTTTTTTTTTTTATTTTGACGGGAAGGGGGCCGCGTGGCCCCCCTCCCGTGGCTAATTCAAGCCCCGGGGACCCCATTCCCCGGGGCATGGCCAACTTCATTTTTAATTATTTTTTTTTATACTGGAGGGGAGCTGCAGCCCCCTTCCTATGCCCCCTTTAGGCCCCGGGGACCCCATCCCCCGGGGCCTTACTTTTTTCTTCTTTTTTTTAGGGAGGGGGCCGCGTGGCCCCCCTTCTGGGCCACTTCTGGCCCCAGGGACCCCATCCCCGGGGCCTGGCCCTCCTCATTGAGGGCCGTGGGGGGTCCCCAAGCCCCCCACGGTCCCTGCCTGCACCCCGCATCCTGCGGGAGCCGGCATTGCTTTTCTGTATGGGGAGCAGCTAACATGCTGCTCCCCGTACAGAAAAGCAATCAGCTTTCATTTTTGAAAGAGAGAGCAGGTTTCCTGCTCTCTCTTTCAAAAATCAAAGCAGTTTGCTGTGGTAGGGCAGGAGCCGCGAGGCTGCAGCCCTACCACAGCAAACAGCTGTGTCCCGGAGGTAGGCACCCTGGGACACTGCAGGAGCCGGCCCTGGGAGGTGGCGGTCCCCAGGGCCATCAAGGGCTCCAGGAGGGAGCCGCACGGCCCCCCTCCTAACATCAACAAAGCCCCGGGGGTTGGTGGTCCCCGGGGCTGGGGGGTCCATCACAGACCCCTCTATTTGCATATTAGTGCCCCGGGAGGTGGCAGTCCCAGGGGCATGTGGGGTGTCTTGAGCCCCCCCACACAGGTTTTTGTATTAAAAATAAAGCCCCGGGGGTAGCGGTCCCCGGGGCTCGGGGGGCCTTAGAGGCCCCCCATCATTACTGTCTTTGCCCCAGGGGGTGGCTGTCCCCGGGGACACCAATGCCACAGCTTTATACATCTTAACGGAACCCACTGATATCCAAATCGATCTGGACAGGATGCGTAGGAAGGGCCATGTAGGGAAAGATATCACATGGCCTAAGATTTCCTGGAGAAAAGATTTTTGGAGGTAGCAAAACCCCCTACTCAGTGCACAAACTAGCCTGCTCCAGTGTCCATCTGTGGACCGAGAGTGGCTCTTAGTGTAATTGGGGCATGTCTTCCTAAACAACAAATGGTCTGCCGACAAGTAATTCCTCATTAGGGCCATTCAGCTCAGGGATTAAAAGGGGAACGGGTTGCATGGTGTGGGGTTGAATGAAAGTATGACGACCCCATGTCAGGAAATCTGGGACACCGAGGTGTGTGGATACACTTGGTCAGAAGGGAAAGGCCAACCCCTGATAGTACGGAAACAAACAGTGTACGCCTTATGAGGAAAAGGGACACTTCCAAAGGGCACGAATGCTAACAGCTCAGTGATACTATATATTCCGGATACTCTTTCAGGCACCTTTCCGCTCGTGGATTTCTATTGGCAATGTGATCAATCAGGGAATTTGTAAAGTGCACTACATACCCATGAGGGTCTCAAGGCGCTGGGGGGGGGGGGGGGGAGCTGCTACTGATTGAAGAGCCAGGTCTTGAGAAGTCTTCTGAAGGCCAGTAGGTCTTGGGTCTGTGGTAGGTTGGTGGGGTGGGCGTTCCAGGTCTTGGCGGCGAGGTGGGAGAAGGATCTGCCGCCGGTGGTCGTTTTAAGGATGCGGGGGACCGTAGCGAGGGCGAGGCTGGCTAAGCGGAGGCTGCGGGTGGGGTTGTAGAAGCTGAGTCGTCTGTTGAGGTATGCTGATCCGGTGTTGTGTAGGGCTTTGTGTGCGTGGGTGAGGAGTTTGAAGGTTATCCTCCTGTTGACGGGGAGCCAGTGTAGGTCTTTCAGGTGGGGGGTGATGTGGCTGCGTCTGGGGATGCCGAGGATCAGTCATGCCGAGGCATTCTGGATGTGTTGCAGCCATCTCAGGAGCTTGGTTGTTGTTCCTGCGTAGAGTGCATTTCCGTAGTCCAGCCTGCTGGTGACGAGGGCTTGGGTGGTGGTTTTTCTCATTTCGGAGGGGAAACACGGATGTGGAGACGGCGTTGACCTGCTTGGTAATGGAGAGGGTGGAGTTGAGGATGACCCCTAGGTTGCGTGAGTGGTCAGTGGGTGCTGGAGTGGTTCCCAGGGAGGAAGGCCACCAGGAGTCGTCCCAGGCTGAGGGGGTGGAGCCGAGGATGAGGATCTCCTTCTTGTTAGAGTTAAGCTTCAGCCTGCTGTCCTTCGTCCATTCAGCAACAGCCTTCATTCCCTTGTGGAGGTTGGCTTTGGCGGTGAGAGGGTCTTTGGTGAGGGAGATGATCAGCTGGGTATCATTGACGTAGGAGATGATGTTGAGGCTGGGTTGTTGGGCGAATTGGGCGAGTGGTGCCATGTAGATATTGAACAACGTTGGGCTGATTGAGGATCCTTGTGGTATGCCGCAGATGATCTCGGTGATCTTGTAGCGGAAGGGTGGGAGGTGGATGCTCTGGGTTCTGCCGGAGAGGATGGATGTGGTCCAGGCCAGAGCCCTCTCTTGGATTCCGGCGTTGTGAAGGCTTACTCTTAGGGTGCGGTGGCAGACCGTATCGAAGGCGGCTGATAGGTCCAGAAGGATGAGGGCAGCTGTTTCTCCTTTGTCCATCAGGGTCCTGATGTCGTCGGTGGCGGCGATGAGGGCGGTTTCTGTGCTGTAGTTGCTGTGGAGGCCAGACTGGGATGGGTCCAAGATGTTGTTGTCTTCAAGGTAGTGGGTCAGTTGTCTGTTGATGATTTTCTCTGTGGCTTTCACCTGGAACGGGAGCAGGGAGATAGGATGGAAGTTCTTGAGGTCCTTGGGGACCGCCATGGGTTTCTTGAGTAAGGCGTTGATCTCAGCGTGCTTCCAGATCTCCGGGAAGGTTGCTGTCTCGAAGGAGATGTTGATCGCTTTCCGGAGATGGGGGGGCGATGACTGTGCTGGCTTTGTTGAAGACGTGGTGTGGGCATGGGTCGGACGGGGATCCGGAGTGGATGGAGTTCATGGTCTTGATGGTGTCTTCAATGCTGATGTTTGACCAGGATATCAAGCGGCTGGTGCCGATGGTGGTCGCAGGGGAGTTTGGCTCGGTGGTCGACATGGGGGTGGTGGTGTTGAAGCTGTCGTGGATGTCTGCGATCTTTCGATGGAAGAAGGTGGCCAGCGAGTCGCACAGGTCTTGAGATGGGGGAATGTCGTTGGTGTTGGAGCTGGGGTTGGAGAGTTCTTTCACGATGTTGAAAAGCTCTTTGCTGTTGTGTGCGTTGTTATCCAGGCGGTCCTTGAATGCGGTCCTCTTGGCGGTCCTGATGAGTTGGTGGTGTCTGCGGGTGGCGTTCTTGGGGGCTGTGTAGCTGTCTGGTGATCGTTCGCAGAGCCAGTTCTTCTCCAGTTTCCGACAGGTGCACTTGGAGGTCTGGAGGTCTTCGGTGAACCATGTGGCTTTCTTGTTGGAGTGGCTGGTGGCGGGGGTCCTGAGTGGAGCGAGGGTTTTGGCGCAGTCGTTGATCCGCTTATTGAGGTTGAGGGTGGCGGTGTCGTGGTCGGTGGGGTCTGCAGGTGGTCTTAGGGCGAGGGTGGTGGTCAGCTGGTCTTCGGTGACCTTGCCCCAGCAGCGGTGTGGCATCTGTTGGGTGCGGTGGTGCGTGGTGGGTTTCCTGAAGGTGAAGTGGACGCATCTGTGGTCGGTCCAGTGGGGTTCGGTGGTGTGGTTGAAGGAGACGTGGGGACTTGCGGAGAAGATGGGGTCAAGCGTGTGTCCAGCGGCATGGGTGGGTGTTGTCACGAGCTGTCTGAGCTCGAGGTTGGCAAGGATGTCTATCAGGTCGGTGGAGTTGGCATCGTTGTTGCTCTCGAGGTGAAAGTTTAGGTCCCTGAGGAGGATGTAGTCCGTATAGGCGAGGGCGTGGGTGCTGATGAAGTCGGCGATGGAGTCGCTGAACTGTGGTCGGGGTCCGGGCGGTCTGTAGATGAGGGCTCCTCTGAGCGCGGTGCTCGGCAGTGTTAAGGGTGTCGTCGGTGTTGGTCGAGACTCTGATGGTGTTCTTGTGGACGATGGTGATTCCACCTCCCACTCCATTCGTGCGGTCTTTGCGGGAGATCTTGTAGCCTTCTGGGATGGCTATGGCGATGTCTGGTGCTGAGGTGGTGTTCAGTCAGGTCTCCGTCAGGAAGGCGACGTCGGGGTGGTTGAGTCGAGGAGGTCCTAGAGTTCAATGGCGTGTTTGTGAGCGGAGCGAGTGTTGAGGAGGATGCATCGGAGGTGGTTGGGTTCTTAGGTCGACGGTTTGGCGGGCTGGATGCTGGTGAAGCTGCAGTTCTAGCAGGTCAAGGGCCCTTGGGTGCACTTCGGGGTGGCCCGGTAGTAGGTGTGTTCTCGTCCTGGGTTGAGTGCGTGGAGGGTGCTGGCGTCGGAGTACAGTCGTGTGTCCTGGCATGTCTGGGGTCCAGGGGTTCTGACACTGGGTGCGGTCCAGGCGCGGACGGGCGCAGACGGGCTTGCCTTAGGCAAGGGTCGCTCTCACTGCCGCACAGCGACCGCCATAAGAAGGGGAGGTGGGAGGGAGGAACAGCTGGGTGGGGGGAGTGGAAGGGGCAGGACCGCAGGGAACGCAGCGGCGGGGAGAGGAATCGGCGCGGGAATGGGCACAAAGGAAGGAACAAGCACAGGCAAAGGCAATAAGGCAGGTGACACTTAGACCTACACTCAGCTTGCTCAGGAATACAGAGGACTGTGTTCCCTGGTCACCATGTACACCCTGACCCCGGTCATTCCTTTAGAAGAGCTATCAGATTTGCACCAGCACCTGTTGAGGAAGAAGACAACCTTGCTGCACCAACCTTGTGAGAGGGGAGCCATGGACTATGTTGGCTGGGGTCAATTCAAAGACAGTCCAGAAGGATTTAGACTGTTCAAAGAAGCACAGCAGAGAGCAGGGGGATCAATACCCTTCTTCTCCGTCAGACAAAAGCTAAGGCCCACTGGCTCAAATAACCCTGTGGGAGATGCTCAAAATGATGAACAGCACTGAGCTCAGCCTCAATGCCATCAAAGAAGAAATACGAACAATCCGCCTCATGGTAATGCAGCACCAGTATGTACTGGCTTTAAGGACCGCAGTAGAGGGAGGGGTCTGTGCCAAGATTGGAATCTCATGCTGTAACATTATGCCAGGGAATGGCATGGGCAATAGGACATTGATGCTTGCCATTCAAGCATTGCACAATCTTTAAAGAAGCATGCGTCAAGAAGAAGGTGCCCCTGGGCAGGAGTTGTTTTTTAATTGGTTCTCATGGCTAACACAATAGATATCCAGTTTATGTAAATTGTTGCTTTTGGTATATGGGGTTATACAATCAGGGATCACCTGCTGTAAAAACACAGTCCTCAAAATGGGAAGCATGCAGGTAAATAAATAAATAGTGAGGCAGTGGTTGTCAGTGGTGAGTTCAAGGAAAAGCAGGCCCCAAGTACAGTAATTGTCGAAATGCATCAGTCAGGAAGTGTTGTTGAAAAATCAACAGAGGGGTAATGTTGATATGGAAATCAATGCATAAATTGATGAAAATGAAATCTTGTCCTTATTAACAAAATGACCCGCTGTGAACTCCACATCACCCTTGACTTGCAAATATGTAGTCTGGCAGGCCCTGAGACTTAGGCCCGAGACTGCTGATTGATAAGTCACAGGTGGGAGGGGGTGTAGCTGGTTGGCAAACGCTTGAGCAGGTAACTCTTGATCAATCCCACAGATAGGCGCAGTGACAGTACAAAGGTCAAGGGAGATTGCCCCAATAAAGCACAAATGGCTGGAGGGGGGACGTGTGCTCCTAAAAACACCATGAAGTCAGATGCCACATGAGATAGGAGCACATAGCCAATCAGGACCTAACACACATAGGGATATATTCTCAAGAACGTGTGTTGATCATCGCAAAAGTAACTTGACGCAACCTATAACATTGCAGTCCATCGAGGGAAATTTACACTGTGTCAACCAAATATTCACACCACGGCGGTACCATGCGATAGTCACCAGACAACGCGTCAAATGGCCGCGTTAAAATTAACACCACGCCGCAAAAACGCAAAACACGAACGCAAAAAAAATGCGATGAGGCAGATTGTGATTCAAATATCAGAGAAAACCAGCCACAGGACTGCACAGGTGTCAGGCGGGAAAAATCACCATAAAAGGTGGAAAACAAAACAAATGCCAAACAACAGCGAAGAACCATGGATGTTGCTGGAGCGAGTACGGAGGAGAACCAGAACCCGACAAGCCCCCAGAGAACCTGACTGGGAATGGGAACCTTGGTGTCAGGGAAGGCCATGGAGAAGAATAGTAGGAAGAAGTGCTTCAGTCCGCAGGAGAACAGGATCCTGATAACGGAGGTGGTCGAACACCATCAACAACTGTTCGTCCCCTCCACTGTGTCATTGGCAACAAAAGGTTGACTATGTCAGGCTATTGTGGACAAGGTGAATGCAGTGAAAGTGTTGAAGAGGACAATGGACGAGGTCAAGAGGCGCTGGAATGACGTCAAGCGCAAAACCAAGCTGAAACTCGCCAACAACCGGAAGGCAGCAATGCATACTGGAGGTGGCAGTCCTGCGCCACAGGGGGACCTGGACGAAATGGAGGAAATAGTGTCCAGAGTCATCGGTGGGAAGATGGTGGCAGGAGTTGGGGGACCGGACACTGCTCAACAGGACCGGACACAACAGCAAGAGGGTGAGTAACGACCAGGAACTAGGGGGACAGGGGGAGATGGGCATAATGGCACACATGCACAATTAAGTAGAGCACAGCTACGGACAAATCATGCCCCAGACCCCAAATCCCATCAAGAGAACTATGTACCCAAGTATGCAGCATTTCATCACTGTATAAGCACAGAAGTCAGAGGCACACGCATGTAAGGGATAAGGGGCAGCCAAATCAGAGCTGCATGGGCGACTCCCCCAAAATGCGGCACACACATCACATGCACAGCACATCAACATTGACAATGAAGTGGCACAAACCGCAACACGTTCACCACAGAACAGAGGACACAACTGGTGCCGACTGGGTGTAGACACTGGCCAATCACAAGTGGCATAGCAGGGAAATATGAGTTGACAATGTACAAGTACAAACACACAGCCATGATGTTGTCAAAATGTTCACTGTCCCGCAGCAAATGGGCAGCCCCTCCAAAACAGCCACGATGTACACAGTCATGCAGTCTGTATGTAAACATGTACAATGTGACAACACACATGTGAACACATTGTTAAACTGCATCTCCCCTTCACATTGCAAAGGAACAATCACCACCTCCTGCAGAGCAGTCCCAACCTCTCTTCTCTGATGATGAAGAGGGCAATGACACCTTTGACTCTGACGCCCTCCGAGAGATCATTGACAGTCTCCGCCGCCCACATCCAGGAGGAGGGCAGCCCAGCTGCCACAAGAAGAACCCACCCCCTGCACAGACCACACTGCAGGCAGCACCCACCACCACGGCTGCCTCCCAGGACCCCCACGAAGAACACATGACTTTCCAACACCGTGTGTTGGGATGCCAAGAGCAGCTGGCTGAACAGGTGCGGGTGGGCTTCGACCGCATGTCAGACAAACTAGATGCCATACGTGGGTATCTAAGTCCCTTCAGGGACCACTCACAGTTCCTAATGGACACCGACTATCCACTCCATGCCCTCCAACAAACCATTTAACAACAAGGGGTGGTGATGGACAGAGTTTCTGAATTAAGCAGAATACTCTCACCCAGTCAAAAGATCAGGGCTAGATCCAACAACGTTTTTTAGCTCACTGCACCATCCCAGTTCAGAACCTGGCTATATGCAAATTAGTCTGTTCCTGTCCCAGTGCATGATGGGAACAGGGCAAACCAAACTACCAAGCCAATTCTTACACTGGGAAGGAAACAAGCTTCCGGGGACCGGTTTCTGGCATTTCAGCCGTCGTCGGCCCGGCTTGCTTGAATCCTGATGGTGCAATGAGCAAGGGACTCACATCTGAGTATACCCTTCCACGCTTAGGGTGGACAAAATATTTAACAACAAGGGGTGGTGATGGACAGAGTTTCTGAATTAAGCAGAATACTCTCACCCAGTCAAAAGATCAGGGCTAGATCCAACACCGTTTTTTAGCTCACTGCACCATCCCAGTTCAGAACCTGGCTATATGCAAATTAGTCTGTTCCTGTCCCAGTGCATGATGGGAACAGGGCAAACCAAACTACCAAGCCAATTCTTACACTGGGAAGGAAACAAGCTTCCGGGGACCGGTTTCTGGCATTTCAGCCGTCGTCGGCCCGGCTTGCTTGAATCCTGATGGTGCAATGAGCAAGGGACTCACATCTGAGTATACCCTTCCACGCTTAGGGTGGACAAAATATTTAACAACAAGGGGTGGTGATGGACAGAGTTTCTGAATTAAGCAGAATACTCTCACCCAGTCAAAAGATCAGGGCTGGATCCAACACCGTTTTTTAGCTCACTGCACCATCCCAGTTCAGAACCTGGCTATATGCAAATTAGTCTGTTCCTGTCCCAGTGCATGATGGGAACAGGGCAAACCAAACTACCAAGCCAATTCTTACACTGGGAAGGAAACTAGCTTCCGGGGACCGGTTTCTGGCATTTCAGCCGTCGTCGGCCCGGCTTGCTTGAATCCTGATGGTGCAATGAGCAAGGGACTCACATCTGAGTATACCCTTCCACGCTTAGGGTGGACAAAATATTTAACAACAAGGGGTGGTGATGGACAGAGTTTCTGAATTAAGCAGAATACTCTCACCCAGTCAAAAGATCAGGGCTAGATCCAACACCGTTTTTTAGCTCACTGCACCATCCCAGTTCAGAACCTGGCTATATGCAAATTAGTCTGTTCCTGTCCCAGTGCATGATGGGAACAGGGCAAACCAAACTACCAAGCCAATTCTTACACTGGGAAGGAAACAAGCTTCCGGGGACCGGTTTCTGGCATTTCAGCCGTCGTCGGCCCGGCTTGCTTGAATCCTGATGGTGCAATGAGCAAGGGACTCACATCTGAGTATACCCTTCCACGCTTAGGGTGGACAAAATATTTAACAACAAGGGGTGGTGATGGATAGAGTTTCAGAATTAAGCAGAATACTCTCACCCAACAAACCATGGCTGACATTGCCAGAGTCCTGACTGTGCGACAAAAACAACTGTCTAGTCAGGGTGGCTCCAGCGAGCTCGCCCGGGAGTGGGGACTCATGTGGAGGCTCATGGAGCGGGCCAATGCGGAAAGTGCGGCTGCCAAGGCTGCACACCCGCGAGAGGTATATGGGTTCCAAAATTACCTCAAAACCATCCTCATTGCATTGCTGCCACAATGCCTGGCACAGATGCATGTTGCTGCTACCACTACATCCACATCTCCGCCCCCTAAAGTGTCAGTGCCGCACAGTGAGGCAGAAAGGCCACCCACACGTGAGGCACATGAAACAGCAGAGGACGAAGATGCGGATGAAACCTCCTTACTGGTACTGAAAAAACTGCAGCATTCATCTCCGCCATATGACCATTTTTAGCTTGGTTCTGCCCTCTGCATCATCACCTTCGACTGTCCCCCGATACACTCTGCGACACTCACCTTGGACCTCGCAATGGACTGCCATATTCTGTTTGATCGCCAATGACACAGCTATCAGACTGCAGACTGGACTCTTCCACTTTCTTTGGACTTGTCATTCCCTGAATGACTCAGGCTGGCCCTCCACGGGGCAACATTGTACAGTGGGATTTGCATGGCCCTGTACTGCTCCAGATGCAACACTCCAATGAATGTGCATTAAACATTCCAAATCACACAGATATGTCCTCTCTATGGTCTTTTAAGTCTGGTAGTATGGATGTATGCAGGGTCAGTGAAATCCTCTTATGTCCATGTGGCTCATGTCGTTGGTCTTGAGTCACAGGGTGACACATTGCCGATTGTCGTCCGAGCGGTGCCAACGCAACAACAGCAGCGATTTGTTACTTCCTTGTCCAGCCCCATACGGAACCATGCCCAGAGACCCGGGGTCATTGTTCAAACCCTTACGCTCGACTGGCATACACCAGGCCAGCCCACTACGCTTACACTTCAGGGGGGGCACCAACCCCAAATGTGCCCGGACTCCCCTGGAGTGATCTGCTGCTCACAGGTCTAGTTGTCAGCATGCCACGGCCTCTCCCTTATGGCTGGTTTATACCCACACCACACCCATTCAGCACACGTGTCACAGCACATGTGACCCTGCCCATAAAGAGGGCTGGGTGCACGTGCATGACGCCATTTCCAACCTCTCTTGGGGTGTATCCGTGTGGGGTGCATGTAGGCATGGGGGCCCAGGGGCCTGCAACATCACATTCTGCAGGCCCGGACGAGACATGATGGCGTCCGCACCACGATACCCAATCATAGAGGGTCCATGACTGTGGGGGCACAAACTTGGTGGCACCGGATACACTGTGGCCGGCACAGGCACACCGCCACGGGATGGTGACGTTCTGTGCACTGAGGTAGGGGCCCCTTAATTGCTGAGCGGGTGTGCAACTTGCAATGATGCCCCATGCTGGCGGTCCTGATGGCTCTGGTTGTGTGTGCCCTGCTGGACCGCAGTGTAGCCCTGAGCCAGCGGGCAGCACAGGCCTACCGCCACATGGCGTCGCATCCTTGATCACATAGCTAGTGGCACCTATGAGGCTGAGCGGGTGTGTAGCCTGCGATGAAGCTGGGTGCACTGGTTTGTCCTCTGCCATGGAGTAATCAAGTCCCAGCACCAAATGTGAGACCTGGTGGCCTGCTTAGTGGAGCTGCATGATGTGGAGGGTGACATGTCCGCAGGCCCCGGGCTTGTGGCTTGCAGCAGCACATGGTGGGCCCTCTTTTCTACATCCCAGTGGCGAAAGGTGAGGCAAGGGCGGCCATGCACCGAAGGGCGGGGGAGGGGCTGGGGTGCAGCTGCCTGGGTGCGCAGGAGCGGTCAGGCGATGATATCTTGTGCAATTGTATGTACTTTGCCATTCAGGCATCTGGTCTCTGTGTCAGATGATGGGTCTGTCTCAGATGTTGGACATAGTGAACTGCACTACATACCGGCACGTGTTTGGAAACACACCAGTGGCAGCAGGTGAGCAGTGTGGCCTGGGTGCACAGTGTTGGCACTCTCTCTCCCTGTCCCTCTCTTCTTTTCTCTATCTCTCTCTCCCCCTCTCTGTCCGGCTATCTCTCTCTCCCTCTCTTTCTCTCTCTCCTTCGCTCTCTCTCTGTCCCTTGATGTGTGTAGGACACACCTTCTCATCATGATTTTTGTCTTGCAGGCTGTGACCTACAGACTGTCCCGAGGGAAGCCGCCATGTGTCTTCATTTCTGTTCTGTGTTTATTTTAATAAATTATCATTTGTTGCTTCGAAGCTGAATGTGTGATTCTCATTATTATGACAACACATGCACGTCACCAGATGTGATTGTGCGACATCATGCGTGTTATTTGGTGCATGATTCGGTGTATTTGATGTGGCATGTCTTTGGCCGGGGGGTGGGCTGGGGGGGGGGGGAGTTATGGGGGTGGGTGTTGTGGCCCTCTTGGGTGTCCAGTTTAGGAAAAACAAGGGTACCCCGTTAGGCGAACCTGGGGTTATAATGTATATAAAAGGTACAATGGTTCAGGGATGGCCTAGCACTGTCCGAGGTAAAAAAAGGGTTATTTTTCAGTTACTAAATAACTTGGGGAGCACGGTATATAGGGCAACATGCGCAATTTATTAATCACAAAAGGTTGCAATTTAAGTTTTTCTCATACATGTTCAGGTGCTCACATGAGTGACAGAGGTGCGTAACGTGGCTAAGTGAAGGTGAAAATACATGGAATATCACAAAAACAACAGAAAACCCATAACGATATATACAATGAGGGATTTTCAATGGGGGCCCAACGATGTTTCGATCTTTGCCTAGTCAAGATCATCATCAGGACAGGGTGAGCAGTCTGAAATAATAAGTGAGGAGTGTACAGCCCTCTTTTGTTTGTTTGAATCAGCTTCTTCAAGGAGCTACTTGGTTCTGGGTGGGGGACCTGTATATTTAATTAAGAAGGTCGATATATCCACTCAGGGCTTTAGACTTGTCTGGGTTGTAGACCTGTATATTAATTGAGGAGGTCACTCTATTCAGTTAGGATCCAGTAACAGCTAAGTTGTGTGCCACCTTGACCGGTATTAAATCTCTGTGTCCACGAGCGGGATTAAATTCTGTCTTCACGCAGCAGTCATCGGGTAGCTGTAGCTCGCCCGGTTGGAGCTAGGTGGCACACATCTTAGCTGTTACCGGATCCTAACTGAATAGAGTGACCTCCTTGAAGAACCTGATTCAACCAAACAAAAAAAAACTTACATTTCAACCTTTTGTGATTAATAAATTGCACATGCCCTATATACTGTGCTCCTATTTAGTAACTGAAAAATAACCCCTTGATTTACCTCGGACCTAGCTGGACCACCCCTGAACCATTGTACCTTTTATATTCCTCTTTGGTGTCCTGCACACATGATCAGTGGCTCCATGACATCTGTTGTTCTTCAGGTGTGGCTCTGGGCTTGGGCTCTTTTTTCTGGTGCAGGTAGTAGTCCGACTTTGCACCAGGTCAGAGCAGGTGTTAGTTTTCTGGGGCTAACATGCTTGCGTGTTTTTTGAAGAACCCGGGGGGGCCTAGTTTTACTAGATGGAGGTCTGCGCTGCTTAAATAGGCAGGGAGTGAGACTGTGGTCCACCTGCAGCAAGCTCAGAGATTCCACAATGACAAGGCATTGGAGGCGGCGTGGGCATGGGAGGCCCTAGTTGAGGAGTTGCGGTCACCTGCGGCAGACTCTGACTCGGAAGTGAGCGCACCTGCTGGGAGTGGGAACTTGTGCAGTAATTCCCCTATACCCACAATGGAGAGAAATACAGAAAGGGGGGCCCCTGCGCCTCCACTATAGTCATAGTACTTTATATTGTTGTATATCCAGCGCCTGGATTGTACTCTATTGTTGGGAATAATGGATCGATTACAAAGGGTTGGTTTAGCAGACACGCCAGTGAGTTGGGAGGGGCGGAGGGAGGGTCGTGGGGGGGCGATACAAGATGACCTATTATTGATTTGGCTTTATGATGCAACATAAGGTACTGGCTCAAATACCCTGGAGATTGAGATGTATGCCTCACAAACGGAACCGATTGATTGCCTTTTTGTAACTTGAATTGGTCGCCATGTACTAATGTGGTAAGAAAATAATAAAAAAAGTATTACAAAAAAAAAAATGCTTGTGTGTTTTGTGATCTTATTGCCGATTAGACTGGTAGTTGAGAATGTAGAGGTGTGTGTTGTTGCAGCTTTTTGCACGGGATCGTCCACTCTGCATCTCATTACCGATCGTTGCGGGGGTCATCTGTGGCGATGTTTTTTGCAGCTGCTATCGCCGTAAAACTGGTGATATCGGCTGTTTGCACCAGCTTGTGAATGGGGCAATAAATTTATTGCGACGTTGGCTGCGATAAAGTGCAGATAACTCGCCGATAGCTCCTTGAGAATATGCCCCATAGTGGTGACATGTTGCCACTTTATCCACTGGCCACATAGTGTCCACGCGAGGTTGATACGCACCTGTGGTAACCATTAGACAATTGACTCCAAAAGCAACAATCAACATTCCTCACCGTATATGGTATGTCAGGAAACTTTACAACTCAACATGTTTTGTATATATGAAGAATGCCTACAGATTGTAAATTGAGACAGTCCTCAGACCCTCTGCCTGTAACTGTTCTCTTGGCTGTAATGTTCAATTAAATAAACTGTTCATGTTCTGCCAAATGCCTCTTCACTTCTTTTTATTACTGGATTTCTAATTCAAGCAACACCAATAGTCTCAGGAGAAAATACTAGTAAGATTAATCATGTGAGTAATATTTTTTCTGGCAAGAGCTGTGTATATCCTCTTGTAACAAGTCTGAATCATTATAAAATAGCTTATAAGGATAATACTCCTGTCACAGAGTATTGTGATATTGTTGTTTAACATTTAGGTGACTAATTTGCTCTATATGTAACAAAACGCAGTGAATTAAAAAAAACATTAATGCCAAAACTGTAACCTGCAGGTCACACAGTACAATCATGATAAAAGAATAGTGTGTGTTATGGACCAGCTGCAAACAGCTGCATGTAATCTATAAACTATGAGTTTGAATTCTTTCAGGTTTGAACTCGTTTTTTTGACTTTGCTAAGTAGAATAAACTAAACTACTTTATTTATTGGCTAACAATATGGGTAGGGAGCACCGTTACGAGTCTTACATGCACTAATTCGCGTTCTGACTACCATCTGATAAAAACTATTGTTGAGATGTTGCAAGTGTATTCCAGCAAAATAACCCTTCATCTGATAGCTTTGAATGGCTACATATGTTGTTACAGGACGTTTCTTCGAAATATGCTACACCAGGTAAAGCATGTGCTCACTGATTGCTCAATATGATTCCTCATGCTAAAGGGGCAAGAAATAGGATTGTTTTGTTCACCTAACCTCTAGATTGTTCTTGTAAATTTATGAGATAATTATGAGGTAAAATTCTCCACTTGGCTGTTTTTTTTCTCCAAAATTATTTGTGACAGAGAACCCCCCTGATGCCCAAACCCACGTGAAGACATCTAGCTGATCTTGCTCAGTCATAATCTAAGACTTTTTTTTACGCCCCACAGCTTTATAAATTCACCAGTCGCCACTGGTAGCGAGAAGAGTGCACTTAGATTGAGAAGTGTTGAACATAATTATATAGGAGAATTTATTGAGCGAAGAGTGAAAACTGGTTGAAATTTGGATGAGATGAGAAATTGAATCACAAAGTGAGGCTGAACAGAGATTTAAAAATTCGAGCATACATCCAAGACTTAAAACTGAACAAATGAGAAAAGGAGGTGTATGTACAGAGTCTGATAGTGTGGAAACATATGAAATGGTTGGAGAAAGCGAATTTAGTTATAATTTTATTGTTGAAAATTAGTTTTTGAGGGGTGAAGAACCGATATATATAGAGAGGTTTACTATGTTTGAGGTAAAACGAGTATTTTTAACCGACCACAAATTGGGTGGGTAGCTGCTATCTTGCTTTAGTATTTCCCTGAGTGTACCAATCCCTCCATAACATGCAGCAGGGCCAAGCGCGGCGTGCGGGGAGCTCCCATCCCAATACCTCTGAGAGGCAGGAGTATACCTCCCTCCAGAAGCGATGCAGTGAAAGGCAACTCCAGACTGTGTGTAAGAGTGTACAATCCTCCCACTGACAGCGGAGACACTTGGGAGACGCGATCATTCCTGCCCTCTAAAGACGCTCTCTGGTGAAGTACACTCTGTGTAAGTATTTGAATTGTACCAGCCGCAGGCGCTTAGCTATTGCCGCCCCCGGGGGTTCGCTAGAGTCTCAGCCCAGTCCTCCTCCTCCAGTTCATCCACGTCCGCCTCCAATGCATTCTTAAGCCTCTGCAGATTAGTAGAAAAGTGAATCACAAATGTTTGGTATATGCGGGAGATCTTGTGGTCCGGTAGATCCCCCATGAAGACCTTTGCTTCTATGGGGTTAAAGTCAGGGAGAGACTCCAGGCCCTCCAAGCTGGGGGCGAGTGCGTGTCTAAACTGTAAATATCTGTAGAATTGGGATTACGGCATCCCATAGTTTTCCTGCAAGTCCTGAAATGATTTGAGTGTCAGATCTTTCATAACATCCCCCAGAACCGAAATGCCTATGATGTCCCATCTCCGGAAGCCCTGCAATGCTGCTAACTGAGGTAGATGCATGTTGCCCCGAGGTCAAAAAGCTTTTTAATCAGTCACAAATATCAACAGAGGGAGAATTCAACTTTAAGAATAGCACCTCACCAGATGTTGTACAATAAAATGTTGCACAATATGTTATCTCCGTGCACTCTTTGTACATACGTGTCTTACAATATTGAAATCTTGAGAGCTTGTGGTTGGCGCTATTCTTGTCAAACTGTGTCTCGCAGTGCCTTCCGGAACTCAGTAGTAGTGTGATATTGTGATCACTAAGAATGCGCACATTTTACATGAAAACAAAGTTTCTTCTCCTATTTCTCTGTATTAAGAAACGCAACACATAATCCAAGTCTTTCGTTCAATGCTTATTTTATTCTTTCTTGTTTTTCGCAAGAAGGTTTATTCATTGAAGTATAATCATTTCAAATCATATCCAATATCATTGTGAATATCAGAAGGTTTACCATGCCCAATGCATTTCGGGTCAAATACCAAGACCCTTCATCAGGGGTCTATAAATGAAAACAAATACAGGACCTTAGCAATCAGGTTCATGTTGAATGCACATCATATCAGAAAAGACGTCATCGATCAAAAACATGCTTAAACATGTTAAAATGAAAAAGGAAAATGAACACAAGCAACAGCAGGGTGAAAGATAGAAATGGTTGCCTCAAAACACTGCACAGTGTCAAACCGGAGGGTGAGTGATTGTATCCAACAGTGTGAGCGTGAAGATCATGCGTGTTAAGAGCCTCGGGACCCGTAGTGATAAAACACAGGATTCGTAAAGTCCTTAATAAACCATGTGCCATATTTAACGCTAAGTAAGTGCCAAAACCAGGAAAATATCAAGCACACAACCGTGCACAGTTACGAGGGCTGACCAGTGCCTAAATATTACACGAACAACTTACTCGAGTGAACGCCAAGCCGATAACCTCTTTTCCGGGTCTCAAAGCTGTACAAGCCTCTAGACCAATGATATCAGTGATATACACGCTACCCTAATCATGTGATGTGAGTGCAACGGCTTCACGCATGGCGTCCGAATAGCAAGCAATCGGGCGCCCGAAGCGAAATAAACAAAATGTGTCAATAAAGGATATAGAAAAAAATAACGATAGAGAAAGCATGAAATTGATGATATGGTGCATCGGACCAGTTATGGAGTGCAAAGAAATATGTCAGAGCGTGTCATGAGGATCAGGAATAACCTGAATAACTGAAAATAAACGAATGAAAATAAATGAAAAACATGAACCAGATGAGCACATATATAGGAATTACTTGCATACAGTGAAAATTATTTGCATACAGTGAAAATTACAGAATAATGAACTCAAAGGGCATTCATATTGCAAATGCAAAAGATGAATCATAATTGTGATGTATATAAAAAACTTCCAGGGGGAGATCAGATAAGCCATGCTGTCATGCTATGGTAGTTCATGTAATGTTACAGAAAGCAACAAAGTTCAATCCTATCATTCATTCCAGCCGAGTGAAGAGAGTCAAGTTTCTTTATCCCAAAAAATTCAGATTTTAATCGTTGTTTAGTAGGATCCACGTCACAGCGCTGTGGAAGTACCTCCAATATGGTAAATCTGATTTGGGATATCTGATGTTTGGCTTCCATCCAATGTGTGGCTATGGTAGATTTGATGTTTTGTAAGCGTATGTTGCTTTTATGTTAAGTCATACGAACTTTAATTTTCCTCTCAGTTTGACCAACATAAATTTTGCCGCAAGGGCATTTGATAGCGTACACTACGTTTCTTGTGTCACATGTGGCTGAATATTGTAAATTAATCTGATAGCCTTTGGTAGGGTGCATGAATATGTTGACCACAATAACATTGTTGCAATGTACGCAGTTTTGACATTTGGACATTCCTTTAAATTCAATTGTTTCTTTTTGGGACGTAGTCAAAATTTCTTTCAGATTTTTGGATCTTGGAAAGCGAAAGTGATTTGTTCAGTATACAGATTCTGTAGATCTGGTTCTGTAGTTATAAGTGCCCAATGCCGATTGATTATTCTTTTGATGGTATGGGCCTCCGTTGAAAATTTTAATACACAAACGTTTTTTTTCTCAGCTTTATGAATGGACGGTGTGAGATCTTGTGGTCTGGTAGATCCCCATGAAGACCTTTGCTTCTATGGGGTTAAAGTCAGGGAGAGACTCCAGGCCCTCCAAGCTAGGGGCGAGTGAGTGTCTAAACTGTAAGTATCTGTAGAATTGGGATTGCGGCATCCCATATTCTTCCTGCAAGTCTTGAAATGATTTGAGTGTTAGATCTTTCATAACATCCCCCAGAACCGAGATGCCTATGTTGTCCCATCTCCAGAAGCCCTGCAATGCTGCTAACTGAGGTAGATGCCCGTTGCCCCAAGGTCAAAAAGCTTTTTAATCGGTCACAAATATCAACAGAGGGAGAATCCAACTTTAAGAATAGCACCTCACCAGATGTTGTAAAATAAAATGTTTCCATATTGGTACCAGATATCAATGCATCTCAAAGATTCTAACCTGGACATAAAAACGGTACATGAGCTAAGTCTTGGACTGCAGCATTACCAAATTGGCAACTGTGTGGCTCCTGGGTTCCACTAACCTTGACCCATGAACTTACGCTGAAAAGGCAGCAATCCAAACTTAAACCTCATATAGATAAACCTTACGAGACAGTCTAAACTTGCTCTTCCGTCTTAAGTAAAATTGCATTGTACCATGAGTGACAAACAAACAATTCAATTGCAGTTGAGGAATTTGTTGAGTGTGTCAAATCACCTTGATAGCTTTTAAATGCTGTCCATATTTTAAATTTTGAGGAGAGAACGGCAATTGATTTAGAACCAAAAAGTATAATCTCTTGAAAGATCCAATTGTAAAACTGAGTACCAAAAAGATTTAGTGAAAGTAAATGACTTTTTAAAACCACTTTATAGACGATATTTTTGCTATTTGGGACGGAGATGTGGAAAGTGCCAAGGAGTTTGTAAAGGAGTTAAATGTTAATACATGCAATTTGCATTTCACATCGAAGATTAGCAAAACAACAGTGGAATTTTTAGATGTACATGTTACTGTCTCTGACAACACACTAGTAACTACTCTATTCAGAAAAGAAACTGCTGGCAACAGTATTCTGCATGCCAGCAGCAACCATTCTCGGCATTTGATTGAGAGCATTCCACTGGGTGAACTACTAAGATTAAAACGAATTTGCAGTTCACCGGATGACTTTGATAGCTGTGCCACAAAAATGATGGTTAGGTTAAAAAGTCGGGGATACTCAGATGATATTCTCTCCAGAGCTATGATAAGGGCTGGGGAACGGCCACGCGACTCATTATTAAGTCCAAGAACAGCTGAGGTCACGGACAAGAATGAGACCCCCCGCCTAATAACCACTTTCAGTAGGCAAGGAAGGACAATCAAGGCTATAATACGTAAAAATTGGCCTATAGTACTCATGGATGGGGTACTAGCCAGCAGACTAGATCAGTCACCCACCATTACATTCAGGAGGGCTAAATCAATGCTGGACGATCTGGTCAGGTGGAGCCCAGAACTTAAAACTTCAGTGACATGGCTAACACAAAAAATGTTTTTTTTTAAATGTTCCACAGGCAGGGCCTGTAAATTCGGTATAAATACAACCCACTATACAACACCTTTCTCTGAAACACGCATTGCTATTAGGGGTAGTTATGGGTGCCGCACTGAGTTTGCTGTATATGTTCTGGCATGTACCTGTGGGCTGCGATATGTTGGCAGCACCAAATTACAGGTGCACGCCAGAATATTGCAGCATCTCAGGGCCATTGTCAACTGCGATGCGTCATACCCTGTAGCACAACACTTTAAGGCAGTTCACAATAACAACTTGAACTGCCTTAGCTACTCTGTAATTAATGCAGTAGCACCACTGCGCAGAGGAGGGGACAGGGAAAAACTGTTAAGAAGATTAGAAACTCGAACCATACTGGAGTTAGACAGTAAAAATCCCAATGGATTAAATAATACCGAAGATTTACACTGCCTCTTATAACCCTGTAAGGTGTAGCTAAATATGTAGAATAGATGTTTTGTAAACTGCAAAATAAGTGTATATAACATCACAGCACATTGCTCGATAATATTAAGGTTTTTTATGTATAAAGTTCTGATGTAAATTGATTAGAAATGAAATGAAAAAAATGAAAAAAAGAAAATAAGACCTCCAAAAAGAATCGAAATGTATTTACAATTGTTGTATTGTATTTTATAGGTTTTTTAACATTATTTTAATTTTGTTTAGCACTTTATGGAACTTTTGGAAGTACTCTAGCTGGTCTATAGTTAAGCGTAAACTTTAGATTTGACAAGAAATTTGTGCAAATTTATGGTAATTTTACTCTCGACTTCTAATAGGTTAAAGAAAGGGACTGACATTACCTAAGGTAAACGGATAATTTTGCACACAGTGTGGTACATAGATTCATTGAATATTATGTGTAATGAAATACTGTACATATAGGATTTATTTATAGTTTTTTACAATAGAAAATGATATTTATGCAATTTTATATTATTGGTGCAGTTTTTGGAAACATAAGAGAAGTGTTGTCTTTGGTTTATATGGATGTTCCCTCCTAAATGCAGGATGTATGATCAATTCTGTGGCCACATTAGGAGAGTCAGGCATTAATGCTGAGTATGAGAGTAAATGTTTACACAAAAATAAATGCAGTTATAAATATAAAATCAAAATGAAACTAACAGTGCAATAAGATTGTTAAAATTGTACTTGGTTTTAAAGTTGAAATACGCCAGATGGAAGATGTAATTATGTCTTTTATGTCTATGCTAGAGTGCATCACGTGATTATGTGCACGAGGGGCGGGCAATTGTAACAGAAAAAAACATTTATAAGGCATACTTTGCTGCTGATATTTTGTGTGAGCAAGAGCACGGAGGTGCTTGAAACGCGTCGCAGCAGAGCGGGAACGAAATAAAATACCTTCTGCCTCATACTGTGTGGTCCGCCTTCTTCATTTTCCCTGGGAGTGGAAAACAGTGGAGAAATTGGTGTTCGACTTTTTAAAACAATGCATAAACTTCCCAAATGAGTTTTTTAATAGCATCTGCATGACTGCTGAAAAGCGTGTGTACATAGCATATAATTTGACCAAAGGGCCTATAATTAATGCTACTCAATGCAAGCTCTAAACAAATCATTTCTATTGACGATGACTGCTTCAGACCTAAATAACATTTCCAGAGTTTTGATTCAATGCTGCACAACTTTTGAGGGTAGCTAATGAGTGAGCCTCTGCCACATACAAAACTATTGACAGGATTTTTTAGATATATATCTTTAGTAATGATGTAATGTCTCCACCCCTATTGCGTTCAAAAAATCTTTAAACCAAATCCAATTGCAAAGACTTTTGAAATTTGCCCCCATCATATGGTTACACCATGTAAGATTACTTGAGATAGGTGTCCCAAGATAATTATATGCCTGCACTATTTCCAATCTAGACCCCTCATAATACCATTTATGTCAAAACCTTATACCAAAGTCCCCCATGACCATAATTTTTGTTTTTCCTTTATTAAAACTTAGGTTATGGGATGATGAGTCAATTGTTAAAGCATCTAATTGTCTTTGGAGGCCAACAGGTGTTAAAGATATCAAAATTAAGTCATCAGCATACATGAGTACTGAGATTCTTTTTGACCCTAATTTAAGCGGGTGTGTGTATAGTTTGTTAATACACTTGGGAACATCAGCCAAGTATAGGGAAAATAGAAGGGGAGATAAAATACATCCTTGTTTAAGACCATTTCGGACTGAGATCTTCAAAGTATATTTATACCTTGAACTGAGTAAAAATTGTAACTAATATCTGAATATAAAGAAATCAATGGACTCAACTAATCTGGAATTCCACAGTTAATTAATTTTTGCCATAAAATGGGATGGTCAACTTTATCCAAGGCATTACTTAAATTGACAAAAGCAACTTAAATGTAGTCTTTCTTAGCTGCACATAGTCATCATTGTTAGAGAAAAAATAATGTCTATTATAGCCCTCCCTGAAGCCGTACTGTTCTAATGGAAATATATGTTTTGCGTTTATCCATTCAGAAAGTCTATGTAGAAGGCATTTAGCAAAACTTTTCCTTATTACATCCTAAAGAGCGATTGGTCTGTGGCTAATAGGGTTGTTCTTGACAACCTTTTTAAATAAAGGGATAATTATACTTCCCTTCCATGATGATGGAATAGCTTTAGAGTTTAAGCAGTAATCAGAGAGTTGTTTCAAACATAGTTCCCAAGAGCTAGGGCAGGATTTTAGAATAACACAATGATTTTATCACGGGTCAGCCAGTATGAACCTTAAATGAGGGGATCACTGGAACTGAAAAGACATTAAAATCTATCATTTCAAACTCAGGACAAAACCATGTTTCCTGCAAACAAAAAACTATATAACATTGGAAAAGCAAACAGATTCTTCAAGCCCATAATATTCCAACTACATAGTGACCAAGTGCCAACATCAGGCTAAATTCAAAATGTTAGGTAGCCTGGACCCATGAGCCCCTTTCTTATAGAAGAAAGGACGCAATCTGGGACTTTTCATATATCTCTCTATGGCCATGTTGGTGAAAAACCAATATACTTTTAGACTCCTGATTAATATGTAATGGTAAAACATAATGCAGCATTGGACTTTTGTCAGGAATTTTTGCTGCGTATGATGGAGTGTTATAATCTACTGCTAAACCAAACCCCATTTTATAAAATGATTCAATGCATCTTAACGTTTGTTCTACAAATGTATTTGAAAAAAAGAATACATGATGAACCTGACCCTTTTTACACCTAGAAGAAATTTTGACCCAGTCTATATCACTTTAAGAGATCAGTCTGTGCTCATAAATGTAGTAGAACAGTTTCAAAATATTGTGCCTATTCAGGATACAATCACCCTCACATGAAGGGAAGAGACCTGAGAAAATAAAAAACGGCCCAGAGAAATGTTCGGCTTTGTGAATCACACTCACAGCTCTGACAGTAGAGGTACCCATGCTCATTTGTTCCCGGAAGAAAAATGGCAAAAGAGGCATGGTTGCTAAATTCAGAGTTTGAGGATTTCAATGATGACTTCTGTTGAAACTAGAAGAAGACGAAAGCTGGACAAATGGTGATGACACCCTCTCCTTCTCACAACGATGGTGACAACTAGAGGGGTTTCTTTAACATGCTTGTCTAGATTAGCCGGATTATCCTGAGCAATTGCTTGATTAGTCTCCATGTTTGCACTGACTGCAACTGCTTGTTCTAAAAATAAAGGGGCATATGTACAAGAAAGTGGTGGAGCGCGGGTTAACTCAAAAATTGCTAACACCATGCACTGGGATATTGACATCTGGTCAATAGTGAATTCATTGCCTGGGAAAGGATGTAGGGAACTAATGTCCCCAAAGTGGTATTGAGACTGTTTTCAGAAATGGTTCCTTTTCTCTTTCTCTGCTTGCCTCACACTCGCCCAGTAATTGCCTATGTGGGTTCAACCTGTGATGTTGAACACATGACTCAAGAGGTTGTGTTTTGTGGGGACTTTGGGGGTGAAGAGCTATCCCAGAATAGCACCAGACCATGAAGATCTATGGAACAGCAATATATATATGACCTACACATTGGTAATGCCCATTTTATTTTGTGGCCGTACTTAGGAAAAACATATTGAAACTTTAATGAAACTCAGTTAGCCAAAACGATTCCGGAAGAAATGTGTAGAAAGAATATATCCATCAGATGTGATATATAGAATTGAAAAGGCATCTGTCAGATCTGCCATTGATGTGATTTTCCCCCTAAATGTTTGCCTTCCATCCTCCTGTTCTGCTGACTTCATTTTTGATGGCTTTAGGACTCTGCCCAATTTACCACTACTATTTAGTGCTAAAGTGCTTGTGCTCTCTCCCTAAAAAATGGAACAATTGGCTTATACCAAATTAGCATATTTAATTTACTTGTAAGTCCCTAGTAAAGTGGATCTTTTAGTGCCCAGGGCCTGTAAATTAAATGCTACCAGTGGGCCTGCAGCACTGGCTGTGCCACCCACTTAAGTAGCCCTTTAAACATGTCTCAGGTCTGCCATTGCAGCCTGTGTGTGCAGGTTTAACCTGCCATTTCGACCTGGCAATCCAAAATGTTTGTCAGGCTCAAATAGTCTTTTAAAATTCATGTAAGTCACCCCTAGGGTACATCCTGAACAGCCCAGAAGGAAGAGTGCTGTGTATTTAAAGAGTGGAACGTACGTTTTAGTTTTACATGTCATGGTAGTTAAAAAAATCTTACATTCGTTTTTCTCCACTGCAAGACCTACCTCTCCCATAGGCTCACATTGGAGTTGCATTATTACATCTAATAATTGATCATTTTCAAATAGGAGCAGGTAACCAGTACATGTTTCGTGTCTTTGGAATTGTAATGTAAAATCATCTCTCATGGTGAAATTGTATTTTAAATTACAATTTTGTAAAGGCTTTTTTTTAGAAAGCTGGCATTTGTCTGCCTTAGCCCTTTTGTGACTGTAGCCTGTCTCTGGGCCACATGAGTGAATGTAGCTGACAGCTGGGGTTTTCTGTATTCCTCCTAGACAGCCACTCACAATATAGAACTTAGCTGTGCCTGGATGAGCTTTTACTGGCAGGATGGAAGGGCAGAGATGGGCACAGCCCTACTTACACTTGCATAGGCTGTGTCCTGCCTTCACACAAAGGGCTACATACCCCCTGTAGTTAGTATGGAGCCAGGGCAGGGAAGACAGGAAGCCTGTGGACTTCAGAGAGAAACCTCTAGAAGCTTCCCCCTTCAAAGAAAGGTCCAGTTATAAATATTGGACCCAGGCACCAACTCTTCAATACAGTTCTGGACCTGTGGATACTCTGACATGAAGAAATGATTCTGTGCTGTTGAAAGGACTGCCACTATGCTGGACTGCTGCTCTGAAGAACAGTTGTCCTGCTGCAGGCTGCCCTCTTGCCTGGGTGAGATGGACTGGACCTGCATCTGTTGAACCCAGGACCCCAGTGTGACTCCAAGGACTAGTTGGCTGGCCTCCTGACTAGAGCCTCAGGGAAAGAAGGCTCCAATAATGATGAACCCAGCACCTGGACTCCGCCATCTCTGGGTCCTACCCTACCAAGTGGTGTCAACCAAGTCCTGGATCCTTGGAAAAGGACCTAAAGATGCTCTGCCAGCCTATCTGTGGATCCAGAAGATCTGATACATCATCTGTGCCTCGCAGCCCAGTCCCGAGCATAACCAATGTATTTCGACTGCTGCAAGGTTTCTCCCAGTGTAAAGAGTCAGTATTGACCTCGCAGCTCACCTCGTAACTGCTGAGATGTGAAGCTTCCCCAACACAGGCCCTTGTATTAAAAACCACTCATGGACAGCAGTCTTTCCAGCGATGCATGTTCTCGCATCACAGCCCTGCAGCTCATTGAAATGATGCATCACATTGACTGCATGACACATCCTTGACACCAATCTTCACATCACAAGCCCTCATCAACAGGATCCTCGACGATGATGGGGGACCTCTTATCGCAGCCACGCAGCCACGCAGTACCTCGGAACTGGAGTATCTCCTAGGCTGCATGATGATCCTCGATGCAGGACCTTGCAACGCTCCGCAACCAAGATTTATGGTACTCTTGTTCAGCAGGCCTAAATGGGTCCATATAGCTACCCAGAACTCCATTGCAGTCAGCCTAAACTTGTGCCTTTTTCCCAGTCGGTGCAACAATAGCTCCATTTTGGCCATTTTTGTGCTCTTTGGCACTATACTCACGGAAATCTTTAAACATGCATATCTCTGATTCTACCAATTGGAATTTTGTTGTGTTGGTCTTGATTTATTTATTAAGATGTACCCTATTTTTCTAAATTGGTGTGGGATTTTTCTCGAGCTGTATTTTTTTTTTAAAGACCTTTATTGTACATTTTCAGTATGACACAATATAGGGCCTACAACCTCCTGGGCTGGCCGCGATAGCAATTCAGTCTTGGCATTATTGTCAGGATAACACAGCCGTTTAGCCGATAACCCAGGGGCCCGGCGGCGAATGGGAACATGTTGTACCATAATGCAGACAATACAAATATACGATATGGCTTAGGTCTATGATTTTTTATTTTAACCCTGTAACAAAAATTTGCATTAAATTAAAAACACTTCATTAACGTTCAATTCTTCACAAGCGACAAAACAATGTGCAAGTATGCAACGTAGTGAACATTGGCAGTGCAACCGCCGACCCATCCCGCACATTATGATGTCCAATAATCAATAGGTCGGAGTTCATCACAGCAGGAGAGTTACTCTTTGACACACATAGACCTCAGGCCCAACTCCTATTCCGAAAGACACTCATCTGGGTCAACTCGTGGCGGTTCGCATATGTCCCCTCTAAATTTGTTCCAGGCCCTCCAGATTTGTCCCCACTTTGCAGGGCATCCCCGATGGATAAATACTGCTTTCTCGGCCACCATTGCTTCATCCATATCCCAACACCAGTCTTGCAGTGTGGGCAGTACGTTAGAACCCCACAGTCTCGCAATATTATGTTTTGCCACCAACATTCCCAGCATGGCCCAGTCCTGTTGACGATGGGTCAAGTCCTCTGCGTCCCAGATGTTTAACAGGCAGCGAAGTGGGTTGGGCATCAGGGAAATAGTTGTGGTCTGGGAAATGGTTCGCATTATCGCTGCCCAGTACACGACCACCCGGTTACAGTCCCAAATAGTATGGAAGAATGTTCCTCTGTCTCCGCATCCGCGGAGGCAATATTCGTGAGAGGTTCTCCCTATTCTGTAAAGAACCGTCCTGGTGTAGTACGTGCGGTGTAGTACTTTTAACTGAACCAGCTTAAGTCGGGAAGAAATCGCTGTTTCTCGGGGCGACAAGAGAGCCTCCTGCCATTCCGAGTCAAGAAGTTCACCAATATCGCCCACCCAAGACAAACGTAGTTTGGATAGCATGTCAGGGAGGTTGTTGACCAGTTTCCGATATGTGAAGGACGTCGCTTTGTGGGGCATATGTTCTGTCAGCAGCCTGTCCTCTAGAGGGGTGGACTCCTGCAGTTTCGTTCCCACCGGGATGGCTGATAGAAGCGCATGACGTATCTGCAAGTACCTATAGTACTCTGACTGTGCCATATCGTGTTTGGTTTGTAGATAGGTGAAGCCTACTATGTTGTTCTTTTTCCAGAGATCCCCCACCACTGATATACCTATGGAGTCCCAGGCCTGAAACCCTTTGCTATTGCCCATGAAGCCCAGTCTGTGCGAGTCCCATAGAGGTGTCATTTGTGTAACAATGTTCGCGCACTGAAGGTGTCTATGTGCCTTGTACCAAAGCTGAACCGTGTGACGAGTCGGACCTACGAGGTCGGTTGGGGCTCTACGACTATATAGGTTTCTTAACAGTCCCCTGGACTCAATACTCTGCCTGTCTGCCATAAAGGCGGGTTCCGTCTGTGGGGCGTGCAGCCAGTAATTGATTTGCTTAAGATGGGCAGCCCAGTAATACAGTACAATATTAGGGAGCGCTATGCCCCCATCATACCAGTCTTTTACCAGTTTGCATTGTGCAATCCTCGCCGGTTTCCCGTCCCACAGCAAACCAGAGACCGCTGCTGCGATGGCCTTGAAGTAGGAGGGGGGACCGGGAACGGCGTGTTCTCAAGGAGGTAAAGAAAACGGGGCAATGTCATAATTTTGAACAACACGGCTTTGCCCAGGAGGGTGAGAGGGATGGAACGTCACACTTTCACATCTCGATTGAATCGTTCCAGTGGGGGTTTCAGATTTAGTGCGTGAAACTCTTCTGGGTTGGACGAAACATGGATTCCCAGATACTTGAAAGTGGTGTCAGTGTAACGCAACGGACAGTCAACTGGGAGTGGGGGCGGAGAGCCAGCAAGGATGTATTAGACTGATTTTGTCCAATTAATTCTATATCCGGAGACTCTCCCGAACTTTTCGCAAACATTAAGTAATTCTAGGATTGATTTTTTTCGAGATGTATTTTTACTTTAATACCATTTGAAGTGGTGCAAAAACACTTTATACGTTGCCTCTAAGTTACACCTGACTTTTCTGTGCCAAGCTAGCAGAGTGTTAAGCACATGTTAATTTGGGGTGCGCTTGTGCTTCACCCTGACAGTGATTATTGTTGCTGCTTGAGTTGGGTTTCAGCCCCCCAACCAATAACCCAGTTTCTCATGGTATCCTGTTTGAAGCATAATTAAAGATGTGAGCTGTCCCAAACAGAATTTAGTTGTTCAAACGTTTGTAGAATACAAAAGCAGAAACCCAGTATGAAATTTCACCATCAAGAAATAGTGGGAGTTTCAACCCATGTATCCATCGATTCGAAATTCTATAGTTTGCTAATCTGTAAAGATCCATCATCCTACAAATGCATAGCAGAAAAGGGGAATATTGTCTCGCTTTCATATTGACCACCAACATTGGTAGATTTGAAAAAAACGCTTTAAGGTTTAAGGTACGTCTATGATGACCCAATTAAACCTGTCCAAATTAATTCTTCAACAATCAATATTTTGAATATTGGATAAACTACACATATTACAGTAAAATCTCAGAAATGCTGTCCCGGTGATAAAATAATGTTTAAGTTCTACCTGGGAATTCATTCAATAACTATCAATCCTAAAAAGTGATCCTAAAACTTATAGACCTCTTGAATCCACTGCACACTGGCAAAGAGTAGCTGAGAATCCTCCTCATCCCCAGTCTGCTCATTATTAAACTTACACAACCAACTGGGAAGATGCTTCAAAAATCTCCCTGCCTAAGTGATGAGGTTATTTCTGGCAATGTGTATCAGTGTGTTTCTCTTTCTATGAAATTGAACAGTGACCCATCAACCCAACCAAAAGCTCAGTCATGCAAATCTGTGAAACTGAGTCTAAAATAGGAACTAAGGATGATATAACAGAGGACAAAAGCAGACAATAGGCAATCAAAGAAATACACTCCTAACAAACTTCATGTGAAATACATTGCAAAGTGCAAATAAATGGTAGGGTGCCAAAATATTATGACCTGAATATTGCATGACAAAAATATTGTATCTTTAACCCCTTGCATGCTGATGACGGCCCCCATCCGTCATGCACTACCGCGCTCGTGTGCTGATGACGGGTGGGGGCTGTCATAAACCCGCCCATTCGCGATTTTGCCGCATAAGCGCAGAATCGCGGCCGCATGCAAGGGGTTAATAACGTTTGCAGAGGAACTAGCAAACTTTCTATAATTTCTTTCCATCAAACTTCTTTGCTGCAGAACTATTCATTTCTATAGATCAGCAATAGCTTCTGACCATCATTTAGTATATGTCAAATCGATGCGAAAGAATTCTATGGTATTTTGACTGATGAAGTTCATAATGTTAAAAAGACCACTAAAGGAGAGGTATGACTTTCTTTGAGGTGTGAATTTGGTGCTAAGCTATCTTGAAAATGGGAGGTCTATTAAATTTTGAAGTGTTAAGGAATTACGTGTGACTCTGGCAACTTTGCTTTGTATGGTGTCTTTTAGAAGGGTGTCAGTTGTTCTTGTGTTAGATGTAAATAATAAAACATATGTTCCAGGATGAGGTTGTTTTCAAAATACCAAGAGAACATAGACTATGTCTTCTTTAATGGTCTAACCTTGTTTTGAAACACATCTTAAATTCTGTATGGTGTCTTGTTTAAGACAGTACAAGATTAGGAAGAGTAAATACCAAACAATTGGTGAGAATCAATTGTTAAATTCTTATGTGAAACTTTTAAGGCAGTGTATACCGCTACAAAAGCAAGATGGATTTGTGATGTGTGAGTCTCATATGGATATGTCGAAATTTAAAGGCCAGTCAGTTAGAGGCCAGGGGTAACAAAAATATTTCTAGAGTAGCGGGTTGTTCATGTGCATCTATTTTTGCAAACTTCTAAATGGCATCGATTGAAAATGTGTCTTGTGCTGCATTAAGGAGCTTTGAACGTGCATAACTGTAGCCTCCAGTCTTAACTGAAATGTAGAGTCTCCTAGAGCATTGATAAGAGAATCTAGGGGCATATTATCAAGGGGGTTTATCTCCACTTTTTTGGCTTTAAAAGCCAAGAAAGCGGAGATAAAAGTATCTCCCTATTACCTAGCTGTCGCTAACACCAGTTAGCGACGGCTAGTAGGAGATAGCGACCCTCTTGGGCCCCACTTTGCATGTCAGTGATATTTATCACTAATGACATGCAAAGTGGGCGTGCCAAGATGTTAGCGACTGAAAACAGTCGCTAACATCGCTATCTCCTATTACCAACTTTTGTAGATATTCGCGCTAAGCGCAAATATCTCCAAAAGCTAACACCTGCCCGGAGCAGTTCTTAGCCATGTTATCCAATGGGAGGTGGATAACATGGCTAAGAGCATTAGCTCGGTAATGCATGAATATCGCTGACTTTTCAGCGATATTCATGCATTGCGGCGATTTTTATCGCATTTGCGATAAACCTTGGTAATACCAAGGTTTATTTGCGGTAAAAATCGCCGCAGCTCAGTGGTAAATTTTTCACGCTAACCAAGCAATAGCGATAATTATCGCTATTGCTTGGTAATATGCCCCCTAGATTTAAAAAAAGACACAAAGGCTAACCTTATCCCTCCCATGTGAAAAAGAAATAAAACATAATAGAAATTAAAAATGAAAACAGTATCTTTCTGTACATAATATAAGGTGGAATTATTTAAAAGAAATTAATTTTCAGATTATGGGACGAAAGTATGTATGGATTCTGTAATGATCTTGTTTTTTCTTAGTTTTCTCAACAAATACATTAGAAGAACTTTAAATTGAGAAGGGTGTTTAGTGAAAAGAGCAGCAGCAGCCCCTCCATTAGGGCAGAGAAGCATTGCCACCACCCTAAAATAAAACGATAATTAAACCTGTTTTATTATCATTTTATTTTAATCCCTTTTATTATCCATTTTATTTTAATCCCCTGAATCTGCCCCCGGGACTCTGAAGAGTCTTGGGGATGGGTCCAGGGGGAGGGCACAGCTGGTGGGGTGGGGGTGGGGGGGGTTGGGTGGTAGTGCATTCCCTTCACTTAAGGCCGGCCAAACCCTAATGCTCAGTGAAGCTCTCTCCAACCCCAGCTGCCATACTGGGCATGAAGAGAGCAGGCCCAGGCTCCCAGTCTGCCAGGGAGCGCAAGTTGCTAGCGCTCACACCAATCCTGGTGTCGCTTTCATGCAGCGTCAGGATTAGCCGCTGTGCAGTCTGGGAACCTGTGCCCAGATGCAGGAAGAGAGCGATATGCGGGTGACAGCAGCATTAAGGTAGTTTTTTTGTCTCCGAAACCCCTACCCCTGGGCCCCACCTCCTCTCCCCACCTCCATCCTCTAGCCTGCCCCGCCACTTTGGCAAGGGACGGGCTACTACTGAAAAATAGTTTTCATCAATTGCGTTAGTTTTTGATTTTAAAGGCGAGTTCAAGATTCTGGTCACTGAGCAGAGAAAAAAGAGGGAGCTTATCAGTGTTTCTGTAGTTCTTTTTTTAGAATTTTTGAAGATGTTCTTTGTGAGCATTTACAGGCTTCTCCTCTCAGTAGCAAGAAAGAGACTTTATGTATAATGTCAGGCTCTTTGTATTTAAGAAAATACTAATTCTCTCATCAGTGCTCTTGAAGAATCTACATCCAGTAGTGGAACTTCAGCAGACTCCACACTCTGAAACCTTTGTCCAGTGATGGATATATCTCACGCCTCCGGTATATATATGTCAGTTGACCCGTCTGCTCAGCTTTCTGACTTTGTTTTTTCCGGCTGAAGACTGCTCATGGTGTTTGTTTCTCTGAAACAAAAAGAAATGGCGAGCCAGTCTCAGTGACATGGTGACCCATCCGTGATAACATTAGTGACAAAAGTGCTTCTCATGGATGTCATTTAGGGGTCGCATCTGCAACAACTAGCTTGCCCTTTGAGACCTCTGGCACTGCCGTTGTGACCCCTGGCCTCAGAGGTGGCAAAATCGGTGCCAGAAACACAGGGGCACCTCGTTTACATGAACATGGGTTGGGGCTCCACTTTTCATGTTTTTTTTTTGACAATTTCTTTATTACACTAATAGTAAATAATATAATGTTTTCACTCCTATAGTAATAAGAAAATGAAATGCAATTAGTTGGAATATGACCCTCCCTGGCAGCTGAGGTAAGTAAAACTGCTTTTAAATGTATATTGTCTTGCAGGTGTGAATGTGTATGTGTGAATATGTGTGCGTATGTAAGCATCGGTGACTGAGAGCAAACGTCAAATAGCATGTGATGTCACTTCCGCTACCCCAGGCCTTTTGGTGAATTGACAGTCATGGTGCTTCTGCTATGTTTGTAATAGAACTTTTTTCATAAAAGCCCCACCAGAGTAGAAAGGAACTAAATTATAGCTGCAGTACACATTGGGTTAGGCTGGCAGATCATCAGTCTGTCTAAAACATGTTTTTTAAGCTTGCAATACCATATTCCGGGAGTGGCCATGCACTCAGAAAAAAGGCTATCTAGGCGTGTAAGCTGAAATTTCATGCACAAATAGGGTCGCCCCCATATTTGTGTATCCAATCCCCGGAGAGCCCAACGCCTATCATGTGTATCTACTTTACGAGTAAGTCCTGGAGGGCGTAGGTGCAGAGTCAGGAGGTTCATAAACATTGCCATTAATTCAACAAAATGCCTGGGGTAGAGGAAGTGACAACACATAACTTCCTTTTGACTCAATGACACCACAGGAAGTGGCATCATGTGATCTAACACTGAATCCTCCTATGAAGTGATATCTACTTTACTGATGTATACTTATTTGATCTCCAGAGCTAAGAATTGAAGGCCTTAGTTCGCAGAAGAGACTTCCGTTTACCTGCTGTTCTGTTCTTGGCATTGTCTTTGTCAGCCTCTGAGGCTAGGGGGTCGCAAAGGCTGTGCCAAACGTCGCAAGGAGCAAGCCAGGGGTCGCTGCGACTCCTAAATGACGTCCAAGCTCACAACTCTGGCTGGGCAACTGCCTGTACACGATGCAAGCATTCATGTGATATCAGGAGGTAAATCCATTAATTTACATATAAATATTTTAATTATACCATTGGATTATAATTAACGTCTACAGGAGAGACTTCTCTCACGACTCCATCACTAGCTTATTCAAATTCAAAATTAGCTAATAAATAACATGTAAACAAAAAATGTCTCTCAAACGATCTTTTGCTAAATACATGTGCAGAGTCCAAAGATCGAGGTATCAATCATTTATGTTAACTTTATTATGTCTGTACATGTGTATAATTTATTATCAAAATGCATATTCAAATCAGGCATTTTAATGTATTTACATATGTGATAAATTGGAAAATATGAATATTCAGCCTCGAAAAATGCCCCACTAGTGAAAACAAATCGGCGACATTGTCGTGTAGGTGTCAATCAATTGAACATTACGAAATAAAAATAAATATGTGTATAATCCTACATTGAGTTACATATTCATACCTTTTAATTTCCTTGTCAGGGAAGTGGCAGTGCTGCATATTTAACCAGCGGTATTTAATACTCTATTTTGCTTCTGCTTGCAGGGGTTCTTTCAATGTTTCACCTGCTCTTTAGTTGTGTACTTATTTAGGCATTTGTACAGCTCTTGTTCAGAAAAATGATTTTGGTGCTGGACAATTATTTGCGAAATAGCACCACAGCTCAGTGTTTATGGGAACAACTAGGGGCTTCATTTACAAGAACCTGCGTCTCCCGAAGGTCACTTTTGGTGATGGTCCAGCGGCGCACACTGCAGGGCCATATCTAAAAGGCAACTTAACCCCTTCGATGCTCATGACGAGCTGAGCTCGTCATGAGTTACGGTTCTCATACGCTCAAGATGAGCTGAGCTCGTCATGTAACGCGGGTTTTTTAAAAAGTCAGCGCGCAGCGGGAAAAGCCACCGTGCGCACATTTTGTTAAAGCTACCAGGCCTCACTTATGAGGTTTTGGGGTAGGGCAGTGCCGCAAGGAACCTTGGGGTGCTGCCCTACGTCAAAACAATAGGGCAGGAATGCACCGTATATATGAGATACTGAACATTCCTATCCTTTTCCCCAGTGCCGGTGCACAATCGGCTGCCATGTGCCAACACAGGCACCCTTGCACCATGGTGCAAGAAATACCTTTATTTTTCCTCGTTTATTCCGCAGCACACAGAAAGAGGAAACTGTCTTCATTAATAATTTTTGTGCAGGAAGGCGTCCATTTCTGCACAAAAAACAATCACCCCTAAAATGCAGACACCCTGCACCATGGCCTATAACTTAAATATGCGTTAGGGGAGAGATGCAAGCAGGACGGTTTAAAGCCAAGCTGAAACCCCTTTCCTACATTTCTCCACACTATGAAACAAATGAAATGCATATTTAAGCTACAGTCCTAAAGACTGTACCTATAATCACGTTCTGTCTGGAGCAAAGTGTGCTCACTGACAAAGATGGGTGAGTGCTCCAACTCACTAATAACACACTTTCCGGGAAGCCCTGAAGCATAGGGCCTCCATATATATTTCTTTGGTCCTGACGTAGAACAAAGACACATGGAGTACCTTTGTTTTCACTGGTGTCTCCAATGGCTAAAATACATTGACCTATTGCGCTGCAGGTAGGGAATTTCGGGGGTACTCTGGGTCGACCCAGTTCCTTCTTTTCTCCCCTGTCCTCTCTGGGTTCAGTGTTACAGCATCTGTCTGTCCATCTAAAGGTTATGTGTCTCGTTGAAGGCAGTGTGCACCTGTCGATGATGCTGTTAGCAGGGGCGTGTAGCGTTTACTATTTGCGTCATGCAGTGGCGCAGCGCGCTCGTGCTAATAATCACAGGAGCCAGCGGATTAGTTTTACACGTGGCTCCGACTGACTAGCCGAGGCCCCGCCTTTATTATTTATACCCGCGAACGTCTGACGTCGCACGTCAGCGGTCGCTCGTTCTGATCACGCGGGTGCGCGCGGACGCCACCTCATTGTCAGAAAACTACATTCCTTCCAACCTTTATTAAGCACCAAATTTTTTTTAATACTAAGCTTTCAACAAAATGACGATGAAACAGTTACCAGTCTCAGTCCTTGATGGTTACACCGGATAGTCTGCCAGCTGCGACGATGGCGCCGGATTTGTTCGTAGGCTGTACCGGCCTTGTCCACCTCGGAATCCAGCCCCATGCGGGGATCTGCTCTCGGGGTGAGGGGGAGAGAGGCTGATCACCCCTGGGGGATGCTGGCAAGGATTGATTACATTGGTCCATCAGGTTTTCATCATCGGGCAGGGACTGGTCTGTGTCCAGGGCTTCTGACGGTTGGCTCAGGGGCATTCCTTCCGACTCGGGCCCGGGCCCCCTCGGAGTCCTGGGATACACTTTGTTGAAGAAAGATACGTCTCTCGTGACAGTTTCTGCTCCTCTTTGAGCGGTCACCATCGTGCCGGTCCGGCGTGTGACAGTCCATGGCCGGTGCTCGAAAGGAAGTCTAAACTTGCTTCCAGGATATCGATCCTTGACATACACTTGATCTTGCAATTGGATGGTGGATTCTTTGGCTCCTCTCCGCTTGCTGATTTGGTCGTTTGAGCGAGTTCGATTGGCTAAGGTCTTTTTTCCGCTGGCCGGCCTGGGAACCCAGGTTGCGTGGTGAGGAAGTGTGTCACTCAGAGTTCGGCCCATGGTCGCCGTTCCCGGCGCGGCCTCTGTGGTGAGGTGAGGGGTCATCCGATACTCCCTAAAAAAGCTATAGATCGCCCTTTCCAAGGGGGATCCGTCGGCCACTGCGATGCTTATTGTCTTGTTGAGGGTACGCATGGACCTTTCCACTTCCCCATTTGCTTGGGGCCAGCGTGGGGTGATCTTTCAATGGTGAATTCCCCATCCTCTCAGATATTCTGTAAATTCTTGCCCCTGGAAGGGGGGTCCATTGTCTGTTTTTACCACCTCGAAAATGCCATGGGTGGCAATGGTCTTTTCAAATTTCGCAATCACCTCACTTGCTGTCTGGCTTCCCACAATTTCCACCTCCGGATACTTGGTGAAGTCATCGATTATGACTAGGGCATAGCGTCCGTCCGGGAGATGCCCAAAATCCGCACTCACACACTCCCACGGTCTCTTGGGATTTTCTTCCGTGACCACGGGGTGGGGTCGGTCTGCTTGCCCTGCCACTTGACACCAGTTGCATGCTCTCACTGCTTGTTCGACCATGGCGTCCATGCCGGGGAACCAGACTTTGGCCCTCAGTCTGCTCTTAGTTTTCACCATGCCTTGATGCCCTCGGTGTGCTAAGTCTACTGCTTGCTGGGTGAGGCTCGTCGGCATCACTAGTCTGGGGCCTCGCAGGAGACATCCTTGGCCATCAACGGATAGCTCTCCTTTCACTCTTAGGACTGATTCCAGCGTCAGCTTGGCCTGGGGGGTCTTTCGGCTCAAAGACTCTTGGATGGCCTTCCAGTCTCCCGACCTGACTGCCTCCACGGCCGCTTGCAGGCATTCGTCCGCTCTTGAGGCCTCAATGATTGCTGCTAGGCTCATGGGGAGGGGTCGTGATCTCTCAGTCACTAGACGGACAAACTCTTCTGTGTCCTCCGTCTCTTCCTGTTCCTCTTTGGTTGCTTGCCGAGGATGCCTGGATAGATAGTCCGCCGGGTTCGTGGACCCTGGTTTATACTCCACCCTATAATCGTATCCTTGCAACTGGAGGATCCATTTCTCGATTCTGGGTGGCGGCTTTGAAGCCGATCCTTGGAATAGCGGTATGAGTGGCTTGTGGTCGGTGGACACCGTGAAGTGATGGCCATACACATATACATGGAAGTGCCTGCAGGCCCAATGAATGGCGATAGCCTCTCGCTCAATCTGCGAGTATCTTTGTTCTGTTTCGGTCAGGGACCGACTGGCGTAGGCGATGGGGGCCCACTCTCTGTTGTTTTGCAGTTGGGCCAGTACCGCTCCAAGTCCATACGGGCTGGTGTCTACGGCCACATTGGTGGGTTTTGCGGGATCGAAATACGACAAGGTGGTGTCTGCCGACAGGGCCGCTTTCGTTGCACTGAATGCTTGCTCTTGTTCAGGGCCCCACTGCCATGTGGATGTGGACTTTGTTAGTTCTCTAAGGGGTTTGGTCAGATTGGATAGATCGGGGATAAAACGCCCGCATAAGTTAACCATACCCAGAAAGCTCCGGGCTTCGGAAATGTTCGTTGGAGCGGGGGCCTCCTGGACGTCTTTCACCTTTTCGGGGTCCGGGGCTACCCCTTGATCAGAGAATGTATAGCCGAAGAAGCTGATTCGATTCTGTAGGAACTGGTACTTCTCCCTGTGCAGAGTGAGGCCTGATTCTTGGATCCTTTTAAGGACTCCTCTCAGTCTCTGGTGGTGTTCTTCCACTGTTGATGCGTAGATCAATAGATCATCGCTAACATTTAGCACTCCGGGGAGTCCGCTGAGGACTTCTCTTATGGTGTTCTGAAACACTTCAGCAGCACTGGAGATGCCGAAGTTTAGGCGCCGGTATCGTCTGAGGCCTACATGCTTGGAGAAAGTGGTGATGTACCTCGAGTCTGGGTGGAGTGGCAGTTGGTGATAGCCTGAGCGGAGGTCCATTTTGGAGAACCACTTGGCTCCGTTCAGCTCTCCCAGGATATCGTCGATGGTGGGCGTTAGGTGTCTTTCCCTTTTGACTGCGGCGTTGGGAAGGCGCATGTCCACGCAGATGCGGACTTGTCCGGGCTGTTTTGGCTTCCTGGCAATCACAATCGGGGATACCCATGGGGTTGGCCCGCTGACTTTCTCTATGATGCCTTGTCTTTCTAGGGCCTCCAGCTCCTCCTCGACCTTCTGCCTTAGATGGAACGCAATTCGCCTGTGTCGCAACGCCACTGGCTGCACCGACGGATCAATATGCAGGGATACTTCTTTTCCTTTCAAACACCCGATTCCTTTAAACACTTCCCCAAACTCTTCCATGATGGTTTCCAACTCTTCCTCTAGTACTGCCATGGCAAACGATATTAGTTTCAGTTCTTCGGCCGATTGCCCGCTCAACAGCATGCCGCTGCCTTCTTTTGTGACGTAAATGTTGGTGCCTATTTTCGTCTCTCCGTGCTCCACGTTGGTTTTGAAGCACCCGATGAGTGGGATGGGCGTCTTTTGGCCATACGCGAACACACGGATCTTCGCTTCTTGCAGCGGAGGCTTAGTGCGGCGTTGGTTGTAGACATTGGCCGCCATTAGCTCAATGGACGCCCAAGTATCGATGGTCGCTTTTACCTCCTGTTGGTGGATCATGATGCGACATTTGGGCAGGCGTCGCTTTTTTCTTTGCGGCTGGTTGATCGCGAATGCATAGTGTACCGGGTACTCTCCGGCGTCCTCGTCTATGTCTTCGCTATCAGGCTCCTCTCGCATTGCTTGTGCAGCCTCCTTCTTGGCCTTGGTGGAGGTGGATCTGCATACGGCTGCGAAGTGGTTTAGCCATCCGCATGCACTGCATTTCTTCCCACGTGCCGGGCAATCTTGCATGCGGTGAGGCTGGCCACCGCAGTACCCGCATTCCTTCTTTTTAGCTTCCGGTTGTCTCCTTCCTCCGGTTTGCCTCACTTTGGGCCTTACTACGTTCACTTTCTCCACCACGTGGGCCTGTTCCGTTTTGATGGGGCGATGTAATGCCGCTTCCATTGCGACGCCCTCGCCAGCGACAGTTCTTTTGATTGGCCGAATGTGAGGATGTCTGCCAGCGGCTTACCGTCTTCCTGGAGGATGGCGACTCGGAGTTTGGAGGAGTAGCACCCTTGGATTATTTGTCCTCGGATCTCTTCCTGCTCGTCGCGAAATCGGCACGTGCTGGCTAGCTCTTTCAAAAACCACAGTTGATGGACAGAATGTAGAACAATGTCTTACATTCACCCCAGTACAAAGATCTGGGCCTAAATCCATAGTTTTTTTGCACTCCACACCACCCTAGGTCAGACAATGGCTATATGCAAATCAGCCTTGATCCTGTGCCTCATGGGAACAGTCCAGCCCGAACTACCAAGCCATGTCTTTCCTAAACTGGAATCAAGCATCCAAGGACTGGTTTCTGGCTATCAGCCTTCTTCAGCCTGGATAGCTTGACTCCAATGATGTGGAGAGCCTGGGACTCATGTCTGAGCATACCCAGCCCACTCGAGGTGAAAATTGCAAAAGCCACAGTTGATGGACAGAATGTAGAACAATGTCTTACATTCACCCCAGTACAAAGATCTGGGCCTAAATCCATCGTTTTTTGCACTCCACACCACCCTAGGTCAGACAATGGCTATATGCAAATCAGCCTTGACCCTGTGCCTCATGGGAACAGTCCAGCTCGAACTACCAAGCCATGTCTTTCCTTGACCGGAATCAAGCATCCAAGGACCAGTTTCTGGCTATCAGCCTTCTTCAGCCTAGATAGCTTGACTCCAGTGATGTGGAGAGCCTGGGACTCATGTCTGAGCATACCCAGCCCACTCGGGGTGAAAATTGCAAAAACCACAGTTGATGGACAGAATGTAGAACAATATCTTACATTCACCCCAGTACAAAGATCTGGGCCTAAATCCATCGTTTTTTTGCACTCCACACCACCCTAGGTCAGACAATGGCTATATGCAAATCAGCCTTGACCCTGTGCCTCATGGGAACAGTCCGGCCCGAACTACCAAGCCAGGTCTTTCCTAGACCGGAATCAAGCATCCAAGGACCGGTTTCTGGCTATCAGCCTTCTTCACCCTGGATAGCTTGACTCCAGTGATGTGGAGAGCCTGGGATTCATGTCTGAGCATACCCAGCCCACTCGGGGTGAAAATTGCAAAAACCACATTTGATGGACAGAATACAGAACAATGTATTACATTCACCCCAGTACAAAGATCTTGGCCTAAATCCATCGTTTTTGTGCACTCCACACCACCCTAGGTCAGACAATGGCTGTATGCAAATCAGCCTTGACCCTGTGCCTCATGGGAACAGTCCAGCCCGAACTACCAAGCCATGTCTTTCCTAGACCGGAATCAAGCATCTAAGGACCGGTTTCTGGCTATCAGCCTTCTTCAGCCTGGATAGCTTGACTCCAGTGATGTGGAGAGCCTGGGACTCATGTCTGAGCATACCCAGCCCACTCGGGGTGAAAATTGCACAAACCACAGTTGATGGACAGAATGTAGAACAATGTCTTACATTCACCCCAGTACAAAGATCTGGGCCTAAATCCATCGTTTTTTTGCACTCCACACCACCCTAGGTCAGACAATGGCTATATGCAAATCAGCCTTGACCCTGTGCCTCATGGGAACAGTCCAGCCCGAACTACCAAGCCATGTCTTTCCTAGACCGGAATCAAGCATCCAAGGACCGGTTTCTGGCTATCAGCCTTCTTCAGCCTGGATAGCTTGACTCCAGTGATGTGGAGAGCCTGGGACTCATGTCTGAGCATACCCAGCCCACTCGGGGTGAAAATTGCAAAAACCACAGTTGATGGACAGAATGTAGAACAATGTCTTACATTCACCCCAGTACAAAGATCTGGGCCTAAATCCATTGTTTGCTTTTTTGCTCACTGCACCATCAGGATTCAAGCAAGCCGGGCCGAAGACGGCTGTAATGCCAGAAACCGGTCCCCGGAAGCTTGTTTCCTTTCCAGTAAAAGAATTGGCTTGGTAGTTTGGTCTGCCCTGTCCCCATGATGCACTGGGCCAGGGACAGACTAATTTGCATGTAGCCAGGTTCTGAGCTGGGATGGTGCAGTGAGCTAAAAAACGGTGATGGATTAAGCCCTGATCTGCTGACTGGGTAGTAGTATTCTGCTTAATTCAGATACTCTGTCCATCACCACCCCCCTTTTCTGAATCGGCTAGCTCTTTCAGGCGGCCATGGAACGCGTCTAAGGACTCTTCGGCTTCCTGCATGGCTTGGCGAAAAATGAATTTCTCGTAGTCTCTGTTTGCCATGGGCTCAAAGTGGGCATTTAAGGCGGTTAGTAGGGTGTGATAAGTTTTCGGAGTTGCTTCCACGAGGGTGTTGTATATTCGGTGGATGTCTTTGCCACCTAGGTGTAGTAAAAGTGCTCTGCGCCTTTCTCTAGATATCCCGGCCCCCTCAAAGTATATTTGGAGGCGATCAGTCCAGTCCCTCCAGCGTAGGGCTAGGGACGATGGGGAACCGTCGACGACGAATGGCTCAAGGGCTGGGATTGACGCCATGTTGGCACGTGCACTGCGTGCTGCTTAGGCTGTGTACCGTCCCTACACTTTCTGGGCAAACGTTGAGAGTCAACGCTCCTCGATCCACAGGGTGCAGCAATCAAGCTATCATCCACTGCAGGGTGGCCAGGTCGAGGTCATCAGCCCCAGCATGCGGTGCAGGCACTATAGTCCAGCGTGGGTTAACCACCTGGCCCAGGAGGGCAAGCGGGGCGCTGTTCCACCTGTAGGCAGTCCGTGAGCCCTTGGGAACATACCTTCGACCCTCAGGACGGCGACTGCAGGCTCAGGCGGGCCTACCAGAGGGCTCCGAACTCGGTGGACTCAGCGACAGGCTTCCGTGGGTCAGGCATAGAAAAAGGGTATGCGTCCCTGCTCGGGGATTCAACTCGATACCCTCGTCGCCAGTGTAGCGTTTACTATTTGCGTCATGCAGTGGCGCAGCGCGCTCACGCTAATAATCACAGGAGCAAGCGGATTAGTTTTACACGTGGCTCCGACTGACTAGCCGAGGCCCCGCCTTTATTATTTATACCCGCGAACGTCTGACGTCGCACGTCAGCGTTCGCTCGTTCTGATCACGTGGGTGCGCGCGGATGCCACCTCATTGTCAGAACACTACAGGGCGCACTACGCTGGCGTTATGCATCTTGCACAGCCTACCAAATAGATAGGATTTTGACTCTTCCTCCCAAGCGAACATGTTTACCCGCTAAATCCCCCTGCATTGCCTGTGTCTGCTGTTCAAATCAATAGAGAAGGCAGCATTGAGATCGCAGGGCTTGTGCTCGTGGTGGTCTTGCAGCTTGGGTTCCTTCCCTGGGCACAGTTTACAACCTACCAAGCAAATAATCTAAGTTCCCACCCTGGAATCACAGTGGTGATCAGCTGCAGTCCATGCAGGTAACAGCAGTGGGGCGGTGGTGTTGAATGAGGGGGGGATTTCGAGGGCCGATGCTGAGGGAAATTAAATAAATAATTATTTTCCCTCAGCATCGTCCCTCGAAATCCCGCTTCACGTGGCCCCACCGCTCTTACCTGCACGGACCGTGGCTGGTGGTGACGCTTTCATGCAGGTGGCTGTAAGTCTTCTTGTGTTTCTTGTATGTTTCAGCAATAATGCAGGTTAGGTTCTTCCAGCACTTGAATACTTCATGGTATTGATTGAGGTGGCATCCAGTCACCTGTGATGGGGACATAACCAGGACTCAGAGCCTTCCCATGACACACCAAGGCAGGTCTGTCCATTTAGCCAAGCGGCAGCATCAATTCACCAAGCCGGACTCTGTCACAGCTCCTCTCCTTCAAAGCAGCTTCTTCTTGTGCGATGGCACCTCTAGCACCCTTCCTAAGCAGTTCATCACCCCAACCTGGAACTTTGAAGAGACGTCGGATCTCCATTGGTGTGGGACCGCAGGCCTCAGGTCAGGAAATCTTGACTGGAAATTTCTGTCCCATCTTTATGCCCAATCTGCAAACGGATTTTGTGTATTCCATCTAATCAATTCTGTGGCCACTACTGGGCAGTTCTACACATATCATCTCATGTTAATGACGTGTAAGCCTGCCAGCCTTACACGTCATTTCTGCAAGCATGGGTCGTTGCGGTCACATACCCAACGAGAGAGACATGTTTTAGATGATTACTCATGTGTTGCATTAATTCGTATTTAGTATTGAAATTACTTTTTTTTCCAATGTCATCCTTTTCCTTAAACTTTTTTCATAAACTTGTCGAATTTATTGCGTTATTTTATTGACTTTCAAAGGTACACTTTAAAACATTGGTACATTTTGCTCATTTTATGGTCTGAATATATGAATGAGATGAGGTAATTGGCATCTTTACATTCAAATGAACTGAGAAATATTCTTCCAAGTTTTTTTGTCAATATCATGAGATGAACGCAATGGTTACATTTCATTTGAATTTCTCTGACATTTTCCTAAGGTTTTAAAAATTGATCAGCTGTTGCGCCTAATAAATGTTATTAACATAACATAAGATAACCATGCCTGATTTGAATTGTAATGCAAATTAAGCTCTCCTTTTCAGTTTTGTTCTCCTGAGGTGCGGATCATTTTTGAGCGGCATTGCTGTGTGCAGCAACCTATGCTTTGGGATGTACGAATAAGAAATCAGAGACAGAGAGAGAGAGAGAGAGAGAGAGAGAGAGAGAGAGAGAAAAAGGAAGAGAGCTAGGGGGGAGATGGACAATGAGACAGTGAGAGAGAGGGGGAGAGAATATTTTTGCACACATTGGGTGACACAAATTATATTCCTCCCATCGCAATGTGCGCTTAAATAATGTTCTGAACTATGAGAAGAGCACTATAGCCAGTTCATAAAGATTCAGAGGCCCCATTCAGCCCACATCCACTTAATATATGTGAGATCTGTGAGACTCAGGGGCCCCTGTTCACATTCTGCAGGGGGTGGGGGCATGATCTTGAGTGATGACAATACATTGGATAATTCCTTTTGACTTTAAATCCCACTGTTTAAACACCTCTGATCTGAGACATTTTACTTCTATTCTCTCCAAAACAGATATAATCTTTAATGCCTTAACTGCTGAGGCGTTTCCTCTCTAGTGCTGAGTCCTTTTTGAGGCAGTCCATAACATTTTTTCCACATAAGGTATCCTTGCCAAACTGGTGTCCTTTTTTTCCAAATTCCTGAGATTTCTAAAGTTACCAAGGGTTTGTGGGTTAACCCTGAGGAGAATGGGAAAAAGGCCAACAAATTAGCTAAAATTAGGAATTTTGGGGAAAAATGGGATAAAAGTGCTTCAGAAAAAAGTGTGTGTTGTTTTACCTAAAAATGGCATCAAGAAATGCTTTGCTGTACTAAAGTCACTATCTTCCCAGGCTTCATGAATATGTAGAGCTAAATCAAAAAACGTAATCTATTACCACAGTGTGAAACCCATGGATGATCTAGGAGAGCTAGAGATTTCTGAAAAGAGACAAAATGTTAAATTTAGCAACGGGTCAGCTGTGTAGATTCCTCAATGTGTTCCCAAAAGAAACTAAGGCCTTCATTTTGATGCCGGTCGGACAATATCGTACCTGGATAGAGTCCGGCCGACATGTAGTCGGCCGCTCCACCCCCCTTATTATGATCTGACCGCCATGAAGGCAATTGGAAACATGCATTTTTCAATTGTGGCTTGTGCTGTGGCCTGGAAAAAGGGCCTCAGCACGAGCCACAATTGAATAAGTCATGTTTACAAGCATCCCTGCACCGTGTGCCAGGCACCACACAGTGCCTGGCACAGGGTGTTGTGGTGTTTGAGGGTAGAACCATGTGCGCCCCCTGGGCCCCATAGCGGAGGCCCAGGGAAGACAGGACGCTATAAAAAGGCATAGGGAAATGGGCATTAAAATCCCATTTTAGGGATCACGGTCCCACCGCTGCTCTGGCGGGCTCCTTGAGTCGGCCGGAAAAGCAGCGATTGGTCCCTCCACCCAAAGCATCTGACCGCTGAATCATTATCTGGTGGTCGGACCACTTCAGTAGATGTCGGTGGGTCCGACACCAACAACCTATTGCTGGCGGGCCCAATGAGGTCCTAGCTGTTGAACTAAAGAATGATTGAGTAGGGAAAAACAGCAATTTGTGACAAAATTTTCATCTGGAACTTTTGGTCATGGTGGCCAATTTACTAAAGCAATATACCATTACATCCGCTACACCCTTCTGGTTAAGGAGATATATGGGGTTTGTAGGTTCTCCAAGAACCTGAAGTGCATTGAGCCAATAACTGAGCTGCACTGTACAATGATTTCTCACTGTGGACAGAGTGTAGAGCCATTTATAGTGTGAAATATGTAGAGTGAAAAATGGGTATCAAGGAAAACTATGTATTTCTGAAATGGGCACAAGATATAAAATTTAGGAGTAGTGGTTATCTGTTCATCGCTGGTTTTTGGGCATCCATGCTAGCATGTGATACAGAGGGCATTTTTCTAAATTTCATCTTTCTAACACAGTGGCTTGCATTTGGAAGGCACACATGAAGCAAAATCCAATTGGTGATAGCACATGTTCTACTATTCTATGTTGCAACATGTCTTCCACTAACAATGGTGCCTCACTTGTGTCGGTAGGCCTAGCACCCACAACAGGAAATAAGCCAGAATGCAACATGGCCACATCACATTTCTCCACTCAAAACTGACCCTTTTTCCAAAGTGGGTGGCTGTGGTTTTGGGCCCTAGCTCAGCTTGCACCTGGAGAAACCTATTAACCTTCACATTTCTGAAAACCAGACACATAGGGCAATTCAGGAAGGGGTGAGTTGTGTGGCTCTAATGAGTTTTTTTTACCCAAAAGCCTTGCGGGGAATGAGATTTTGATATCAATTTATGATTATGATCAATTTAATAACTTATCTCATTCGTCAATTTCGGATCGAGTTTTATCTGTCATTGAGTAAAAGACAACCCCCGCATAGGTTAGACAAACCCCATTAACTGACGCCACTCGGAAGAACCACTTACAACTGATAAAGTTTAAAAGTTTTATATGAAGTTAATTTGAATGCAAGTACAATCCACTCAGGATAACCTCAAAGTATACAAAATACAAAATCAGTTACAATATCAGCAATTAAACTTCGATGTGAAGTGGTTCCTTCTGCGTCATCTGCAGTAAGATAAAAATAATCAAGTTAAAACTGTCCCTACTCTATGCTATGTGACATCCCTACTTCGCAAGTTTCTTCCCTAAAAAGGTGTCAGCAGTTTGACTCCCAAAGAAGTTCAAACTCTCTTAGCCTCTAAAGGAATTTAAATTTTAGAAGCAGTACCCTCTCTGCCTACCCATCCGCTCTCTAAGGGTCCTCGGCCTACTGCTCCCTTGCGCTCTGATCTCTCAGCGCATCTGCTCAAGGCATCTACCCTTCGCCCTTCTCTCTCTGAGCTCCCTGCTGGGCTATTCGCTCGCCTTCGCTATCTTATCCCCGGGGTGCTGTCCCTAAAATACACAATCACAGTGTGGGTGGAACGCCCCTTGACGCCCACCACGGACTTTCCCCGATGATGTCAACTTCTTGCTTCTTCCATTGGTCCACTCCTTGCGTCGTTCATTAAGTTGACCCTTCTCCTTAGATGTCATCTTCATCATCTCGCTGGCTACCTTCATTGACACTTTTAGCGCAAAAAGTCAAATGACCTTAGACAAGACTTTAACTCCATTTCGCTTAACTTGACCCTTCTAGGTCCTGTGAATGGTCTTGTCAAAACACAGTTCAAGATTCTGAGTGTCTCTCCTCACGTACGAGCAATAAGCTCCGTCCGGCATTGTCACCTTAAATCTAACAAGTGCTAGACTTCTTGGCTCTCACGTCCACATCAAGCTATTTACGACTTTTACAAGCCCATTAAATTACATACATTTGACTAAGCTCCTGCGAACTCTTGGTCAGTCAGGTTATAATCACAAATGACCTAACTCTTCTAACATTCCTACAAAAACCCCTCTACACAGTGTAACCTTTAACATACATTTATATATTCGTATTTTTAGCAAAGTCTTAGTTATGCTTGAACACATTTTACCTAGAATATAAACTACGTAGAGTATAACTTTTATATTCTCACTGGTTACATCGTTATATAAGTTCTCTGCACATTTCTCCACGTTACATTTCCCTACGTTTTTCTCTCATGTTACTCCATTTGAAAGTTATACACGTACATGTATTCTACTTTGCACGTTCTAAATTTCATAAGCATTTCTACACATTTCTATGTCTACCCATCATGTATACGGGCCTTCTAAATCTAATGCATGTTTAACATGTGAATACATTTACATTTCCTATACCATGTTATCACATTAGTTGACCTTTATGCTTATTATCGTCAACTTTACATTACGATATGTGTTTCATTTCTACGTTTATAACATATGCATCTAAATATGGCTACTATATACTTTATATTCAAATTGCGCTCTCTCAGTTCCCCCCTTTGATGACTTTTAGGAGTCATCACTAAAAGCAATTTGAATACAACCTTTTATACAGAACTAGTTACCTCATTTCCTCTTTTTATCGATTCGAGTGCTCTCAGACTTTTATACTGTTGATCTTGTAACATAGCTAATCTCCTTTCTTGATCTCTCATCGATCTTCGTAATTGGTTCGACCTATACCATTTATATAACTTTACTAATCCTAATAATGTAATTATGCAAATTAATACTATTAATACAGGCTTTAATATGTACCATATTATACTTTTGCCAAGATTAGCAAACCATCTTCCAACCTTTCCCACTCCATGACCAACCTTTTCCCAAACATTTATCTTTGCTAAATCTTCGATCTCCTGATGAATCTGTGTAATGTTCCGTATGACTTTCTCAAGTGGTTTTGAATTATCAGGAATATAAGTACAACATTCCTGAACCTTCAAAGCTTTACAAACTCCGCCTTCTTTTGCTAGTATTACATCTAGAGCAAGTCTGTTCTGAAGAACCATTGCTCTGATCGACTGCATCTCACCTTCTACTAGCATTAATGACCTTGCAGTACTGGCAGACAATCTATCCACTACTGTCGCTAACCTCCTAATCTTAACATCGTTGAGGATCAAGCCTAACAATGGAAACATCGCTCCAAATACATCACCTACTACCTCTGCGTCTCCTACTTCCCTTTTCGTTCTCATTGAAGCCTTTCCTTCTATGATCGCTAAATCCTTTGCATGATATATTTTGGGGAAGACAATTGCCAAGTAACACGAACCATACCAATTGTCTGGTAGTTTTACATAGGCATTTCTCCCACATACAAAATACACATTCGGAATAGCTTGCATCCCTTTCATAAAATCTTTCGTGTAGTACTCCAGTTTAAAAGAGTGCTCGCAACTAACTTCACCTACAAATTCACTCTCATAATATGTCTTGCTTCGAGTTAAACATAACTTTCCTCTCTGCGTTCTATCCAATGCTATCGGACCATTGCTACCTTTCTTTTTATGTGCCTTCTCTTCTTCTGTCCAATCTGTTTTCCATTGTCCTGACATTTTTAGAATCTTCTGCCTTCTGTATCGGTCATCTACTTGTGCAATAAACCTTTTCTCTACCTCTGACACTTTGCAAGTCAGATTATTTCTACGTGCATATGATGTATCTAATGTATCCCAAGGAAGAAAGAATTTAGCCAGTCTATCCTCCTTTTTGTAATAGTCCCACTTATTCATTTGCTTATAATTCGGAACTTCAGGCAGTACCGAATCATAATTTGAAAAGTAGTACTCAAATCCTTCTCTACCATAAAATATGCTAAGCAGTAAACTACATGTTATCCCATAAGTCAATGGGAGATGATGATATCTAATGCCTTCGTCTACAGAAGCCGGTAATTGCATACAAACATAGCAATCCTTGGCCTCCATGGCATCGATATATTCGTATAACAGTTTAGCGTATGCGTTTGACCTAAAATTTCCCTGTGACCCGTCTACGTGCAATCTACGAGCTTCATCTGTAAGTAACGCCTTTTCACGTACAACATTGCTCCCTTCGTTCTTCCCCACAAGAGCAGGTTTCAAAGTCGTTACAGTTTTTACATTTGCTATTTCTTTATCGTTCTCATGTCCTATTATGTAAGATATTGTCACTACTGTAATTATGAGAAATATCACTACTGCTATAAGTGTACCTACTATACATCTAGCTTTTCGGTTTGGGTTTCCGTTCTCCATGTTATCAAACAGCGTACCTCGTTCTCTAGCGAAACTTCTCTTTTCCAGTCTTTGGTTGCTTGTTTGCTTTCTCAATCCTTTAAAGTGCTTTTTATCAACAAAGTCTCTTTCTCACAAAAATTGTCATTTCTCTTTTTAGCAGCAGACAACCCTAGCCCTTCTCCGTCCTCTAAATGTAATCCCTATTTTTATTCTTCTTTCCACTCGGCGCTAGGTTATCTTCTTCTTTATAACTTATATACGACAGTCTTTATGTATCTACAATTATTCTCGTACCTGCAGCTCTTGCAACAAATTCCAACAACTCAAACCGAATGACTTTATCTTCTTCCTCTGATATTTGATGACCAAATGTTGGAAATTGTAATCTGTTCAATACTAAATCTGTAATCCGACTCAAGTATGGGGGTATGGGAAGTGTGAAAGTCCGTAACCCCTCAGTCTCGAGTCCAGGCGTCAACATCCATATCTCCACTGCCACAAATGGATCGAGATCGATTACCTTCACGCTCTTCACTCTCCCAGATTTCTGTCCCCAAGACATCTGCTAGATAAGTCCACTCTGGGGTGGCGTACCTTCTGCAGGGCACACGTACCCTTCTCGATCTTCGTGGACTCTCAGTTCCTGAGTCTGTCGTTTCTTCCTCCTGATCCGATTCTTCAGCGATCGGGACAAGTGTTCTTTCTTTCTTTTCTTCCGAACTTGGCCTTTTACTTCTCTCCGGCCAACTGGCTTCGTCACTCCTTGTCTTTCTGCTCCTTGTTCTAGGACCTGTCTCTTGGTCACTCTCAGTCTGCTCGATATCTGTGTCGGATTCCCAATTACTTTCTTCTCCTGAGGCGACTTCGGTCCCACTAGTGTCCTGACCTTCGTCGTCCTGTTCCAACACAGTTTCAGTTTCTTCGATCACCTCCACAGCTTGGTTTTTCCCCTCTATGGCTTCTCCGCTTCCCGTCGGATTTTCATCCGCGAGAGGAGCTGTTTCTTCTGGAGGTGTTGGCACTCTTCGGGTGTGTGAGGCATGTATCCAGTTCGGCAGACCTCCACACTTAACTGCGGTATTCGTTACAAGTATGACTTGAAACGGTCCTCTCCAGCGCACGTCTAAGCAGTTCTTCCTGACATGCTTCTTCACCAGGACCCAGTCTCCCGGACTCAGGTCATGGCACAAGTCTTGTGCTGATGGAACCTCTGCAGCCTGGACCTGGAGGGACACAGAATTAACGGCATCAGATAGTCCCTTGCAGTAGTCCAAGATCAAATCGTCTGTGATGTTCACTAGCGCTGCAGTCGGAACCGATGGCAATCTCATAGCTCTCCCCATTAGCACTTCGTGTGGAGAGAGACCTGTTCTTCTATCAGGTGTGCTACGTATGCTCATAAGAACCACTGGAAGTGCGTCTGGCCAACTCAGGGATGTCGACGAACAAACTTTAGCCAGTCTGGACTTGATGGTACTGTTAATTTGTTCTACAATCCCTGAAGCTTCTGGTCGATAGCTGCAGTGTAACTTCTGATCAATATTCAAAGCGGAACATAGCATCTTCACCACTTCGCTATTAAAATGAGTTCCTCTGTCCGATTCCAAAGAGGATGGCACCCCAAACCTCGGTATCAACTCTCTAAGCAACCATTTTGCTACTGTAAGTGTATCGCACCTACGTGTAGGGTAAGCCTCAACCCATCTAGAAAATATGCAGACAATCACTAAAACGTATCTAAGTCTGTTGCATGGAGGCATTTCTATAAAGTCAAGCTGCATCCTATTGAAAGGCCCCCCAGACCTCCCAATGTGACTCAATGTAACTGGTGTTCTCTTACCCACGTTTAGTTGTTGACAGATCGCACATCGCTGACACACTGCTTCTGCCGCTACTCTAAACTTAGGGTTGAACCATGTTTGTCTGAATACTCTCACCATAGCATCTCTACCTATGTGTGCTGATCCATGCAATTTCCTTGCCATTGGACTAACAAGTTCATTTGGTAAAACTGCCCTTCCGTCGGCAGAAACCCAAAAATTCATCTCGCTTTTTACACACCCTGCTGTTTCCCAGCTCCTTTTCTCATCATCTGGTGCATTTTCCTGTACAGCTCTTAACTCATCCCACGTATCTACAGTATCTAGCAACATGGTCAATTCAGTTCTTTCCTGGACTCCCCCCACCTTGACATCAGTGTGAGAATATCCCTGCTCCGCGCAATAGCGCGCTACTTCGTCCGCATAGCGGTTTCCTTGTGACACAAAATCAAGATTCTTTGTATGTGCCACACATTTGACCACTGCTATGGCCATAGGTTTTTGCAAAGCCTCTAACAGAAGTCTCACGAATTCTCCGTTCCTAATGGGAGAACCCGAGGAGGTCATGTAACCTCTTTGAGACCATAACTGCCCGTAATCGTGAACTACCCCGAAACCATACTGGCTATCGGTGTATATGGTGACTCGAAGTTTGTCGCCTGCTAAGCAAGCACGAGTCAAAGCAACAATTTCAGCTACCTGTGCGGAGTGTACTCCTTCCAGGCAGGCGGCTTCTATGACTCTGGTAATCATGCATACTGCATAAGCTGCTCTCAGCTGACCGACATCGTTTCTTACGCATGAACCATCAACGAAGAAAATTTCGTCTGGGTCTGTCAATGGCTCATCTACGATATCAGGTCTCGGTTTGGTACATAGTTCAGTCACATCGAGGCAGTCATGATCTGTACAATTTTCATCATCCACTTCATTCGGAAGTGGCATCAAGGTTGCAGGATTCAAGACAGAGCATCTTTTTATGGTCACATTCTCGGCAGCCAGTATGACTTGTTCGTAGCGTGTGAGCCTGCTATTCGTCAGATGCTGAGTCTTCGTCCTGGTCATTAACAATTCCACAGAATGCGGTACATACACCACTAACTGGTGTCCCATCACCACGCTCTCTGATCTCTCAATGCTGACACCCGTTGCAGCTACGGATTTGAGACATCCGGGCAACGCTGCGGCTACTGGATCTAATGTAGCCGAAAAATACGCCACTGGCCTGCGCGCATCTCCGTGGATCTGAGCCAAAACCGCTAAAGCGCATCCCTCTCTCTCGCAGCAGTAAAGCAAAAAAGGTTTAGTGTAATCTGGCATTCCCAAAGCCGGGGCGCGACATAAGTCCTCCCTCAACTGCAAAAATGCCATCAAACAATCTTTGTCCCATGGTACCGGATCACTTACTCCTTTGTGCGTCAGTTGTAATAACGGTTTAGCCTTCAGTGAAAAGTTTACTATCCACTGTCGACAATAACCGACCATGCCCAGAAACATCCTGACTTCTCTTTGTGTTGTGGGCGCGTTCATTTTCATAATCGCCTCTATTCTGTCTGGAGACACCTTCCGCTTTCCCTTTTCAATCCTATGGCCCAAGTATTGCACTTCAGTTTTACAATATTGCAACTTACTTGGAGACACCTTGTGTCCGTTCTCGGCCAAGTGATTTAGCAAGGTTATAGTGTCTTCCCTGCAAGCTTCCTCAGTTTCTGACGCAACTAGGAGGTCGTCTATGTACTGGACTAGAACCGAATTCTTGGGCAGTACTAGACTTTCAAGGTTTCGTTTTAATAACTGGTTAAAGATCGATGGGCTTTCTGTATACCCCTGAGGGATACGACACCATGTTAAGACGCGATCTTCCAGCTTAAAAGCGAAAAGATACTGGCTCTCTTCATCTAAAGGTATCGAAAAGAAAGCCTGGCACAAATCTATCACTGTAAACCATTCAGCTTGGAACGGTATCTGAAATAATATCACTGATGGATTCGGTACCACTGGACAACATGAAACAACAATATTATTAATCTTCCGAAGATCCTGCACTATTCTGTATTTTCCACTAGGCTTCTGCAAACCCATAATCGGGGAGTTACATGGACTACCCACGATCTCCTTCAGTATTCCTTGTTTGATCATGGATTCGATCACAGGCTTTATTCCTGCAATCGTTTCTGGCGTTAGCTTATACTGTGGTGTTCTTGGGTACTCAGCGTGGGGTCTTACCAAGATCTTTACCGGTTCTACTCCTTTGATCAATCCTATTTCTTCCCCAGTAAAATCCCATACCTCAGCTGAGACTTTCTCCCTCAAGTCCTGTGGAAGCTCCTCCACTGTTAAGGTAGGATATAGTTCCACACACTCTCGTGAGTTTACGACTTTGAAATCAGCATCCTCGTCATTGGTCTGCACTTCTACTCCTTCTGGTGTGCAATGTATCGTGCAATTCAGTTTACACAGCAAATCTCTCCCTAGTAAGCACACAGGACTAGAATCGCAGATCACAAACTGATGTTCGTCACTGTAATTCCCTATCCTTACTGACACTGGTTCGGTCAGGGGATTCGTCATCCTTTTGTTCGCGACTCCTACCACCTGAACCATTTCTCCTGATATTGGCAGACCTGGGACTACCGCGGATCTCAACGTGGATCGAGTGGCCCCCGTATCCACCAAAAAGGTTGTAGGACATCCCGCTACTTCAGCCTCTACGTATGGTCCTCTCTGATCTACCTCCAGGGCGGCTCCTAGAGTACAATCTTCCTCCCTGTTCGCCAGCTGCCCTGTAAGTGGATCAACATAGTAGCATTCCTCTCCTCCTACAAACAATGGCATCTGTCTGTAGGTTTTCCCTCCGTTTGAGATGCGAGGTGGTTGAGGAAACGGGGCTCGAGGAGTCTGAGTCCCCCCTTTGACAAACTTGCCCTTCGGGACTGTGGCTCCCTTAACCATGTTGTTCTGAACCTCTTCCTCCTCCAGCTCTAATTCCCCTGACTCAACATTGTAAGGACACTCGCGTCGCCAGTGTCCCACCTCGTTACACTGATGGCATCTCGTCGTCTTTTTCAGTGTCGCGATATCCATTCTCGGTCTCGGTCTTTCTTCCTCATCTCTGCTCTGATTATTCTGTTTCTTCGCCTGCATTCCTGTTCCCTGCTGCCGTGGTTTATCCTTTCCAGCAGCTTGCATTTGCACTAGCATTAGCTTTTCCTTAAGCTTCTTTGCCTTAGAGTCTATCTCGTCACTACAGTACCTTGCATACCTCAGAATTTCATCTAAAGGTTTGTTCTGCCAACAGATCAGATGCTGTTGGATCATTAGGCATATTTCCGGTCTCAATCCGAGGACAAACTTTGAAACAAACTGTCCAATGTCCTTAGGATCCATTACATCTAACCCGCTGTACTGCTTGAATGCTTTCAATAATCTCTCATAGAACTCATGAACTGTTTCTTTCGGTTCCTGAGTAGTTCGATCTATCTTAACCCAGTCTATGTCTTGCACCGGCACTTTCTCTTTTAGCCATGTTATTACTCTCTCGTATTTTTCCATGACTCTAACTGATGGACCATTCGTCCGGGTATCTCTCGGAGGCTCACAATTAGGCCATTCGACACTAAGCTTGCACGCCGTCCACAAATCTCCGGGTACTACGATATCGAACAGTGTGTTCAAATCGATCCACAGTACCTTCGAGATCTTCACGAATCTTTCTACCTGTTTGTACCACTCGACGGGATTATCCCTAAGCTTTGGGAAGGAATTGGTAAATGCCGCCAAATCCCCCCTACTCCAGGGCACGTGAACGTAGCTTCCATTCGCGATTTCTCGCAAAGGGAAAGCTTCCATTCGCATCAAATCTGCGTCCTGGGACTTCCCAAGTGTACTCCGTCTGACAGAGCCCTTCTTGGACCATCTTTCCTCCCATCTATCCAGATCTTTCCATATTCTGATACTTAGGATCAATTCCCTTATGTGTACCTTCAGCGCGATCGTTCTACGCTCATCCAGATCCCGATCTGTGCAAGTTAGCCTATGGTTACTCTGTAAGGCCTTAGTTCGCGACAGGTCTACCATATACCTGTTTGCCAAATTAGATAGGTTCTCATGAGCTGACCTCGCCCTCCGAGTAATATCCTTGGATAAGAACAATATTTCGTCTGGTGTATACAAGTCTAATCTCTCTAGTGCCACTGTGCCATCAATCATTTCATCCAAGTCTGACTTCAAACTCATTACGTCAAGCCGGTTTGCTTTTATTTCAGCTTTCAGCATTTCTGTTCTGTGTTGTTCTCTCATATCCCTCTCACCTCCACTATGCGCCCTACGCCTGAGCACAGGTGAGTTATGAGGAGTCTTGCTTCCATTTCTCTGTTCCCACCTCTCTAGATCCCAAGCCTTTCCGTCTTCGCGTGGGGTGTGGTGGAATAATGCTCCGTCCCCCAACCCTACACTCCGTCTTTTCGGCTCGGTTTCTCCAGATACGAGATAGGATCCACCGTTCTGTTCTAACCCACTGTAACACGCTTGTTGTCTGGTGTCGCTTAATAAACGATAAGGTCCTTCACGGCCCTCCATGTTCCCGTGATCTCTTTCGTGATCACCGGATGAATGGCGAGACGTTTCTCGACTCCCTATGCTCTCCTGACACCGTCCACTATCGCCGGATGCATGTCGAGACGCTTCGCGACTCTCCATGTTTCCGTGATTCCAGTGTCTCACATCCTCACCTGGGGCATGGTGTGTGCACTTAAAGGTATTCCGGTACTCCTGTGTCCTACGTTCCCCTTCACTGAAGGTGACGCGAGGCACTTCGCCACACCCTGCGCTCCTGTCATCGCACCTTTGTCTATTGCCGCTAATGGTAGGACAAGTATCTCTTCTGCTTTCCTGACTTCCTCTCTCCCACTCGGGGCTGCTTTCGCCAGCTCCACAATGAGAGAGAATCCTGTTGTCCTCTTCTCTCCACTCAGGTCCCGTTTCTAAACTCCTACCCCGAGCCTCTTCGACAGTTTCCCATTCTTTCAAATATTCTCTTAACTCCTTAAAAGACTTCGGTTTAGGACCCCTCAAATCCATTGGCCCTCTTTGACCTCCCTGTTCTATCCTGGGACCCGTTGCAGAATCTAATGGGGTACTCCGACTCATCGGTGCTAGTATTTGCCTTTGGGGATTCATTGTGGCATTCCTATTCTCCACTTCTGCTCTTTCACTGTCCCATCGTGCCTGTTCCTCCTGCTGGACCCCTTCTGGGTTGTAGATTGACACAATAGGGCCTATGGTAACAGGAACTTGTAAAGCGTCTGGCATTTGGTACGACCTTGCGCATTGCGTCTCAGGAACCTTTTGGACCACAAATCTTCCCACTACTCTCTGTTCAGAACTAGTTTGGGGTATTTCCTCAGTCTTGTTAGCGTCCCACTCCGTTACTGGGATCGATTTATATTCCCCCCACCTAGCTCCGTCCGCTTACGGTAATATGGGACTCGCAAGTTCACCGCTGTATGGAGGTGGTTTATCTGTTAATAGCCTCTCTATCAGATCCTCCTCCGACTCGCTTTCCTCATCTTCCTGTTCTATAGGTTTCCTTTCTCCCGTAACTTCTAGCATCGGGTACAGTTTATCTGCTTCTATCTTCTGCACCCTCCATTTCTTAGCTTCCTCGTCCCATTTAGCATCCTGCACTGCCTTTACCGATCTTCTCACTCTTTCTTGGCGCCTTTTTACGCTCTTTTCGTGTGCTGTTCTAAACCATACACCAAGTGCTTCAAATTGTGTTGGCCTCGGTAGAGGTCTTGTTGAAAGCATTGTCGCTTTCAGCTGGTTCAACACATCTAGTTTAAATGTTCCGAATCTCGGAAACGCCAGTTCTTTATGCCCTTCAGTTAGCCTGTGCCACTCGGAAATCCACAGTATCGAATGTAAGCCTACATTCACTGCCATATAATACGCTGGTGTGCCTTCTGGTGGAGCTTCCTCTCCGGCATACAAGTTTCTTCTATTTCTCCTAAAGAGTGCTCTTAAACTCTTAAAACATTTCATTTTCGATAATCTACAATTTTCCTCTTACTCTTCCTTGTTTACGTCCCGATGACAACCAACCAATCCCTACGCGGCTCTCGCTAATCGGCCTATCTCAGCGCGACTCTACGCTGACCGACCAATCTCAGCGCGACTCTTCGCTGACGTCTGACAAACTACCCAATCTCAGCGCGGTTCTATGCTGACGTCACTCGTTCCCTCTTGCAGCAATTCTCCTTCTTTCTCAACTCGTCTCACGATTTCACATGCGTTTTCATTCATACACTGAAAAATGACTACTTCCGTCCAAGCGATCACTTTTCTCTGACTGTACGGCCACAGTCTAACTGTAATTGTCACCTCAACTGGCACAGCGTCTTTCCTCTTACGGTCGGACACTTGCCTCAACTGATAGGTTACTTACACACAGTAAACGTACGACCAGCGTCCGTTACTCATTCACTCACTCATACGCTCCCCCTATCATCGGTCTGTCGGGAAATCAATGGTACCTCATGACCCCCTTTCAATGGTAGACAAATTACTCTGGGTGTTCGATACACCCGAACCACTTAAGTCCTCTGGACATAAGATTTCATCCGGTTGCGCGCGCTCACAACCTTCCCTCAATCACACTACAGGCATTCAACTCCGCTTGACATTACAACACAGGAACAACATAAAACACCGCAATCTTACAACGCATGACCCTTATACTCACTCTCGATCGACTCTGCTGCTTTTCTCTTGACGCACCGTCAGCACCGTCTTCGGCTGCAATTCTTCTTCTGGTCGACGATGACTAGGGACCTTGGGGTAAACTAACCTGGCCTAGGTCGTCTTCCTCAAGAAGATAACCATCATACTCTGCTACCAACTGCGGGGAATGAGATTTTGATATCAATTTATGATTATGATCAATTTAATAACTTATCTCATTCGTCAATTTCGGATCGAGTTTTATCTGTCATTGAGTAAAAGACAACCCCCGCATAGGTTAGACAAACCCCATTAACTGACGCCACTCGGAAGAACCACTTACAACTGATAAAGTTTAAAAGTTTTATATGAAGTTAATTTGAATGCAAGTACAATCCACTCAGGATAACCTCAAAGTATACAAAATACAAAATCAGTTACAATATCAGCAATTAAACTTCGATGTGAAGTGGTTCCTTCTGCGTCATCTGCAGTAAGATAAAAATAATCAAGTTAAAACTGTCCCTACTCTATGCTATGTGACATCCCTACTTCGCAAGTTTCTTCCCTAAAAAGGTGTCAGCAGTTTGACTCCCAAAGAAGTTCAAACTCTCTTAGCCTCTAAAGGAATTTAAATTTTAGAAGCAGTACCCTCTCTGCCTACCCATCCGCTCTCTAAGGGTCCTCGGCCTACTGCTCCCTTGCGCTCTGATCTCTCAGCGCATCTGCTCAAGGCATCTACCCTTCGCCCTTCTCTCTCTGAGCTCCCTGCTGGGCTATTCGCTCGCCTTCGCTATCTTATCCCCGGGGTGCTGTCCCTAAAATACACAATCACCGTGTGGGTGGAACGCCCCTTGACGCCCACCACGGACTTTCCCCGATGATGTCAACTTCTTGCTTCTTCCATTGGTCCACTCCTTGCGTCGTTCATTAAGTTGACCCTTCTCCTTAGATGTCATCTTCATCATCTCGCTGGCTACCTTCATTGACACTTTTAGCGCAAAAAGTCAAATGACCTTAGACAAGACTTTAACTCCATTTCGCTTAACTTGACCCTTCTAGGTCCTGTGAATGGTCTTGTCAAAACACAGTTCAAGATTCTGAGTGTCTCTCCTCACGTACGAGCAATAAGCTCCGTCCGGCATTGTCACCTTAAATCTAACAAGTGCTAGACTTCTTGGCTCTCACGTCCACATCAAGCTATTTACGACTTTTACAAGCCCATTAAATTACATACATTTGACTAAGCTCCTGCGAACTCTTGGTCAGTCAGGTTATAATCACAAATGACCTAACTCTTCTAACATTCCTACAAAAACCCCTCTACACAGTGTAACCTTTAACATACATTTATATATTCGTATTTTTAGCAAAGTCTTAGTTATGCTTGAACACATTTTACCTAGAATATAAACTACGTAGAGTATAACTTTTATATTCTCACTGGTTACATCGTTATATAAGTTCTCTGCACATTTCTCCACGTTACATTTCCCTACGTTTTTCTCTCATGTTACTCCATTTGAAAGTTATACACGTACATGTATTCTACTTTGCACGTTCTAAATTTCATAAGCATTTCTACACATTTCTATGTCTACCCATCATGTATACGGGCCTTCTAAATCTAATGCATGTTTAACATGTGAATACATTTACATTTCCTATACCATGTTATCACATTAGTTGACCTTTATGCTTATCATCGTCAACTTTACATTACGATATGTGTTTCATTTCTACGTTTATAACATATGCATCTAAATATGGCTACTATATACTTTATATTCAAATTGCGCTCTCTCAGCCTCAAACTTTAGCTTAAAAAGCAAATTTCTGTAATGGCAAGTTCAGGAATTTGCAGGCAGCCACAAGCTTCCTTCCACTCAGTAGTCCCCCAAGTCTCCTGATAAAAATGGTATCACACTTGCGTGGGTAGGCCTAGTGCATCCAACAGGAAATGTCCCAAATTACATTTTTGACTCAAAACTGACCCTTTTTTTTTAAAGTGGGTAGCTGTGAATTGTGGGACCTAGTTCAGCTGGCACCTTGGGAAACTGTAGGGATGGAATGTTGGGCTTGCTGGTTCCCTTTGTGGAACCTGGAACGGTGGTTGGAAGGAGGTTCCGGGGAATCAGCAGTTAAGTGGAGGACAGATAGCAATAAATGTACCTGTGGTTTACTGCATGTCTGGACATCCTTTCAGTGGCAACGATTCTTGTCCAGTGGTGCCTCTGCTTCCACCATGCATCGAGCGACCTTTGTTGATTACTGGTGCTCCTGCCTGATTGGGACCGCAACACTGCCAGGTGGGTCCGATGTGCCTGTATTAATGGCAACTGTTGGAGATATGTTTGGCCGCACATTTCATCCATAAGGTTTTTTACAGGCAAATCGCTAGGCTTTATACTTAAAAGGGTAACCTGTACGAAGTCACACCCAGACACTGCACATGTCATTGTACATCATTGTGCATGTCCAGCAGCCATTTTGAATGGTTGGGAAGTTTCCCAGAGCAAGCACAATTGCCTACAGAAACACACTCATCGCGCGTACAATGTCAACCATCTTGGATAAGGATGAATCACCTACATCAATAAGTGTTGCTGAGGATTTTGCCAGTTAACCTACCTGCACTATATCTCGGTGACAGGCACACCAAACAGGAAATACATGATAAATCTGCCTGCATCCTACCCCGGTGGCAGGCACACCAGTTGAGCACATTGTCCAGCAGTTGTCTACTGGCACAGCAGGTGTAACTGTGCTATATTCATGTCTGCATCCTGATTCTGGTCAGCATCTGCACCAATTATAAGCACACCCCAGGGTGAAATACACTGTGTCTTAAACTGCAGTTTTTGGCATCAACCCACCCATTAGTCACCTCATGGAGAAAATACTAGTGCCAGCACCATTTCTGCAAGCACAAGGAACTCCCCCATAGAATTGGCAGCAATTGAAAGAAACCTTTGAAGTCTATTTGGAGGCAATAGGTGGGGATACATTCAACTACAAAAAGAAGAAGGTGCTTTTAATGTACAACTTAAATAATGAAGGCCGGAGTTTTGCAAACTCTACCGTTAGAGATTGTGATTGTTTTTATATTGGGTGGGGAGGATGGTGATTGATAAATATGCGTCCATTATTAGCACATTAGTCAAATGTTTCAATCCAAAGAAAAACATTGTTCTTGAATGGCACAAGTTTCTTTAACGCTCCCAATTTCCAGGAGAATTGATTGACGATTTTGCTGCAGCTCTCAGAACAGTGGTTGCAACATGTAAGTATAGGGAATTCAAGGATGAAATTATTAGAGATCAATTGATAGAAAGAACTAGTAACAAGAAGGTTCAGGAAAATCTTCTATCAACTGAGGATCCTGATTTAGAGTCAGCATTGAAGCTGGCGAAGAGTATTTCACATTCACAAATCTGCATGGAAGAAATGAACGAGTGTACTAAACCTGTTGAGATGAAACATCTTAATGCCAAATCAAATCCTAAGCAACCTACAAAAGGAACTAGTGTGGGTTCTCTCGGCAAAGCTGAAGGGTACTCATCTAAATCTAGGAGTGAGAAAGTTGAGAAGAGTGAAAGCACATTTTTCCACTGTGGCAGCAGGTCCCATCTGGGCAATGCGAGATTTTGCTCAGCATTGAATCAAACGTGTTTTAAGTGCATCAAGAAAGATGATTTAGCACGTGTTCAGAGCAAATATTGGGCAACGACCTACACCCATGCAGTCTATCAAGAGCATTGAGCAGGATTTCTGTGACTCTGTGACTTTGTTCTAATGTTATACTCAACAAGCCAAGGAGAGAGTGGAGTTGTGGAGATGTCATCTATGGAGGGGTCACATAAAAGCAAGCCTCTGTCTTGTATAATTTCCGCAAACAAAAGAGATATATAATTCTTAGCAGACTCTGGTTCTCCTTTCATATTGTTGAACAAAGGGATTTTGGTGAAATTGAAGACATGGTTGGGCATGATTCTCGCATTTGAATTTTCGCATATGGGGGCAAAAGGGTGGAAATTGTAGGCAAATTGAAATGCTGGTTTACAGTTTGAAGGGAAAAATGATGTGGAACATGCATACATTGTGATGGATTGTGCCAACTTTTTAGGTTGGGATGAACAAGGAGAACTGGGAAATATTTTAGACCCCAACCATCTTGACATGGTACTGTAGAAACAAAAAGGTGATAGGATATTTTGTACTCATTCATTGACGGTTTTTTCTAATTCCAGACAGGTCAACCAGATAGAAGTTAGAGAACGGGTCAAAGGCCACCCTAAGGTTTTTAGTGAACAGTTGGGGAAGCTTAAGGGTTTCCAGCACTGCCTAATTTTAAACATAACACGAAGGCTGTAGCTCACAAGGTGCACAAGTTACCATTAAGTGTACGTGAAGAATTAACGCTTGAATTGAAAAAACTGTGTTCTGCTGGCATAATAGAACTCATTGAAAATTTGAAACGGTTAGCACCCATTGTACTTGCACGCAAAGCAGATAAGTTTATGAGACTTTGTGTAGACCTTAGGGATCGCAAGGCAAGGGTGTCATATTTTTCCAGGATGACATACTAATATTTGGGACATTGGAGGAAGAACATGACAGCAGGGGGAAGGTTGTGCTTGACAATATCAAAGCAGTGGGTTGACTCTAAAGAAAGAGAAATGTACATTTTCACAAGAAGGGGTTGATTATTTGGGTCATCATGTATCTGGGAAGGGAACTGAACCAAAAGTAAAAATTCTTGATGCCATTCAATGTGTGTCTAAAGCCAAGAACAAGGACCAGTGTTGTTCATTTCTCGGGCTAGTGGAGTACTACACCAAATTTGTAGGACAATTTTCTGAGAAGACTGCTGTTTTTTTAAAAACATATTTTTATTTAGTTTTATAAAATATGGCAGCCTTACAACATAGACACATATTTGTGAATCTATAACTGTAACATCCTGGACATGCAAATCTGTACTATCTTAGCACTATGAGTGTTGACACAGTATTACTAACTCAACCTGACAGCTAGTCTCTGTACATAGTATGTCTGTCATCTATGAAATCCAGAAGTACAGTCCATTCCTGTATTAATAAACGTGTCTGATCATACAATCCTATAAGCTCACTTCTTCTAACTTAACCGACCCACCCACCCTCCATCCTCCCATTGGGCTCGCCGGAGTACATTGTGGCAATTAACTATTCACACACGTTACTAACTATGCAGTAGCTAACATCATTAGTCATAGTAAAAACCAGTTCCGGGTGACCTGGCGTGTGGACATGTTACCCAGAGAAAATATTCCAAACAACGCGCATGTTTAAGCATTATTCTAACTATGACACAGTTGGCTCCATTACATCTACAACTTTAAGTGATTCCATCATAATATTCTAGGCCATGCAGATGGTTTTTTTGAGCTGCCCTCTCTGTTCCTCACGCCGTAGAACTGCGCTCTCTGCCGCTCCCCATCGGATCATCTCCGCGTGCCACATGTGTAATTGAGGAGGATACGCAGACTTCCACCTTATGGTAATGGTTCTTATCACCAGTATCATGGCCAGGTTTGCAAATCTATACTGCATTTTCAGTTGCTTAGGGCGGGGGTGTAACCCCAGAAGGCAGCTTTCAGTTGCGTTCCATACCGTGGTGCCGGTTATGTCTGCTATTATATGTTTTATTTGTGCCCAAAAACGACTTCGTTTTGGACAGTTCCATACCATGTGGAACAAGTCCGCATCTACCGCAACGCACCTAGGGCATGTGAGCTAGGCGTCTGTGTCTATACAGTTCAAACGATGCAGTGTAAGATGTGCTCTGTGTAGCACCATGTATTGGATGTACTTAAATCTAGCATTCCTGGCCACTTTCGTAGGATGCTCTAAAGCGGTTCCCAATTCCTTATCTGTGAGACTCTGCCCAATGTCTCCCCCCCATTTTACACGTGGAGGAGACAGTGATAGACCAGCATGTGCCCGGGTGCCTCTATATAACCATCGGACCAAGTGGCGTCCTCTTCCCATTAAGTACACTGTTTGTACTAATTCATGCACTGGGGGTTCCGCCCCATAGGGGACCATTGTTTTTTACCATAATGTAAAATCGCTGCGTGTAGTAAAAACAACATCTGAGGGATCCCCCAGTTTTGGGTAAAGTTATTATGGTCCACCAGCACTCCATCAGTTAATAAACAACATAATGTGTCCCCCCCTCTTGCGTCCACTGTTGAGTACGTTGTGAAGTAACCAGTCCTGTGGCAAGAGGTATCCCCATAAATAGTATGTTATCCGAATAGGGGCAGCAGTCCTAGTGTAGTATACAGAGCGCTTCCAGTAGGCGAGGGCCACTTTAAGCAGGGGATGGGTATCAGGAGGTATGCGGGTCCCCGGAAGTAACAATGTGTGCAGTAATCCCTGAGTCAGTGTCCACGGAGTGTAATCAATCTCGTGCAAATTGCGTCCAGCCAACCAGTATGGCAACCATTGCAGCTGACTGGCCATGCAATAAGCTCTAAAGTCAGGGGCGCCCAGCCCACCCGCTCCAGGCCTCAATCTAAGGTTTGCCAGACTAATTCTCCTGCGGCCACTCCCCCAGATCTGGTCAGTTATCAAAGTGTCCAGTGTATGGAATATACTGTGTCGAAATAGGATGGATAGGTTAGTGAAGAAATAAATCAGCCTTGGCAGCACGACCATCTTGGATATCGACACCCTGCCCATGACCGAGAGAGGGAGGGATGTCCAGAACACAACCTGGGTAAGCAATGACCATATAGCTTTCATAAGGTTGCCATCTATTAGATCTTGTGTCGTCCTGTATATTTGGATACCTAGGTGTTTGAAGGTAGTCGCTGCAACAGACAACCAAATGGGACCAAAGGGGATAGCCCCAGGGTTGTCCCTGTAGGACATGTAGAATGCATATGATTGTGCGCCATTAATTTTTAACCAGAAATGGACTCGAATTGGCTAAAGATAGAGGGGATAGGCTCAATGTTGTCCTGTAATTTAGTAAGATACGATATTAAATCATCTGAATTCGCCGATACCTCATGGTTGGTGTCACCGATAAGGATACCCCTGTTCCCGGCCTCCATCCGGAGTCTTAGGAGAAAGGGCTCCAGGGCTAATACAAACAGGATGAGGGAAAGGGGGCAACCCTGTCTAGTGCCCCTTGACACCGGGTATGAGTCAGAAATGTGAGAGCCCGTATGGACCCGAGCCGTGGGAGCAGTGTATAGGAGCTTGATCCATCGAATATATATTGGGTGGTACGCCAAATGTGTGCAGCGCTTGAAACATATAATCCCAATGCACAGTATCAAACGCCTGTTGGAGGTCAAGTGTTATACACCCTGCAGCCTCCTTTACACAATGTAAGCGACATATGTTTAAAAATGTGTTGCGGCCTGGGACAAATCCACACTGATCTAGATGGATCAGTTTGGGGAGATAGGGCAGGATCCAGCATGCCAGAATTTTACTGAGTATCTTATACTCTGTGGAAAGTAGAGACAGGGGGCAGTAACCCGCCATATCACGTTTGTCTCTATTCGTTTTAGGGAGTGTTATAAATAACGCTTGCATAGTTGAGAGTGGGAGCCTATGGGTGTCATACACTGTTTTATATAAACATTCGAGGTGTGGTACCAACTCATCCACATACGTGGAGTAAAACTCTACTGGGAGACTGTCCATTCCTGGAGTCTTTGATGGCCTCTTCAATTTCCACCCTAGTAGTAGGACTTTCTAGTTCTTTCTGTACTACTTTCAGCAATTTGGGGTATGAAAGACCTTCCAAGAATCTATGTATTAGTTCCGGTGGCGTCGGCTCAGGTGTAAGATAGAGTGCTGTGCAGTATTCCTTAAAGGCTGTGTTTATTGAAGTTCGTGTATGCACACTAGCGCCGTCCTGTAGTACAATTTCCGGTATTATTACCGGGGGGTGCATCTCTTATCAATCGGGCCAATAAGGTTCCTGGTTTATCCGCCGCAGTATGCGTCCGTTGAGTGTATGACTTGTAATCGATCAAGCGGAGATCCTCAAGGAGTTCTGCATGTCTGATCCTGCCGTCCTGTAAATGGGATTGTGTGGCACCCGCAGCACTGGCATCTCGCTCCAGATCCGGCAGGGTAGCCTCTAATGCTGCTAGTTTCTTGTTAATTTCCTGTCTTGCCCCCACCAGTACCCCTATAGAGGTACCACATATCACAGTCTTGAACGCATCCCACCCCACAAGGCAGTAGGAGGCAGTATTAGTATTTTCAGCAAAGTAGTAGCTGAGACTACTCTGTCTTTAAAAACCGTGTCTTCTAAGTGCTGAGGCCATAGTCTCCAAGTGGGGACCCTCCCCCATATCAACGTGATCTCTAGCGGGTTGTGATCCGACAGAGTTTCCCCCAGGTATGTCATGTGGTGGATTCGTGTAGATATAGAGGCCGAGCAGAAAATCCTATCTAGCCTGGTATGCAGGGGTTACGTAGCTGCCACACATCTTCCAATAGCCACCCCTGTGCCCATGATATCAGCAAATTCGTTTGTTTAAGGGATGTTGCTCCATGGAGCGGGGGTGGGAATGAACTAAGTCAGTGTCCAGTATTGCATTGTAATCTCCTCCCAGTACCCACGGGATATCAGCCCAGTCCACCAAGGTGGTGTTCAGGCCTGTAAGCATGACATCTTGATCATAGTTTGGAGCATAGACACTCCCCAGGATCAGTTGTTCCCCATCCAACGTACCCCTCACTATTGTATATCTGCCTTGTTAGTCAATACGCTGTTCTAGTTGTGCAAATGGCACCCCATGTCGTACCTAAATCAATGTCCCTCTGGCAAATGCAGAGTAGGATGTGCTATATATTTGCCCTCTCCATTTCCTGCACAGTTTTGAGGTGTGAAACATGTCGGCACTTTGAATTTGTATGATATATGAAAATCCATTTTTAATCTGGAAGGCTTGCAGCACCAGAATAAATATAAAAAGCTAGCAACCCTTACCATTAACCTTTTTTAAAATTTTGGTTGCACTTAACACAGTACTTTATTTATTATCACTTGGTTTTGGGGTTATATGTGCACTGATACATTATTTATAAAGGTGCGCTTTGGTATTGGTTATTTTCTTTACATACCACTATTAGTTTTTATGTCATTTTCTTCACACTTTATACAGAGAGAGTGACCAATGATGAGAAGTGGGTATACTGGGCATTGTTAACCAGGAACCCCCTCTGGAGTTACGACCGTGAGGCACTCTCTCTATGCTCACATATTTTCTGTGGTACTGGGACCTGTTTCTGTTTTTGCTTTAAATCTACATCTCTGACCCATGAGTTTAGAGTTAGTTAACACACTTGGAGGACCTAGATGACGCATCAGATTATCCCTGTTGGTTAATGAACTTTTGATGTAGTAACAGTAGGTAAGGCGTGTTTTGTTTACCCTCAAAATGTTTGACATCAATTATTTATGCACCGTTACCACTGATGCTAGTAATGTGGAGCTTGGTGCAGTGCTTATGCAGAAAAGAGGTGATGGGAAGGAAGAAACCATTGCATTCACATCCACGACATTGCAGGGAGCAGAATCATCTTACTCCATGAAGGAGAAAAAGTCATTGGTCATGTGGTGGGGTACAACATTTTTAAAACTTTGTGTGGGGGGAGAGTTTGTTCTAAGAACTTAGGACAAACACTTGTTGGACCTGTTTACTACAAAGGGCGGGTGTACAGCAACGCCATACATTGCCACATGGCAATATAGATTACAAGAATATTTGTACATGTTGGAATATGTCCCTGATGCAAAGAATTACATTGCTGATTGTCTTTCCAGATTGCCTTTGGAATGGATTGTGGAGGATCAGGAAGAAGCGGATGATCTTCAGATGTTGTGTGTGGTGAGTTTGGTTAGTGATACCACGAAGGGGGCTTTGTCTGAGCAGGAATAGTTGAAAGCAGTATTAAGTAACAAAAAATTACAAGAAGTGATGAGGTTTGTGGTCGATGGTTGGCCTAATATCAGGAATACCCCAGAGACATTGATCCTTTACAGGAGGGTGGGGGATGAATTATCTATTGTGGGTAGCATTTTGTGCAGAAGTGGGCAGTTGGTTGTTCCAGAATGCCTATGTAAAAGAGTACTGGATCTGGCACAAGAAGGGCATCTTGGAATTGGAGGCATGAAAAGAAGAATAAGGGACGATATCTGGTAGCCTGGGGTTGACAAGGCTATCGAACCATATGACAGAGATTTTTGCATGTGTGTCCTCAGTGACAAGTCACAGGTGACTTGTCGGTCTCCCATCAATCCTATTGTAGTCAAAACTACACTTTGGAGTAAAGCAGCATTTGACTGGGCCTTTTGGGGTTATGAGCAATACACCTAAATATGCATTGGTCAAGATAGACTATATCCCAAAATGGCCGGAGGTGAAGTTTGTGGACAATATAAACTCTGATGCTGTCATTACATTTTTCAAGGCGATATTTTTTAGAGAGGGCTTCTCCGAGGAGTTAGTGACAGACAATGTGACTAAGTTCTTATCCAAAGAGATTAATTTTTTTTATGATAAATCAGGTATAAAGCACATCTTAACTTATCTCTACCATACTCATAGCAATGGTCTTGTGGAGAGAGTAAACCGTTTCATCAAAGCTAGTGGTTATCAATGGTTTGCATTGGAAAGAGGCAATGGATGAAATGTTGTGCGCAATGAGAACCACTCTTCACATAAGCACAGGAATGTCTCCTTTTACCTTGTTGAGGGGCAGAATTGCGGCGTCCAAGTTGAATACAGAGTGGATGGATTGGAAAACCATAGATGCAGTAAGAATGGCATGGCGGATGTGAGGTCTGCTGTACAGGAGAAGTACAGTTCCACTAATGAACATCATGGGTCGCTGTATTTCCAGGTTGGAGACTCAGTGGAAATTAAGAGACATGGTTTTGTTCACAATGGTTGGTTGTACTTTTCTGCCCCTCCTCCAGGTAGTGGAGGTGAAGGATCATGTGGTGGTGCTAGAAAATGGGAAAATATGGAACAAGTGTTTTATTTTGATAGCACCCATATCTAAAGCCGAGTATGTTGGGAGGAAAATGGGACTACACTTTGATGCCACTCAGGTCGAGGAGAGTGCTGTTAAGAGGGTATCAGACAGAGTGAAGTTATGTCCTGCAAAGTTCAATGATTTCAAAATGTATTGGCCCATTATCTTGCAGCACTGTGCTAGTTGGTAGATTTCCTTTTTCTCCTTTATTTGACCCTCGCCAATTTATAGCAATGTTTGTATTGTGTTCATTTAATGTTGCATAATTTTTGCTGGTTTTTTTTGTTCAATTTTGTTTAGTAGGAAGGGGTAGTGTAGGGATGGAATGTTGGGCTTGCTGGTTCCCTGCATGGAACCTGGAATGGTGGTTGGAGGGAGGTTCAGGGGGATTGGCAGTTGGGTAGATGACTGATAGCAATAAACTTACCTGTGGTCTGGACATCCAAAGCCTGCAAATGTTTGAAAACTAGACAACTAGGAGAATCCAGGTGTGCATGACTTGGGCAGCTCTCACTAGATAACTTTACCCAGAAGCCCTTTCAAATGTCAAACTTTGGATAAAAAACACACATTTTCTTCACATTTCTGTGAAAGAAAGTGCTGGAATCTGCTGAGAGTCCCACACATTGGACCATCCTGAGTTCCCACATGTCCCCCAATAAGAATGGTACCCCTGTTGTTTGGGCGGGCCAGACTGACTGATGCCTCATTTAGTTGGGTGGGGGCATTGCTATGCCCATGGTGGGCAACCCCCACCTCTATATTTCTTTTTATTGAAAGCTTTACCTACCATCTAGTGAGCTTTCTACACCCCCTGGGGCGACAGCTCAGGAGTAATTACCCCATATCTCCCCCCAGGAGGGGCATAAATATTGATGTGGGGTTGGAGCATGGCCATGCCCCTGGTGCGCAGCTACCACCCCCATGTTTAAAAAAAAACAAACTTTCCCTGGCATCTCGTGAACTTTCTGTTCCCTAGGGAGTCAGAAAGGCTGATGTGTTGGAGGCATGGCCATTTGCATGATGGGCAGCTCCCACCACTATATTGAAAAAAAACTTTCCCTGCCATCTAGTGGACATTCTGCCCACCTCTCCCCAGGGGTGGCAGGTATGGGGTACTTACACCCATCTGCCTCCCAGGAGGGCCTGAACAACTGAAATATTTAAATGTGCTGGGGAAGCACCAGACCTTGCCTAAGGGGCCACTCGCCACATCCCTTATGCCTAGTGGGTGGATCCCTGCTTGGGTATTTCTCTCCTGTGGTGATTGCCACTCACTGATTCACTGAACAGAGGTAACATTGGAAGGGGAAGATTCTTCCCTTTCCAGCCATTACCTCTCTCAAAAGAATCAGTGCTCGGGTTGCTGAGATATGCCTCTGAGCACTGATGCAGTGAAAGGAAAACAAGCCCATGGGCTCGTATTACTTCACTTTACTGTGATGATGTCGGCCTGCCCTGCACGCTGAGCATCATTGCAGGTTGCACATTATGCTCTTCCTGAGCAGTCTGATGTAAAAAATAAAATAAAGGGGCATTTAAGTACCTCCTCAGTTCCCCAATGTGCCAATGGCTGATAGATGCACGGGGGAGGGAGTGTGGGTGTCGGCACTTAAAAGAGGAATTTATTCCAGGATATGCTTTGTTTTTGTCGATAATGAGCTGGCAGAGCACGTTTGTGGTTCTTTTTATGCCTGAGGAGTCTAACGATTATATATGCAACCAGGGCCATACTCACCTACATGGCAATCTTGCAGAGCTGGAAGGGTATGCTTGACAGGTGAGTGTGTGGGCCATTTGTGGCTGCTTGTGGACTCGTTGTATGGTCTGGTAGGACAGTTTTCACTGCTGATTTCCCTGATTAATCTTCAGACATTGCCTGCAGCAAGAAAAAATGCATACAGTCTCCCATACCTTGGCAAACACCTATGCAATGTGTCTTTGTAAGTTAAAAACTTCCCCAATTAAAAAAAGTGGGTCAATTTTTTAGTTATCTAATTTGCTAATGGGGACCACTTTGATTTTAGTGAGTGACCTATTTTTTTTGTCTCAATCCAGCCCAGCATATATAATTTGTAATTTATCAAAGTTAATCAGTGTTTAATTTGAGACTGTAGTTGTCTGTGGGCACCATCAGCAATCATTTTTGGGGGCCGGCACTTATATTTCTTCATCACCTAGACCCAACGAGAGAAAAACACCCAAGGGGGAAAGAAGGAGGCAGAGGAAGACAGAACAAACGTGACACAAAAAGAAAGAAGAAATGTAAATCAACCTGTAAGAGTGAGATAAAGGGAAATTGTATTGTGGTATTGTGTATTGTATTGTGGTATACTTATAGAGCGCAGCCTGTCACCACCAAGGGCATCCTGGCGCTTTGAACCCTGATCCAACAACAACTTCAGCAGCTAGCCTATCCTCGGGAAGAGGTAGGTTTTCAACGCCTTTCTAAAGGCTGAAAGAGCCTCAAGACTCCTGAGGGATAATGGCAGGGAGTTCCAGAGTTTGGCCGCCGCTACTCTGAACGATCGGCCACCCATCCTCACTCTCTGGAAGCGCGGGACTACTAACAGCTTGGATGACAAGGAGCGTAAGGCTCGAGATGGAAGATACCAAGCAAACATTCTCCGCAACGGAATTGGTCCCAAGCCATGAATAGCTCTAAACACTATGCATGCTGCTTTGTAGCGGACGCGAAGGTGAATCGGCAGCCAGTGGAGTTCCTGTAGCGCTGCTGTAGACGAACTGTAGTAGGGGCGGGAAAGAGTGAGTTTGGCAGCCAGATTTTGTACCCTTTGAAGCTTGCCCAGTAGTGTTGCAGGGGCATCCAATAGTAGTGCGTTGCAGTAGTCGAGTCGACTTTGGATGGTACTCCGCACTACTTCGGATCTGGAAATGGAGTGTATGGTGGTGGAATCAAGACCTTACAGCTTTGTTATTCAGCTAATTAAACTTGGAGAAATGTGGAGTCATGGATAATGAACCTTAGTAGCGTCAGACAGGAAAAACATGTGCTAAGCTTTGTGCTGAGGCAGTGTACCTGATCATTGTACACCAGGGGCATTACGCAGGGCCCTGCTGCCCCTGCAGAACAGCCTCCCCTTAAGTGCCACATAACCATTCCATGGGGCCCCAATCTCGACAAGGCTAATGAATATCTGTAAAATATGGGAGACTCGGGGGGCCCTCGTCACATTCAGAAGGGGGGCCCATCATTTTTCATTAAACTACTGGGTACAGTTCCAGGTTGGTTCGAAGCTTATAGATAGAAAATAACTTCTCTTCATAGTCTGTAGTTTTTTCCCTCTCATTCCCCGTGACTATCAGTTTTTCCCTCTGCTTTTCTCCCTTGCTCTGTGCTAAGACCTGTATTTTAAGCAGTCAACCCCCAGCTCCCATTTTGTGTTAGCAAGTGAGTGAAAACAGCCCCCTTCCCCCCCCCCCTCCCCCCCCCCCCAGCAACAGGGCTATTTCTACATCAGAGAGAGAACAGAGGGTGCTCTGAGAAAGCAGTAATCGGCATGTTTAAGCTGTATTTAATAGGGACTGTGCACCTTGTTTTTTGACCAGGAGAGGGAGTAAAGTTTTATACAAACAGTATTGCTAGAGGACAAGTTTGTTATGCCCTTACCTGCAGAAGTCCAAAGTGTGGATTGAGCCTGTCTGTCTACTAGGAGATTTCTGAATAGAGGAGCAGCTTCCAACTCCCTGGCCAGCAAACCTTGTCTGAGGTCTCTGGGACCTTACATAGCCTGCGATTGGTTGGTACATGTGTACACTGATTGGTGGTTGTATATGGTGTTTCTATAGGATTAGAGTTAGTGTCCTCCTTGGTTGGGTATTTGAGGGTTCTGATTGGTTTCCAGGTATGTGACGCAATCAATGTAGGGTGGTGACTAGGGCTAGGGTTAGGATTTCCATTGGAAGTAGGGACTACGGCTTCATTTGTGATTGGTTGTTGGGACTAGAGCAAGGGTTAGGCCTTTAATTGGAAGTAGCTATTAGGGCTTCTGTTGTGATTGGTTGCTGAACTAGGTGTGGGACTAAGAGTAGGGTTAAGCTTTCTATTGGAAGTAAGGGCTAGGGCTTCCTGTGTCATTGGTTGCTTGGACTTGCGTTGGGACTGCTGGTAGGGCTAGGGCCTCTATTGTACGTAGAGATTAGGGTTTTTAAAACTGATTGGATGTTTAGACTTGGGATAAGATTGGCTGTAAGGTCCTGATCTCCTATTGGTTCTAGATTTTAGGGGTAGTGTTCTGATTGGATAGTGTTAGGGCTAGGGTTCCAAGTGGCTGAAGGGGTCACCTGATTAATAGGGCTATATAAAGCCAAGGCTTAGGGCGTCGAGGCTAAAGGCAGAGAGGACAAGGGCAATTGCCTGTATGAGCCTGTACGAGACTGGTCAGGACTAGGGCCAGCAATACTGCCCATTTTCTCATTAAGTAAAACTAAGCCCACACCATCCACATCCACAAACAGAGCAACACACTCAACACCAAATGTACACCACACACTTACTACAAACCAACACTATGCACAAATCCATGTCTCAGCATCCACTACAAAACCACACAAATCACACCTATACACCCTTCTATCCCAGCTACTACACATTTCCGCCATCACCTACAAACAATACACAATGCTATACTATACCACAAACCAATCCACTCATCACTAACACAACCCAATTCGACACCATACTTAACTACATCCCATCCAGAGACACACTCCCTGCTCTAATGACTCCTAACAGACCACTTTTTTTCACTAACAAACATATAATCAGCCATCCATCATTTGTCCAACCAACACCCTCCTCTTCCTTCTACCATAATAACACAAACCCACAACACTTACACTGCATGATAACATACTTTTTAACTCTAGGTAACAAACCAGTCTAAGAAAAACACTCTTACCTCTACTTCATTCCCTCCTACATAAAACATACACTCTACTCATAAACACATCACCTCCCCCTCCACCTTACAACTTCCTCTCACAAACAATACTATACAAACAAATCCATTGCATGAAACAAATACACCAGCACCTCTTTTTACTACTCCTCAAAAACAAAACATATCACGTACACCAACACAACAAGATCTTCCAAGTGCAACACCTCATAATACTTGTCATCACAAAATACAAACATACACCCACCTTCCAAACCACACAAAGGAACAGACACCAATGCGGGCAACAAAGCAACTCTCTTCAAAATGCCTCTCATCCATTGGACAATTTAGAACCTTACTACATGACCCACATGCTGCACCACCACCCCTGACTCATACACCTTCCACCCAAAACACATGCAAACAATATAAGCGATGTGCCATACCTCACAACTTTGCTCCCCTATGTCTACTACACAACAATGTTACACCACGAAAACAACACAGCACACAAACTCACTCTCAAACACCCTCTCGACCACCTACACACGCAGACCCATCAAAATGCCTGCTTAGTATGCTGGATGAGGCACATGATACAGAACAGCTACACAATTGCTATCCTAACACAGCTAATACCAGCACTAAAAACACACCTGCTATACACCCACACAATAGTAATCACTCTTCTACAAAACAAAATCTCACTATCACCAAAGCCCATTCTCTAAAATGTCTACAGATAAATGTTCAATCCCTCTCTAAAGACAAACATCACATCTATGACCTTCTCACCGATGCAAAACCAGACATACTATTCATAAAAGAATCATGGCTGGGAAATGATATTGGTCCAGTCCGGCATGAAGCCGTTCCTCTAGGCTATCAAATTATCACTCAAAACCTTATAGGCAAAACAGGAGGTGGTCAAGCTGTTGTGCTCAGGCAAACATTACATATCATTAAAGTTGATGACATCAACATAAAGAATTGTGAGGCTCTTCTCACCAGATACAATCCTATACTTTCTTCCTCCTGTAACTTCCTGCTCGTTTACAGACCTCCACCTAGCAAGGCAACATTCCCAGATGCACTTCTAGACACAGTTTCAAACCTGATAACAATGCACTCCAACCTATGCGTTCTGGGTGACCTCAACATTTGGTTCAACAAACCCAATATGACCCATCTAAAAACAATAATCACTGGCCTAGATGCACTGAACCTGCATCAGATTGTCCACAAATCCACACACATCTCTGGACATATCCTAGATGTAATTTTTGCTAATACAGAACTAGTTACCTTTCAAACTATAACTCCAGTCACATGGTCAGACCACCACTTGCTCTCTTTCCAACACCTAAAACTACCTTACATCCATCCACCTATCGGCAGTGGAACAAACTCCATTTGGAACACTTAGAAATACAACTAACATCCAGTACAAGTCTGTAAACAATACATTCTGTTCAAAAACTATATGAGTGGCTACAGAAAGCTTTTGACATCCTGATACCACTCAAAATCATACAACAGAACAAAAGAAAAAAAGCGCCTTGGAGAAACATAGAGATAAAAGACATAAAAAAAATTAGAAAGCTGCAACGTACCTGGTTCAAATCAAATGCCAAACAAGACAAACTTCACCTACAGAAAGTTAACAGATTATACAAGTCAGCCATCAAAAAAGCTAAGAAAAGGTACTATTCAGACAGTATTCAAAATGCTAAATGTGAAAATAAAGAATGAATTTCAGAAACCAAATTGCCTAGAAGGAACTCATCCTGTTACTCAAGATTTCACAGACAAACTGGCAAATCATTACATTGACAAAGCAGACACTTTGGACTCATACTTAAAACAGATACAAAGCACCTTTGACAAAACAACAATCCAATAAAACTCTAACCCAGCCTCTCCACTCCTTCCAACACATCTCACACGAGGAATGTATGGACCTGGTCAAAGCAAGCAGGCCTGCCGGCAGCCCTTCTGACCTGTGTCCACCACAAACTTTCAAGATAATTCTTTTAACAACCTCTGCTGCCAATTCAGTAAGAAGAATCATCAATGATTCCTTAACTACCGGAATATTTCCAGAAGTACTCAAGAAGTCATGCATACGCCCTTTACTGAAGAAAACAAACTTGGACCCGCTGAAGCCTGACAACTACAGACCCATTACAAATGGACCTATCCTGGGCAAACTGATAGAAAGAGCAGCGTTCGCCCAGATGTCACAGTTCATTGAAGAGAATGACATACTTTCAGACTTCCAAACAGTTTTCCGTATGGGAAGAGGCACAGAATCTGCCCTCCTTGCCATCTGGGATGACCTGAAGAACACAGTAGACCGCAACAGGGTTGCTGCACTTCTCCTCTTGGACCTCTCGGCTTCCATTGACAAGGTTGACCATGACACTCTGAATCAAAGACTGTATGAAGCCCGCATAGAGGGGACTGCTCTAGACTGGATTGTGTCCTACCTTCGAAACAGAACTAATGTCATCCATACCCCACCTTTCGAATCCAAATCATACTCCACAAAAGCAGGGGTCCCCCAAGGCTCTATCATCTTGCCCATGCTTTTCAACATCTACATGAAGTCATTACTGGTACTGATCAATCAATTTCACCTCACATGCTATAACTATGACACACAAATACTCCTTCAACTGGAATGCCCCGAAGACATTGGAAATTCCCCAATTTTCAGTTTTCTCAGAGCCGTGGATTAGTGGATGACTTGGAGCCACCTCAAATTGAATGCTTCCAAAATGGAAATACTCACTTGTGGCGATTGGAAACATGACCCGCTTGCCACCTGGCCTGATGACCTGGGATCCCCACCTAAAGTATTGAAGGAAGTAAGGAACCTTGGAATGACCATGGACTCCAAGCTGTTGATGAAAGCCCAAGTGGACAAACTAGCAAGCTCAAGCTTTGTCACTATAAAAACACTGCAATTTTTTTTTCCTCATTTGGGATTTTCACATACGGTCCAAGTATGTAAATGTAAATGTATTTATATAGCGCAAATTACCCACATCGCAGGCATCTAAGCGCTTGCTTAGGGAACCCGTCCTGGTATTCCCCTGTGAGATAACCCCAGCAGGGTATCCACAAGGTGAAAGCCAGGCATCCCACCGCGAGGGGCCGTTGTGGAGATTAAGCAAGCTATTGCCCAGAGTCGCAGAGTGTGAACCCGTGAGTCAAGTAGGCACCAGAGCGAGAATTATCGAGTCCATGGAATTATTGAGCCCAAGCCCCGTCGAGGCGGGGAATTGAACCCTGGTCCAGGGCCGATCTCAGCTTCCGGGTCTGCTGCCTCTAACCCCTGAGCCACACTTCTCCCTAGTTCTGTCCAAACTCGATTAAGCCAATAGCCTCTACCACGGATCACCTTTAATGATCATGAAAAGACTACAACAGATTCAGAACTCGGCTGCCAGACTACTCTTCCATATCAAACCACGAGACTACATCTAACCTGCATTGAAATCCCAGCATTGCTTACCGGTTGCCAGAAGATCTACGTTCAAGCCGCTTTGTATCACCCACAAAGCAAAACATGGTATGGGACCGCTCTTCATCAGGAATAAAATCACCAAACACATTCAACAAAGGAACATCTGCTCTAAAATGGCAACTCGCCTCAAAAGCCCATGATACAAGAAAAAAAACATGGGTGGCACATCCTTCTCTGTTCAAGCAGCCAAACTATGGAACTCTTTACCCCCAACACATGATCCACAGATTGCCACCTTATCTTAAGAAACCTGCTCAAGAATTGGCTCTTTCCGATATAGGCACCAAACGCAAACAGAAATTTACAGCATATCCCTCTGTATATTATCATTTATTTTTAATATAGATATGTACCTATCTTTGTGTATTGCTTTATATAAACATGTAGAATGATTATGTTTAAAAAAAGTACAATAACACTTGAAAATGGGGGTTTATTTGGTGCATCTTTGGTCTACATGGACATCTTCCATTGTGCATCTATGTACCTTCCATGTTCTTGGATCTGTGTGTTTGTTACTTTCCTCCTGAAAAGCATATCCAATGCACTACCCTATTTGTCATCCAGTACCTCTGTCAATATATTTAATCTACATATACCTATCTCCTTTATGCATCTATATACTTTCAATGTACTTATGGATCTATATATTTATCACTTTTTTCTAATTCAGCATATCCAATGCACTACCCTATTTCTCACCCTATACTTCTCTCAATATGTCTTCTAACCCAACATTCTGACTCATCTCAAACTTCTTTCTACTACTCTTTTCAATGTATTTCTCACCCTATCCATATATCAATATATCCCCTACGCCCACTCTCATTTATCCCAAACCCCATACCAATACTATGATCCCCAAAATAACCCTTTCTAGGCTCTCCCTTACTCTACCCCTCCTTGCATCATCTGACACCTGTTTTACCATACCGATCCCCAAAACAAACCTTTCCAAACTCTTCCCTCTGACTCTTACCCTCCACAATCCCTTTTTAATTCATCCATAAGCCTCTTCCTACTGCTATGACCTCCAAAAAGAAAATCTAAATCCTTCACTCTCCTATCCCTCCAATATCCTTTTAAATCAAAATAACAGACTAACATGTTCACTTTTCAAATTTCATATTCCACTATACTAATTCACCACTAATCATTTATGGGTCCCAGAGTAGCATGCTACTCACCAAAAAAGCACTTCAACACCTCATCAGAAGTAAGCAAGCATTATATAAACGCAAACCTTTTCCCCTCTTCTACCCCTCTGCTACCTTTCACTATCCAACTGACATCCATCACTCAAACTACTTTCATATTTCACTATACTAATTTTCAACACTAATCCTTTATGGGTTCCGGAGTAGTGTGCTATTCGCCAATAAAGCGCTTCAACACCCCATCAGGGTTATAGGCGCTATATAAATGCAAACCTTTTCCCTTTTCTACCCCTTCACAACCCTTCTCAATCCAAATAACTGATTAACATATCTACCACTCAAATTACTTACTTTCATACTTCACTATACTAATTCAACACTAATCCTTATAGTTTCCAGAGTAGTGTGGTACTCACCAAAAAAGGAGCTTCAAACCCCATCAGGGGTAACAAGCGCTATATGAATGCAAACCTTTCTCCCCCTTCTATCCCTTCGCTATACTTCTCACTCCAAATAACTGAGTAATATCCACACCTCAAATTACTTTCATATTTCACCATACTAATTCACCACTAATCTTTTATGTGTTTCCAGAGTAGCAGGTTACTGGCCCAAAAAAATGGCGCTTTAACACCCCAAAAGGGGTAACAAGTGCAATATAAATACAAACCTTTTTTCCTCTTCTATCCTTTCGTTATCCTTCCAAATCCAAATAACTGACTAACCTATCCACCACATTAATTACTTTCATATTTCACTATACTAATTCAATACTGATCCTTTATGGGTCCAGGAGTAGTGTGCTACTCGCCGAAAAAATGCTTTGACGCCTCGTCAGGGGTTGTACGTTCTCTATAAAGACAATTACTATACAATACAATAGTCATAGGGATTGCATTGATGGAGGGAGAAATAAATAGAACCCATGTCTGTATTACAAAGTTTATTCTTTAAATTGTTTAAGAAATAATTTCAATAAACATTATTTGAATAAAAACAAATGAAAATTAAATTTTTTCACCTTTCTTTCAGAGAGCTTGGACATCAAGGAATAGACTTCCCACAGTGAGTCAAACGAGCGAAATGTTTGTGATCCTCCTTCAAAAGATGAGTAACACGATTTTCACTCAAGCATGCAAACAAGTTTTTTCTTTTAACTAAACAGAGAATTTTCATAAATTCACAATAGGGTATTTTCCTCCTGTAAACCTTGCAAAGTTCCAAAGGCTTGTGATTCTACAGGCTTCATTTTTAAACTATTTTATTCCTGTTTTTGTTTTGTGAAGGTTAGTACATAGTAAGAGACACATACACAGAAGCTGAAGGTGCACAATGGTCAAAGCAAAACCATGACTTATCTGCAGACATGTCAGTTTCCGTGAATCTATACAGTGTTGTAATTGGTCCTCCCCAAGGTCCCTTAAAATTACCAAAAGATAGTGATTAGTTTGTGCTCAGATCATTCCAATTCCTCAACTTTCCACCTGCGTCTCACCTTTTTGCTATTACAGTGGGAAAGGTTTATTTTTTTATCCATCCAACCCATATCTTGGCAAACATTGACGCTGGGCCTCCCTTCCCAGCATAAACAGCTCTTTCGGAATCTCATTTTGTTACTCTGTGGCACAGGTTTATGCACCTTTTCTGGTATCGATTTAAGAATTGGTCTCCCAGTATTCCAAGCAGAATTGTGTGTGCCTTTGATCTTAATGTTCCTAATATCCCTTTATCTATCAAATTTTGGACCGATATTGGATATACCTCGAACACACAATGCATTTTATAATATATGTGTCTCTATGAACACATCCCCACAGACATGTCACTGCAGAGATGTTGTTGAAGCGTTGAAGTCATACACAAGTGTTATATCTTTTATGTAGTATTTTCAATTGGACTAGACTAAAGGCAAACCTTAGTGATACCACCATAAGGTGCATCAGGACCTCTTCCCAGTCTTCATCATCTATGTGTCCGTGTTTGCCTCCCAGCTGTATTTTGGGTTAGTTCTCAATATGAATTGTTCATTAGGCTGGTGTAAATTCAAGCGAACACCTTCTGGTGGTCTAATTGATTTCAGAAGACTTTTTCCAGTTCTGACCGATCAGAGATGACTCTTCCTTTTACAATGTTTACAAGTTTTATTTGTTGTTTCCACATTCCTTTACCGTCTAAGTTTGTCAAGCCACCCTAGATTAATACAGGTAATTATGCATATATTCTGTTCCCTATTCTGATTAAAGTTCCTCAATAAGCTCCTAACTCCCCTTGTTGTTCACTAATGCCATTGGTAAACCCTCTCTGAGGATTACGTATGCCACAAGTTTTATCAGGCTTCCAGCATTAACATTTTCCTCCATCCACAATTGAAGTCATTGAATGAAATAGCCTATTATCAGTTTAAAAACGTAGTAATTCACCTTCCCACCTTCAAACTATCCAGAATACCAAGTGCCATCTTCTCTGATGGCATTTTAGGGTTATGTGGGTTTTTATCATAGGGATTCTACCAAGCCTCCCTCTAATAAGGGGAGTACTGTCAACATTTTGAAGGCCATGCCAGTGCCTTATGTGTTTTTTCCATGTAGGCACCCAAGCTTGTCTTCTTTCATGACACTTTTTGAGCATGCCCACTTTCCCGGTCTTTAGTGGCTCCGTTACAACAGACAACAAGTAGCACAAATGGCAGGAATCCAGAAGACGTCGTCCCAGGGTCCTTCGTATGGCAGCCATCTTGCTCACATACACTACAAATAGTGCCATACCTTATCTGCTGGTTGGGCAGTATTTTGAATTCTATATGCTGTGGTTGTAGTGATGAACCAAAAGACTGGACCGGTGATTCTTAGGAGCACTGGATGAAGCGGTGTCATGAACCTCTCCCCCTCACCACCACGCCCACTATCGCAGCTAAAGTGTTGGTGGCCACTGGGCCCATGAGCTGCTAAGCTGGGTCATACTAAAATGCTGACCATTTCTATGAGGGCTTCTTCTATAACCATAAATATAGACAAAAGGTCTGAGGGAAGGGCGAAATTAGCTGGCAAGTAACTGGGACAGAAAAATTATGCAAAGAGACAGACAAGGGCAGATAAACAAAGAGAGCCAGTAGGTGAGAGAAATTTAAGAAAGAAAAAGTAAGGAGGGCTAAAATGGAAGAAAGATAAGAAAATAGCAGAGGAAGAAAAAAACATCAAGGGGAAAGAAAGAGAGGGAAAGAAAGGAAGGTGGAAGTAAGAGACTAAGGAAAGAAGAAAGGGTGAAAGAAAGATAGATGCTAAGCGGTAAAGGAAAGGGACAATGGCAGGCAGAGGAGCTCAAAGAAAAAGGGAGGAAGGAAGAAAGGCATAAAAGATGAATGGTGTAAGGAAGAAAGGGTAAAAAGAAGAGTAACAGGATGAAGAGTGTAAGATAGATACAAGGAAGAGGGAAATGGTGAAAGCAACTAATTTAAGAGATATAGGGATTCGCACACACCATTGTAGTGAGAATACGGGATTCACTGCAGACATCGCTAAGTTAGCAGATATTAGTACACGCTTGGATGCCATGTTGCTGCTTTTGCATACGTTTCTACATGACTGTTTTCGCAAAACCAAAGCTTGTGCTCATCCACATGAGAACCGTCTACCTTTCACTTTTCCTGCTTTACTCTGTGGGTCAGGTATGCACATCGAATTCAAGGTCGAAAAACAATGTCTCTCGTTAATATGCTTTGTTCAGCCCCATGCATGTTAGACATAATACACACAGCTGCACTACTGAAAATCGAGTGCTTTTAATAAGGCATTGCAGGCATGTGAGGCACTTGAAGAATACCTTTCCAGAGAGAAGGGCTGTGCTTGAACGGAGATGTAAACTTTTGCATCTAAACCTAGAGGTATGGGATCCCCCCTGAAAAAGCCGAGAAATCTTCTATTTCTATAATAAACTAGTTCCTAGCACGGGGAGGGTGGCAAGGCATGGTCGCCCTTTTTCCCCTATCTTTATAGAATGATATCCCCGGTTATTTCTACGGAATTGTAACAATGCTTACTATTTCGTGTTTATGCATTGTGCTGCTAGTATTGGCTTGTGTACTGCATTATAGAGCATGTTAGTTAAATTAAACATTTTAAACTATACAGTGTCTCTTATTATTCATGTTGTGGACAAGTATGAGTGAATGAGCGGAAGAGTGTTCTTGCTCCCGCGATTCCTGAGAGGATCTGAGTTACATGTTCTAGGATGTCTAATCATTGTCAGCTTCGCTGTAGTATGGAGAACGAATGAGACACTATAGCTAGCCGGATTGGGGTTCTGGGCACTAACGTGGGTTTTTGGTACACCACTACACTCTGAGGTCCTGGTTTCCTGCACATAGTTCTGTATGTGTGCAGAATCCCTGCAACACCATGACATTAGATGAATGGCGCAAGGTGGGGGATACTTTAATTTTCTGGCCTTTGATTTGATTATGAATTTAGTTGCCACATTGTGAGAAAGTGCCCTCTTTCTGCATGGTTGCCCCCACTTTTTGCTGAATTGTTGATGTGCTTTGACTGAGTGAGCCCTGGGCTCCTGCTAATAAGGTACCCAGGGCCTATGTTCTTTCCCTAACAATTGCATTGAAGCCTAAACCCAATTGGCATCTCTGGCCACAGGTCAGCCCCTGGTAAATAGTACCACATGTACCCAGTGCACTGTGACCAGAGAAGGCCTCTAAGGGCTGCAGCACTTATTGTGCCACCCTTAGAGGTCCTGTACCATTATACTCGCACACTGCCTTTGCAGGTTGCGTGTTTTGGTGCAGAACAAAGTTAAGAGTCAAAATGGCACACATCTCTGTGTGCCATACCTACAACCCACTGCCCGGGTATAGGTCAGTCACCCCTCTCGCTGGGTGCATTATACCAGTGGTGAGCGTACAGGTGCATGAGGCCTGTACCCCTACAGTGTCTTAGTCCATTGTTAGACATTGTAAGTGCAGTGCTGCCATTAAGAGTATATGGTGCTGGGAGTTTGTCATTACGAACTCCACAGCACCATAATGGCTACACTGACAACAGAGAAGTTTGGTACCAAACTTCTCAGCACATTAAACCCACACTGATGCCAGTGTGGGATTTAATAAAAAATGCACGCAGTGGGCAACTTAGAGATGCCCCCTGAAAACTAACATACCACTAGTGTCCAGGCTGAGTGGCTGCTTTCAGCTGCCACCACCAGACATGTTTCTGGACCCCTGGGTCGAGAGCCTGCTGCTATCTGGGGCCTAAAAAACAATGCGCATCTTGGGACGAGGTGCCAAGCCTCCTCCCAAAGATGGGCAGGGTTCATGAAGGGGAAGCTTCAAAGGCTTGTCGTCTTTGTGAGCTTCCCCAGGCCACTTGCTGCTCTCAGCAACTGGTCCTCACTGGTTCAGACCCCCACTTTGGGCGGGAGAACGGGCGGGAAAAACAAGTGAGGAAGAGAGTTGTACCCATCTCTGCCAACTCCACCCCTCAGGTAGGAGAGGTGAGGTGAAGCACAACTCTCAGTCCACGCCATCTTAAAGATGGAGGACTCAAACAACCAGGGTCAGGCTCATGCGCCCCTCCCACTGGAGGGTGGCATATTAGAGGGTGTATCCACCCTAGGGAAGGGACGTATTTGTCCCTACCTTTTACCTACCTGTAACACCCCTAAATCTAGTATTTAGGGGCACCCCTGAACCTTGCTTCCTCAGACAAGAAGAAACTACAAGAAGAAGAAGAAGAAAGACCGAACAGCCGTGCAGCAGCTAACAAGAGGAAGACGCCCACTGACTTAGCCCCAGCCCTACCAGCCTGCTTCTGCGAAATCCCGGTGTGTCCTGCAGCCAGCAACCCCACAAAACCCTGGAGAACCTGCCTGCATTCAACCACAAAGACTTTGTCTCCCGTGAACACCGGATTTGTTCATCTACAACCTCTGGCCTTGGCCAGAAACCGCGAATCAGCACCACCCTGCACCCACCGTCCACGGCCCGAGCTCAAGTGGGCAAACACCACGAGGAGGTCACCCTGGCAATCCTAACTTACCTCAAGCCTCCAGCTGATGCTTGCAGCCTAAATCCAGAAGGTCTCCCTAACCGCAACCAGGAGCTGGTAAGAAGATCCGACCCCAAAAGGCCCCGCAGCACCCAACGTCTCACGGCCTTGGGTGCCCAAACCGACGGTGCCTAACCAACACCTAACTTCCCAACTTACCTCTCGAAGTGGTGGTCGCACCCAGATGACCTTCGTCCCCAAGCCGGCAGTGCCTTTGCAAACCGGATGTTCCGCATTGGTAAGAACAGGGCACTCAATGTCAAAACAGCACCCTGCACCCGGCCGCCTAGTGCCGCTGAAGGTGCACCTTTGATGCTACTTTGTTTCCCCATTTGTCCTGAGCTAAAGTCCAGGAGCTTTGCGCCCACAACCTAGTGGCCTGCTAGTCAGCAGCCACCAACCGGAGGCCCCCTATCCCCCATTGGATAACATTGGGGCTCAGCAATCTGCACTCGGCAACCCTAGTGCCGCTGAGGGTGTGACAAAAGTGCATCCTTGACCCTGGAGGACCCCAGAGTCTACCCCCAGAACCTCAACTCCCACTACCAAATACTTACCTTTAAACCGATAACACTATTTTCCTAAATAGGATAACATTGACTGTTGTTCTTGGAAAAGTTTCCGTGGAGTTGCAAAAACTAAAGAAATTCATTTAAATTGTACTAACTAAAAAAACGATTTTACTTACCTGTTTACAGGAAATGTCCCAGAGTGGTATCCAGGTATACTACTCTGAGTAAGAAAAGTTATCTCAAAACTAACTTACCTGTAATTTTACTGAAAAACCCATTCAAGTCTATGTACTGTATTTACAAAGTATTGCATTTCTCTGAAACGATACTGTAAGTCAAAACAAAGTGCATTTACTATTACAAATCCAAACTGTATTACAACTGTATATTTACTGCAAAGTACTTATCACTTACCTCTGCCAGGCTTGCTTGGTTCTAGAAAATAAAAATAACTAAAAGAATATTTTATACAAACAAAATTGGTCTGAAGTTCATTCTTTGAGCGTGTGAATTAATTTGCTGACTGAGTGTGTACAACAAATGCTTAACACTGCCCTCTGATACTGCCTTACTGCTCGACCACACTACCACAAATAGATACTTAGGTGCTATCTAACTTTTTCTCTGCCTACCTTTGGGGTTCCACTGGACTCTGCACACTATACCTCACTTTGGTATAGTATATACAGAGCCAACTTCCTACACACGAGTAGGATCGCTGATGCACAACGCCCTACAATTGTTTTTGGCAAGATGTTGGTCTGGATAGTAATGATGACATGTTTACCTTTATAAGCTCATGGTTTATAACACACACACAGTCTATGGACTTTGTGTGTGATTAGGGCACCTTCATCGTGCATTCACCTTAGGAGCATTTAGGGCCAGATGTACAAAGTTTTTTTAGCTCGCAAATGGACTAATGTGCATAATTTGGCAGTCTGTGCACACAAAAAAGCATTTTTAAATGTACAAAGCCCCATTATGAGTCGGTAACCTATTACTGACTCACAAAATAGTGTTTGCGAGTCGCTATTAGGAAGGGGTGTGCCGAGGGCATCTCTTCCTAATAGCGAGTGGCAGTGCTATTCACGATTATTCATTTTCAACCGGAATGCGGTCACAAAACAATCGCAGTTAACCACCTACTGCACGTAGGTGGTACGCCAGTCACAAACTGGAAGGGGTCCTCATGGGACCCCTCCCCTTTGGGGATAGTAACTAACAAGTTTTTTAAAAGGCATGAAACAGAAAGTTTCATTTTCTTTTTAAAATGCATCCTGTTTTTCCTTTAAGGAAAACTGTCTGAATTTTCTTTTTTAAACGTTGCTTTTTTTAAGAGCAAACACAGACATGGTGGTCTGCTGTCTCCATCAGGCCACCATCTCTGTGTTACTGCCCATTCCTAATGGGTTGCAAATTGCGACCTCCCTCCTGAATATTGATGAGGCAGGTCAATTGTGACCTCATTGGGAATTGGTAATCTGTCTGAGACACATTAGAACATTTCATTTTGCAAGTACAATTGCGAGTTGCAAAAAATCGCAATTAGAGACTCACAAAGTTAAATGTTCGTACATCTGGCCCTTAGTGTTGAGACATATTAGTGTAGATGTTGCTGTTGCCTAAAGAGCTGGACATTTCATGCTACTGGACAAATTGTTGAATTAATATTTGTTCCAAGAGAATATTTGAATTTAAGACATAGAAACTCTGATTTCGTCTGAACAGTCTGTGCTGAACTCTATACTGTAGTTGCAGACCAGCCATGATCATATATAGATGACAAGACCGGACATGCCTTTTATTCCACCGGGCATATCCTCAGGTGCCTGAGACTCTTGGGGGCATATTTACGAGGAAGTGGCAGAGCACAGCGTTAGGCTCCTTGGTTTAACGTTGTGTTCCTCCACTACTGGAATGCACTACATTAACAGGAATACTGTGCAGCCCCGCATTTCCCCCTGCGCTGACACTAATAACAACTGATTAGTGCCAACGCTGGCACCCTTGCACTATAGTGCAAGGGTGCCTGCATTGAGGGGAATTATTGTTTATGTGCAGGAAGGTGTCCCTTCACGCACATAACAATCTGAAAAGGCATTTTGTAACTTTTATGTGTGCTGCTTAATGCAGCACACGTAAAAGTTGCAAATCGTACATTTTTTAATGATTGATTATGTGCACGAAGGGACACCTTCCAGCACATAAACAATAATTTTCCATTTGCTGTTTCAATGTGTGCCACAGAACGCAGCACAAATAGAAGCAGCAAAAACAAGGAGAAATGTTCTCCTCGTTACACCAGTGTACGCCAGGTTTTCCCTGGTCTTAACTTTGGTACTGCCCCATATTTCCGCCACCCATGTAAATGCGGGGCAGTTTCAAAATCAATGGGTGTTGCAGCGGAATGCCCATCAAAACACCCATTGCCCTCCCCTTTCACACTCAGGATAGCATGAAAGGGTGCCTTATTTACAAGGCAGCGTTAAACCACGTTAAGTGGCTTAACGCTGCCTTGTAAATAAGGCAAAATCCCTATCGCAACCGCAACGTCAGAAAAAGTACCTTGTGGTGGAGATAGGGGCTTGTAAATATGCCACTTCGATGCCGGTTGTGAACGCCCAGGCTCTTTCCTAGTGTCTCTGTCACTTCTCCTAACTAATCGAGCATAATTGTACGAATTCATTTAATTTCATCATTTCAGGCATGAGAAGTCTTCAAGAGAGAGGAGGTGAGAGAAAGAGAGTGGGAAGGAGGGAGGCAGATAGAGATCAAACATCGAAAAAAGAGAGTGGAGAGCAAGAGAGAGCGAGATTGAATTGATGGAAAGAGAGAGGTTTTGTGGGGAGAAATGGGAGCAGGGCTGGTTTGGGCATTCTTGCCAGGGCTGCTCTCTGTTGCTCACAGACTAGAGACCCGCTACAGGCAAGCCAGGGAACTTGTTGATACTATATTTGTATTCTGGCTACAGACATACACAAGTGAAGAAACTTTATTATAAGGTTATCAAAGTCGAGCAGAGATGATGTACTATATTTTAGTCCATGTGCTATCCCACTGTTTTAATCTCTGATTTCCTCTTTAGTTTGTAACAGACATCTTCACTCTGGTCTGCAAGCCAGAAGCAGAGCTTTTATGGTAATACATGTAACAGATACATCTGTTGATGATTCCAGGGTGAGAGCTTTGAGTAATTGTTGTCCTCTGTCCTTATCAGATCTCCTTCCCAGCAAACCCTTCTCTAGTGCAGCAACCCTGCTGTCCTTTAGCCGCTCGGATCCTCTGTGTGTACCACAGAGTGGTGATGCCGGAAGCTGGGCCTCTTAGAACGTACCATGGTCTTTGCAGCCCAGCAGTTTTCGAAAACAGATTTAACAGCTTATATAAATGATGAAACAAATGATTATATATTTTTTAGAGAAATTTGAAAATATTTTAGATCATCATATTTATCATGCTGGTCCTTCAGACTAGTGATCAGACCAGAAACTGGACCACCTTTTCTTACTGTTGTTTGGGCGTATTTACGACAGATTAAGCATTTAAATCGTATAATTGTTGTATTTAACTTGTTAAAACAGTGCCCCTAACTATCATTTGAAAGCCCTTAAATTCACTGGCAGGGCTTCTACCAGAGATTCTGTAAAAATGCATGTCCTAAAACATTTCTGTTTTTTGTAGCATTCAATTACTGTGCAGTCGCCTTTAAAACATGTATTAGTGTCTGGAAGATTCATAATAGTTCTAATTGTAAATTGCAAAACCATGTAAATTCACTAGCCTGGCGTTCTAGTCCTTGTTGGCGCTAAACATTAGTTAATGTTTGTTGCTCGTTGCTCTTTTTTAATTACCAATGGGTTCCATGAATGTGCTAACAGTAGCAAAGAGAGGGAAAAAAATCCTGCAGTGTATGTAGGCATGTATGAATATGGTATTTCATATTAACCTAGCCAAAAGATAGCATAGCACTGCACGTGCTCACACGGCTAGCTTAAAGTTGGGCGGTAATATGAGAGGAAGTGGAGTTGTGCACAGTTAATGCATTGTGATGTAGTGTTCTTTAAAGAGGTGTGTCTTCGGCTCTGTTCTATATTGAAGCATCGTTGGGCTGGTCCTGATGGATATAATTGACTGAGAGGTTCGTGTCCAAGGTGCATCCAAGTGATTTGGCTTCCAGTAAGGTAAGAAGGGGGATTTGAAGCTGTCACGGTTCATGTCCTTGAACCAGATTTGTACTGTATCTTGTTTGCTGTTCTTGGCAAATAATAGGAACTTTGTCTTGGTTGAGTTGAGCTTCGAATAGGCGCTAGACATCTATGACAGGATAATGTGCAAACAGTGTTTTAGGAACTGGACGTCTGAATTCTCCATTGGTGATGCCGGTGGATGTCTGCACAGAAAGGTAATACATTCGATAAATACAGTGGGAGTGAATATTCTGTAAACATGTGGGGGCATATTTACGTCTTCTGGCGCAACTCTACAAATCAGCAGGGATGCGCCAGAACAGATGCGTCACGTAATCCCCTCCCTTGCGCCACCACAGATGCGTCGCATTTACAATGCGGCGCACCATGGTGCAAGGAGGGGCAGATGCGTGATGCATCTTGAGGCGCATGAGCGGCGCATTGCTGGAGTCGCGTCGCAAGCACGACGCAACTCCTGCAATGCACTGGGGCCGCCCATACTCAACATGGTGCCTCACTCCTTACGCCTGCTTCAAGCAGGCGTAAGGATTTGACGCAGCAGCGTCGTAAAACTGACTCATTGAAATCTTGTAGATTTCACTGCGTCAGTTTTACGTGGCTTTCCTGCGAGGGAACGCCCACCCTGCGACAGAACGCCCACATGAAACCTGACGCAGGTTTCATGTGGTGCAGGGCTTTGCAAAGTGACGCATCTGCCTAGATGCGTCACGTTGTAAATAAGTCACAACGTGGCACATGGTTTATGCCGCCGCTGCGCAACGGCGGCGTAAAAGTGACGCAAGGGGCTTGTAAATCAGCCCTTGAATGTTTTTCAACATTAGGTGATCTTATAATCTCTTTTTAATTTATTGCTAATGGAAATTCTGTTATATTTGTCATGTTGTGTTTTGGATTATGTTATAAATATTCCCTTTTAGTAAATACAGGAGGAGTGAGAATGAGGACATTTCTTTAAGGGTCTCCCTACAGGAGTAGGCAAGTACCCACAAATCACATTTTTACCTCTTGCAGGTAGTCTCCCACCCTGAAAGCAGTCATACATTTGCACTTTTTAAAGCAAAGAATAAGTACCTTACAGACTTGAGAAAAGAGTGGGAATACCCATGTATTACATGGTGGTGAAGGGTAAAGTTTCTCAATGAGGGAATATTTTTCCCTTGCAGAAAGAAAACAACAAACAAAAAGAATGACATGCAAATGTGCATTTTCTCACGGCTTGTCCGTGCATAATTTGCTACTCGGTGAAAATTCTGAATGTCTCATTTTGAGCATGAGAGTACCTTTCGAAAACGTTGCCATCCTAAAATTCCAGCAAATAAAAAATACATATGTAGACGCAACCTATTGCAGCAATCCCTGACATTTTAATTTTGGTCTTTGTGAACTGGGCCCTAAGAAATTAAAAAATGTTAGAGATTGTGGCAATCATGAAGGTGCTGTGTCAATGTGTTGTTTAGTAGAATACTCTTTTTTAAATGTCTGTTTTGTAGGATCTGCTATTCTCTCAGTCACATTTTTTGCGCCATGACGATCAGGGCTGACCCAATGTGGTGGTACAGGCTCGTCCTTTGAGTCCCATGACCTACTTCATTCACAATAAACTTATAGAATCAAAAGGAAGTTTGGAATGTTGTATGGAGACTAAAATAGATGTAGTTGCTCTTTAAACATGAACCAAAAATGCTATGTTGATTTGATTCAAGTACTTCCAGTTCATAGAGGATAAAAGAGCAAGGTCTGGATTGCTACCTTTTTCTTACAGAGTGGATTTAATTGTGTTACCAAGTCTATCCCTTCTTGCCCTAAGAGTGCCATGCAGTATGTGGGTTTGTGATCCTCAAGCCCTGGAATTGGTAGCGAAGAAAAGATAATTTTGAAGTTTGATGGATTTTAAAGGTACCATTTTTGACAAGTGTGCTATCTGAATGAGCACTGGCACTCCCACAGCAGCTGACCCATAACCCAGACTTTACTGTAACTTTTTTAAGGCAACCAACAGCTCGATAGGCCTACATATTCTACAGGACGCACCTCCTGACTTACAACGTGTGCATGCTTCTACAGTGCTTCATATACCGTATGTAGTCATCAGTGCACTACAATATTGGCATCTCAGGGGCATGTTTAATGAATCTATGCCAGTGAAGTACACACTTTATACCAATGGGAACTGTGGTAGGGTGACCAGGCATCCCGTATTTGATGCGACAGTCCTGGTTTTCTCTGTACATACAAGCAAATTACAGTAAATTTAGCATGTGTCCCTATTTCTAGAGAGAGTCCGCTAATCACTGGGGGAGGCAAGTTTACCTGTGTAGCAGTGCATAATTAGTTAGCAGCCCTTATTAGAAAGCAACTTAATTAACACAGATTATACTGTGTGTAAAAGTTGCATTTAATTAACCTAACTGCCTCATTGCCTGTGGTTTCTATTTTGGTGAACGCTGTTAGTTATGCATTCTGTGCCACTGAGCAATGCACAATTATAGTTCTACTTCCATGTTTTGAAAAGTCCTGTTATCCTGTTTTTAAAATGTGGCCACCTTTAATTATGATAAAGACCACTTCCTACAATTTGTTAGAAACTCTTCCTTTTTTTGCTTCAGGAAGTACTCTTAGTAGAGTCTCCGACTTGAACACAGTGAATGAAGATCTCCAAGATATTACATTTCATGGTGGGCGTGTGAATCACCCTCATTATTGGTTAGCGTATAAGCTTCTACATGCTGAAGCTCCGACTATGTATACATCACTGAGTTGAATCCTTATTTGGAGTTTAGAATACAGCTATGAAAGCACTAGAACATGATTGTGGAGATTTCTGTGCATCACTTGGGGCCCGATGTAGGTAATTCCGATTTACCGACTCTTAAATACCGAATCATACCGATTCGGTATTTAAGAGTAGGTAAATAGGAAGGGGGCAGATGTAGGTAATTCTTATTTTAGAATTACCGAATCTCTAAGGGCCCGATGTAGGTAAATCCCATTTACCGATTTTGAAATACCGAATCCTACCGATTCGGTATTTCAAAATCGGTAAATGGTATGTAGGTCCCAACATCTGGATTTGATACCGAATCCTTAGCAATTCTTTAATTACCGATTCGGTAAATACCGAATCGGTAATGCCCATTCATTCCTATGGGCTTTGAAGCCCATAGGAATGATTAGGCATTACCGATTCGGTATTTACCGAATCGGTATTTAAAGAATTCACAAGGGTGCAGGGGGTGTCACTTTGACACCCTCTGGCACCCCCAAAACAGGCACAGGTGCCATGTGGCAGGCATACCTGCCCTAAGGGCAGGTCTGCCTGTCACATGACATAGGTGTGCATGCACACATGTGCATGCACACCGGAATCGGTATTTTACCATGGATTTGTATTCCATGGTAAAATACCGACTCTGTAAGCCATGTGCAGAAGGTACATTGCCTACCTACATTGCATTTTCGGTAATTTTACCGAATCGGTAAATGTTACCGAATCAGTAATTATTTTACCGATTCGGTACATATTACCGAATCGATAAATTTACCGATTCGGTAATGATACCGATTCGGTAAAGTTACCGAAAATGTGCCCCTACATCTCGGTAGCCCTTTACCGATCGGAAACGGTCGAAAATCGGTATTTTCGGCCGATTCGGATCGGTAAAGGGCTACCTACATCGGGCCCTTAGATTCAGTATTTACCGATTCGGTAAATACCGAATCGGTATTCCCTATTGATTCCTATGGGCCTTGTAGCCCATAGGAATCAATGGGAAATACCGATTCGGTATTTACAGAATCGGTAAATACCGAATCCTGGCAGGGGGAACGGAGTGTCACTTTGACACCCTGTAGCACCCCAATTGCAGGCTTGTGTGCCATGTGGCACACATACATGCCCTAAGGGCATGTCTGTGTGTCACATGGCATAGGTGTACATGCACATATGTGCGTGTACACTGGAATTCGGTATTTTACCACCCAATAGGATTGGGTGGTAAAATAAGAATTCCTAAGGGCCTGTGGCACTGCAAACTGTGCCACCTACATCTGGAATAACAGATTCGGTAAATATACCGAGTCGGTATTTTATCGATCTGTAAATTTACCGGCTCGGTAAATTACAGAATCGGTAAAATTGGGGCCTCCTACATCTCTAACACAATTACCGGTCAGTAACGGCCAGAATCGGCCGTTACCAACCGGTAATTGGCGACCTACATCTGGCCCTAAATGTTTTAACAACGTAGGAGCTATAGGAGACCGGTATTTAAAACATTTATATAATTTAAAAAATAAGCTGTCGATTCCTGTTGAGTTATAATTTGATATGATAGTATTTCTGGTCTTCTCTTTTTTTTCAGATTTGCCAGAGGATTTCATTGATTTTAAATCAAATTGCATTTAACACTTTTATCTCTTCCTTCAAACTTCGTATATTCTCCATTTTCTGTTTATTTTGCCTTATTCTTAATTATGTAGTAAGATTCCTGTTTCTACAGCTCCTGAACTTTTTCACTCTCTCACCCTCTGTGTTGGACCTGGCCCTCTCGCAAAGTCATCCCCAAACTTGCTTCCTCTACCCTCCACTTTTTGTTGAATTCGTTTTTTCTAGCCTTCGGACTATGTGCACTTTACCACTGCTAACCAGTGCTAAAGTGCTTGTGTTGTCTCCCTAAACATGGTAGAATTGGTTTATACCCAATTGGCATATTTAATGTACTTGTAAATCCCTAGTAAAGTGGCACTACTTGTGCCCAGGGCCTGTGAGTTAAATGCTACTAGTGGGCCTGCAGCACTGATTATGCCACCCTTTAAACATGTCTCAGGCCTGCCATAGGAGCCTGTGTGTGCAGTTTTAAACTGGCAAAATGAGCCATTTGCCAGGCCCAAACCTTCCCTTTCATACATATGTCACCCGCAGGAAAGCCACAAACAGCCCAGAGGATAGGGTGCACTTCATTTGAAAAGTTGGACATGTACTTTTAAGTTTTACATGTCCCTGTAGTGACAAACTCCTAAAGTCTTTTTTCACTACTGCAAGGCCTACCTCTGCCAAGTGATAACATTGGAGTTAGCGTATTACATTTTATACGTGTAATTTCCAAATGGGAATAGCTAACAACTTGTCTCTGGATTTATTCATTTTTTTTAAATCCTAACTTATGGTGAAGTCAGATTTTTAATTATAATTTTTGAAAATGCCACTTTTAGAAATTAGCCATTTTCCTGTCTTGGCCCTTTAATGCCTGTACCTTGGTCACATGAATGGGCGTAGCTGACGGTTGGACTTTGTATATTCTTCCTAGACATCCACACACAATAGGGGGCTTGGGTGAGCCCGGTGGGCTATCTCTGGCAGGATGGAGGGAGGAGATGGGCACAGCCCCACTTACACCTGAATAGGCTTCACAAACGCCCCTTCACACAAGGGGCTGCATTCCCCGTGTAGTTAGCCTGGAGCCAGAACAGGGAAGGCAGGATACCTGTGTTACATTGTACTTGCTATGTCCCTTTAATGTTTTAGAATGTTAATACTCTAGTGATTCTTGTCAGAATGTTTTACTGACACTTTATGATTACTCTTGGATCCTGATGCATACCTGAGATTTCTCTCACGAATAAACCTACAAAAAGACTATCCGTTTTGAGTGACTTTGTACTTCTAAAAGTGGCGACGAAGGGAGAAACGAACCATCTCTATTTTCACCATTTTTGTTCATTTTTTCTTGATTTTTCACAAAAACGGACATCATTCATTTTTCAACCTGTGTGCAATTCAATTTATTCTCAAATATACATCCTGAAGGATTTATCTGCAAGACGCTGCTTCAACGCTTCAATCAAAACGTGAACGCTGAATGAAACGCTGTAAAAGACGCTTACATGCAACGGTCTGATCTCAAGGAAACGTTAATCTTCTCCGTGTCAATAACGAAGGTATCCGTGTCAATAACGAAGGTATGACAAGGCGAGAGTGACGTTTAAAAGAAGCGTGAAGCGTGTGTGTGTCCTAAAACTGCAATTTTAAACGCACTAAAGCAACAACTTTAAACGCGCAAAAGCGGAACGTGCAAAAGCGGCAATCTTTGGCATTTTACAAAACCTTGCACGAGCTGTGTATACTTTTAAACACATTACCTCGTGCATGCGCTGTGTCTTCCTGGCTCCAACGGCAAACTCCAAGCAACACACGAATGACGCGCAATGCTTTCTGGGAACTGCAATGCATTCTGGGGCGCGTTGCTTAGCAACTCTTCGTTATTTTCCTGAATTAACTGTTTACATACCACAGATTCATTGAAAACTCGATCTTAACTGCATTTTACCTACAATCAACACGCATTTACAAGAACAAGACTACGGTGACTACTTTTATTTTGTTAATTTATTTTTTTTTCTTTTCTCCTTCTTCTCAAAAATATATATTTTGACTTATAATTAATATTATGGAAACTAACACCATTTTAGCTCCTCCTAAATTCCTACAGGACCCTGGTATTCCTCCTATGAACTGGGAGGATTGGCGTGAATCGTTTGAAACATACTTAGAAGCCATTGGGGGTGAGGTATTTTTAGCTTCACGCAAATTAGCTTTACTTAAACATAGCCTTGGTGTAGAAGGCAGGAAAGTGTTAAAAACATTACCCTTACTGTCCAATAAAATTACCCCTAAGCTATGTGATGTTGTTGATGAGGACCTCAGTGATGAAGAGGTTGTGTTTGATTCTTCAAAAATTGAGACATTTTCCTCAGATGAATACCTTGAATCTTTGAAGGCCTTAGAAGAGAATTTTGGAAAAAAAACAAGTATAGTAGTAGAAAGACATAAGTTCTTTTCAAGGGCACAGTTACCTGGTGAAAATGTAGAACAATATGTTTCTGCTTTAAGAAGGTTAGCAGTCACTTGCAAATTTAAAGATTTGCATGAAGAAATTATACGAGATCAATTTATTAATAGAACCAACAATACTAAAATCCAAGAAAAATTGTTAGATTTAAAAGATCCTTCTCTCCACAAAACCATTTCAATTGCTAGAAGGGTAGAAAACAATTCTAAATATGTTAAAGAGTTAAACTCTACACATAGCAAAGATTCTAAGTTTGGCGACAACAAAGAGTCCAATGATGTGTGCGCTGTAGTTAATAACAGATCAAAATCTTTTGACTATAAACAAAACATAAAACGCGATTTTAGAATTAAACCCCAAACATTTTCCAATACTAATAAGAACACTAGTTCATACAATAAACCTATGCCATACAATAAAACATTTTCTAGCAAACCTCCTAATTTCAACAAACAGTTATGTTTCAGGTGTGGAAATGCAAAACATACTTCAGAAAATTCTTGGTGTCCTGCATCTAATGTTACATGTTTTAAATGCAACAAAACTGGTCATTTTGCAAAAATGTGTAGATCTGACAATCCTGGTGCCTGGAAAAATTCTGTCAATTATATTGATCAGTTTAGTCACTCTGATAGTGATACTGACATAGAGGTTATGTCTATTTGGAATGAGGTCAACCATGTTGATGATGAAATTCAACCTCCCAAATGTGATATCATAATCAATGGTCACACGTTAATGCTTTGGGCTGATTCCTGTTCACTATATACCATAATTGATAAAAATATGTGGGAAGCTTGTGGAAAACCTACTCTCAATTGTTCACAAAGAACACCTGTAGGCTATCTGAATATCAAATTACCTGTTATTGGATGTTTTGTATCTGAAATTATTTTCAAAGACAGGAATACTTCAGGTACTATTTATGTTGTAGAAAAAGGAAGAGCGTTATTAGGATGGAAAGAAATATGGAATCTTGGTATGACTCTAGATCCCAACCATCCAGATAAAATTGTATTATCACCAAATTGGCACAAAAGAGAGTCTGATACAGTCCTACTAACTCAGGATGATGCTGGGTTAGAGTGGCACAAAAAATTTCCTAGTTTATTCAGTACAAAATTAGGATGTCTTAAGAAGTTTGAACATCGTATTATTCTTAAACCGGACTGCATTCCCATTGTCCACAAAGTACGCAATGTTCCCTTAGTGCTAAGATCCCAGCTTAAAGTGGAACTAGACCGTTTATGTCAACAAAACATCATTGAACCCATAGAAGCATCAGATTGGCTTAGTCCAGTAGTTTTGGCACAAAAACCCAATGGAAAATTGCGCATGTGTGTGGATTTAAGAGATTTAAACAAGAATATTTGGGTAGATCGCTACCCATTACCAAATATTAATGAGATGGTTGCTTCTGTCAGAGATGCTAAGTATTTTTCATCTATTGATTTGTCAAATGCTTATCATCAGATAAAATTACATCCTGAGTCTCGTCATCTAACGTCCTTCATTACTCCAGAGGGAGCTTTTCAATTTTTAAGAATGCCTTTTGGTTTGTCTTCTGCATCTGCTGTTTTCCAGAGAGTCATGACTAGAGTTCTTCAAGGTATACCAAACATGTTAGTCTTTCAAGATGATGTATTGGTGTGGGGGGAAGACAAAAATATGCATAATGAAATTTTGAATGATGTATTAATGAAACTTCAGGATGCAGGTTTAACGGTGGCTGCTGAAAAATGTAAATTTGCCACTAATGAAATTGAGTATTTAGGACATACTTTATCTGCACAAGGTGTTAAACCAAAGAAAAATCTATTAGATGCTATCAAGAATGCTCCATCTCCGTCAGACAAAGACCAACTTCGCTCATTTTTAGGGCTCGCGGAGTATTATTCAAAATTTGTACAAAATTTTGCGTCCAAGGTGTTTTGTTTAAGATCTTTGATGAAAAAAGGTGTTAAATTTGTGTGGAGTTCTGAATGCCAATCGGCTTTTCAAGATGTAAAAAAGGAAATAATAGATGCTGTCGCACTCAAACCTTTTGATCCCAACAAGAAATCCATCATTGTTGTCGATGCTAGTGCATATGGTTTGGGTGCAGTTTTCATGCAAGGTAAGGACAAGTTGGAATGGGTGGTAGCTTTTGCTTCCCGTACCTTGAAGGGCGCTGAACCATCGTACTCGGTTATTGAGAAAGAAGCTCTTGCTTGTTTCTGGGGTGTAAATTACTTTAGAAACTATGTATGGGGCACTAATTTTGAGTTAAGAACCGACCACAAACCTCTTGTTGACATATTTTCAACCAAGGGTGCCGGGAAGGCTACTCCCAGAATTGCGAAGTGGATCTATAAACTACAAGAGTATGATTTTTCTATGAAGTATGTACCAGGCATTAAAAATGTTAATGCGGATTGTCTATCCCGCCTCCCTATTTGTAGTGAGGATTCCGCATCTGACCAAGATGAGGAATGGTCAGTAGCTTCTGTTCTAGAGGTATGTAGTGGGGTCATTGATGAGATGGAGTGGAAAAAGGCTGTGGAAGATGACCTTATTTTGAAAGAAGTAATTGTACGGTTAACCTCACCGTGCAAGAATTTTTCGTGGAGTGATTGCGAGCTATCTGAGTATAAAACTGTGTGGCCAGAACTTTCCTATTGTATAGAAACAGGTATAGTCAGAAGGGCAGATAAACTTGTTGTACCATCTAGCTTACGTGATAGATTGCTTGATCTTGTCCATGTTGGTCATTCGGGAATGTCCGGAATGAAAAGGAGGTGCCGATGTGATTTTTGGTGGCCTGGTATGGATAAAGATGTGGAAAGACGTGTCAGAAATTGTCCTGCATGCACATGTAGTGATAAATCCCATATTTCTCAAGAATCTCATATTAGTTCTGTTGTGTTTCCTGATAAACCATGGCAGAGGTTAGCCATGGACATTTGTGGTCCGTTTAGTTTTGGGAATATTGTTGGAAAATTCGCTATTGTTTTAATGGATTATTACAGCAAGTGGCCTGAAGTGGCATTTGTGAAGGAGATCAAAGCTGCCAATATCATCAATTTTTGTGATGAATTGTTTCATAGGGAAGGTTTTCCTGAAACCATCACCACTGACAATGGTCCACAGTTTGTTGCAAATGAATTTCAAGCGTATTTACGTTCGTGTGGTGTGAGACACTCAACTACTGCTGTTTATTGCCCTAGAGAAAACGGCATGGTTGAGAGATTCAACCGAGTGTTGAAGGAGTGTTTACAGTTAGCTGCATTTGAGGGTACTGATTGCAAACTTGCCGTCAAAGATATGATTTGGAGCTACCGCAATACTCCACATTCTGCAACTTTGATATCACCTTTCCATCTTCTTAAAGGGCGTTCTGCTGGCAATAAAGTAACCCCTGCCTGGATGCTTAAGGCCCCTAGTCCTGTTCTTAAAAAGAGTCTGGGTGAGAGAATGCATGTGTATCAACAGAAATATGTGGATAGACACAACAGTAAAATTAAGAAGGTGGAGAGATCTTTTGTTATTGGTGATATTGTAAGATCATCCCGTTTTGGTTTGTCTAAGGATGGTTCTTCTAGATGGTCTCTTCCAAAAAGGGTGTTGGGAGTTGTGGGAAATTGTGTTCTGTTGGATGATGGTCGCAAGTGGAATATGGGTAACGTTGTTTTATGCAATGAATTAGAACGTAAGTTATGGTTAAACAGGAACTGTGATGTTTCCACATCTAAACCCTTTCCAGTAGGTTCTCCTGCAACCAAATCCAATTCCAATGTGGTATCACCTAAAGTTCCTACTTCATCAACCGTATCAACTGAAACATCTTCTCCATGTTCAAGGAGATTATCTGGAAGGATTATTGTTAAGCCTGTTAAGCTCAATGATTATATGATGTAACATATTTATTCGTTGTAACTTATTTTTTTTTTTATTATTATTTTTTTTTATTTTCTAGAAGGGAAGATGTGTTACATTGTACTTGCTATGTCCCTTTAATGTTTTAGAATGTTAATACTCTAGTGATTCTTGTCAGAATGTTTTACTGACACTTTATGATTACTCTTGGATCCTGATGCATACCTGAGATTTCTCTCACGAATAAACCTACAAAAAGACTATCCGTTTTGAGTGACTTTGTACTTCTAAAAACCAGGGTACTTCAAAGGGACACCTCTAGATGCTTCTCGTTCACTTCAAAGACACAACTGGATACAAATACTGGACCTCATTCACCACCCCTTCAGTACACTTCTGGACCTGTGGATACTTTGCCAGGAAAAAGAACTACAGTGTTGATGAAGGACTGCCACTCTGCTGAACTGCACTCCAGTCGACTACTGCCTTGCTGTGCTGCTGGTTTGCTGTGCTGACCTCCTGCCTGCTGCCCTAGTACATGCGTGAGAACTGGACCGATGTCTCTTGAAACCATAACCCAGAGTGACTCCAAGAGCTCGTTGGCTGGCCTCTTGATCTGAAGCCTCAGGGACATAACAGGCTTCCAACATGCTTGCATCTGCACCTGGACTCTGCCATCTGTGAGTTAACCTGTCAAATGGTGCCACCCCAGTCCCGGACCCTTGGAAGTGGACTTAAAGTGCTTTGCCAGTCTCTGTGGATCCAGCAGAACCAACGCATCCCCTCTGCTGCACAACGCAATCGTGAGCAGAACTGACGCATCTCCACTGCTATGTGGACTGGACCTGTTGCAAAAACACACATTGCCACCACAGCCCACAGTGCCCTCAGGAACCGCCACTGCACAACGCATCCTCAGTTCAGGCCCACGCATCTCTCATCGACTGCAGCCTCAATGACAATGACGGACTCCGCATCGCAGCCTCACAGCTTCATGGAACCAGTGCATCACTCTGTTTGCCGCATCAGGATGCCAAACTTCACATCACAAGCCCTCCCAGCGGACTCCTTGACGATGACATAGGGCCTCACACCGCAGCCTTGCCACGCCTCGAAACCAACACATCACTTTGACTGCACGACGCATCTTTGATGCAGACCCTCACAGCGCTCCGCAAACCAGGAAAGACAGTACTTTGTTAAATGGGCCTAACTGGGTCTCTATAGCCAGCCCGTGCTCCATTGCAGTCGGCTTGAACTTGTGACTGTGTCCCGGTCCAGCACAATCAGATATCCACAGTGTGTGCTTTACAACATTTGATGCTATTTTTACTAAAAACCTTTCAAGTTGAATGTCTGCTTTTCGACTGATTGGATTGTTGTTATTTTGGTCTTGTTTTATTTATCCCAAATGACTGTATTTGTGGGCTCTTTTTGTGGTGTGTTTTCACTGTGCTACTGTTTGAAGTGATGCACAAATACTTTACACATTGCTTCTGAGTTAAGCTTGACTGCTCTGTGCCAAGCTACCCTATGGTTGAGCGTAGGTTAATTTAAGGTTTGCTTGTGACTTCACCCTGGGAAGATTTGTGGTTGCTGCTTCGGAAGGATCCCTCCCCAACCAGCAACCCAATTTCTTACACTCTGTCTAACCCTCCTTGTCCCTCCCTCTCTCACACACACTTTCCCACCTTTTACACTCCCTCACAATTTGTTTTTCAAATCAGCAAAGGTGTTTTGACATGACAAAGTTTTGCAATTATTGCCAAAGCTTTCTGTGTTTATGTGTTATGCAATATCGTTTTATAAAGAAGTCTTTCTTTCTCTGAAGGTGTCACAGGCAACAGTTCATCCACAAGGAGGCTGTAGATCTTCTCTTCAACTCTCAGCTATGTAAAACTAGTCTTCTGGATAGAGATCTCTCCAGCTTGCTACTTTGTCATGTGTCTCACTTGAACTATTTATTTCTTGTTCTATGTCTGTTGACACTGTCGCTCACTTTTACATTATACTCTCCGGGTCTCTCTTTCTCTAAGCTTCTTTTTTCACTTTTTCCTTCCATAATTCACCTTGCACTCTACATCTCTCTTTCATTCTCTTGGGTCCTCTTTTTTATCTCTTTTTTCTCTGTGGATTTTGTTCTCTCTCTCCTCTGTATTTCTCTTTATCTGCTTAATGTGTTCTGTATTTTCATGGGGCTATCTTTCAACCTTCTGCTTATGTTTCTTTGCTTACCTTTCTCCACTTGTTGGTATTTTATGGACGATTTTGTCTTATCATCTCTTTTTCCAGGTTCTTCCTCCATTTCACTCTTCTATCTCATTCATTCAATGTTAATTGTATTGTGTAAACCCTGCTACAAAGTAATTATGTGCTGCATATGAATAAAGATTTCACATGGTGCTCTTGAAGAAAGGGAGTGGGGGGCACGTCAGGAGAGATGGGGTGTACAGTGGAGAAGAGAGCTGAGATGATATTTACTGGAGGTCAGGGTGATGAGTACAGTGGCAGGGCTACCGACGAATATAGTGGAGTGGTGGGTGGGAGCACATCAAGGGTAGTCCATATGGGAGGGAAAGAAAAATAGTGCCATGTGGTGTATGTTTACTAACGGGCAGGAGGCACTTATATAGGGTAGTGGTGCCTCTTGGGAAACTTTACAAGCTGATAAGATCTATGTATAATGTTAATAGCAGTGCTGAAGGGTAGAGAGAACCACTCTTCTCCCTATGATGTGACCTCGGCCAACTAAACAACAAAAACACAATCCCCAGTACACGGAAAATTTTGATTCACATATAATTAAACACCTGTGTCGACACTCTATAATCTTCTTGTATTGTTTTCTCTTTTTCGTTTTATTTTTTTTATTTCTTTTTGTTGTACTGATTTCTTAGCAAACGTGTTTCGTTGATTGTTGGGCACACAGTCCTGCAACTTCTTCAAGGCTATGTAAATAATAAAAATAAGAAAGTACAAAACAATGTGGCAACCATTTGGAATTATGTTGCAAATTCAAATGATCTCACTGTTACTTCAAAAGCCTAATTGAAGATTGGATATTTCGTTCTATTGGAGCACATAGTGGAAACATATGCATTCCCATAAGTTATAACACTATTTCATCACTCGGAGATTTAACCCATTGTAAATATATCATAGATTATGCAGTGAGAAAGTAAAGACTGGTTCCTCAGTATCGTGGTGCGTTACCAAGTCTGCATGTTATATTTTATGCCCAATGTCTACATAGAGAGTACAGTACACACCAAGGAGCATATTCTCAAGGAGCCATCGCCGAGTTAACAGGACTTTATCGCAGCCAAAGTTGCGATAAAGTTATCACCCCCATTCACAAACTGGTGCTAACAGCCCATAGCATCAGTTTACCCACGATAGCAGGCGCAAAAAACTATCGCTAATGAGATGCAGAGTAGGCGTTCCCGTGCAAAAAGCCGCAACAACACCACTCCACAGCATTCTCAATGACCAGCCAGATCGGCAATACGACCACAAAACATGCGATGAGGCGCGTTAGCAGCGGGAAATTAACACCTGCTCTGACCTGGTGTAAAGTCGGATTGCAGCCGGCACCACAAAAGGGAGCCCAGCCCTGAACCACACCTGAAAAACAACAGATGCCATGGAGCTACTGATCATGCAGCTCGGAGCCCCAACAGGCCCACAACACCCACCAACACCACCCCTCCCGGAGACCACCACAGAGGCAGTGCACACACATACCACAGACCTTCAGAAAATGCATCAGCCTTACAGACATGACACCAGAGTAAGTCATTGCCCACTACAGGCTCAAAAGGACAACCATCCTCCGCATCCTGAACATCATTGCCCACAGGCTGACGGTACCAACACAGCGGACAACCAACATCCCTCTGCAGACAAAGCTGCTGGCTGTGCTGCATCAGTTGGCCTCTGGTACCTGCCAACCAACAACCGCTAGAGTCGGAGGAGTCTCACAGCCAGCCCTATCAAAGTTCCTCAAACCTGTCCTGGATGCCATCATCAGCTTGGTAGCCCAGTACCTATACTTCCCCACACTGTGCAGGACCAGCAGGAGACCAAGCTAAAGCTTCTACGCCAAAGCGGGATTCCCGCAAGTTTTAGGGGCAATAGACTGCACACATGTCCTACTTGTGGTCCCTACACACAATTACTGCAACAGAAAGCACACACATTCCATCAATGTGCAGGCAATAGTGGACCACCGGGGACTCTTCACCAATGCCGTCTCCAACTACCTAGGCAGTGTGCATGGTTCTTTCATCTTCCGACAGTCCATCATCAATCAGCGCTTCCAAGATGGCACCTACACAAATGCTCTGCTTGTTGGAAAGTACCAAATGAACACACCACACACCTCAACTTCACAATCATGCAACTCACAACTCTGGGAATACACATGTTACAAACTCACATACAACATGTCAAACAACATGCCCCTCACCAAACACGACAGCACAACTATCTGTAGGAACCTGGGCTAGCCATGTACAGAAGCCATAAACGGCATGGCACCCCAGCCACACAATAGCAGATTTTGGGGAGAGATAGGAACCAGGCACGTGCGAAGGAGGCAAGTGACCCATGAATAAGCATGTACACAATGCCAAGTGTGGAGTGGATGAGCTGGCCAGTCTGTAGTATGCAGAACACACACATATCCATGTCAACACACACCGCTGGTGTTTGGAGTGAAGTGGACAGTGGACGCGACCATGTCACCCCAGCCAGTGGGGGAGATATAGGAAATTTAGCTTGTCACCCCCCCCCCCTAAGCGTGATTGGAGTGGGCTAGCCCGGCATATGCCAGGCCAGCGTAGGGTTGTGGATAAAAGGCACAAACTCTGGGTGTGGTCCACATCCGGAATGCCCAATGTCTTTGCCAGGGCGGCGCCTCTCAACCCGCCATGAGGCCAACGCCATCGCCATCGCCATGAGCGGGGTTGCCTGTGATTTGATGCCCCTGCTGTACCCCAGGCTGCTGGTCCCCGAACCCGTCTTGCCCGCCCCTGCGTATCCAGGCCTCAATACCCAACTGCCGACACCGGCGTGTGTCGAAGAGGGCCCACCACATGCCGGTGCAAGGTCCAGGCCCAAGGCCCACGACCTTGGCAGCCTCCTCGAACCATCAAGGCCTCCGCGACACAGGCCCGCAGAACTCCATTGTCATTGACATACTCCACCAGCATACACAGCGGACAAGTAGTACACACACTGGGAACTGAGTCTTGATTGCACCATGGCAGAGTACATTTTTTAAGGCTAAGCTTATGTCACTATACTCCCTTCAATGTGGTGCCACCAAGGCTGTACATAGGACTCGCACCAAACGTGTCTGTGGGCACTTGCTGACTGCAGCCTTCACCCTACACTGTAGTCTTGCAGGCCTCATGCCAATCCAATGCAGTCCATTACAGGCAGGACACAGCATCGTCGCTGGCTAAATACACGCTCAACTCTGGTGCCACCACCTATGTCACCCACAAATCTAATACAAATGCCACTCCAACGTCGTGTGTGAGAGATTCAAGAGGAGATGGCTGGACAACGCTTAACCCGCGCTGACCGCAGCCTCCGTCCGACACTGCGGCCAACTAGGTCACATTTTTGGAACTGAGTCTAGATATCTTCATGGCAGTGTACATGTCACTGTACGCAAGGAGATGAGTAAGAGGAAGACGCGCTTCAGTCCATAGGAGAAAAGGCCCACCTTTACGGAGGTGATGGGAAACTAGCAACAACTGCACTGGTGCCACTGACTCTTTGGGCCCCTGATGACCGCTGGCTCCGGCACACACTGCGGTGGAGTAGGTCACACATCTTGAACTGAGTCTTGCCCTCTACATGGCAGAGTCAATGTCATTGTAGAGGCCTCATCGCAGACTGAGCGTATCAGTTCGATATGGTCCCTTCCAGCTCTGGCGCCCCTGAGTGTGTGCCCTGAAATTCATGGTCGAACTCTTTTTGACGTTGATGGAATCTGGGCCCATCGGCTAGCGGTTGTCCTCCTCTATATGTAGTTGATACTGACAAGGTTGAAAAGTGGAGTCTGTAGCATTCAACTCTGCCAGTTGCCTGTTCCTGCTTGCTTCTGCCCGCTGTATCATGCCCTGGAGGGACACCTTCTACTGTCCTTCGCAACCCTACACGACATTCCCCTTGGACATTGACGAATACACGCTCAGCTCGCGTGGCCCTACCTCAGTGCACCGCAAGTCCCCGTCCCGTGGCGGTGTGCCTGTGCTGGCCACTGTGCTTCCGGGGCCACAAACTCTGTGCTGCTCAAGTCATGGACCCATGATGTCCATACCTTGTACTGCTGATTGTATGCTCACTGTTGTGGTTTTTGCCAGCACCACCCAACCCCTGAGTAGTGGCTTACACTACCCAACACCCAGCCAGCACCGGCATCACCGGAGATGCGACCCTGGCAATAAAAGAGGCCGGGGGCACGTGCCAGTAGCCAGTTCGACAGAGTCACCCAGTGTGTCCGTGTGGTCATTATGTATGCAAGTGGGACCAGGGCCATTCCACATTACATTGTGCCATGTACAGCGTGTGCAACCATATCACTGCAGGCAGTGGTGTAGACCTGGGACATGTTAGGGGTCTGGTTTGAGGAGAATCTCCGATTCTCAACCCAGGTCAAGAAGCTGGCTGGGACTTGCTTCGGTGTCTTAAAGTCCCTCAGGAAGTTTCTTCCCCTTCTTCCTCAGGCAGCTAAGGAATCAGTGATTCGAGCCCTTATTCTCGGCTAGATTATGCCATCGCTATATATGCTGGTATCCCAAGCTACCTATTAAATAAATTCCAAGTGGTGCAGAACGCGTTGGCCAGGCTTCTCGTGAACATTTCCACCAGATGTAGCGTGAGACAACACCTACGCACCTTACACTGGCTGCCCGTGGCAGAGAGGATCAGATTTAAGATCCGTGTTATCGCCCACCATGCTCTTTATGCCACTGGGCCCGGATATCTTCAGAGACGGTTTTCCTTTTATACCCCTGCAAGAGAACTGCGTTCTTCTACTCAACTCCTAGCCCAAATCCTGCATTTCAGTTTGCAAAGGACAGGCGGCAGTTCTCTAGCTGTGAAGGCCAATTTAGCCTGGAACGATCTTCCCTTTGCGCTTTGGTGCGATTTTCTTCAAGAAGAAGCTTAAAACTAATCTATTTCCCTAATCTTGGCTCTTGGCGCTTCTACACTCTCTCAAGGTTCGCACCAGGACACTCTTGCAGTATCTGTGCACGTTAGAAATATTAAATACCATAACATAACATGTAACCGTGTTGTATCTTCATGTGAGTGTAAGCGGGGTGGACAGGCGTACAACAGTACTGCGTAGGGGTGTGGCTCTTCCACACGTGGATCTGGGTGTGGTTCCTGTGGGCCTTGCCAAGGATGTGCTGATGCTTGTGTCTCTGTTGTAGTGTCTGCGCCACCTGCCCTGCAATGGACAATGTTGCTATGTGGCATGCCCCCGGTGTGTGTGGTCAGCCGAAGGGGTACATGGGGGAGGGCATGCCCGCTCAGGGTCAGGGATCACACATGCCAACTGTTGTGTGTGTCGCTATTAGCGCAGCATTAGCCAAAGATGTACCCTCAACTGCATGTCGAGTTCAGCCAGGCAGGTGCTTTACATGTGTTTCAGCCCTGTCCTTGCAATGGGCCTACACACACGTGGCCGGCCACATTCTGCGCAGCATCATCACTGTTTCATACTCAGGCTTGTAAACATGCGCAGAGAGGCATGTCAATGGTGTGCCAAAGGGATGCATGTGATGTCATTGCGCTGTGCACACTAGTGAATGTGCTCGGGTGGAAGGTGCAGCATTGAGGCTACGTAGTACATAGTGATGCAGCTCATGTGCAACATGCAGTACATGTCATTAAGGAATCACTAAGTCACACACCAATGAACCAGTGAGCCTGCCAACACATCATGCAGTATGTAGTTGTGACTCATGTCTCTCTGCACTGTCACAGGTGATCAAGGATATGCACTTTGCGCTTAGATGATGACACCCCTCCAAGCCCTGAACACACAGCCCAGAGGCAGTACAATATGGCCTACAAACGCACCAGGGGCATCGTGGAACGCACATTTGGTGTGTTGAAGTCACGTTTCAGGTGCCTAGATGTCACAGGTTGTAAGCTCCTGTACAGCCCAGACCTCGTGTGCAAGATGATAATTGCATGTTGTGTGTTGCACTACATATGTGTACGCAGCAAGGCCCCATGGATACGAATGCCAGATGCACCGGATGATGATGATGAAGATGAGGCAGGTGGACAACACCCCATTGCAGCCGCAGCAGGAATAGCCCGTAGGGACTACATCATTGACAATTTCTTCTCTGGTTGACGTCACATTGTGTGGGTCTTTAGCAGTCATGACACAGTACATGGACTGACCACAGGCACTGTATGTGCTAATAAAAGCATCCTGATACACATTCCCTGCGTGCATGTCACTCATCTTTACAGGCACTTCATTCAGACAAGTGTTGGTGTGACATATTGTGCTGTCAAATGAGGGATTTGTTAATGGATGGTGGGTGTGTCACCGCTGTGCAGTGAGGCTGTTTATGGTGTCACGTATTTGAACTGCCAGTTTTGTGTGTCACAGTTGTTAAGGTATCCCACTCTTCGGCGTTTCACATGTGTTCCAAATCATTCCATTTTGGCTGTCATTTGTGGCCTGCAAGTGACAACAGATTATTTTGTGCTCTGATATGTGCCACCAAGATGCAGGGATGCACCCTGTATCTCAAGTCCCACGACATGGGCAACATGTACGTAAGGGGGAGTCACTGACCCTACATTAGTCAGTGCTTTCATTCTTGTTGGATCATAGACATGACACGTCGGTGCGCAGGAGGTGTTGTTTCTCTTTATGCAATGTGAGGGGGAGATGCAGTTTCACAGTGTGTACGATGTTTGTTTCCGCATTGGCGCAGGTTACATACTGAATGCATGTCAGTCAATGTGCCTTGTGGCAGTTTGTGGGGAATTGCCTATCGAATTTGGACAATGGTCATTTGTTCTGGGTCACAGTTGTGGGGTTGTGCTAGCACGTTGTCATTTCACCGTTTATTTACTCTGCTTTTGTGGTGCATGTTCCCGCCAGACGCATGGGATTTGAAGGCCGGTCGCTGGTTTTGGGTGCTTTTTGTACCGCAATTGGCCTCATCGCAAGATTTTTTGAGTTCGCAATTTTGCGACGCAGCGTTGATTATAACGCAGATATTTTAAGCGTTATCTGGAGAATATCACTTGGCACCACTGTGTTGAGAATGCTTGGTTAAAACGGTTTAATTTTCCCGCAATAGATGTTGGAAGTCGCGTTAAGTTACTTTTGCGATGGTTATCACACGTTCTTGAGAAGATGCCCCCAAGTCTGTCACTGATGGACATACGGGATAGTTATACTCAAAAAATTACCTCAATCTTCTGTTTATGAAACCTAACAATACATAAGGGAGAATAAGTAAAAATCAAATGTATCTAATCGTTGTCATCTATATACAATGGTTATAAAAATTAAAAGCCAAATAACACCAACTTCTCTTTTGGTGATAATTCCATCCTGAAGGATGTAAAAATTCTCGATCTCATCCCTATATTATTTGTAGAGTCATCACAGCTGATTTAGCCAGTCCTTTATCAAGGTCAAAGCATCCAGTGTTTCATCACAGTTCATAAAATACTCACGGTCTGACCCTACAATCCAAAACAAGAGGATATCTATATAGCCATAAATGGACCAGAAAGAAAAGCACCTTGAACAAATAAGCAAAGTAAATCACAAAGTCTCAATCCTGGAACAGCTGCCTAGCGAGTACGCTGAGGTTATTTAAAGGGCCTTTCAGTCATTATGCAGGAGTCCAGCCCTGTCCCAAGTACATGGATAAGTTGCAATACTCCTGTCCCTAATGCAGAAAATAATTGAAAAGGGACACGGGCTCGTGTTTAAAATGACACATAACTCTTCCAATATAAATAATCACATTCGACTAAAAGGAGTCCCCCTCCTCATCACCGTATCCCTTCCTTACCAGAACACTAGCACAGTCTGCCCATCTGTCTCTGTCTGTATATTCTCGATCTATGAATCTGCGTTTCACCGCTAGCTATCAAGGCTCCCGCAAAGTAAGCAGGAAGTACACATGAAAATGGGACTGATGTCCCAGTGAGTCCCAACCCAGGCGCTATCTTGTACAGTGTAGCCTGCGGTAACCGCTATATTTTTACAAGCCAATATGGAACGTCACGAGTTCCCTTACACCTTCCTATAAAGTAAAGAACTGGCACTCCCAACTATCAGTATGCACCATCTTTCAAACGGTATACATGCTTGTTATCGGTTGTCTCTCAACGTTTGTTATGAATAGCCATAGAAAGGGGACTACTCTCCCAGTAAACTCATTCAATCACAGCATGCTTTGAATTATAATACATTGTAATCACAGTGAAGTGAAGCTGATATTACTAATCAAAAATTCCAGAAGCTTCTAATAATATCCGGTGGAAAACTGACCAGTATGTCAATCAATATAGGGCACGTTGGCAAATCAAACTTATATCAACCATTGTGTACAGCACTCTCAAAAGTCTTTATTTTAACATTTTTAGGGCCTATCATCATAACAAAGGATTTTGAGAAATTCAATTTAGGCCTAAATTGTCCATGTAAACATAAAAACAATCGATTAAAAATTGCAGGCCATTTGCTGAATGTGCCATTACTATAGTATCATCTGCGTACAGCAAGGCCGGAATCAGTCTATTGTTTACCCGTGGGCCATCTATACGATTTCTACTAAAAATCACTCTGACTGGTTAATGTGCAATATACAAAGCATGGGGGCTACAATACACCCCTGGTGAACTCCCCGACCCAAGCAAAAGTGCTTCATCAATTCTCCCTAGGGACCATATTAGACTGATACCCTCAGGTCAGTGTACAAGTTGGCAGGAAAGGCAAAAGAGAGATCTACACTCCCATGTTCCCCAGCATAGCCCACAGTTTCAATCTATCCACTGTGTCACAGGCTGTGCTAGGGTCCATGAAGGTCAAATGAACTGGCTCCCTCTTGGCCGCCGTATAGTTAGAGATCAATAAATGAAGATACAGGTTTTGCTCAATCGTCCCTTGCCCGAACTAAAACCATATTGTATATCTGATAAGATCCTCCCTTCTTCAGCCCAGTTCATAAGATGCTGCAGCATTATCCCACCTATGATCTTCACCTCACCATCCACTAAAGAAATAGGCCGGTAGCAGGCTGGGTCCACCCAGTAACCTTTCTTAAATATCAGCACAATAATTGATTTTTGTCAGGATTGGAGAATATCACTTCTCATGGCAGTGTTGCAATGCTGTGCTACTACAGTAGCCCGTATCTCAGTACAACTCTTGAAAAGGTCCCCCGGGACTCCATCTGGACCTGGCGCTTTACAGGTGCCAGAACCTCAATAGCCTCTTGTACTTCCTGAACTTCCAAGAATAGTTCCTACCCTCTTGGTGGATCAATATAGGCAATCAACGGGGAATCTCTCCTAATCGCATAAGTGGATTCTAAATGTATAACCCACGTCTGTGCTGGAATACCCTGTACCATATCACGGAGCTGCTGCCTCATTTAGTATGGGTTGACTTACCACTTTCCAAAAAGCAAAACTATTTGTTGACTCACAGGCAGACACTAGTTGTTCCCAAGCTTTTTTTTCAACTGATTTTTCAGTGCCCTACATACCATTGCATACTGAGCTCCATCCTGCCTTACAGTCTCTTTAGATCTCGGTTGTTGACATAAAAACTAATTTCAACTCTTTGTGGGCCTTATAGCAACTCTTATAAAACCATGTATAACCTTCTTCAGCAGTCCTTCTCCCTTTCTTTATCAAGGCAGAATTAACTTCCTTACAGATATTTAAAAAGGCAGTCAAGATAACATGATCAGGACTATCCCTACAAAGACAAACATCAAAGTCCCTACTGCATAATTGCAACAATTTCTCAGAAGATCTTCTGGGATAATCTTTCCCCAACTTAACCTTGGTTCTTGAGTCTTCAATATTTGGAGTTCCTTATAGGCTGCTGGGTTGACCTTCTCTTTATTAAACCATCTAAATTGTGCGACAAGAGGATTATGATCACTGTTAATATTCCAGATTATTTTGAAATATTTTAAATAAGATAGGAAACAGGCTGAAATGAATATGCGGTCAATAACTGAGCTTGCATCCTTGTCCTTAAAAGTGGGTACTGTGTCAGAGAAGTAAAGCAATTTATTTGACAAGAGATTAGTGAAGTTATATTCTGATAAAAGAGTGTTTTAAACATCACATTGACAAGTATGTGTAAAATGAGATTGCTCCAATTCCTGGTCTGAATCCTCCTCCCCTAAATTAGACCTACACACCAAGCAGGGGTGCAAATTAAAATCTCCTACAGGCACAATTATAGGGGAAGTAGAATGAGCCAAAGAAAACTTCCAGAAAGGATCTTAATTCCCCGTCCAAAGCATCCTCAGAACTAGGCAAGTGATACAAATTTCTAATAAGCATATGGATGTTATTGAGGGAATGTCAAGAACCCCCCTAAAACATTATTGGCTGTGTGCTGTACAATCCTCATATCACATCCTAGATCTAACCTTAAAAATGTTACTAGGTCTCCCATAGTTCTCCCATGGATAGAGGCCATAGCATGGACACAAAAAGCTGCATAGCCATTTAGACAAGAAATCCCAAGTCTCCTGCAGACAAATAACCTCATAAGATCAAACTCATCATTCAGTGTAGACCTCACCCCAGCTACAGTCCAACGTAATATTTGCAACTTGTTATATATCGGACTCTTTGTCCCATGTGGCTACACCTCACTTCCTATGATCAAAGTGGATAGTTAGTCCAGCTCTTTAAGATTCGACTGACAAGTAAATCTGTTAGAAAGAGGGACAAAAGAGGCTGTCTGAAGTTCCACCCTATGAGGAAGGGTCAAATCTCCTACCCCCTCTGGGTCATCTCCCAGAATTGACAGCCTGACACCCAACTTCCTCGGAGGGTAGAAATATCCATATCTGTTGAGTCAACAATCTGTATAATAAGATACAAGTAGATATATTTCATATTAGAGCAGTAGAGCAGCATTTTTGTTGATGGTAGGCATAATCCATTTTTTTTATTAATTCTTGTTAAGAGCTTGATGGCACATGCGGAATTTGAAGATGCATACATTGTAATGGCATTATTTCGCTTATATAAGAAGCCACTCCAGTTTCAGTAGGAGGGTCATGAGATGGCCATGCACAGAAGTTCTCGTACTTGTCATTCAGAGCCAGTGGCAGCAGCCACACAGCCTGGAGGTATCGAAGAGAAAGTTTGGCTGAACGATATGCTGTTTTTAGATCAAGGTTTTGTCCTTTCTTGGCATTCCAGCAGTTCACTTATTACTGCATTCAGTTTCTCTGATAAACTCAGTGCAGACTGCAAGTTTGGTTTCCAGCATTGCTGGATTTGTAGGTGGATTGCTAGGTTCAAGTACCATTTTTCTGTATCATCCCAGGGATTTCCAGAAGCTGCTGCATCATTTGGCTCTCGGTGAGTCAATTAAATGCTAATTTTAAGTCTTTCTGTGAATACTAGGCGCTTTTCCTCAAATCTTTAGGTAGGCTCAGGGAGGCATGAGCTTTGGGCACTGCAAGAATCAATCAATCAGGGAATTGTAAGCATGCTACTCAGCTGTGAGGGTCTCAAGGTGCTGGGGGGGAGTAGATCTGCTCAGTTGAAAAGCCAAGTATTGAGCGCTTTCCTGAATATGTTCAGGGAGGGGGTAGGCCTGTTGTTGGTCCGGAGCCAGTTCCAGGTCTTGGTCGCGATGTAGGAGAAGGCTCTTCCACCTCATCTGGCTCTGCGTATGCACGGGGTGTCGACGAGGGCGAGGTTGGTGGATCGGAAGTTTCTCTTGGGTACGTGGAAAGAGATTTTCTCGATGAGGTATTCGGACCCGGTGTTGTGGAGGCATTTGTAGTCGGGGTGAGCATCTTGAACATGATTCTTGTTTCAACGGAGGGCCAGTGTAAGTTATGCAGGTGGTGGGTGATATGTTTGTGTCGAGGGATGCCGAGGACAAGTCTGTCTGCGGTGCTCTGTATGGTCTGGAGCTTGAATTTGAATTTTGAATGTAAAAAGATTTATAAAGCGCGCGTTCACTGTGCAGTTTCTTGGCGCTAGAGGGTTCTTGAGTTAAGGCGGACACAGGGGACTATAGGCTGAAAGCTTGTTGGAACAGAAAAGTCTTGAGAGCTTTGCGAAACTCAAGGTAGGAGGTGGAAAGTCTGACCTGGGGTGGGAGAGAGTTCCAGAATGTAGGTGCAAGAACCGAAAATTTCTGACCTCCCGATCTTTTTTTCTTAAATCGGGGGATGGTTAATAGAGATTTAGAAGAGGAGCGTAACGCTCTAGAGGGGCAGTAATTAACAATGGTGGAGTTGATAAAAGCAGGGGCAGTACCTGCCTGAGCTTGAAAAGTAAGACAGCCAAGTTTGAAAAGAGCACGTTGTTTAATGGGGAGCCAGTGGAGGGCAATGAGAAGGGGTGAAGAGTGATGATATTTGGGTAAGCCGTGAACCAGGCGAGCAGCCTAGTTCTGCACCAGCTGGAGGTGCTAGAGTGCATAGGCGGGAGCACCATTATAAATAATGTTCCCGTAATCGATCTTGGATAAGACCATGGTCATCACTATAAGTTTCAGTGCAGAGGGGGAGAAAAAACTGGATACTTTCCTGATAATGCGCAGGGTGAAAAAACAAGAAGAAACAACAGAACTAATGAGAGAATGGAGTGTCAAATCCTGATTGAGAATAATACCAAGGGTTTTGACTGAGAAAGAGGGAGTGGGGGTGAGCCAAGGGAAAGGGGCCAAAATAAAGGAGACCAGGGGTTGCCACTGCCTCCAGTCAAGATCAGTTCTGTCTTATTCGGGTTGAGTTTGAGATGGTTTGCATTCATCCAATCCCGGATAAACAGCATGACGGACTGGAGGCAAGCGGCGCCGGATGAGGGGGAAGAAAAATTAAAAATGAGTTGGAGGTCATCAGCATAGTTGTAGACTGTGACCTCCAGTTGTTGCAGTGCAGAAATAAGGGGGAAAATGTAAAGATTAAATAAAAGGGGGGAAAGGGAAGATCCCTGGGGAACGCCAAAATTTACCCTGCAAGGCGGGGCAGAGAATTCAGCAAGGTGGACTGCCTGAGTACGATCGGCCAGGAAGGAACCTATCCAAGTGAGTACCTGTTCCCCCATGCCCGCCGCCTTGACACAGGACAAAAGGATGGAATGGTCCACCGTGTCAAATGCGGCGAACAAATCTAGGAGGACCAGGGCTTGAGGGATGTTAGTGTCAAGTCCCTCCCTGAGTTGGTCCATAACCGAAATGACTACCTTCTCAGTGGAGTGGCGGGGACGAAAGCCCGACTGACAGGGTGCGAGATAATTACTGTCCTCTATAAAAGAGCTGAGCACCTGGGTGACGTGGGACTCAGCTACCTTTCCCAGATAAGGGAGGAGGGATATGGGGCGATAGTTAGCCGGGGAGGACGGGTCGGCGCCCGGTTTTTTTAGTATTGGAAGAATAGTGGCAGTTTTGAAGGAGGCAGGGACAGAACCGAGGGTAAGAGAATTATTCAGGAGGGTGAGGGCGGGGACTGGGCATTCAGTAAAAATCTGACAGAGGATTCGTGCCGGGCAGATGTCAGCTGGGGAGCCCGACTTGACACGCCTCAATAGAGGGAGCAGGGATTCTTTAGTCAGTGAGGGAATGGTAATGAGGGACCGAATGTTGTCCGGTGGCTGTGGATGGGTGAAAGTGGGCGAGGGAGGAGAGATGTTAGCTTTGATGCGAACTATTTTTTCGATGAAGAACTCGTTAAGCAAGTTGCATAAGGACTGGGAGGGGGGGATCTTGGGTGAGGTTCTGTCAGATGATGCCAGCTCGTGGATGGTGGAAAAAATCTCTCAAGACTGGTTTTCTGCGGCTAAGATGCGCCCAGAAAAGTATTCTGTTTTGGCTGTCAGGATGGCTTGTTTGTATTCACTGAGTTGGGTGGTGAAGAGTTGTTTTCGGGTCGGGAAGTAGGTCCTTCTCCAAGCTCGTTCGGCCTGCCGTAGCTCTAGTTTCTTGGCTTTAAGGCCAACATTGAACCACTTGTTGGGATTATGGGTGCGGTTGATGGTGACCCGTTTCAGGGGAGCCACTGGGTCACAAGCTTTAGAGAGCCAGTGGTCCAAAATAGTGGCCTGAGAGTGTGGGGCTAGGCCCGATAGATCTGGGCAGGTGGCAGTTAGTGAATTACACAAGGATGGTATGTCAACTTGAGTCCAATTCCTTGCCCAGGTGTTTTTAGGGGAGGAAGATGTTATTTTATGGCTCAGATCCAAAGAAAAGGCGAGCAGAGAATGATCTGACCATGGGCAAGGCGATATGGTGGGAGTGGAGGTCGGGGTGTTTAATGTCCATATCTGATCGAGAATGTGGCCCCTGATGTGGGGCTTGTGGAGCAGAGACTTGTTTATCCCAGCGTAGAGGGCGTTTCCGTAGTCCAGTCTGCTGGTTATGAGCGCAAGGTTGACAGTCTTCCTTGATTCGGGGGCAATCCATTTGAAGGTCTTTCGGAGGATGCAGAGGGTGTGGAAGCAGCTGGGGTTGACGGCGTTGGCCTGTCGGGTCATGGAAGTATAGGTTTGTCTGGGCTAGTTAGTGCATGCCTATGAATCTCATGTAATTCCTGTGGCTGTAGGAAGTACGGTCAACTGTCTTTCTGCTCTGGTGTAGGTATTTAGGTGTGTAGATTAGTCTCTGTATCCAGGTCATCAATTTATGCAGGTCATGGTTTGATATTTGAGAGAGTATGTAGTTAATCCTGTTGAATTTAGAATGCCTACTTCTGTTCGGATTCTAATTTCTTTTAAAAATCTTAAAAGCCAGCACCGCCTCACCCATGCCTGGTAGGTGAGGGAAGGTAACTGGCATGCATGTACTGAGAGTGGCATGGTGGTCAGATGGCTCTGGCTCCCGGAGTTTTATTCATTCTTTTTACGAGTCTGGCAGACTTTTTATTTGCTTTTAGTACTACATGCAGTAGCAGTAGTAGCTGTATGTGATTCGTGCAGAAGTAACATTGTCTTTTTGTAGTAAGCTGCTGTGAGTATCAGGTACAAGTGAAAGGCCTAAAAAGCAGAAAGCAGGCCAACTTGTTGCTTCATTTTCTGTCACTAACATACATATACTTGGATTGCTTTGTGTTCCTTACTCCTGCCAACAAGAAAAAGAAGGGGAATGTCCATTCTACTGTATGTCTTAGCACATTAGCGTATTAATACATAACTAAATGTTAGATCAACCATGTCAGTATGAATGATTACAATCAATTTGGTTATAACTAACAGCACAGGGTGATGAAATATGATTGGTGTGTACCTGGCCTTTGCTCTAATTTCTGTAATTGCTGATGAGTAGTTCCTAATATGTACAATCATTCTAAAACATATGATTGGTAGACAAATAATGTATAGTAAATAATCATGTAGCAAAATACCAATTATTGTGTGCACGTACTGATTTTGGGGGCACGCAGCAGTGCTCCGTAAGCCACATGTAAATGACAGATTCTCTTACAGGTTTGTCTGACTCCAAACACTCAAGCCTAACAGTGCAGATGGGGTGAGAAACAATTCCAAGATAATTTTTCTCCAAAAAGGCTACCTTTTGGCAGGGGCGTAACACAAGGCCACGCAGCCCCCGCATTGCGGGGGGGCCTCCGAGGGCCACTGGCTCCGGGGGGCCCCTCAGGGGCCCCTCAGGTAACATGCTGCTTGCGCACACACAGTAGTAGGGCTGTGACAAAATGAGCAGCGTGGGCCAGCCGGGCCCCTGCTGCGAGTTTGAAATGGTGGCGGTGCATGGCGGCGGGGGCCCCGACAGGGGCCAGGGGGCCCCCTGCGAGTCTCAGTCTGGACTTTCATCTTTATGGTGCGGGGCGCGGGCCGGCCGGGGGCCCCGGAACGGCCGCTGGGGCCCTGGCCATCAGTAGTGAGTGACTTCTGTTCTTGACTAGTGTGAGGGAAGGCGAGGCGGGCCGGCAGGGGGCCCCCACCCCGCCCGACTCGAGTCAAGTCAGTGACAGACAGTAAAGTCCGAATTTCGGGGGGGGGGGGGGGGGCCGGCCGGGGCCCGGCCGTCTGTCTGATGATGCAGGCAGGGCCAGGGCAGGGTGGGTACACGGCAGTGTGGCAGGCTGCAGCAGTGTGCAGTGGCACACCACTCTCTGATGATGCAAATAAAATATAAATGGGATTGGAATGGTGCTGAATCGATCGATCAATCGCCAGGCGGGACGGGGATGGACAGACTGTGGAGATGCGCGGCGCGCACACACTTGTTTACTCCCAGCAACAGTCGGTCCTGTCCAATCCTGGCTGACTTGTCTTTAATTCTTTCACTTTCAATTCCGATTTCCGCCGCGTATGCTTGTGCCGCATGTCGTGGGGTACGGGGGCTGTGGCAGGACTGATTGGCTGGCTGGTGAGTAGAGGTGACCAATGATGCCCTGCCCTACATTTGTCGGCACACAGCACATGCGCAATCGCCGGCGGCGCAAACACAAGGTGTGGCATCAGGGGCCAGGGGCGCGCATAGCCCGCCCACCCCAAGGAGCCAGGCCAAGCAGCCGCCCATAGCCATAGTCAAGACAACTTACAAGAGAAGCGATCGATTTAGAACGAAGAAGACAAAAGCCAGCCAGGCCCGCCCCGCCGGCAGACAGACTGTCCGATACAGTCTGAAGTAAGTTTGTCCCAGTCCCTGCCGTCACCCACGTCTGACTCCTGACAGTGACACTGACCTGTCCTGCTGCGGGGCCTAAGGGCCTTATAATCCTGTCCTGATTTAAATTGCCCGGCCCCGGCCCTGTCCTGTGTCCTGCCCCTGGCAGCTGGCTAGCTAGCCTCCTCTGGCCCAGGTGTGGCGCATTGCCATTCAGGATGGCATGGTGTGTAAAAGAGCGAGCAGACTAGCTCCGGACTGGTAGAAGAACTTTGAATGGGCTGGGCAATAAATTCAATGGCGAACGGGCCGGGGCATATATATGGGCGGGTGACTGTGAGGTGTGGTAGCGGCCCATAAGAGAGGAGAGCGTTTTTTACTCAAAATGTGGAGGGGAGCAGGCGAGCAAAAGTAGGGCTAGGATTGGAACGGAATGCAGGGGGTCAGGTGGCGTGGTGGGTGTGTGAACAGTGAACTCTGGAAGGTTATTATATCACAGTTACTATCATTCCTCCAAAGGACCAGGGGTTGGTTACGGTATTGTAATAGGATGGGGGGAGGCCGAGGGAGATCATGGTGAGAGTGGCACTGGCGCGCCGCGCAGCGTTAGTTGGTTGTCTGACAGTCTGTGGGGCCGGGTAGGGAGGTTCAGGTTGTGTGAGGTGGAACGCTTGCATGCAATTTGAGGTCGGAGCGGAGGACGTGACGTGTACCCCTGAAGACGTGTGTAAGTTCGGGTGTCCGTGTCCCGTGTCCGTGAAGTACTCCATGTGCAACTGGCCATGTGGGACCAGAGATTTAACCGAACAAACCGTTACCGCCCGGCGGTAGATGATGATGTGATGATGTAATGGGGCAGAACTTAGAATTGGAGGAAGGGAATGGTGCAGTCGTGCTGCTGCCAGGTGCTCAGCCTCCTCTGTCTGAGACTGACTCTGACGGCCCGGGCAGTGGGCACTCTGGTCTGCAAAGTGCAATTATAAATGGTGCCCGTGCCCCGGGGCCACCCTGAGCCTGGCTGAGGCCAGACTCCTGACAGAGCAGTTTATTTTTTTCTGAGTTTATTTTTTTCAGTCAACAGTCGACTCGAAAGTCTCGAATTTAAATTCAAAACGATGATGAAATGGCAGCAGGACAGGGAGCGAGGGTGGGGGATGATGCATGCGCGCGGCGCGCACACAGTCACACTTGTTGTTTACTCCCTCAAGTCCCGACTTTCACTTTTGCCGACTGCTGCGTATGCCTCGCCCTCGGGGGCAGCAGGGGGGGCAGGGCAAGGCCCAGCCAGGTGGTAATGTGGGAGCAGTGGAGCAGCAGCAGGTATATGATATGGGCGTCTTGTCTGTGAGGTGGTAGGGGTGAACTCTGGAAGGTATCACTATCATTCCAAAGGACCAGGGGTTGGTAATGGGCTGGGGGGGGGGGAGATGGTGAGTGGCACTGGCGCGGCGTTGGATGTCTGTGCGGGTAGGGAGGTTGTGTGAGGTGGAACGCTTGCATTGAGGTCGGAGGACGTGACGTGTACCTCTGAAGTGTAAGTTTGGGTGTCCGTGAAGAAGTACAGCCAGGGTAAGTGTCCATGGGACCAGAGATTCAACCAGGTAGATGACGCTGTGTCGTCATGGGGGCAGAATTGGGAGGGTAGAATGGTGCAGTCGTGCTGCCAGGTGCCTCCTCTGTCTGACTTTGATGCATGGCACCCGGCCCGTGCACTTTGGTCTGCCGCCCCCCTAATTACACCTCGCGTTTCACATTGTGATGATTAAAGACTTGAGGTGCAGACTGGCTGGTGTGTAGTGTACCCTATACCCACGCAGCACGTGCATGCAGCCATCACCAGATATGGGGCGCTCCCCTCCAAGGGAGCAGGTGTGCTGCTCCCCTCCCGCATGAAAGGCTGAGTCCGGCCTGACCGGCTTGGAAGCTGTGACCTTCAGGTCACTTACAGACCTCACTAGCAAGTGCTCAACTGGCTGAGCTGTCTTAGCAGCTGTCGAGGTAATGGCCCCTGCACACTCAGTGACAACCTATCATTAGTTGTCAAAACCCGGAGACGGAGCTGATTGCTTTCAGGGGGGGCTGCAAGTGGCCCTGGGTTTTCTTTCCAGTACTCGGTGTTCTTATAAATCTGTGACTTTGTGGATGAGAAATAAAGTCACTTTGATCCTTGTTTAGAAACATCTATTTAATGATTCTGTATTCAAATTCTGAAAATGATTCTCTGTGCTGAGAATTTTTAATGTCGTTAGAAAGTGCCTGATGCACGAAGAAACATCTGAGAAGTTACCATTAGATGCAACTGGAATACAAGTGTTTGTCAAGAAACCACTGCCTACGTGTGCAGTTCCCATAAATGAAGGACCGATATCAAGGAAAGGGTGCTGCGCTGCAAAGAGGGTTGAGCGAGTCTTATGGCAAAAATCGCTATATTTGTTGAAGACGTCTTGGGTCTTGATCGTCTTATTTGGACTTATTAAAAGTAATGTGCCACGGTAGAGCAATACACCTTGTTTGCTGTCCCAACAGACAGTGGAGAGAGAGAGAGTGGACAGCTTGGAGAGAGAGAGTGGAGAAAGTGAATGGAAAGAGAGAGAGAGTGGAGACAGAGAGTTGTCAGAGAGTGGAAAGAGAGAGTGGGGAGAGAGAAGAAATTGGAGAGAGAGAGTGGAGAGAGAAAGTGGAGAGAGAGAGAGAGTGGAGAGAGAGAGTGGAGAAAGTGAGTGGAGAGAGAGAGTGGGGAGAGTGAGTGACGAGAGTGAGTGGAGCGAGAGAGTGGAAAGAGAGAGTAGCAAGAGAGTGGAGAGAAAGTGAAGGGAGACAGTGGAGAGAGAGAGAGAGAGTGAAAAGAGTAGAGAGATTGGAGAGAGAAAGTGAGTGGAGAGAGAGTGAGTAGAGAGAGAGAGTGAGTGGAGAGAGCGAGAGTGGGGAGAGCGAGAGTGGAGAGAGCGAGAGTGGAGAGCGAGAGAGTGGAGAGAGAGAGTGGAGAGAGAGAGTGGAGACAGAGAGAGTGGCGACAGAGTGGAGAGAGAGAGTGGAGAGAGAGAGTGGAGAGAGAGACTGACAGAGAGAGTCAATGACTGAGAGAGAGAGAGACTCACTGAGAGAGACTGGCTGACTGCGAGAGAGAGAGAGAGAATGACTGACTGAGAGAGACTGACAGACTCAGAGAGAGAGACTAGGAGAGAGAGAGACTGAGAGACTGACTGACTGAGAGAGAGACTGACAGAGAGAGACTGACAGAGAGAGAGAGAGACTGACAGAAAGAGAGAGACTGACTGACAGAGAGACTGACTGACAGAGAGACTGGGAGACTGTGTGAGAGAGAGAATGACTGACAGAGAGACTGACAGAGGAGAGAGAGAGACTGTCTGGAAGACTGACAGAGAGAGAGACTGAGAGAGAGAGACTGAGAGAGAGAAACTGAGAGAGAGAAACTGAGAGAGAGAGACTGACAGAGAGAGGGACTGACAGGGTGAAAGACTGACTGAGAGAGAGACTGACAGAGAGAGAGAGAGAATGACTGACTGAGAGAGAGACTGAGAGAGAGACTGTCAGAGAGAGAGAGAGAGAATGACTGACTGAGAGAGAGACTGAGAGAGAGACTGTCAGAGAGAGAGAGAGAATGACTGACTGAGAGAGAGACTGAGAGAGAGACTGTCAGAGAGAGAGAGAGAATGACTGACTGAGAGAGAGACTGAGAGAGAGACTGACAGAGAGGGACTGACAGAGAGAGACTTACTGACTGAGAGAGAGACTGACAGAGAGAGGGAGACTGACTGACAGAGAGAGGGAGACTGACTGACAGAGAGAGAGAGACTGTGATGGAATTTGGGTCAAAGTGAGTATGAAGCTTTGCAATGCCTCTTAAGATTGCTATTGTCTACTAATAAAAATGTATTATCAAAATGTGCTCTTTGTAGTTACATCTGCTTTTGAAATACTGCATTGTCGCTTTGTCTAATGTTTTAAAACGGAAACGAGAAGGAGCAGTGGATGCACTTTTGTCAAAACTGAACGATGAGTGGGCCCGACGTTGTATATCATGGCAGGAGTCTGCATCAGGAAAGCCACCCATAATTGGGCAAACTTCCCTGGCGTACTGATGGCAGGGACCCTGTAATGAATGGACCACCACCTATGACAGCCTGCTGGCAGACTAAGCCCAACCTTTAACTCCACCATCCAGTGTTACTTATCACGGCTGTATTGGTGACAGTGGCGTAACAATAGCCCGCATCCCCTGCAGTATGGCGGGTCCCTGGCCTGAGAGCTCTAGACTGACATGGAGGATGGGAGGGGGGCCCCCTCCATGTAGTTTGCAGGGGGGCCCCCTCAAGTTTCGTTACGCCACTGCCTTTTGGGTGTTAGGGAGTCTATCGTATGTGACCTCGATTTGGGGGGGGGGGGGGATTGTGCTTGGCTATGAAAAATTGCTATGATTGTGTATATTGTCAGCAGCCAGCCTACTTTAAAATGCAGTTTAAATAAAAGTCTTTTTTTATTAAAAAAAATAGGGAGGCAAAAATTATGACACCGCAGTATACTACCGATAAGGTCCCCCTTTTTGTGTGTCTTTTTTTTCGGCGAGCTCTGCCTGACGCAGCTATCATGTCTTGGTAAATCAGTTTGCTGGTCCTGACGTAGCTGTCCGACATCTTAATTCTCCCGTTGCTTCTTCCGCGACTTTGCATTCCGTACATACAAAACGTCCAGAACAGCAGCTGGCATTGAGGCCTCACGCTTTAGTGTCCACGCAGCTGGAGGTGTCACTGCGCCAAAGAGTCCATGGGGGGTGGTTGTTCTCGCGGTATTATGACAGTAGCAGATTCGCCTCAGAATGTCTAATCAGTTAACAGCATACTGATTAAAAACAGCGCTTCTTCAACAGTGAGAAGAAAAGCTTCCCAACTTCATTTCATGAGGCCTTGTGTCTTGACATAAAAGCGCACATTCTTTTCTTTCAGCTGGAGGGAATGGAAACAATAATGTGTGAAAGGCACGAACGGAAACCGCACTACCCTTGACCTCTCTGGTTGCATTTGTAGCTTTGCTCGTGACCCTTTTTTTTTATGGGGGGGGGGGGGCGGGGGGGGGGGGTTAATGGAGATAAATCTAACTTCAAGGACTCTATTAGAATGGGAACCCTATTACATGTTCCTAAAATGTAATCCTTTTTATATTGCTTTGTTATATTTAATAAATTGTGTCTGTTTGTTGCTTGATTTTTTGTGCTTAGGAAGGAATCATCTTTGGATGGGCAAGAAACCCTGACTCCTCCCCCACCATGTTGATGTCCATATTTTACTACATCGGACGGTAATGCTAAATGTACACTCACGTACTATCCTTCTGTGCCACTCTAGAAATCGCACAAGCATTGCAACATTGGAACTAATTGGCTAATTGGCTTCGCCAATGCCTTTAGACAATACTGTACAGCATCAGCAGGATGTTGTGCCGCCTCACCATAAGGAAAACAAAAGTAAAGGCACAATAACATGGTTGCATGGCCTTTTTATTTTGTAGGTGCATGCATGCATGTTGATGCATACATGCCTATAAAATGAGAAAATAAACAGAAGTAACAGAAGTAACCCAGTAGCACTTTTTTATGGAAGAGCCTCAGGCAGCAGTTTGCTACATAGTCCCATATCCCCCAAAAATATTTTGAAAAAAAGACTGTGGACATGGGAGGCAACGGAGGAGCGTTCAGGGAAGGAACAGGGAGTGGGTGTAGCAAAATTATAAATAGCGCAGGAGTAACAGGAACCCATGGTGGGGTGAAGAACACTGCAAAAAAGCAACCTGAGGCGTATTATGTAAAGGGCGCACTTTCCCTGTTCGCGCCCGCTGCACTTTAAAACAGGTGCACTGAAAGCAAACAGGGAAAGTGCGCCCTATGACAAGGAATGCACCGCCCTCAGGGCAGCCGCGAACTTGCGATGCCTTGGGGGCAGCACATTCAATGGAAAAACAAAGCGGTTGATTTAAAGTCGCTCTGTATTTACACAGTGCAGGCAGCAACTCCCTTGTAGGCAGGTGCATGAATGATTGCACCCTCCTGCAAGGGATGTCTGGGAGGTCCATGGGACCTTAGAAAACAAGGGGGAGAGCAAGGGATGGTGTTCACCCGTGGTAAACGGAGAATACTCCTATTCCCCTGGTCAAGGATTAAGTAAAACAAATAGAGGAGTATCACCCGAAGTAAAGCTGAAGGTTTCCTAAAGGGGGGTTTTCAATGATGAAAGGGAAGGATTCATCCTTTTGTAAGAAACCCCTCACTCACCAACCTAGTGGTGACATGCTTCATCATCGGGGTCCACCCTGGTGGCCTAGCGTCACCAGGGTGTGCTTCGACACCTGTAGTACAGTGGAGCAGGTTGTGAATGTAGGTGCAAAAATAAATGTTAAAAATTGTCCTGGTTTAACTTGAAAAAATATGAATTTTATTTTAAAGCAACTGGACAATGTTAAAAAAGGGGGGCGAGATACTGGGAGGGGAGTTATGACCAAAGTATCTCTATATGTGTAGTGGTGGGTTGGTTAACATGTTTCTACCATATGGGTTAGTACCCGGTATTCATCAGGACCATGAACAAGGAGATGGACGGTGTGGGCCCCCTAAAAGGCACACCCTATCCTAAATCCTCGTATACCTCTTAGCAAAATTGCGCATCTGTGAACATCGAAGTACCATCCGATGTAAGAAAAATACAACCAGACTCACAGACCACTTCCTGACGGTACACCACACCCCGAACGACATGAAGTGGACAGTGATCGAACAAATACAACCAGGTCCCAATGTACAATCCTGTCTCTTCGAAAAAGAACAACGATGGATTTATAGACTCTGAACCCACAAGATGGGCCTGAATGACAATATTCCATGGGCATCTGTCTTAAAGTAAAATGTGTCTTCCTTTATCCCATGAACCATGCGCTAGTAGCATTCCCCACTGATGGCTGACACCTTACCATTATCCCATTTCTGATCCTTAAAAGTACCCACCCTACAATAAGGTGGCCCTACACCAAATTTGGATTGAGCTATTCTTCATTGCTTCATATGGAATACTTTCCCAGGGCATAGTCATTGTCTGTGGCCTAAATCATATTTCATTACTTTGCTGCATTGCATTAACTTAGCATTCAGCATTACCCACCCTATATTAGGGAACTCCACCCGCTACTGGGATTGACCCAATCTCCGTTTCCACATATGGAACTCTTTCATTGTTTTTGTTTCATTTCATTACTTTGCTGCATTGCACTAAACCAGCATTCAGCATATTCCAGCCTGCGCATCCGCAGCGCTTGGCGTTCTATCACCATGGATACCAGCCGCCCTTCCCGCTTTCCGTAGCCATCCACGGGATCGTGACGCCGTCACCACGTGACCGCACCCGGAAGCAACGCTCCCTTCATTACCGATACCAACTCGCACGGCATTACTAGCCGAGCAGCGGAAGGTAGAAGTAGGTTATTGGCCTTACACGTCACCGGTAAACTGTAAGTAGATTGTGCTCTTTCTTCCCACAGAAACCTTCATTTCTAGTTTGGCATTTACCGCGCACCATGATAAAACCGAGGCGGTCACTCATCTCGCCCCTCGGCACTTAACGGACCCGCCTCTCACTACCGGTACATATTCCATGTTATTGCAGAATATGTTGCACCGCGTGATGAGCCTACCCCCTGCCCGCCGAAGCATTTGACAGCACTAAAATAAGTAAGCCTCTCCCCTGCCATGCAGTATTTGTGTGCCTCTCAATGTTACATGTTTGTAAGTCCTTGTACGTCATTTTCTATATTACGGGCATAATTTGCACTCTGATTTTCCTGACCACCATAGTCGGATATACAGAACATGATACCGCGCCGTGTGTGGTATTTACAAGATAATGTGGAATTGCGATAAAAATAAAAATAATGCATGCGATAGAGCACGCACCTATTGATATGTATACCTGTCCTGGCACCATAATAAGCCCTCCACGGACACCTGATTATCACGCTGCTGATCACAAGAAGTTTTCCTAATTACCGTGGCATGAAGTATGAAACCACTGAGACACAGCACGACGTAACAGGCTAGTAAGAATGATCACGCCTGACAACTGTTTACTTTCTCTCTTCTCCACAGGTTTTTGCTTTTCTTATTACATATGCTCATCAAAACTTTTTGAGCATTTTACCACTGCCAATTTTGCTAAGAGGTATACGAGGATTTAGGATAGGGTGTGCCTTTTAGGGGGCCCACACCGTCCATCTCCTTGTTCATGGTCCTGATGAATACCGGGTACTAACCCATATGGTAGAAACATGTTAACCAACCCACCACTACACATATAGAGATACTTTGGTCGTAACTCCCCTCCCAGTATCTCGCCCCCCTTTTTTAACATTGTCCAGTGGCTTTAAAATAAAATTCATATTTTTTCAAGTTAAACCAGGACAATTTTTAACATTTATTTTTGCACCTACATTCACAACCTGCTCCACTGTACTACAGGTGTCGAAGCACACCCTGGTGATGCTAGGCCACCAGGGTGGACCCCGATGATGAAGCATGTCACCACTAGGTTGGTGAGTGAGGGGTTTCTTACAAAAGGATGAATCCTTCCCTTTCATCATTGAAAACCCCTCTTTAGGAAATCTTCAGCTTTACTTCTGGTGATACTCCTCTATTTTTTTTACTTGGTCCATGGGACCCTCTTTTCCCCCTACAGAGGGCTGCTCTCCGGGGGTGCACTGACAGTGCACCACCTTTTAGGCGGTGCACTGTCAGTGCACCTCTTGAGAGCTTCTTTGCCTCTGTGCCCACGTCTGTAATATGGCTCAGGTGCAGAGACAAAAGGATTCCTCATTTGCATGGGGCACACCCCCATCCACATGAAAAACACTCCCTGAAGATAGCATTGACACTTTCTGTGCACCGGTGCTATCGGTATTACAAAAGGGGCCGCATAAAAGTCTGCTGCCCCTTCTGTAATATGACAACAAATAATACCTGGGGGTCAAAAATAGTAAGTCAGACAGAATGGATTCCAACACCAATACTACGCAAAAAACACCAGTGAGAACATTGTGTATGCTAGTGAATGCAGGCCAAGTCAAGGCTCAAGAGCATATGGAGAAAATAGTTCCCATCAGAAGCCACACTGTACCGCCCTCTTTCTCATCATTTGGGTTCTCCTTAACCAGGAGACAAAACGGCCGGTCTGATGTTACCGTGACCGATGAATGTGGTGAGAGGGTGTTTTGTACCAGAATTGGAGTGGCTACTGAAAAAGCAGTGTATAGTGGTAAGAGTGAAAAAGTGAAGGGTATTGGTAAAATTAGGTGAATCGGGTAGATAAACAAAATTTATTAGTGTCTCCCAATCCCTAAGGTTAAAAAGCAAGTGCAAGTGCGGGTTTGAAATAATAACCGTACTTAATAGTGGTCAACATGTTTCTGCATTACATAGAACAGAGTTTCCAATGCATTCTTCAGGACCTTATTTGACAACACTACTGCTTATAATCAAGAAAAGTAAAGAACGACTTTTGAATAAAGGCCTTGGTTTTGTGGCAACCCAGAAAGGGGATCCTTTCACAGCCCAAATTGAATTAGCCAAGCTATTTAGAAAAATAAGACTACACTATTTCTTTTCTAAACCAGGAAACATTGGAACTGCCATTGAAGATAAAAACACTGGACTAAAGAAACCATCCACATTTAACCCACCCAGTGCTGTTTTACCTCCTAAGGTTCTGACTTTCGAAACAGCCGTGGAAAATGATATAACACGTCTATACAAGACAGAGACTAGACCCTTCATGAATCTCTCAAGAGACGAACAGCTGGCCCTACGTTCACTATCATCTAATGATAGGATTATTATCAAGCCTGCCGATAAAGGCGGTGCTACAGTCATCTTAGATACTGAGACATATAGGAATGAATGCCTTCGGCAGTTGAGTGACCGGAAATCATACCTCCCACTGAAAGAAGATCCCACAGAGAAACTACAAACTAAAATAAATAATCTGGTAGAGGAAGCAACCACTGAGGATTGGATAACGCCACAAGAAGGACAATACCTAATTACCAAATATCCTACAATCCCATATTTCTATTGCCTTCCTAAAGTGCACAAACCTCAGAGGCCGCCACCTGGTAGGCCCATCATTTCAGGGATTGGCTCGGTGCTAGAACCCTTATCTACTTTTGTCGACCATTTCTTGAATCCCATGGTCAAGGCAATGCCTACGTTCCTGCAGGATACGAAAGATGTTCTAAGACTCCTTCCTACAGTACAATTTGACATCGATACTGACATCCTCGTATCGTTTGACGTAGAGTCCTTGTACACGTCAATCCCGCAAACTGAAACTCTGGAGGTAGTAGGCGCTTTGCTAGAGCAGAGCAATCACCAGTCCATCACCCCAGCATGTTTCACTATGCATCTAGCGGAAATTGCTATGAAAGAAAATTACTTTCGCTTTGAGGACACCACTTACCTGCAAACATCCGGGACTAGTATGGGCAGTGTTTTCGCGCCAAGTCTGGCGAACCTTTACGTCCATAACTTTGAACAGCAAGAAGTCCTAACGCCCGCCAACCCATACTTACCATCACTACATGTATGGAAACGTTATATTGACGATATTCTGGTGGTGTGGCGTGGCACGGAAGAGGATCTAGTGTCATTCCACGGATGGTTGAACAGTAAGAATGCCTACCTCAAATTTACCATCGAATACAGCAGGACATCTCTAGCTTTCCTTGACCTGAGGCTACATGCAACTTCAACTGGTATCGAATCAGAGCTCTATCGGAAGCCGATGGCTAGAAACGCACTATTGCGATATGACAGCTGTCATCCATGGGCCCTGAGGGACAATTTGCCTTTCGGCCAGTTTCTCAGGGTGCAAATAAACTGCTCTAGCAAAGAGGCATTTAAAATCCACTCGAAAAATCTGGAAGCTCAACTGAGTGAGAAAAAGTATCCGAAGAAAATTATTTCTCAGTCAAAAAAGAGGGCGTCTAACAATAACAGAGAGTCCCTATTAGAGATACACCCTCCCAAAGATAAGACCAACTGTATTGCCTTTGTCAATACATTTAACAGTCGATCAAACCAAGTGCAAAAGATTATAAAGAAACATTGGTCGATCTTGAAAACTGGAGATGACGACATCGCTTTACCAATCTTTGCCTTCAAAAGAGGACAAAATCTAAAGGACCAGCTAGTCCACACACGCCCACGGAATAAGGAATCAAGACAAGTGGGCACTTTGTGGGACTTACCTCCTGTTGTCGGACATCACCCCTGTGGGGCATGTACTGTCTGTCCCCAAACTTGCAAATCCACCGTGGTCGACATAGGGACCAACCGTCCATGGACACAAAACAGATTCACAAACTGCAACAGCAGTAATCTCATCTATCTGATAACGTGCCCGTGCCCACTACGATATGTTGGCATGACGACCAGGAGAATAAGGACACGGATACAAGAACACAAAAGTACAGTGCGTTGCCGGAAACAGGCCACCCGCCTGACTGCACATTTCCTGGAGAAAGGACATGGTCCGGATGACTTCTATTGGACAGTCCTTGAACAACCGCAGATCCCTGATTTCTGCACTGACATCAGCCGCTTCTTGTTCAAAATTGAACAAAAATGGGTGTATCGATTGAACAGTGATAAGGAGGGCCTCAATGAACCAATACCCTGGATGTCTCTCTAATTAACTTCAATACCCTGGATGTCCCTCTAATTAACTCCTTTGTATGTCTACATGACTGACCTTATGAATCCTTACATGGCAGATAAGGTACTTATAAGCACTTAACTCCTTTGTATGTCCATATGACTGACACTATGCATTCTTACATGGCAGACAAGGTGCTTATAAGAACCATAGTTGCTTGGGTTTTCGCTAGATGTTCCAACTCACTCTTTAGTGATGCCCCATATATACAACAAAAGGTTTTTCGCCTGTATAGCCATTTTCTAAACGATAATATATCTTGATTACATATTTTCTGTTTTGAATTACATGCATCAGTGCTATTTATTGTATTGGCACATAACAATATCCTTTTTTCTATGTGCAATCTGTCTAAAGACCGATTAGCTTTGTCGAAAGAGAGCAACTCGTAAAAATCTGTTTGGAACTACATGTCCCAGCATTCTTTGCATCACGTGACCGTACTCAATCACGTGATGCTGCTGAGCCGAACACGAACGTACAAACAGCTCTCTCTAACGATCACCGGTGCCCCCCCCAGACAGTACGGATGACTGCCAGGAGACACCGACGGACAGGTAAGCGGGCTACACAGCGCTCGCTCTTCAGCGCGCACGCAGAAAGCCTGTCAATACAAACGCGCATAGGAAAGCGGCGCAGCTTTTAAAGCGACCTCGCTCTCCGTTTTGCTGCAACTCTTCCAATTTAAGCCTTCCAACCTAATTTTGGCTACATATTTGGTGAACAAGATTAGCGGACTAGTATCCGTGCCACAATTCGAACATGGCCAGTAGTCTGATCGCTGAGGTACAATACAGGCGGGGTGACCTGCATTAAACCTACGTAGAACTAGATGGGGCAACTAAGCCACTCGTTGCCTCCGCGTAAACTCCTTTTTAATTCTATGTTGACATAACTCTAAATGTAACTTATAAATTGTTTTTAGAGCGGTGCTCCTCATACCTGCGCTGCAGCCAGGTGGGGTGAAGCCTCTCAACCATCATAGTTGGGTGAGTCTGTACATTGGAACTCTTGTCCTAACATGTGTGAATGCGACCTCATCACACTATGGTTTTTACTGAAAAACTATGGGAATATGACATATTCATTTTCTTCTGTTTTTCTGTTTGTTTGTCTTTCTGTGTGGATCCAATACCTTGCGATACAATGCGATAACAGTTTACGGTTGAGTACACACCTGGGATTTTCAGGTGATATTGTTCTTTACTTTTCTTGATTATAAGCAGTAGTGTTGTCAAATAAGGTCCTGAAGAATGCATTGGAAACTCTGTTCTATGTAATGCAGAAACATGTTGACCACTATTAAGTATGGTTATTATTTCAAACCCGCACTTGCACTTGCTTTTTAACCTTAGGGATTGGGAGACACTAATAAATTTTGTTTATCTACCCGATTCACCTAATTTTACCAATACCCTTCACTTTTTCACTCTTACCACTATACACTGCTTTTTCAGTAGCCACTCCAATTCTGGTACAAAACACCCTCTCACCACATTCATCGGTCACGGTAACATCAGACCGGCCGTTTTGTCTCCTGGGTAAGGAGAACCCAAATGATGAGAAAGAGGGCGGTACAGTGTGGCTTCTGATGGGAACTATTTTCTCCATATGCTCTTGAGCCTTGACTTGGCCTGCATTCACTAGCATACACAAAGTTCTCACTGGTGTTTTTTGCGTAGTATTGGTGTTGGAATCCATTCTGTCTGACTTACTATTTTTGACCCCCAGGTATTATTTGTTGTCATAATATTGTGTTTTGGGGCATGTACCTGGTTGGTCGGTAAATTCGCTCTTAGACCCTCCTCCCATTGTTTGTTGTGTGTGCCCCTTCTGTAATACCATATCGCCCCGGAGACACGGAAAGCGGGCGCAAACGCTGTTGCGTCCCTGGGGCACCTCCTGTAATACGGCCCCAGGTGTGTAGAAGAAACTGGGAGTTTGGTTAGGTAGAATCACGAGGTAGAGCTTTCAACACCAGGGAGAGCGCAACATAGAGGGCGGGGGGGAGGACAGGAATTTGGTGGGGTGAGAAACACATGAGAGAGCTGGATAACACATGCACTTGTTAAAATCTGGTTTGCGATGCCAACATTATCGGCGCCATCTTGCCCCCTTTTCAGGCTCGTATGTGCGCGTAAGCAGCAGCCATTTTGAGTGTCATGGCCTCTCTGCCCACTGCCGATAGCCAGCTCGTCTCTCCCTCTCTCCTGACCTCGCAGGCATCCCCCCCGCGCGCTGACAGCCCCCGCTCTCACATGCTTGGGCCATAAACCCCTCTTCAGCGCAACCCTGCCTCGGAACCCCATCCTGTTCCCAGCTCAACACCTCCCTCCGTTCCTTTCATGATCCCGGGTCCTTTGATAAAAACCCCCTTTCCTCTGTGCCCGATTGTCCTGCTCATTCCCAGGCCACCACCTGGCCCTGCGGATGCTGTTTATTGCCCCCATACAGTAGGAAGCTTCTCCCATCAAAGGATCCACGAGCTGATCAAAGCCCCCCACCCCATGAGATCCGATCGACCACATGCATTCCGGGAATCGGCGGAATACCCAGCTGCGCGACAATCGTCACCTGTTGTGACCGGGGTGGGGACTTCTACTGTAAATGTGTGTGGGAACGGGCTTGAAGCGGGGATTCTGAGGATGCCTTTCCGTACTTCAAAGTATTTGCAAGAATGTGCCACATGCAATGAACTGTAATAAAGATCATAAACCTGTGTATAAGAGGTCAGGCCTCAGAGATGCGGTTAGAGCACCTCGAGAAGATACCCTGTTGTCTGATCTGACGTGTTCTGCTCCGTCGGAATAAACTCTTGTTTCCTGCCTTCCAGTCTCCAGCGCCTGCCTCTTCGTTTGGTAATATTGAAAGGTATGAGAGGCGGCTAACGCCGGGCAAATACTGAAGGGTGCTTGGTCAGAATCGGCCCTACCTTTCCACAATTGGCGTCCCAAACGTGGGGCCCATCAGCGACACGTGGATCCAGTGGGAGAGGTCCCAACGACAGAGTGAACGACTGCAACGATCGGGAAGTGCACCTGCCCGATAGACCCTCGTCTGGCAGCCGATCATCCGAACTTCACCGGTTCCAAGCAGACCTCTCTCGAGTGATCTACGGTCCTGACTGGGAACCATCAGGAGTGCCGCGACAGAAGATAGAGGACGATCGGGCGCTGGATTCGGAAGACAAGAAACTGTCCATACGGTCCGGGTAAGGTCGTGCAATACGACAAATTGCGAAATGATTGTTTGATTGTTTGGAAAATACTAGTATTACTCTTTGAATTGTTGGTTCTTTTTGGAGATTCTCTGTCTGCAAACGGAGAGGAATAGAAAGATTCTCTCTTCCTTTGCAGGTAGTGAAGGGTAGGTAACGCAGACTTTTGTCCCCGTTGTAACCCGTCGTGCCTATCTTTCTCCCCCACTGATTGATTGTTTGTCCGAACAATTGTTTGTTTGAGGATTGTTCTCTCGAGAATTCTCTGTCTACAAACGGGGAAGAATAAAAGTATTCTATCCTCCTTTGCAGATAGTGAAGGGTAGGTAACGCAGACTTTTGTCCCCGTTGTAACCCGTCGTGCCTATCTCTTTCTCGCCATTGATTGTTTGATTGACCGGACATTGATTGTTCGATATTGGTTTTTTGGAGGTATTCTCTCCTTACAAATAACGTGGAATAGAGATACTCTGTCTAGTCTTTGTAAGCAGTGAAAAGATAGGTAGTGCAGACTTTTGTCCCCGTTGTAACCCGTCATGCCCGTCTTCTCCCCACTGATTGGTAGTTGGTTCAGCCCGGACCGCTTATTAGAGGTATATCATCCAGGTCCACCGGAGGGCACCCCTAATAAAAAGGACATATATAAAATGCGGATTAGCCGCTGTTTCTTTCTAGCAAACTATGGCATAAAAATCGCTAAGAAAAACAAAAGGAATCGAGCAAAATCAGTAGGCCACTGATGGGATCCTTTTGACCCCGCTAAAATAGAAACACTAGGAACAGCCCTTCACGAGAAATATGAAACTAGTGGGAGGAGCCGAGCTCGACACCATGATGGCAGCAAGGTAGCTCGGCTCCGCCGCCCATCCCGCCCAATAACGACAAACCCTATACAAATAAAAGTCTACTAATACCTACCATCAGTGTTGCCAGATTGGGCTAGATCACGCACAATTGGGCTATATTTTTCCTGGTTACGCAGTAACATTTTGGTTTGTGCTAGTTGCCAGATTATAAATATATACAGCACTCCAACAAAGTAGTATGTTAAGACGCTTTATTAGACAAATATTTACATGGCAGCCTGCTGCAACATCAATCCCGATACATTCACCGTCTGCTTGACGCTGTCCCTGTCCCTCCTTCCTTAGAGTAGAAACATTGGGCTACTTTGGGCTACTTTTTAGTTGGCTTTGGGCTATAGAAAGCCTACAAAATCCATCAGCCGGCGAGGTGGCATCAGTGGCGGCCTGAGGTGGAGGACCGTTGTACGAATAGGCCGGAGGCAACACAACGCGCCAAGGCCCGTCCCCGGATAGCCCAGAGGTGGTGTCCAGCAAGGTGTGTGCGGGGGATGCCTTGATGATGGCCCCCCCCGCAGGTGGAGGTTCCTCTCCCGCACCAAGATTGCCATTAGCGTTCCACTCGGCGGGCCCCCACGGTTGGCTGGCCGGGGGACCCGCTCCGGTGGCCGTGGTGAAGGGCGGCTGCCGTGGGACTCTCAAGATGGCGGCCGGCTCCCCGGATTTGGGCCTGGTCCACTAGGATGGCTCTGGGCTGCCATGGAACTCAGATGCTTGCCTGCTCGGGCATGAGCCCCACTCTTGAAGACGTTCTCTCCGATTTAAAAGATTCTACGAGAGTCGTTGGCCCTCGACTCCCGCGGGCTTCCGGTGGGGGCGACCACCACTATTGCTCGATCATTCCCCATTGACCTGCCTCCGCCCCGGGTGACCGCCGCCTTATCCCCATCTGGTGCCGTGAGAGAGACTGATTCAGTGCATCGGCGGAGGGATACGCCTACTGTCCCGCTCTCCGGAATGGCCGCGACGTTGCCACGAGATGATGGTGCTCTCATGATGACGCCAGCTTTTGTCTGAATTACCAGGAGACACTGTAGACTACCAACTCGATCAATTCCGGTGGAACCTCAGCGTGACCCGGTAGGGAAGATTTTGCTTTCCTCACCTTTGAGCCACGGTTCATGCTGCCTGTCCTTTCTGTTGGCGTTAACGAAATTTTTGAACTGCCGAAAGGGGTTCTGGTCCGGCCGCTAGTTATCGGAGGCATTTGGACTATACTCTGGACCCGCCCGGCCTCGCCCCAAAATGGCGCCAGTATAGGCGCGGCTTGCAACTCCTTATGGCGTTCCAGTTACTTAGCCTTGATGTTATAGGATATGTATGCGGTCTTTGTGCACATGGCGGGCGGGGAAGGGTACTGACTGGACATGCGGACAACCCTATTGATGTTGGTCTTTCATTATTGATTATTGTATTATCGTAGCTTCAAAGTGGTGTTACTCATGATACTCGCCAGCGGTGTGTATCTGGACGACTCTATTGCAGCTGATCCTGTTACACCTTCAATTATAAAATTAACCTTCATGGATCGTACAACTGTTAGTCACATTTAGTTTCTCACAATTAAATGACTCGCCCGTCACGTATTTTTATACTACAGTGTAATCTCTCCTTACCTTATGCGCTTCCAGTCTGCTCCGTGGCCGGCTTATATGGGTGTAGGCCCGTATTTGTAGGCTGACATTTTTTCACAATAAAGGTTTTCAAAATATATATATATATGGAATAAGCATCATAACAGTCGCCTAGATTGGTAAGGTTTTGAATAATGGCTGTTATTTTCAAATAGTAAAGGACAGATAATGCAGACCCCTTGTCTGAATTTAGGATTGATTGAGATTCTTTCCCATCGTGCCTGTCTTTTCCAAAGTTGTTAGAAAATGGTTGCCTTTAGCTTGAATTATTTGCCGAATATAAGGTATGGTATTTTGTCCCATAATGTACGACTAATTAAGAAACAAATACACAAAGGAGAAACTCGAATTTAGGGACAAGTAAAATGAAGCACTTTGATTATAAAAAGGTAAAAAGATATAGTACACCGAAAATAATGTGAAAAGAATAGTCAAGATCTGTTGTATTCTACATTCCTACAGCATAAGCAATCGGTAAAGATCCTGATATTTAAATATACCAATGAATAGGACAGTAGATCGAACCTCTTTCTTAGCAGCCCCCTCGTGGGTCAAAAGCGCCCCCCTTTTTTCCAAACCGGGAATCTCTAATTACCCTACAGTTGTAAATTTCCCCGGAAGTATGTAATAAACGGCCTATCATTGGTTATCTTTGCCGCACTACCAGTTCCTCTGGGCTTCAATGCCGAAATACCGGGAACTGCATCCCAGAGAGATAGGTCAGGTACGCGGTAAGTAGAACATTTTCGTGTTTATGCGCGCTGATATGCTTTGAATGCTGCCCCCTCCCCCTCTTTTCTTTTTCTGTAGGTTACATCGGAGTTTCGACTGAAGAATGGAGTGGACATGAACCTCACCGTGTTCCATGCAGGGAAAGATATAGAATAGTGCTGTGAGATGGTGCATGGTGTGCAGAGGCTATCTCCGGGAGCGTGAAGAGTTGTATGGTATGACTGTGCGTGTGTGCCCTGATTGTACGGTATGAATGTGTATGTATTGCGTATGTCTGGGTCGATGAAGAGAACGTTTTCTGTATGACTGAAGTGTTGACCGAACGGTCAATGGGATGGGAAAATAGGCCCGAATATGGTACCTCCTCACTTAGGAAACGACTCTCCCTCTCCCGGAAGCTAGTAAATAGGAGGGTGGCCTACATCAGAAACTTGCAGGGTTATTGCAGTACAACGAACCCGACTCCCACCGATATCCCAAATGTGCAACCAAAATAATGCGCACCAGTGAGCCAATTCACGTGCTGACTAAATAAGAGAAGTTAAGAGTACCCCGGGTTGGGGTCCATCCGAAACCCCCCTCAGCCAAGAAGTTAGGGATATTGGCATGTTTTAGATTTACCACTTCTTCTTCCATCCTCATAGAAAATAAGAATTGTACCATTGCACGACCGGCTGACACCCCTCCTTTACCTCAGCTTGGCCACCGCGAGTATAAGCACGACTGGACTAGTGTCCGACTGATTAAAAGGGAGTAAGTATTTTTGAAATGAGGCCTCCAATAAATTGTCTACTATTAGGAAGGAAGGAGAGTAAAAAGCTCGACCCCCAAATGAATTAAGTGGGATACTGAAAATGCGCAACAAACATAGAAAAGAAAAAAAAAAAAGGGAAAAGGAGAGGTCCCTTTGCCCAAAATAGCTCTGTGTTTTGTCTTAGGTTTTCGTACTTGATGTATGTACTGTTGCACCCTATCCGGTATTCGTGTGTACGTAAACGTTGAATTTATGTTTTCCCTCAGCTTGTGTTTTTATACATAAAACTGACCCGTACTGTTCTATGTTGTGTGTGCACTGAGTAGCCTATTATCGTACGCGTCTCTCTCTCTCTCTCTCTCTCTTTATGTTGTACGTGTACCGAATAGCCTATTTGATGCGCACGACGCTCTCTCTCCCTCTGAGGGCTCCCTTGCTCTCTTTTGAATAAATGACAACACTGTACCTCGCCGGTACATGTATAATTGGCCTAAACACGACAGTGTTTGAACAAATTGACAGAAACAAAACGATCGTATCTTGCCATAGTACTACCTCTCCTTTCTGTAAAATGATGGAACTTAATTGGCTGAGAAAGAAAGGACAGGTAAGACGACTGATGTCCCCTAATCTGGCCTTTAAAAGGGAGCTATATGTCAGTGGCCTTTTGTTTTAGTGCTTTAATAACACCACCTTCACCGTTCAGATCACCCCACCCATTGCACAATAGTAGAGTGTCTGAAACGTCCCCGTTTTTCCAGAATAGTCCCAGTCCTGTACTAGCCGTCCCAGAAAATTTTAAGAAATATAGCTGATGACCTTGTTTTCAAAGATAAATCGTCTAAAACTGATAAAGGTTAGCCGTTGTTTCCAGAAAGGAAAATGCTTAAAGTGTGCCCCCCTCCCCGAAAAAGGTACCTATGAGCCCATGATAGTAGCACCTCACATTTTCTCATAAAATTAGCAGACCCTGAAGAAAAAATATAGCTCAACAGGATTTGTTTTAGAAAGACGAGTCTCTACCGGAGGAGCCGGTTTGAATTTGATAGACCATGTAATTGATAGATATCAGACTTCTTGCCACGTTTACGAATGTAACAGGAATCACCACCTAACAGACATGATGATGGAAATTTGTAGAAATGCTTGCAAACCTGCACCACAGCAATGATTTATGAGTTAACAGCATACCCCGATGTAAGGGTTTATGGACATCCAAGCTAGCGTGACCGATAAACGTTTCCCCGACTACTTAGGGTTGGGAGAGAGATTGAAGTGTGTAAACGTCTTCCCCTGCCAGTTCTCTAAGACTTGTTTTTGTACTTATTTAAAGATAACATGCAGGCGTCGGAGGAGAGGGGTCGGACGTGACGCTCAGCCTGGCTGCAGATCATGGAACATCTATGACCTCGACCAAGGTGGAGCCACAGAGCAAAAAGATGCGGGACAAGGCACCATTCTCAACATGGAAAGTGATAGAAAGAAGGGCTGTCCAGAAGCCCCCTGCTCGTTGATCAGCTCGTGCCAAAAGTCCCAGCCCATTGAGCCCAATTGATGGGCTCACTTGCTTGAAATTTCTGCTCTCCTTGGTCCATTTCAGATCTGATCCCACTCCACCCTCTCTTCCCTCGGCCTCCCCAAAGCACGCCCCCATTCCCCCTTTTTTCATATGGAATTTTGAACTTGATTTGAAGAAGAAACACAGCACCAAGATAGAATAGGGTTTGTAACGAAAGAAGAATGGAATGCTGGACGCATAGCTCCACCGCTGGTGCTCAACAGTGCCAACGAAAGAAGAAGAACAATGAGAGCCTACCAGTGATGGCTCGCTGTAATAGGACACTGGAAAGAAGAACTCTTTTTGAACATTACCTGCCCCCTCTGACTGTAACTTGTATTAAGTTGAATTCCTCTCCCAACCACTTTGTATTGACTATCACCCAATCGAGTTTTCAAAACATTACATCGGTCACTTTCAACTGTACGCGGATAGCTAAGAAAGCGTAAACACTGTATCATGATGATTGTAGAACACCAGTCATGCACATGAATATGCTGTCTAGTTTGACCCCCATGGAGTCTAGACCTCAAGTAATGTACTTGATAGCCCTTATTCTGCCAGAACATTCTTTGTATGACATCATGTTTGTATTCGAACGAACTTCCTTCTTCATCTAAGTAAGGTCCCCATCTCCGGGTCTAACGTATGACGCAGCTAATGTAATTTTGTATGCACTGTCTCCTCGCCTATCACATTTACTACATATGGTTATGTGCGATTCTGTCAGCATCGATAGCAGGATTATTTCCATCTGACCTAAGACTCTGGACTTTGAAAGAGAACGCATGAAAGCATTGTACGATGTCGAGGTTAGGAATTTGATGAAGATAGATATCGACTAGGTAAACTGGCTAGATATGTTGAAAAGGGAGGACTGTTAAAGTCTGGTTTGCGATGTCAACATTATCGGCGCCATCTTGCCCCCTTTTCAGGCTCGTATGTGCGCGTAAGCAGCAGCCATTTTGAGTGTCATGGCCTCTCTGCCCACTGCCGATAGCCAGCGCGTCTCTCTTTCTCTCTCTCCTGACCTCGCAGGCATCCCCCCCGCGCGCTGACAGCCCCCGCTCTCACATGCTTGGGCCATAAACCCCTCTTCAGCGCAACCCTGCCTCGGAACCCCATCCTGTTCCCAGCTCAACACCTCCCTCCGTTCCTTTCATGATCCCGGGTCCTTTGATAAAACCCCCCTTTCCTCTGTGCCCGATTGTCCTGCTCATTCCCAGGCCACCACCTGGCCCTGCGGATGCTGTTTATTGCCCCCATACAGTAGGAAGCTTCTCTCATCAAAGGATCCACGAGCTGATCAAAGCCCCCCACCCCATGAGATCCGATCGACCACGTGCATTCCGGGAATCGGCGGAATACCCAGCTGCGCGACAATCGTCACCTGTTGTGACCGGGGTGGGGACTTCTACTGTAAATGTGTGTGGGAACGGGCTTGAAGCGGGAATTCTGAGGATGCCTTTCCGTACTTCAAAGTATTTGCAAGAATGTGCCACATGCAATGAACTGTAATAAAGATCATAAACCTGTGTATAAGAGGCCAGGCCTCAGAGATGCGGTTAGAGCACCTCGAGAATATACCCTGTTGTCTGATCTGACGTGTTCTGCTCCGTCGGAATAAACTCTTGTTTCCTGCCTTCCAGTCTCCAGCGCCTGCCTCTTTGTTTGGTAATATTGAAAGGTATGAGAGGCGGCTAACGCCGGGCAAATACTGAAGGGTTCTTGGTCGGAATCGGCCCTACCTTTCCACACACTCTTAACAGGTTTCTAAGCAAAAAGAAAAAAGTAGTTCCCTAAAAGTGAGCAGTGCATGGATAGAAGCCAGACAATCAGAGGGACATTAAAGAAGTTATTCTCCATGGAAGATAAGCAGGGAAAGCCACTGAATAAGAAGCATGCAAATGAGACTGACAATAAAGACAGCCAATGGTATATAATGAGCAAGATGTATGCCCCTGTAAGGTCATGGTGAGCCTGCAATAGCTCTTTTGCAAACAGACCACTTCTTCTGTCAAGTAGGCTTTTCCTCAAAATGGAGAGACTCAATTCAAACTGAGGGGGTTACTATTTGAGCAAGCTGTTTAGCTTCAAATGTTCTTTTCCTTTCAATTGTTGCTGCTGATGATTCATTTGTTGATATTTCGCATGAAGCAAAGTTTCACCTTTCCAATTTAGAAGTGGAAGAAACTTCAAAACAAAAAAATACATAACAAATGTGTGTGCAGAGTGGCAGGGAGCTGCCTTAATATGTGTTTGTGACAGCCATTTTCAAGTAAATTACATAGTGGTTCTGTTGGGCGGCCAAGACAGGTAAATCATTGCCAGCCATCAAAAACTAAAATTGCTCTGATTGTCACTGTCCAAACTGCCATCTACCTAATGAAATAATATATACGATTTTCCAGTTATTTGGATGCTGTTTTTTATTGTTAGAAGGTGGTTCTGACACTATTGGCCGGCCAGATTTTTTGCTTTTTGAGCACCTAATTGTTGAGCTTTTACTGTGGGGGAGCCTCATAATTTGGGACTCACCCACAGTGAACTCAGGATGTAAGAGACTGCATGGGGATTTTAAAGGTGTCCCCCTGGCTTGACCAGGCCACTGCGCAGCAGCTGGAGTAAGGGAGACGGGGCTGGTTACATGCACGCAGGCGTGTGCACATGTGTAGGGGCTGCACAGGGGAGATTCCTAGCGTGCACAGCCAAAGAGCAGGTGCAGATAGACTGGTGTGGCAGGACTTATGCAAAATGGGGTGGTGACATGGATTAGGCTTTATACACTGGGAAGAACTATGCCAGGGAAAGTCAGTGTGTTTTACTGTGTTGCCCTTCATTATTCCCCTATGGGGATGTGGAGCCTATGGCTAGAGTAACTTCCATAAGACCTACAGATTCCAGACACACACTAAAGTCCACTGTAGCGGATGTGAAAAAAAGTATTCTGCAGAGTTCAAAGTCATATTTGTACTGATTTTGGATACTCCAGAAATGTAACATTTCTCTGAGTCAATGATAACCAGGGCCTGGCTGAGGGCTGGCCTCAGCTGGATGGACTGATAACCTTGCTTCCACAAGCTAAGGCCTCCTCTCCACGAAGAGAAGACGGGTGGGGCTACAGGCTCATCCATCATCAGCTATCACTGGGTGCCAGGCACCAGGCTGTACTAAGGAGGGAAGGCAGCGAGGGGGAAGGGGATTTTTCAGGGACCATTTGGCAAGAGACCCTGGACGATGCCATTCTGAACAAACCCAGAGGCTGGACAAGGAGGGAGCGGGTGCAGGGAAGTGATTTGTCGCTGTTTGATAGGGCAAACAGAGACTTCCTGCCAGCCCCCTACTCAACTTTTAAAAAGTGCTAGCACAGGAAGAGTAGCTCTCTCTGGGGTGTGGTCTGCTGAGGCTGGAGCCTGGCAATGGGCAGTTGAAAGAAGGAACCCTCTGACTGCCCCCCAGGGCCCTGAACAGTGCCAGAAGAAGAGCCCAGGACCGGTGAGCAAAAGCAGGGGCCTATGCGCAGGGAGAAGAGAGGCCCAGGAGGAGAGCCAGGTGAAAGGCTGGCGCAGGGAGCCCGTGAAGACTGCTCCCTGCAGAGTGCACCCTCTTGGATACAAGGAGGGCAAAGGAGAGTGCTCCCCGTGGCTGGAGGGCACCACCGGGAGCAAGAAGACGAGAAAATGAAGAAGATTGGAACCCCAGGGGCTGAGATATGGCCCCCGGAAGGTAGGCGACCTTTGACACCTAAGAAGACCAAAGCACGTGGGGCTCCACTGCCAGTCTCAGAGATACCCCCGGGGTGGGTCAGGACCCGGGGACTGCCCTCAAAGTGAAGTAAAGCCAGGGTGCCCCCGCGAAGTCAGGAGCCCACTGAAGGGGTGGAGAGCGCCATTGCACCCCCTAAGAAGAGGAGGAGGGGGAGAGGATCGTCGGGCCCCCGAGGAGGACTCCAGGGGCCCGAGACCCCATCCCCGGGCCCCTAAGCTAAGCAAGGGAGTGAAGCAGGCAAACGGGGCACCAGGAACCCACCCTGGACCCCGAAAAGAAGGCTGAAGTCGGGGCGCCATTGCGTCCCCGCCCCCGTGAAGACTGTCCCTTGGGGTCCGGGAGACCAACTTCGGAGCCAAAGACTGTCGCCACCACCGGGGAGTGCCCTCGTGCTCCCCGGGAGAGAATCCTACAAGGCCGGGCACAGGACCCCAACTCCGGGCCCCGGTGAGTCCAATGGAGGCGGGGAGTGCCTCAGCACTCCCCCGGGAAAGTATGAAGATGGGGGAGTGCCGTCGCTCTCCCCCGGGGTCCATCCAGATCAGCGGGAATCGCCAGGTCTGCCTGCCAGAGCAGGCAGACCATAAGAGACAGGGCGGCTGCTGTGGCAGCACGCAAGAGTGCTGGCGGGGCAGGGAGCCGGCGGGGGCAGCCGAGGGTGGGCTCCCCGGGCAGTCCTCCAACGTGGAGAGCCTGCGGGGGTCCCGGGTGGGACCGGGACCCTAGAAACAGAAGGAGGAGCCAGGGGCCCAGGTGGGACAGGGCCCCCAACCAATCTGCAGAGTGGCTGGGGGTGGGCTCCCTGTGATGAATACACTTACCTGGGACCGGGCCCCCAATCCAGGACTGAGGATGCGTCGAAGCCACCAGCACCACCAGCACGGCTCTCCCCGGCACAGCAGGAGAGCCGCTCATCCATTATGCAAGGAAAGGGTACCTGAAGAGCCCCATAATGCCTTGCAAGGCATGGGGAAATGATCATTTTGGTGCTTGGTGGTCCCCCAGAGGAGGGGGCCACCCTCATATCTGAAAAAGGTGCTGGGGGAGCTGCTGGAGAAGCGCAGTCTCCCCCCCCCCCCCCCCCAGCTTGAAGAGGAGTCCCTCCCTAAGTCACATGGGGACTTGAAAAGAATAACCCCTCCAGGGCGCAGTCTGCATTTAACACCTTCAGGGCTAGAACTTTTATTCTACAGCTGAGGGTATTTTGGGGAATGTATCAAGGAGTGAAGGGCTGAGTTGGAGATGTCTGGAGAAGGGCATCCCCTGGAGGTGACGAAATGTAATTGCACCAGAAATGCTTTTACTAACACTATTTCTTTTAGAGGGACTGAAGGTCACATGTGTAAGGTGATGTTATAAGCAAAGTGGGGTTATGTTGTCAGACCTTCCTGCTAGGGTGTCTGGCTGTATGTGCGTAATCCTGTGATTTCATCAGTGATGCCTTTAGGGGCTGTAATTGCAATGCATTCTTTAATACACAAATGTGATGAGTACTGTCATTCTAAATGCTTAAACATGTATTCTTGCTGCTGCTGTTAGGTGAGGAACAAGAGATGCTCAGTCAGGGTTGTGTGTCACCAAGGAAGGTGTACCCATTTTTAAGGATTGTTGAGGTAATGGGGTGGGTCTCCACTGGGATGGTGCTAACCCTAGGCGAAGTACTACGCTTCGTTTGCGTAGTTTGCGAAGTTTGCGCTACCTCGCACTATGCGAATTGCATGTAGCACAGTGCAAACATGAATGACGTAGCGGTCAATTTTTGCTTGTTCGCTGTACTTAACGTCAAGTTGGTGACCGCGAGCGAGCAAAATGACATCCCGGCAAAACGTATTCCTCGTTCGCGATCAGCAAAATCAAGTTGCTGATCGCGAGCGTTGAAAATAAACCTCCCGGCAAGATCCTCAACGCGGGGAGGTCAGGTTTCTGATTGCGAGTGGTTGCGTATGCTCGCGAATGCTCGCGATGAGAAACTGCCAGTCCGCATTGAGAAAGCTGCAGCTCGAGTAGAAATATACTCGAGTGGCAGAAAACGACCGCTAGCACTGTGCGGTTTGCACTGATTACACATCGCAGACAAGCATCTGGCACTGTGCAATCAGTGAGAACAGCATTTTGCACAGTGCACTACGCAGTTCGCGTAGCTACGCATAGCTTGCATAGTGCAAGTGCACTTCGCATAGCGCAAGTGCACTTCGCATAGCTACGCGTAGCGTTACTATACGAGCTATGCCCAGGGTTAGATGGTGCCAGTGCGCAGGGCCCATGCCCCAGGTTATTTTCAACTAATTGCATTGGGGCAAGTTGACGTGCATACATGAGAGTGGTGGTACTAGACCCCCCCCCCTCCCGCGCAAGGGGGGACATGTTATGCAATGTCACAAAGTAATTCCAACAGCTTATGTATGTTTCCAAATTGGTTCAGAAAGGCTCAGCACATACCCATATATTAACTTGTCATTAAAAATATAACAACATTGGTAATTCTGAAAATCGAAATCATTCAAGATCAGAAACAATAATCCCCCAAAGAAATATTAGAAACTCCAATTGCTTTATGAAATGCTTTTTTCTTCTTTATTCGTTTTGGCAGGCACGGGTGTGCGAGCCGGATGTGGCAGCCGTCACAGGTGCGTTGCAAGATGGAAGCAGTGCAGGGTGCGGTGTCTTCTCGATGCAGCTCGGTGATGTCGTCGGGAATGGCGTTGGTGAGACCAAGGCGTGTGGGGTAGGGTGAGACGGTGCTCGATGCGGTGCTTGCAGGTTGCGTTGCAGCAACGGAGCCGGGTGGCGGGAGCTGGGGTTGGTCGGCCCAGATGTGGTGTGGAACGAGGCGGTGCATCGTGAAGCTTACGAGCAGGGCGCCAGCCATGATGTGGTCTCAGGACCTGAAGTCAGCGGCAGTGACAGCGTTGGTCGGACTAGTTTGATTCGGTGAAGCGAGGTGGTGCGAAGTGTGGTGCCCACAGGTTACGGTGCAAACAGAGGCTCAGTGGTGGCATCATCAAATGCCATGGTTGGTGAGACTAGGGTTGCGGTGCGAGATGAGAACGGTGCTTTTGGGCGATGCGGTCGGTACACAGAGCTGGTCATCGCAGTCGGTCACAGCTCCCTTCCTGTGTAGTTACTGAAACTGCGTTTCCAGAAGAAGGGCGCAGAGATTGGTGAAGTCTACTAGCCCTGAGACTTCGTTCAGGAGACAAGCTCTCTCCCAAACCATTGGAGATCTGTTACAAGTTGATGAAAGTACACATACAATTCCTTTCTCCTCTCTTTGGCAGTCAGGCAACCACTGCGGGCCAATCCCTCACGCTTAGGGATAGTCTCTCCTCAGTTTCTCTGGTTCCTCTCCTCAGCAAAAGGTTTCTTCCTGTTTCCCAAGTGATCTAAAGTTCTGGGGTCTGGGTCCCCTCTTTTATACACAGTTTCTCTTTGTTCTCTGAAGGCAGAAAGGTCTTTGCCTAGTCCAAACCAGTTCTGGTCAGGTATGGAGGTCTCTGTTTACTTGTCTCCTTTCCTTTCACAGTGCCGGACAGAGACATCGGACGCACCACATGAGGTGGAGCCAGCATTGAGGAGGGAAGGCCCAGCCCTATTCAAGTCCCAGGTGCAAACCCCATGTAATATCTGCATGTAGATCTCCCTATTCAGCCTTGTGCTGACTCACCCTGTCTCCTGGAATCCCCCAGCCCCTGTCACTCAAACTCCAGACAAGGAATACACAACCTAGCCGAAGGCAGGCTTGGATGGTTAGACAAGAAAACACTTGGGGGTAGATGTATCAACATACCCCTTTGCAATTTCTAAATAGCGATTTTTAAGGAATCGCTATTTAGAAATCGCAAAATGGCATGTATGTAAAAATTCGCTATTTTTTTGCGATTTCATAATCTTCCTTAATTGCGAATTCGCAAATTGCGATTTCGCAATTAAGGAATAATTTCCCATTCATTCCTATGGGCCAGGAGGCCCATAGGAATGATTGTGAAATAAATCTCAATTTGTGATTCGCAATTTGCTAATCGCAAATTGAGAATAATTTCAAGGGTGCAGGGGTGTCTCAAGGACACCCTGCTGCACCCCTCAAATGAACATGTGTGTGCATATGGCGCACTTACATGCCCTATGGGCATGTGTGTGCGTCACATGCCACGTTAAAAAATGCCAAATTGTGCATTTTTAAAAGAATTCGCGAATTACCATCAACTACAAGTTAACCAAAATTCGCAAATGAGAAATGCTACATACATAGCATTTAAAGAATCGCAAAATTGTGATTCCTTAAATGCTATGGCAAAATAAGGAATCGCAAATTTTTGTGATTCCTTAATTTGCGAATGTTTGATGCATGCTAAAACATGCAAAAACACCTTTTGCGATTCGCAAAGGCCGAAATTCTGTGAATTTCGGCCTTTGTGATTCGCAAAGTACTTGATATTTTCAAACATAGAATGTTAAAACCAACTTCACTAAAAGATGCATTTTATCATTCTGAGTTCAGGCATACTAAACTCGAATTTCTACCTAGTTCCCTGAGTCAGTTAGGATTGTAAGAAGTAATAATCAAACTGCCCCTTTTGGCCAATGGGGAACAGGTAGCCTTGCAAAAGTGAAACACGAAAAGGGCTGTAATTCACTATTAGGACATGACACACTCATCAGAGCTTGTCCTACCTTTTACCTACAATGCACCCTGCCCTAGGGCCTACCATAGGGGTGACTAATATGCAGAAAAGGGAAGGTTTAGGGACTGGCAAGTGGGTGCACTTGCCCAGTCACATGGCAGTACCAGACTGCACATAGGCTCTGCAATGGCAGACCTGGGACACACTTTTACAGGCTGCTTATGTGGGTGGCACAACCAGTGCTGCAAGCCCACCAGAAGCAATTGGTTTACAAGTCCTGGGCACACTCAGTGCACTGTACTAGGGTCTGACCAGTAAAACAAAGCAGCCAATCATGTAGTCACTAATCCTTACATCAACTTACCATAGGGAGCACTTGCACTGTGACACAGGACAGCAGTGGCACGGTTCCCAAAGCATCCAAAACCAGCACAAACACATGAGTCAAATGCAAAAAATGGAAGGGAGACCCAAGCCAAGGTGCCAGGTCTAACAGCTATTCATATACAGGGACAGCTTTGACCCTGCATATTCATATATGGCCAGTAGAGCTCTGTCCCTGAATACATATGGAAACCTGGTGGCCCACACTTTATGTCTCAGCAGGTACAGCAGGGCTATGGCACTGAACAACCAAGAAGACACTTGATTTAGGTGAAACCCAGCATATCTCATTATGCAAAGGATTTTGTTGTCACCCAAACATCGAAGAATTTTTAATGGTATACATAGCCAATACTTTAGCTTTGACACTGGAATGCTATTACTCTGCGTCTTTCAATAAGCCACTGGGAGATATGGGAGTGACACTTTATATCCCAGCGGGCATTAAAAGCTATGACACTGAATATCCCAGGATATACTTTGAGGCTGCAACTGCCTATGTAGGCATGCATTAAGTTTTGGGTCTGTTGCTCTGTAAAGCAGCCGTTAGGCTGTATTTATTTATTTATTTTATTTATTTATTTAACTTGTAACGCGCAACAGCTACCCACAGTGGGGTTCCCAGCGCTAGGGATAGACTCAAGAAGAAAGAGACATATCAGGTAATACCAGCAAACTCAGGACAGCGGGGCTAACTAAAGACAAAGATCACTCAAAAAGCAAAGTCTTGAGTCCCTTCCGGAAACGCAACAGATTATTCTCTAATTTTAAGACAACTGGAAGGGTGTTCCTGAGCTTGGGGCCTAAATGAGCGAAAGATCGCCCACCCATTCTAGCAACTTTGAATCTCGGGATACTAAAGTCTCCATTGCCAGAAGATCTAAGGGTGCGGTGTGTCCTATATGGTTGAACTAAGTTCTGTAGGTATTTCGGGGCTGTGCCCTGTCTGATCTTAAACAGGTAACATAATGCTTTAAATTTAATCCGGCTTGAAATTTTAAGCCAGTGTAAGTCCCGCAGAGCAAGCGATGCTGAAGTTCTCCTGGGAACGTTCCGAAGCAATCGGGCAGCCGCATTTTGGACTACCTGCAGAATTTTAATGGTTGCCAACATCAGTTCCCAAAAAGAGAACATTCCCGTAGTCCAGGCGGAAAACGACCAGTGCCTGGACAACAGTTCTCTGAGTGGAGAGGGGCAGCATCCATAAGATTTTCTGTAGCCATTTTAAGGTGACAAAACAGATTGCGGCAACCTTTTTAGCCTGTTGCCTCATAGATAACTTGTCGTCAACAAGAAAACCAAGATTACGCACCACTGTAGCTGGTTGAGGAAGTGGTCCCATATCGCTAGGCCAGTGTTGGGGGCCCCATAGATTTTTATTTTTGCCCAGTATCACCACTTCTGTCTTCTCCCCATTTAATTTCAGACAGTTCCTCTGCATCCACTCGGCCACACGTACCAGGCCAAGCCTTAAAGCAGAAGGAGGGCTGTTATCATCACTGCCAGACAGAGAGAAGACAATTTGGGTGTCGTCAGCATAGGAGTATAGCGTCAGCCCCGCTTCCTCCACAATGAGGGCCAGGGGTCTTACGTAGATGTTAAACAGTAAGGGGCTGAGTATAGACCCCTGGGGAACACCATAAGCCGATGGACAAACTGCAGATGTCGCTTTAGCCGAGAAAACCTGGAAGGTACGCCCTCTCAAGAAGGAGGCAATCCAGGCTAAAGCCGGACCTGCCACTCCCAGGGAACAGAGAGATTTCAGGAGGATGGAATGGGACACGGTATCGAATGCGGCACTCAAATCCAACAGGATGAGTGCAGATGTTTCACCTTGATCGATACTCTGTCGTAAACTCTCCGTAACTCCGAGAAGCGCAGTCTCTGTGGAAAAGTGGGCTCGGAAGCCAGACTGGGAAGAGTGTAAAGAACCAGAACTCTCCACAAGATGATTGAATTGAGTATTGATATGCCTTTCCAGGATCTTCGAACAGATGGGCAACAGGGAAATGGGCCTGAAGTTAGCAGGATTAGAGGCATCCGCACCAGCCTTTTTTAGAAGGGGCACCACCATCGCATGTTTCCATGCCTGGGGTACATGAGATTCCCTTAAAGAAGCATTAAGCACATTTATAAATACCTGATACAGGTTTGGGTCTAACATCTTCATGATCTTAGCAGGTAGAGAGTCTCGAGGAGACCCTGATTTCACACTGTTCAGACATGCAAGGAAAGAGGCATCATCGAACAGTTGCCATTCAGTGAGCTTCACTGGAGTAACAGGACTTTCGGGCAACAATAAAGGTCCAGTCAGGGATTTCTCTGTCGAAGGGGGAGAGCTCAAGGAATCGTAGATGCGCTCAACCTTAGAAATAAAAAACTCCGCCAGCGACTGACATTGAGCCTCATCCAAGGGAGGGGGAGTTGGAGTGGTATCAGCTCCTGCTAATTTCTTAACAACAGAAAACAAAACTCGGGAACAGTTTTGCGCTTGCGTTACCGTGTTCACAGTGTAAGCAGCTCTCGCACTTTTGCACTGCTTATGGTAATCTCTAAGGGCTTCCTTATAGGCCACTTTCCGTGAGACGGAATAGTTACACCTCCATCTCCTTTCAAGTGCCTTACAGTTGGCCCGAAGAATCTTCAGCTCCTCTGAGAACCACAGCACAGGCTGACGATGTGACATGGAACACTTCGATGTCAGAGGAAGCATGGTGTCCACTGCATTACTCAGCCATTTGGATACCACATCGTTGAGCTCTGATACGGGCCGATCAGCATCTGGAAGAGACCCTAAAAGATACCGATTAAACTTAATGGTATCGAGTTTACCCCAACGACGTATCTGCACGTCTTTACTTTTACTGCTCCTGACCATGGTCTTGTTTAGTGGCAGAAAGAAAAAGACAGCATAATGGTCAGACCACTCCAAAGGGCGAGCTTTCTGTGAGCAATCATATTGAAGATTTGAGAAGATTGGATCCAACAGATGACCCGCAGAGTGAGTAGGTCCGGAGTTACACAATAAGAGATTAAGGACTTCAAGATCAGATAAGAGATGTTGACTTAAGGTACAGGACGAGTCTTCTAAATGAAGATTTAAATCTCCAAGAATAGTGAAGTTAGCCACCCTCAGCATCAAAGGAGCTAGAGCTCCCACCAGGGAAGACACCCAGGAATTGGCATTACCTGGAGAGAGATATATCAAAATACCCGACAAAGTCAATTGGGCATTAATCGTACGCTTAAAAAGGGCAGCTTCACTTCCACGGAGAGGGAAAGTTTCAAGTTTACATGTGTCGAAGATTTAAAAATTATAGCTATACCCCCCCTTTGCCTGTATCTCTGTCCTTTCTCATTATTACATAGCCATTCGGGATGGCGGCTGCAATGTCTGGCCCAGAGCTCTCGTGGAGGCAGGTCTCAGTTAAAAAGACAGCATTCGGATTTTCATCGACAAGAAAGTCGTGAATATTAAACTTGTGCTTGGGGAGGGACCTACAGTTGATATTCCAAAATTTCAGCAGAGGGTGAGCCAGGGCCGTTTTATTTTTCCTCAGCCTACCGCGTGCTTGAGTACGAGACATTCCTTTGCACCTTGACATTTTTCCCATATGAAATGCGCAGGCCGTGCATATGAAATTATGCGCTGGTAGGACACACGAAATACAGTCGGCGTGTGGAGCTTGCCTCAGTTGTTTGAGTTCCTCACCAGTATATTTATAAACAATGGTTGGAGTAGCATCCGAATTGGAGAATAGTCCAGAGGTTCCAGCTCCTGGGCCCGTCCAGGCGTGTTTGGGCGCAGACGGGCTGGACTCAGGCGTGACTCCGGCGTGCGACCGGCGCTCCCACTGCACGCTACCGCTGCACGCTAGCGTGGCCATCTTAAATACAGCTCTCGAGTGTCCTGCTGGACACTAGAGCGTAAACAAAGATGGCGCCTTCAGGCGTCCCGATTTCCCCCAATATGGCCGCTATGTCGGTAATGCAAGGGAGGGGACCCGCTTAAAGAGCGGTGAACTAACAATTATGGTACAAGTGTGCAAAGTGGACACCTAAAAACAGGGGAAAAGACAAATAAAATAAAGCAAATGACAAAACGGGGAGTTTTAAAAAACGCCCTACAAATGCGTCGATAATTATTTTAAAGGCGCAGTCTGACCCACACTGATCGTAGAGTCCCTGGTGTTACCTTAGCAAGGGCTAACACTGGTCTTGCCCAGCTTAAATACAGCTCTCGAGTGTCCTGCTGAACACTAGAGCGTAAACAAAGATGGCACCTCCAGGCGTCCCGATTTCCCCCAATATGGCCGCTAAGTCAGTAATGCAAGGGAGGGGACCCGCTTAAAGAGCGGTGAACTAACAATTATGGTGCAAGTGTGCAAAGTGGACACCTAAAAACAGGGGAAAAGACAAGTAAAATAAAGCAAATGACAAAACGGGGAGTTTTAAAAAACGCTGCACAAATGCGTCGATAATTATGCTAAAGGCACAGTCTGACCCGCGTTGATCGTAGAGTTCCTGGTGTTACCTTAGCAAGGGCTAACACTGATCCTGCCCAGCTTAAATACAGTTCTCGAGTGTCCTGCTGGACACTAGAGCGTAAACAAAAATGGCGCCTCCAGGCGTCCCGATTTCCCCCAATATGGCCGCTAAGTCGGTAATGCAAGGGAGGGGACCCGCTTAAAGAGCGGTGAACTAACAATTATGGTGCAAGTGTGCAAAGTGGACACCTAAAAACAGGGGAAACGACAAGTAAAATAAAGCAAATGACATAACGGGGAGTTTTAAAAAACGCCACACAAATGCGTCGATAATTATGCTAAAGGCGCAGTGTGACCTGCGCTGATCGTAGAGTCCCTGGTGTTACCTTAGCAACCTGTATTACAACTTTTGGCAGGGGATTTGCCTTTTTAGATCCTAACAGCTACCTTGGATCTGTCATTGGTTATCACGGAATATATTGGGTTATTTGACAGCGTGTAAACCATTGTGGTGGATACTGCCTAGTCGAGAGTGTATTGTGGGGCTTGTGACAGACAGTGAATATTTACTCAGCCAATGGTGCCTGTAGCACTGTGCATCCCAACAGGTGTGGAGGGAGAGCTTTGATTTGTTATACTAAATAATCATCTAAATCCCATCTTTGATAGTCTCCTGAATTTTTATACAATGTTACGTGTTGTTATTGTGCTAGCCACAACAACCTGTCTGTAACCTGTGTTAACCCACCAATGGCTGAGGCTTTTCAGTCTTTCATCTTTGCAAGAATGTTGAAATGAGCACCAGATGACTCATGTTTGTAATTTTATTTGAAAAACTCCCATGCCCTCATTATGAGTGGACCAGACTTTAGAGATGGTAATTGTCCCTCTATAGTCCCTATCCGGTTGGAAATCCAGGCGGTAATTGGTATTTTTGTATAGATTTCTGCATGTAAACTCAGCCTCAGGCATTCTGCTGAGGACAAGGGCACGATTTATATGTTGGAGGAATGTACACTCTGTCGCAACGATGACGGACTATACATACCACCAAAATGAAGGTCCATCCACTCAATTTAAATGTGGGTGGATCTTTGGTTTGGCGACAGCGGTCAACACCATAGTCAAACCTCTCCAACTGCCCGGTGGAGTAAGAACCATCTGAGAAATGTCCCAATCAGGATTTGGAAGACACGTAGCCATTTTTTTACTGTCTGTCACTTCCAGGCAAACCAAGGTGGTGTGGGATAGTAAAAAGCAAATAATGCTCAGATCACGATTTACAATGAACAGGTAATGAGGAGACAAAAGGAATATGGGTCTATATCCCTTAGTAGGTAGTAAAGTACATGGTAATTGAGAAAAGAACTAAATACTGCAGGCAGAGCATCACTCCGCTCACTCCTTGCCTCACTCTCCTCTCACAATAACAGACACATGCATGCAAGCTAACACATGTGCCACAGATACTCATGGAGAGAGAAACTCAGGCACAACATCTCTCTGTCACCCCTCCCCCCCCCCCCCCCCCCCCCCCAAGCTATTTTTAATAGGGGCTAATAAACTCCTAATTCTACCTGTTTCGCTGAGCACCAAGAAGGTCCTTTTGGAGAGATAGTGAGCTATACAAGAACTCCTGATTAAATAAATGAGTTAACATTGCACTGCAGCTGCGCCTACTGTACTTGATGTGTGTGTGTGCTTGTATATGTGCGTTTGTGTGTGTGTGGAAACTGAGCATTCCCTGTGCTTCTCTGTGTGAAAGAACCTGGTACTTCAGCTACTGCCACTGGCCCTGCACCTGGTATTTGTGTTACAGAAGCTTGCATTGCTCCTGCTGTACCTGTGTTGTGTACTAGTGAAGCCTGGTAAAAACACGTTAAACTATACAAGAACCAAAACATTGCAAATGCAATGAACTTGAGGCTGCCAGCCCTCCCTTTCATGCAGATAGCGCTCTCTCTTTTAGTTACGGCTTTCCTTTTACCCAGGACCAGACTGGGTACCCAAAGCCGCCTTGACAATTTTGTCAGACCAGCCACATGGGAGGGGGGGGGGGGGGGGTGCAAGTGTGAAGCATTGCTTGTTGTGTTACTGGGGCTGATATTGCATCACTGCTGCAAAACCGCCCCCCACCTCTGCAAACCAGCCCCCACCCTTCCAGCCTCCTGGGGAAATGCCCGATGCCCATTACGGCAGTCCGACCCTGCTTTTACCTTCACTAGTTCCACCACAGGTTACCCATGTGGTGTTGTCACCAGGAGCATTACAAATGTTCCCTTCAGCGTGGGGGGCTACCAACTCTCCAGGGAGCACCCAACACTTCAAGGAGGTCGCCTACTTAGCCCACGGCCGGTGAATATCTCTGAGATATGGGAAACTCGGACCCCTCACGACATTCTGCAGAGGGTCCCGATCATTTTGTGTTATGCCATTGGTTGTCACATATGGAAAGCCGGTATCTCCCTGCCTCCAATTTGAACTCTACCATTTGGTGTTACAGTAACACACAGACATTGCTTACCTTCCCTTGCGGTTGTTGTGCAACGATTGTTGTGTGGTATATCTTTAACTTTTTCTGTCATACATCAGTGGTGGATGTAGTGTGCAATACATACACATACAACTTCTCTTTGTAAAGCTCAGCGGTGTCCAAAGGGCAGGCATACACTGTAAAAATCTATACTTAGTCATGATAATTATACTCTTTACAACCGTGTGTGTCATCTGTGCAGTCTTCAACACCCCTATTCCGCTCTCTCCTCCCCTGCTCCAGCTCTGTAACCTCTGGTTACCTCAGATCCTCACAGAGGCACATCGAAGGTTAATGGGCCGTGCAAGAATTAACACAAAAACATTGCCAGAGTGCCGCTCCTCACGACAAGCGACCCACAATCCTACTGTGTGGCTACACTATGACATGTATGTAATGGTACGTGTATGGTGCAAATTTAGTTAGGGAGCAAGGTAGCCGAGGGTGGGGGGGGGGGGGGGGGGAGGGAGATACGATTCAAGACCGTTTACAGTCAGGTAGGTTATAAGCAGGGAAACTGCAATGGTGCAGCTGCGCCGTTTTTCATATAATTATGGATTTTCTGCATTTGCCACAAATTACATCATCTGCTGCATAATCTACAGATTTTAACAAAAAAAAATGTTTCTAGTTCAAAAGGTTCAAAAGTTATTGAAACCACAGTGACATTATAAGGCCCTATACAAAGGTTTACTGGTCACCCAGCTTTTTGCTGTATGTGGGTGTTAAATTGGTATTAATGAGAGGCAACAAATGTCCAGACAGTGTTAACAAGTGTAAAAATAGTGAAGTAATACTATCAGAAAATGTGCTGCATTATGCCAATAATTTACCTTTTCATGGCACATAATTTAATCAACCCTGCCGCATAATTTGGCCCATTGCAGCAGCATAATTCCAATGGCACTGGCTATAAGTGCGGGTTGGTAGTTTCTATGAAGAGCTAAGAATCTCTTTACTGCATTCTCCAAGGAGCCAGGAAATTAATTGAGCACCCAAAGTCTTAGAATTTGCATTTTGTCAGTCAACTTTTCCTTTATCAATAAGAAGCATTTCATTAGAAGTAGGTAGTAATTATGTGACCCCTCATTTAGTTTTAGATATGTTCATTCATTCATTCACCGCTGCTAATACGAAAGATTTTTGCGAGACTTTAAAAGTCTAAAGACTGAAAACGAGTATTAAAGTGTTCAGTATTAGTGGTTATAGCTGTGCATATAAGTCAAATAAAGCGCCTTGTAAGGGGTGTTAAGTACTCTATAAATACACACACACTACAAAAGTATACCCCATCAGCACTGAACAAGAAATAACCTTTTCATCAGAATATTTCATGTTCAAATTTACACATTCACAATAACAAATTTACATGTCCAACAGCTAGAATTAAGTACTGAATATGCATAGATGTCAGAAAATTGGGTCCGACGCAGATCATTCCCATATAATGTTGTATCACATAATTTACATATAATTTACCTGTTTACTCCATTTGAATCACCGTTATTCATCCGCAAAACCAAAAATAAAGAATCAACAAAAGTCGTTTAAAATGATATTTAAAAAATAAACAGAAGTACTAGCCCATATGAGAAAGCTGACTTGACATTAAGTATGCTGATTCACCAAGATGTAGAGTACAATGAATATCCATCATGTACCATTAGACATCACTATCTCAGATAAGACAATAAGATGGCAAAACAAGGTAAAACATTGAACTAAACAAAATGTCATTAAAAATTACAGGTCAAAATGTATAATAGCCAAGATCATCTAATCAGTGTTTGTTCAGGCATCGTGATGACGAAATCGACATTATTTAAAAATGTTAGCCTCCAACTTTGAGACACATAAATTAACCTGGTGTACTGGTTCACTACAAATCGGATAGGAGGGTCGGAGCATCCATTGGTGCAGCAGGTGCCATGGCACCGGGGCCCAGAGTCCTGAGGGGCCCACTAAATCCAGATTATTGCTGTATTGTCCAATTCAAACAGCAGCCAGAGTGCCCAATTTCTTCCTTGCACAAAGGCCCGTGACACACTGGCTAGCCACTTTCAAATACCTGTCAAAATTAATGACCATGAGTAAATTAATAAATAAGGAAATATGGGCCAAGTTTAACTAGACTAAACATCACAGTGCAATTGATTATGAGGTGGGCAGTTTAAAAAGCTTTTTATTGTATTAAACTTTATTGTTCAATTACTTAAAATTGTTACAATATACTAACATTATTAAAAGGAAAGGAGTTAAAATCCCACACACGTTACTACAAACTGGAAGGGTATAAAACCTTAAAACTAATAACAAAACTGTTTATAAAGTACAAGTGCAAATGCATTAGACTTAGAAGGGAGGTTTGTCAGAGTCTCTCTTGCTTGCTAGCCGACTGGTTTCTTTTTGTAACTCTAGTTTCAGCGTCAGTGCGGCTCGAATTGATTCTGTAAATTTCCCCATCCGCGCGACAGTTTGAGCTGTTTTAGCAGAGAAACACACGTCTGAGACTTCTCTGCATCGTAGAAGACCCTGGGCTCTGCAGATAGGAAGAACTAGTGGGTGCCTCTCACTGGTTAACTTGGGACAATAGCAAAGCAAACGGAGCCAAGAATCCTGGTGGTAATTACAGAGTCAACATGTGGCTAAATTGTCCTGCCGGGCCCAACCTTGGTTAAAGTCCACAATGGGCAATACAAGAAGTCTCATGTAAGTGATTTTTTTCCGGCCCGGGAGTGTCAGTGCTTGCATGAAATAAGGCTGTGGTTTTCCCACTATGTAGGAGGCGTCCAATGATGAGAGATTGGATTGATGGTGTAAGCTTTCCAGATCTCTTTCATGTGATATTTTCTTGGCATGTCTAGTCACTGATCTTTTCCATGCACAACTGGAATGTTTGAGTTGTGCAAATTTTGCACATCTATTTCTAACAATTTTGTGGCTGCTGTCATCTGCATCTGCATGGGGATCCACCTTCTTCGAAGATTGTTTTAATTTGCGCTTTCAAAGATGGTGCTGGAGCTCGCAAGGTACTAATATAATATTTTAAAATGTCTCCTGAGCAGGTATTGTTTTGACGGGTAAGTCCCAGCTCCAGCCTTACTCTTGCTCTCCTGGCCTGTCGTGGGATGCCTAATACTTTCTTGTACACCGAGATTTGGTGGCTCATAAGGAAATTAGTGAGGGCACCAGGAAAGATTTCATGACCGTAGTTAAAGGAGGGCACTACTTTTGCTTTTAAGACTTTCAAGATAGGTTCTGCAGTTAGGCTGTGTAGTCTCCGATTGAGACTTCTCAGGGTACAGATAATATCGGCCACCTTACCTCTTAAATGTTTCAAATGGGCTGATGGTTTGGCCCCTTCCAAAAGCCTGAGACCCAAATAATTATATCTTTTGCTGGGTCTGATTTGCAGGTCACCTAGGCGCCATTAAGCTGTCTTCTTTCGATGGCACTTCCCAAAGATTATTATCCTGGTCTTCTCCTGATTCAACAGAAGGTTGTTCTTTTGATTAAACCTGTGCAGCTCTTCTAAGGCTTTCTGTGGGCCTGTCCTAGTGTGATCCATAATAACAATGTCATCGGCATATTGGAGAATTTAGAGCTGCATGTTCCCCAGCCTTGGTATAAGTAGATTTGCCCCCTCCAGGGGTTTTCCCAGATCGGCTGCATAGATATTAAAAAGTAAAGGGGTAAGAACGCACCCTTGTTTGAGTCCATTGTTTGTTGGAACCTTAGTTGTTTACTGACGTTTGGCTGGTTTTGATACGCACCCAGTTCCCTTCATAAAAAGCAATTATTGCTTTTAACAGCAGTTGAGGATGTCCCAGTTGATAAGTTTTTCCTACAGCTTCCCACGGTCGCCTCAGTCAAAAGCTGCACTGTAATCCACAAAACAGCAAAACAAAGGTAGTTGTGATGGCTGAGTCGCACGCAGAGACAAGTGTCCCAGTATTAGGATGTCGTCTATGGTGGCGCTTTGGGGCCTGAAACCAGATTGGAAAAATTGAAGAATATTATGATCTTTTGCCCAGATTTCTAGTTCCTTCAACAATACTCTGGCATACATTTTTTCTTCTATAGCTAATAGAGCGACAAGCCGATAATTTTCGGGTTTCGTGCAGTCCCCTTTTTTGTGAATCGGGAAGAGTATTGAGCCTTTCCATGATGATGGAACGGTGGAAGTTTCAAATGCATACTTAAAAAGTGGTGTTAACTGATCTGGCCAGAATCCGTGAGTGGCTTTAAACACTGCTGCTGGGACTCCATTAGGACTCGATGCGCCGTCTAACCTTATTTTTTTAATCAGGTTGGTTATCTCATCCTTGGTGATAGCAGGAGTTTTGCCATCTTTATGGATTACTGGAGGGGTTTGTTGTATTTGGGTGTCAGTCGTGTTCTGCTGTGCTGTATACAGTTGTTTTGCATATTTGACACACTCGAAGGTTGCCACCCCGTTTTTCTTGCTCTGACCGGAGTGGCTCTGTTGTCTGATATATCGCCAAAGTTGGATGTGTGTGTGTGTCTTGTAAAGCGCACTGCTACCCGGAGGCGTCCTGGCGCTATAGACCGCTGGGGAACCCGTCCTGGCTTTCCGTGTGAGATGTTCCCTCCTGGGTATCTCCGAGGTGAAACCAGGCATCCCCGGCGTTTGTGGGGGGCCGTTTTGGAGATGAGGCAAGCTAATGCCCAGAGTTGCCGAGTGTAATCCCTGGTTAGAGTAGGCGCCGAGGCGAGAATTATCGAGTCCGTTGACCCTGGTTCACGACCCTGCTGCGTCGGGGATTGAACCCTGGTCCCGGGCCGTCCTCTGCTTCCGGGTCTGCCGCCTCTAACCAGTGAGACACACCATTCCAAGGATGTGACCCTTTTCTTTGAAAAGGTTAAATATTTTCAACCACTTTGCCTTGATTTTCTTTAATCGTATTTCCCATATTTTCTTGTGTGTTCCCTGCGAAGCACTTTTATTTCAAATGTATGGGTTTTTGTAGGTCCTATTCTTCTTGCCTTCAAGGCCTTTGAAAGACTCCGCTTGGTTTGCGCTAGGGCCCTTGGTTTAGGGCTTTCAGTGACACGCCTGAGAACAGTTTTTAGTTCATCAAGTAATGCTTTCCAGAGCTCCAAGGGGGCTGCCAAACTTCTATCTGTTTGGCTCGACTCTTTGTGTGTGATCCACTCCAAGAGTTTTGGACCTAGATTTGTGGTCCATTTTATTCTGCTCTATACTTTATGGTGCTCTTCTCCAGTTGAAGCACCCAATGTTTCCGGTTGTTTTGCAGATTTCACATTAAGATTAAGAGATACCCTCAGTGGTCTGTGGTCACTCTCATCCCTGTTAAAAAAACTATCTCTTGCATTAGACCTCTTTATCCTCAGAAGTGCCTTAAATCTGTTCAAGAAGACAATTGCTCTGTTCCTTTTATAAATCTCTTCAGCACAAGTTAAAACCTCTTTTATTAACTCTGGATTTTTATCAGGCTATGCCTGCCCTCTTATATGTACAACTTTTAGCATCTCATGAAATTTGTTACAAAGTGTCAATGCTTTTTCTGGGGGTTTAAAGAGCATTACGATAGGGGAAGTTAATAGCAATATGGCTCTTGATGTTTTTATGTAAATGTATATGTATGAATTTATTTTCAAAATTGTTTAAAGTATCGACTACTACTATTCAAGAAGACGTTTAAAAATATAAATCAAGTAAAAAGGAATATTACACTAAACAAATGAGGTCAAATAAAAAATGGCTTGTGTAACTATTATAGATAATTCTCATTGTGTACCCTCAAATTAAAATGATAGTATTTTGAGGATTTTGAATGGGAGCATTGACTCTCCTCTGTGATAGGATACCATGGCCCACCTAAGCCCCTTCAGCAGCCTCTGTGACACCCCGACCACGCAGCAGAAGTAAAAAGGAAGTCGGGCCCCAATTTTAGACCTGATATCCATGATTGGCATTGACTGACAATTGAGGTCGAACCGTTTTTGTGTGTGGCGCTTCCCTCCCTTTCACACCTGCATGCAAATGTCGCCTTTCAGTCTCTCAAAAGTGTCCTTTGCCAGGGCTTCACGCAAAACACCACAACAATGTACCTCCTCCCCTTTTGGCCTGAAAGGGGCCTGTCAGGATTTGTCACAATTCCCATTGTCACTGAATATTCCTCAAACAAATCACAGCAATTGTATTCAGCTCAGGTACATAAATGGAATTAAAAAAAAAAAAGCATTTAAGCTCTACTTTACATTGTCTCTCCAGAGCTCGGTTGCTCCCCTTCTTCAAACCATCACAAGATTGCCTGCTTTTTTACACCATCCCCTCTCCATTTGAATAAACAACAGATCTTGTTTAAAATGAGAACCGTCTTCAAAGCTATCCCCAACTCAGTATGTGGTGGCTGCTGAGTACAACCTTTCCCTTTTGAGGACTTGCTTCATACCCAATAGCTTGTTACCTCCACGTGTACCCTGTATTAGGAAAAATATCTGCTTAAACCAGAAAGTGTAATCAGATGAACAAAGTAATTGTATACATTGGAAGTGTAATTCTAATGCCCATCATGATAGAAAGGTGCCAGCGTCCTTGTCAAAATGTCTCTTTCCCTCCATATACCATATATTAGCCATGAATATACCTCTTTCTCCCGCAGTCTCTCTTTCCGCATGGAATCACAACGCGGTCGTTATCACGACCGCGTTGTGATTCTGCATACCATTACTCCGCAAGTCAGAACTACGACTTGGGGAGGAGGGCGCTGGATGTTGGAATAGTATAATTTACTATTCCAGCTCCAGTCTGTACGGACACTAGGGAAGGTGTTGGATTTTAAATCCAACACCCCTACCCCCTTCTCCGCAAGTCGTTGTTCCGACTTGCGGAGTAATGGTATGCGGAATCACAACGCGGGCGTGATAACGACCGCGTTGTGATTCCATGCTGGAAGAAAAATTCGCCATTAACGTTGTGTACCATTAGCCGAATATACCTCTTTCTCCCGCAGTCTCTCTTTCCGCATGGAATCACAACGCGGTCGTTATCACGACCGCGTTGTGATTCTGCATACCATTACTCCGCAAGTCAGAACTACGACTTAGGGAGGGGGGCGCTGGATGTTGGAATAGTATAATTTACTATTCCAGCTCCAGTCTGTGCGGACACTAGGGAAGGTGTTGGATTTTAAATCCAACACCTCCCCCCCCCTTTCCGCAAGTCGTTGTTCCGACTTGCGGAGTAATGGTATGCGGAATCACAACGTGGGCGTGATAACGACCGCGTTGTGATTCCTTGCTGGAAGAAAAATTCGCCATTAACGTTGTGTACCATTAGCCGAATATACCTCTTTCTCCCGCAGTCTCTCTTTCCGCATGGAATCACAACGCGGTCGTTATCACGACCGCGTTGTGATTCTGCATACCATTACTCCGCAAGTCAGAACTACGACTTGGGGAGGGGGGCGCTGGATGTTGGAATAGTATAATTTACTATTCCAACACCAGTCTGTGCGGACACTAGGGAGGGTGTTGGATTTTAAATCCAACACCTCCCCCCCCCTCCGCAAGTCGTTGTTCCGACTTGCGGAGTAATGGTATGCGGAATCACAACGCGGGCGTGATAACGACCGCGTTGTGATTCCATGCTGGAAGAAAAATTCGCCATTAACGTTGTGTACCATTAGCCGAATATACCTCTTTCTCCCGCAGTCTCTCTTTCCGCATGGAATCACAACGCGGTCGTTATCACGACCGCGTTGTGATTCTGCATACCATTACTCCGCAAGTCAGAACTACGACTTGGGGAGGGGGGCGCTGGATGTTGGAATAGTATAATTTACTATTCCAACTCCAGTCTGTGCGGACACTAGGGAAGGTGTTGGATTTTAAATCCAACACCTCCCCCCCCCTCTCCGCAAGTCGTTGTTCTGACTTGCGGAGTAATGGTATGCAGAATCACAACGCGGGCGTGATAACGACCGCGTTGTGATTCCATGCTGGAAGAAAAATTTGCCATTAATCCGGGTCTCTGAATGGAAGAATACAGCTGTAATGTAATGTGTTTACTTGTAAAGCGCACTGTTGCCGAGCGGCGTCCTGGCGCTGTATACCGCTGGGGATCCCATCCTGGCTTTCCCTGTGGGATGGTCCCTCCTGGGAATCCCCAAGGTGGAGCCAGGCATCCCCGGCGTTGATGGGGCCGTTGTGGAGATTAGGCAAGCTAATGCCCAGAGTTGCCGAATGGGTCCCCTGGTTAGAGAAGGCACTGAGGCAGGAATTATCGAGACTGCTGACACTGGTTCACACCCCTGCCGCGTCGGGGATAGAACCCTGGTCCCAGGATGATCTCTGCTTCCGGGTCTGCTGCCTCTAACCAGTGAGCCACACCACTCCACTGCTCATGATGGGAGAGTGCAATCAATGTTACGAAATTACAATTCTTGAGACAGACCATGTATGATATGTAGACGACGCCTGGACCTATGCATTTTGGGGCACTGAATAAATTAGATTGAATGGCCACAGAGAAGGAAGAAAGAACGCTTCTAAGGAAGTGAAGAGCTCACTTAGACACTGGCTCAAGAATAAGCTAGATCGTATGGAAAAAACTGGAGGGAGAATATGATTGAGTGTGTGAAGACAATCCCTGCAATTGTGTCAGGAAAGGACAATGAGAGGAAAAATAAGAAAACAAAATTAAAAGATGAACAGGCTGAGAATACAGATGCAGATTAGAAATGTATAAATGAGCTTTTATATACCAGACCGCCACCATATACAGACAGACCCGCAAGGACAGCTCAGTCTTCTGCGGGGGTTGACAAGGGGGCCAGTTGGGGATGGTGTTGTGTGACAGACTACTACTGGGGTTGCACCAAGTGTGCCTATGGAAGTGACAGTCCAAATAGAAGTTCCCAATACAAGTGGACAGATACAGATGGAAAGCAGGCTCAATTTGCTCATATGACCATTGAGTTACCACCTAGAGCTATTAGCTTTGGCATTTTAAAGATTGAAATGGGTGAGATGCTACAGGGCAATGTAGATTTGAACAGGCTTTTGACATACAATGTTGAGGAAATGAAATATTTGATAATAGAATCTGCCAGATGTGCTACTGAACCACATGATAAATGTGAAGAATTAGCTAATGAATTGGAAGTTGACATCAGTAAACTGAAAAATGTAAACCAAAATTACAAAATGGATTTGACACATGTTGAAATTAAAGAGATGGGTTTGATTACTTTAATGGCCCATATTAAGGTTTTAATTGGAAAAACATGGGATTAGAGGGATTTGAAAAAGTAAAAAAAAAGATAGTAAAAAGCACAGTGAATAAGAAAAAATAAAAGAGATTGAGGAAAAACAGAAATGTGGCAAGTGATTTTGAGGTGACCTCAAGATCAGTACTGGAGTTTCCCTTGAGAGAGGTTCATGGTGGATATTTCATACCTGTTCTGTGGTCTAGAGCTGATTTTTATATATTTACTCATACTTTTCTGAATCTTTGAGAAGATCCAGCAAAGTGGTATGATGTGATTCTTAAGCTGACAAGCATTTTCCCATGCTTTGGACAGATTTAAACTTGTTTTAAATTGTGGTTCCTGTAGATGTGTGATTACAATGCAAGGTTGTTGTCAGGTGGCCAACCCAAGAGCCAGCAACAGTTGGTCCAAACAATGCTCGAGCTGCAATCATTGTAGATAATTATAAGGCTGTTATTGATTATTTGAAGAAATACATTCTAGAGAAAGATGTGAATTGGAGCAAAATTCTGAGAGCCACACAGGAGACAAAAGAGTAATATTATTGGAGATTGATGCACAAACTCACCACAGAGAACTTACGAGTTGAGTTATATCCAGTGTTGATAAAGGAAGACCTGACTATGGATTTAATACCTACTGTCCAGCAAGAGATTTGGGATTATATAGGTAAAGACTTTGGATTACTCAAGGGAGCAAAGGCAGTTAAAATAAATATAAAACCAGATGCAATATTCCCAGGAGTGAGGCAATTCAAGTTGACGAGAGAAGCAGAAAGGGGAATAAAACCTGTGATTGAACAGGGAATCCTTCCAGAGGTATTTGGTACTTGCAACTCTCCGATAATGGGATTAAGCAACCGAACGGGAAATTAAGGATTGTACAGGACCACTGATAAATAAATTAGATTGTTATTCCATGTTGTTTGGTGGCGGCAAATTCTTCAGGGATCCTTTTCCAGATTCTCTCAGCAGCAGAATGGTATTCAGTCATTGACTTATGCCAAGCATTGTTCTTGATTCCCCTCTACAAGGTGTGATATTATCTTTTTGAATTCAAATTTTTAATTAAAGTTGTTGTTTGGTGGGAGATCCCATAAGGGGATTCTGATAGTCCATGAACTCGTTCTTAAAAAAGAAAGATTTGGAGTGTCTAAAACTGCAGTGTAACTCAGTGATAGTGCAGTATATAAATGATTTACTACAAGACTAAGGAAGATTGTAAATTAAATACGAGAAGTCATTTACCTTAGCCACCACATTGAGAAGGGTGAAAGGAAGGTGTCAAAAGAGCACATCCCTGCAATTATGAAAGTAAATCCTCCGAACACCCAGAAGAAGGCCCAGATACTTCTAGAAATTGTTGGATATTGTCGTCAGGGGATTCCTAATTTTTCACTGATTGTGAGGCCCTTGGTAGAATTGAGATGTAGTGGTGCACATGATCCGGTACCATTTGACAATAAATGCATTAAAACATTCAGGAAGCTGAAAGAGAGTTGGTTACAAGCACTCTCACTCAGGATGCCTCATTACAATATGATTTTCTGGTTCTTCTGTTAGGAGAAAGATCGATGTGCACTTTCAATTACGGCACAGAAACATGTATGGCTTATGCGCCCAGTGTCACATTTCTCTCCTGTGTTGGATCCAGTAGCTGTAAGTCTAACTGGTTGTCTGAAACCGGTTGTGACTTTTTGTTTTTGTTCAGCACAAATGGGGCCGCTCCCAGTTATGGGACTGAGGTGCTACAGTGTTAGTTTTTGAGTAACCCGGGGCAAAGCACTACGCTACGCTTGCGTAGTTTGCACTACTTCTCACTACGCGAACTGCACTTAGCACAGTGCAAACACGTGTAGCGAAGCGCAGTGGTCATTTTTTGCTTGCTCGCGGTCCTCAAAGTCAAGTGGGCGAGCGAGCAAGCAAAATGACATCCCGGCAAGACTTTTTCCACGTTCGCGATCAGCAACATCAAGCTGCCGATCGGGAGCGTGGAAAATAAACCTCCCGGCAAGATTTTAAACACGGGGAGGTCAGGTTTCTCATTCCGAGTGGTCGCGTATTCTTGCGACTGCTTGCGATGAGAAACTATAAGTCCGCGTTGAGAAAGCTGCTGCTCGAGTAAAAATCTACTCGAGCGGCAGTAAAAGACAGCTTGCACTGTGCAAGATGTCGTTTTCAATGATTGCACAGTGCGGACAAGCATCCGGCACTGTGCAATCATCGCAAACAGGGTACTACACAGTTCGCGTAGTGCTACGTGTAGCTTGTGTAGTGCGAAGTGCACTTCGCATAGCTAGGCGTAGCGCTACTCGCGAACTACGCCTAGGGTTATTTGTGAGTGTAGGCATCTCACAAAAAGACAAAAAGTGAAGGACTGATCTCACACACCATCTAGTGTCATGCTTCATCATTGACCAGTCCTCGCCCTCTAAAAACTTTGATAGAGGGCGGGCATACACCTGACGACAGGGATGCACTTCTAAACTAAGTGGAGTCCCCTAAAGAAAACAGAGGAGTTAAAAGGCCATTATAGATGTCAGATAAACTTTAATGGAACTGGCAACTACATGGTAATTAAAAATAAGTGATCAGTGTATTGGGGATATTATTGTCCCCCCACCGTGGTGAATGCGGTCGACATGTTTCTGCCGGTTGGCCCAGTAGGGTCCATGGCATTCATCAGGATAAAAAAAAAAGGTAGCAGGCTTCACTCTTACCAGGCTTTGGTGAGAGGGTTCCACTGTATGGGGTGATCTAATTCAGGGTCCACTGTTGTACGGCTTATGCGTTCAAGCCTGAAAGATAAAAAGACAAATGAGTAGGAACAATAAATAGAGCGGCAAGGACAAGGTTACATCAAAAATCACTCAGCCACATGCACTGACAAGTATTGTGAGGGGCTAAACGTGCATCAATCGTGACAAACATCTGTGCACTTATTAACTTGTAATATCTTTTATCCACAATGACACAGAATCAAATTACCCCGTAGGAGGGTGAGGGAGGAAGACTCCTCTGGTCAAACGCTGAATAATTAGGGAAACAAAACAACAGGCAGTGGAGAAGATTAAAAAATGTACAATCGTGAGACTCTATGGTTTTTAAAGCGTGGTAGTCAGAAGGAAACTCCTGTCACCTTCAAATTCTTTCACACACACATTCATGCTATCACTCTCTTACTGTTCCGTGGTGCTTCTTCCGCGTCTGCACCTAGCTGTGAACTCCTCACCTCCTCGATGATAAGTGAGGGGCGCAAGTGCATGCTATTTATAGCGCTGGGTAGCGGGAGTAATCAATTGGTCTAATTGAGTGAAATTGACTGCCGTGTGTTGAAATCCGGTGTCACCAGAGGGCGCTGTTTAATTATCAAATGCGTCGCATGACCTGCCTGGAGCAAAGTTGCGCGGTCTAAGAGAGCCTTAAAAGAAAATCCGTTAAGATCTAACTCACAAAAGGTTTAATTAAGACAGTGAACTGGTGTGGTGCAGGCTATTGTGCAAGTTGTAGTCATGGGATCTCATAGTTGAGTCCCTTTTCCCACGTGGGAAGACGGTACACCCACCTTTGTTCTCGGACATGCAGTGGTCAGGTCAGAACAGCCTTTTGTTTCTTCATTACTTCTAACACCACCCACTTAAGATCTGTGTCTTTGTGATTGAAATCCAAGAAGTGACTTTTTTGTTGTTGTCCTCATTTATCTTTAAATATGCTTTAAATTCAAGGATGGAAGTTTTCCGCCCATCACAGATAGCCGGGTGTTTAGAGGGGTTTCCGGTCACTCCTTACGGAGAGTTGGAATGCCCTGGGTTTCCGGAAAACCACCCCTTCAGCTTCATTATGGTGGGACCAACCCCAATCTTGATTCTTGAATGGAAATGTTCCAATGACAGCCCCACTCATTGGGGTATATTTATAGCATATTTTATAATCATTGGACCAGGCAACACAAACATTAAACTACACCTGTGCCCCACAACGTGACCCAAAAAAATGTGTATGGGGAAAACCATAAATCTAAATATCAGCAAATTTTTGTTGATTATATTAAATTATATTAGGCCCCTGACCAGAGTATTTAAAACTAGACAGGAGAGCTCCTCTCTGCCCACTTATCTCAGATTTCCCCCCAATTTTTTTTTCTCAACTTTGTGCAAGCTTGATTCAATTTTGATACCCTCTGAATGGATTGTATCCACTTGTCTTCTGTTGGAGAGCAAGCTAAAATCCATTTGATGCACAGCTCTCTTCGAGCCATCAGTATTAGAGTGAAGAACAACGCTCTATGTTTTTTTGTTAAAAAACCCCAGATTACATCCCTCGGAAGTATCTCGAATATTATAGCCACTGTTGTTCATTTTATTTCAAACCCCATAACATTTGAAATGGTCTTACCTACTTTCTGCCAATACTAATGTATTACCAGGCAACTCCAAAACCTGTGCACCTCATTTGCTTTTTCTTCTCCACATTTTGGACACTTCTTGATCTCTTAACTTCCCAGTTTCTGGGCTGTCCAGTAAGCTTTGTGTATTGTGACGAGGTGTTTTTTTAAAGGTGCAGCATTTACATAAGACCATAAAAAGACATAGATACTTGCCCAATTTTTTTTAGGTCTTCATCCGGCAGGTCCTTTTTCCAAATCTCATTGAATGAGGCCTGCATATCCTCTCCATTTTGGGCTAATAGCCAGTACCACTTTGAAACTTCTTTAGGCTTTGTTTTGTAAGAACACATTTTTGATGCCTGTCCCAAGTTTCCTTGTAATTCTTTACCTGCAGATCTTGCCCAACTGCTCAACTGATAATATTTAAACTTTGAAACTGAGTTCTCACAAACCGCCGAGAAGTGGGGCCAGGAAATCAATTCTGCTTCAAAAATCAGTTGCCCCCAAGTAGTGATACCGCAGGAGTGAGGGGGGTTGCAAGGACATCTTCCAAACACAAGGGTGTTCCTGGGGAATCCCAGACGGGTGCTACCTCGTTGTAATATGGTATCTAGAAGGCTTTATAGCTGAGACCAGCATCTTTAATTTAACCTTCTTAAAGTATTTTGGGTGTCCGAATTTTAATAGAAAAACACCCCGCTTGTTGAGAAAACTCTGCTGTGAGGGCCTTATAAAGTGGAGAAAAGGATTCGCTTTCCAATAATAATTGTTGAACATTTTTTAGGTGGAAAGCGCAGAAGTGTAAGAATAAGTTGCAGTTGCTATGCCTCCATAAGCTTTTTTCTTTCTAAGTTTCTTTAGGGCAATTCTGGGATTTTGTTTCCCCAAATAAAACTTGAAAAGAGCCCCTGCACCTTTTCAATAACATTTTTGGAAAATCTAGTGGGATAGAATTGAATAAAAAAGTGTACTTAGGCAGAATTTACATTTTCAATAGGTTTGATTTACCTAATAATGAAAGTGAAAGACCCCCCCATGATTGCAACTGTAATCTGACAAGATATCTAATTTCCTTTTTTGTGTATGTGCTCCTAAAATTGGTATTCCATTTCATTAATTCAGTTTTTTGTTGGTTAATACTATACCCGGAAACCTTTCTGAAATTCTCTAATTTGGACCATATCTCTGGAAGCAATCTCTCTAGGTTGCTGGTATATATTATAAGGTCATCTGCATATAACCCAATTTTTTTCCCATCCATTACAGCTGAAAGGGAAAATATTCGGGCAGGCTCTCAATATGCTCGCTAGAGGTTCAATATAAATGTTATAAAGTAAGGAAGACAGGGGACACCCGTGTCTAGTGCTCCTGCCTATTTGTATTGACCTGGTTCATTTTCTATTAATAAGGATTCTAGCGGTGGGATTCTTATATTTGGCTTTGATTGCTAACAAAAGATTTTCACCTAAGTCAAGATGTTGATTTACTTTAAACAAGAAAGCCTAATTGACCCAATCAAACGCTTTGGCAGCATCGAATGTCATTGCAACCAGAGGAATTTTATAGGTCTGTTTCATGTCTATTGCCGCAATTAAGTCATGAGTCAGTTTGCTAAGTTGCCTCCCTTTCATAAACCCTTTTTGGTCTGGGTGTATTAGACTGCCCATTACTTTATTCAAACGTTAGTGATTATCTGCGAGTAAATCTTGTGATCACAATTCAAGAGTAAAATGGGTCTAAAAGACTCACAGAGTCTAGGATTCTTATCTGGTTTTAATAAGAGTGTTATTGTAGCCTCTTCCCATGAAGCCGGGGAGCACTGACCTTCAATAAAGCAAGAATTAAAAAGTTAAAGGAGAAAAAGGAGCAAGTTCATCCTTTAAACTAATATATAATGTGTTGGGGATAGAATTTGGGACTGCCCCTTTCCCCCTTTTTTAAAGAGCTGATTGATTGAATTATCTCTTCTCTTGATATGGAGAGATTTAGTTGCTCTTTTTCGTCTCGATGTAATGAGAGAAGAACTAGATCTGACAGAAATTCCTCCATACTGTCTTCCTCAAGTGGAGTCTCATCAGTGTATAGATTCTGAAAAAAATGGACAAAAGCATCCTCTATTTCAGGAATCATCCTAAATTATGTTACTAGTGCTCAAACATCGGAGGACCCTAAACCAATTTCTTGTTTGGTCTACCTTGGTTTTCCTCGCCAAGAGTTTACTACAGCCCTCGCCGTACTCATGGTGTGCTAGTCTACTGGCATCCCTCTTTTTTTTAATTTGAGTTTCTGAAAGGTCTGCTACCTTGTGTTTCGCTTTATTTAAGTCTCTAAGAATATTAGAGTTCTCCTTATCTTGTTCTAGATGTTCCTGCAAGTTCTGCATATCAGCTTCCAATTTTTTGGTTTCCTCTTTCACCTTCTTAGACCGGAAGCACAATATGGCTGTTAAAGAGCCCCTTAAATGGGCCTTATATGTATCCCAGATTACTTGGGGAGAGGCAGAATTTATATTATAATCAAAAAATTCCTTCAATTTATCAATTACTTTCTTTTCTTGGAGTAATACTCAGTTGATAGTCCATCTCCGGGGGGGGGGGGAGAGCTTACTTCCATTACCTGTTCTAATACAACTGCCGAGTAATCGGAAAGATGTTCCGGGACATGACTAACTGAGTTGATGATTCTGCTTGTGGCGATATCTACTAAAAAGAAGTCTATTCTGGAGCGATGTCTACACTTTTTATTATAAAAGGTGAACTTTCCACCGGATGTCTTAGGTTTATGGGTCCTCTCTCTCCAAATGTCTACAAACCCAATGTCTCAGGGCAACTCTAATTTTCTGAGTATTAAAACCTACTCTAGTTGATGTGGAGTCTTGACTTGGGTTGAGAACCAAATTAAAATCGCCCCCTAATATAATGCGATCGTTTGTTTTCGCTAGGTGGAAAAGTAAAGTGTACAAGGCGGCGGGGTCATCTAGGTTTGGCCCATAATAGCTTACAAAAGTTGTCCATATGCCATTTATCTTAACTCTGGCAATTGCCCACCTTCCCAGAGGGTCTTTCGTACATTCCCCTAGCATAGCCTGGGCTGATTTTTTTATTAAAATGGTGACCTCTTTTACTCTACACGATTGTGTTATACAGATACAGTGTTCAATCCATTTTTGATGTTTTAAAACCACCTCCCACTCCTCTTTGAGTAAATGCGATTCTTGAACCAATATGACATTACATTCTGACAATTTTAAATATTCTAATATTCTTTTTATTCTGGAGGGAACCCTTAGCCTGTTAACATTCCAGGACAAGATTCATATTTTATTTATTTTCCCTTTATTCAAAGAGGCTGGCCCGGGGCACATTGAATTCCCTATTATCATTTTTTTTTTTTAAGGGAGGACATCGAAACACACGTACCATCCTTTGCCTTAAAAGAATAAATGAGGACATTTTTTGTGCCTTTTTCCTGCCTGCTCCCCCACCATGTGGTAGAATTTTTCGTTTTTCCATTTTAGATGTGACCCTCCCCCCTCCCTTGGGGAACCCCCCCTTACTTCTACTAGAGGTAAGATTGAGTACCTCTGATTTGTTTTGGCTCTTTCTCTGGTTAGGCACAAAACCCATATATTTTTTCATTTGGATGTGCTCTTTATTTGATCAATTAATGCCTTTGCATCTTCCGGATCCTTGAAATTAAACATTTTATTGTTCCACATCACTTTGAGTAAGGCTGGGAAGTGTAGATTTGCTGTAGCACCCAAGTTTCTAAGTTCCTGCACCGATTTCCTAAACTCCCATTGTTTGTCCTGAGTAATGTGGGAGATGTCTGACCTAATGCGGAATAACCAATCTACTTTCTAATACAACCCTGCTTTTAAACCTGCTGCCAAGATTTTTTCCTTGAGTACATATGTTTTGAAATTCACTAAAATCCTTCTTGGATTTTTTTCCCTTGTCTTTTTGAAAAAAGGTCCTGATGAACGCTTTGTATATCATCTTCAAGGAGTTGTTTCTCGATATCGGGGTGTAATTCTGTAAGGAGGTTACTTATGAAAGTTCTAATGTCCCCGCCCTCCACATCTTCAGGTATATTCAGGAGCCTGATATTATTCCTCCTTGCGTTGTTTTCCAAACTTTCCCTCTTTTCCAGCAATAGTTTATCGCCTCTCTTTATCGTTTGGATTTCCCATGCATTTTCATCTACTTGCTTTTTAAGTTCCTCTATGGCTAGCTCCACGTCCCCTACTCTTTCAGATGTATCGTTCAATTTAGCCTCTAGAGTCTCGCGAACTATTTGTATTTTCAGTTGGTTACTCTCGGAGACAGCAAATTTGTCTCTTATTTCTGTTAAAAGAGTTGTTAGTAAACCTTCTGTCACGGAGTGAGCTCCTGTAAAGCTTGTTGTATTTGGAGTACCTTTTGGTTTCAGCTCATCTACTGCTGTTATATCACTTTGTGGGGGGTTTAGAGGCACACTACCGCTGCTATTAACCTGTATCACTGCTCCATTAGACTGAGTCACCATATTGTCTTTTTCTTTAGGCAGTGGAAGTGAGGGGGTACTAGTACTAGCACCGACATCGGTTAATTGGGTAAGGGGACAAATCTATTCTTTAGCCCTATAGGCTCTATGGGTTCCATTGGTGTATTGGAAATATGCAGTGTATCTTAAATTTTAAAATAAGATCTAAGTGAGGGTGTGACGCGGGAACTACCTGTATTTGCCTTCGACTGTTTCTTTCTCCTTTTGCCCAGGGGAGTCTTTCCCAGGGGAGGCTTTGTGCCGAGGCTGAAATTTGAGTAGTAGTTTTTGAGGGTTTAGCTTGAATTACAGGCACCAGGTCTCTATTATCCGTTTTGTGGGGGGACTGGGTTTGCCCCCAAATATCCCTACTTCTAAGGGTATATCTATTTAGTTTAACGGCTCCTGCTCTTAAATCTTCTTCTAGTTTTTCCTCCTCTACACCCCCTCGCTCAGCCTTCAATGTAGGCCCGCAATCTATCCCCTTCCTCCTTACCAGGGTCATCTGCTAATTTCATACATTGGATACTGCTTTCTTCAAATCAAACAGATCTCTTTCCTCGCCTTCGATCAGTTGTCTCTCTGTGCTGATTTTTTGTTTTGATTTATTTGTTTTATTTAGTGAATTTTTCGGGGTTGATAACACTCTCTTGGTATCCCAGCACAAAAAGGTGGAGGCAGTCGTCCGACTTCCGTCACACCGAAACCCAATTCCAGCAGCAGCGCGTCTCCCGCACGAGATCTGCTCTGCCGCTTCTAACCAGCGGTCTGCCCGCGGTGTCATCCCCCCGACCACCACCTCTGTTTCAATGTTTTACCCCGCCGAGTTAAAAACCCTGGCACCCCACCTCACCGGACAGACTGAGAACTAGAAGGTCTCCTTTAAGCCCCCAATACAGTTTTCCTGGGTAATAGGGTTACTATACTCTCTATTAGAGCTCCTGAATCTGCCCAGCTCTTCCCTTTTCAAGAAACTCAAAAGCCTCAGCACACATCCACCGCCTTCCGCCGTTCTCTGATCTTTTCAGAAAAGCCAAAAAAAATTGGACAATCCTGCTCCACATCACCCCCGCTGATCCAGTTTTGGAGTGTTCAGCTGATCCGAGAAAACTTTGGCGCCTACCGGAACACAGAAGCTCCTCCTTCAAATCTGCTCAACAATCCGGCACCACGCCCTGCCTGGGTCTGATCGACGCCACCTGTAAACCACCGCCGGATACCTACAACTGCTCCCTGCTGCTGTTCAGCACCGTCTGACAGCTGCTATTCTCCGCCGACACAGTCCGCACTAGAAATCTTCATGTTGTCTGTAAAATTTTCACTCCATTAAACACCCTTCAAAAAGGTGAGCCCATCCATTGTATAACTATTTAACATGCTTTATCAGAGGGAGATCCTCCGACCGCCTCTAACTGACAGCCACCATCTTCTCCCCAGAACTCCCCCAAGAAGTGCCTTGTTAGTTTGTGCGTTTTTTTTTACACCGTATGGTGCTTCGGTGTTCTTTGATGCAAAATTGTAATATTGCTGGTGGTCATGCCCACATACATAAGGCAGCAGGGACATGTGGGGAGGTATACCACGTTTTCGGTGTTACAATTTCTAAAGTTTTTTAATTTCCAAGGATTTGTAGTCCCAATGTCTACTTCTTTTGTGGTTACAGTGAATGGACATGCAACACATCCCTCACATGCGTAGTGTCCTGTGGGCCTCTGTGTTTTCCAAAGGGTCACCTGGTCTTCCCTCACCTTCAGGGGCGTTTTAGCATTTTCCACATCATCCCGTAGACTCCTACTCCTCCTAAATGCAAACAATGGAGGATCCCAGTGTTTTTCTGCACCAGCTAGAATGTGCTAGTTTTTCCTTATGATTTTTTGTACAGTATTAGAGACTGGTGTATACGTTGCTGAAGATGTATATAATTGTTGTATGGTGTGTCATATTCATGGTAAGAAGAATATTACTAACATGAATCAGAGTGGCAAATCAGAGGGCCTATTTACAAAATTGCAGGCAGGTTTTTTTTTGAGAAACCGCATCATAATGGATTGAACATCCTCTTGGTGATTTTCTGCCATTCTTCCAAGTGGGTGGAGGCCTATCCCACAAAAAGAGCACATGGCCATAAAGTTGCCAATTTGCTGTTGAGTGAACTGATACCAAGATCTGGTCTATCCACTTACATTGGATCAGATCGAGGTGCACATTTCAAGAATGAGGCGCTGCAGATAAACTGTACAGATTTCAATGTCAAGCAGTGTTTCCACTGTAGTTATCGACCACAATCCTCTGGAGTAGTAGAGAATGAATGGAACTCTCAAGACTAAGCTGGTGAAAGTGTGTGTTGTAACTGGTTTGAAGTAGCCTGATGCTCTTCCTCTTATTTTGATGCATATGAGGAGTATCTTTGACAGGAAGATGGGTTTGTCAGCTCATGAAGTGGTGATGGGCAAAGCGATGAGGCTGGCATTTGAACCTACAGCTGCAGTGGTTTCAATAACTGATGATCTCATGATAGACTATTGCAATGCTCAAGCTGATATTATGAAATCTGTTTCTCATCAGGCAAATGCATTTACAGAAGATTACAAAAACATATTCTGCCACAGGCTGAATGCTGGTGACTGGATCGTGATCCATAAAAATGTCCTAAGTGGGTGCCTCGATGGAAGGTGTAAAGGCCACTACCAGATGGTAGTAACAGCGAATACAGCATTCACGTGTGCGGGTGTGCCTCAGCGGATCCACACTGCTCACACGAATACAGTAAAAGCAGCTGAAGCAATGGATGCTTCCATTGATCAAGACGCACAACACACACAAGTGACCGAAAGTGTAAGTCAAAACCAAGCTCGGAGAGTGTATCCAGAGGGGGGTGAAAGTACTGAAAGTGCTTAAATGGGTGAAGACAGAGACAATTTACAAGACAAATATTTACAAACCAAAGTCAACTTGCATATTTGAAGCGGCAAAGTGAAGTTTCAGGTGAACAAAAGTTATGATGGAGAACCTGAAACTCCAGAAGTCCAGTTTCAGAGTGATCAGAGTGCAGACTGTTGCAAAGCAAAGCAAAATTTCAAAGTATGAGTGGCAGCAAGAAGAATTAGTCTGTGATCAAAGCAATGACGATCGGATGCTGGAAAGGGTTTTGTAGAGTGCATGGCTTCTAAACGAAGTGTCCCAGTGCTAGGCCAGGAAGTATGATCCAATACCAAAACTGAAACAAGAAAGTCCCCTAAAGAGGAGGAGAAAAGCCACGTTTTTAGCATCCTTTGGAAGGCTTCCTCCAAAGGAAAGGTCCAGGGTTCCAAAGGGAGCTGATTCCAGGCTTTAGCAACTAGAAACAAGAACATCGTACCTACCTTCTTCATGTACTTATTTGAGGAACTGCCACCAGAGCTGCTGACACTGTTTACAAGGATCTGGTAGGACAGTAAGGGAGAAATCTGGTTTCAGCATAGCCAGGACTGTCTTGAAAGAGGGCATAGTGAACCAGAGACAGGGATTTTTAAAGAACACGCTTCTTAATAGGCATCCAATGAAGAGATCTTAACAAGGGGGAATCAACGTCCATCTAAGTCTCGGAAAAAGGTGAGCCATCACATTTTGTGCAACCTGGTTTATTGCAGCAAAGCTTTAGACACCCCCAGGTCGAGAGTATTGGCGTAGTCAAACCTGAAAGTGACCTGTGATTGAACCACCATATTCCTACAGTGTATGAGGAGTAAGACCAAAAATGCCTTGAGGGTCTGGAGCAATCCAAAGCAGGTGCAGATCACAGCCAAAATCTGAGGTTGTAGAGACAGTTGATTGTCCACTCTGCCTCCCAGAATTTTAGCTAGCGAAGATGGAGGGGACGGCAGAGGGGGAGGCCAAGCTGCTTCCCAGCAGTTGCATGTGTAGGAGCAGAAAAGAAGAATTTCAGTATTGTCCACAGTTCAACTGACTATCGTGCATCAAAGCAAAGACCACCTGCATGCTATCCTTGGATGACTTCTCCACGGAAGAGGACCCTCCTTCAAAAGCACAGAGCAACTGGGTGTCATGCATATGAAATTATTTTGCATCCAAATATTTCCACCAACATGTCTAGAGGGCTTAGAAAAACATTAAATCTAGTAGGGCTCAAAGATTAACCCTGCAGCACCCCCTGTTTTACTGCTTTAACAGCAGAGTTAAAAGGCACCACTCAGACTGAATGCCCTCTAGAATCAAGGAACAATTCCATTCAGTCACACACATGACCTCCAACCCTCAGGTTGGAGAGACATTATAAAGGAATTGTATGTGGGGATAGATTCAAATGCTGCTAAGAGATCGAAGAAGATCACACCAAATGTTTGCCTTGTCGCAGTGACCACTTGATGTGATCAGATATTTCTGAAAGCACCATCTCTGTATTGTGATAGAACCCTGATTGACTTGGATGTAGAAGCTTCTCCTGCTCGAATAAAAGAATAATTTGGTGGTCCCATGTTTCTCCAACATATGGAGAGACCTGGCCACAAAGAGATGGGCCTCTGGTTACTAAAAATGTTTGGATCTAGAGAGGGCTAATTAAGCAGAGGAATCACCTCAGCTAGTTTCTAGGTGGCTGGCAAGGGGCCGGGTGATAGTGATGGATTAAAGACTCTGTTGATCACCAGATTAATCACCTCAACTGCTGCTGATAACGTTTCAGAAGGAAAAGAGTCCAACAGAGATCCAGATGTACAATTCATAATAGTCACTGCTGACTGCTCAAGGGAAAACACCCTAAATACAAATTGCTGTCAATATCATCGGGCCTCACGAGTGAAGGTACTGCCTTCGATGAGTAAAGAAAACATCAATGCCATTGCATAATTCCTGAGAGGGAACAATCACCCTATTACAAGCTTTAGGGTAGAGAAATAATTCCACAACCTGGAAGGTAGCACTAGAACAACCCGCTGTAGTGTACATTTTATCCTCAAAATAGGAGATCTGAGCCTGTTTAATAGATTCATGATATATCTGAGAGATTTTATATCTGATTTTCCTGACTGAGGAGTAGTCTTTGTGAAAGTCCATCCTAGCTTTTAGCATGCACTCCTTTTAGTGTCCAAGGAGGGGTATAAACACGGGGCAGAAACTTCTCTCCCTCTCTCCTTCATCCACTGGCACTGAGCCAAAGCCTCAGCCGCTCTACCCAACCATGATCAGTTCAAGGTACTTTTTCTGGGGGCTAACCAAGACAAAAACGACTTCTGCTGGAAATTCCGACGTGGCCTGCTAAAGGAATGATCTGTAAATGTGTTTACTTAGAAAATGTTTCATATTGTATTATTGCATCTCTGGACTACCGTTGCTGAGGGAGCAAGAGAAGATTTACCTTACCTCAAGAAGTGGGTTCGTATTAAGAATTAAATGTTGTAGCGCTGTTTATTCTGATTTGCCCAAACTGAGCAAACCATGACCATGCCATGCTAAATCTGCAGTTTTTCTAATTGTTATGCTTAAATTGTATACTCAAATCGGTATGAAGTACTCTCTGACCTAACTGAGGTTGATTGACTAATTAGACAATCAAGAGGGTACATGGATAACGAGTCAAAGGTCGACCCATACGCTGACGCTGGGGGAGCTGGGATTAAAGTGGCATCTGGTAAATCAAAGCCACCTAAAAATATTGGTATAAAGTTTGTGGACCTCTTGGGAAAAGTGAATAGGAATAACCCTACACCTTGTACAGTGGACGTAAATATATCCCCTGAAAATTGGTGCCCAGGGGAGGGGTCGTCACAGACACCCGGTGTTAGTCCCCTGGTTCCTTCAGTGTTACCACCAGATATGGATCTGGCCCACCCTATACCCCTAGTTAGGTTAATCTCCTGGAACATTGCAGGTATTCGCTCTATTTTAACAGACAAGGTTAGGATGGAATATATCAGGGGTTTTGATGTCATCTGCTCACAGGAGACGTGGGCCAAAGAAAGTATACAGATGGTTGGTTACCAGGCCTTTGAGGTGCCTGCTACAGCATCATTGTTGGGAATGGCAAAAGGAGGGTTGGTAACCCTATTCTCAGTTAGATTTCGCTCCCTAAAAGTCTCTTGCGTAGGATCCTCTCAGTTGCTCCAATTGATTATGATGACTAACATGCTACAGATGAGAGTCCTTCTTGTAAACTGGTATTATAACATTTTTGACCCAAGGAATTGTCATGTTATAGAAGCCCTGCAAATGAAATTGCTAATGTTTTTGGGAAGTGGCAAGCTTTATGTGTTTTATGGGTGGGCGACTTTAATTGTACATCTTGTGAATATAGTAACAAAGAGTTTGTGGTTTCTTGGACACTTATGACCAGCCTTTGGCTCGTTTCATTCACACCCCGCAGGCAGAGGCGCTGAATACTATCATCATCAAGAATAACCTGGTCAATCTGAATAATAGTTTTCTAGTCCAGTGCCCTACTTTTGTTGGTGGCGATAGGGAAAGTTCGATTGATTTTATGCTTATTTCTATGGAAGGCTCCTCTCTGGTTTGCAATTTCCATGTGGGTCCGGAAATAGTAAGTCACCACAAACAATTAATTGTTTCGCTTAAAGTAATAGCAAGAACCTCAGGGGGTGATGGTCGCTTGATTGATTACAATCGTAATAACGGTGTAAGAGTAAACTGGGGGAAAATAAATCCAACACTCTTTGAGGAAGAAACAGTCCATTCTAATTTAGACCTGATTATGGTTTGCTTGGAACAGGATTCTTCCTCATCCACGATTGTTCATAACTATGAACGGTTCTGTGCTAATGTAGCCGAAAGATTAACCAATCCAGCTAGGCCTAAGCAGCACTATGAGGCACGTTGGTTTAATGTAGAATGCTCTAGAGCCCACACAATTTTCAAAAACTGCTCTACAATCACACCCCCGCAATATAGAACAAAAAAAAACATGTTAGATGTTTATATAAAACCACTATCAGCGTAAGGAGAGAGGAGTTGAGGTGCATAGCATGTGATGATTTGAAAAGAGCAAGTGCTCTTAGAGATAGCAAAAGTTTCTGGGCCATTATCAACCATCCCCAATTCACTGAAGAAGTAGGAAAAATGGAGACTATGATCCTAGGTGATACCTGGGATTCACACTTTGCGCCCATTTTTTATCCAAATGGTAGGGAGTTGTTGATGTATAATGATCTCCCGGCTGACTTGACACAGGCAGTTTTGCTTAGTGGCTCACTCACGGTGACTGAGTTGGAGGAGGCACTTGCGAAGGGGATAAGTAGGAAAGCTCCGGGTCTAGATGGAGTCCCATTAGACCTTTTAAGATAAACATAAATCTTAGGGCACCCCTCCTTACTCAGGTTTTTAAATCAGTGGTGACCTGCCCAATCCCAGTATCCTGGAAAGAGGCCATAGTTGTACCTGTGTTAAAAAAAGGGAACAGAAATTATCCTGCCTGCTATAGGCCCATTTCCCTAATCGACTCCACCGTGAAAGTATTAGGTAGGGTAATTTTTACCTGACTGGAGACCTTGGTGACTAGCAGGGAAATCATTTAAAAAACTCAGTATGGGTTCTTGGGGGACTTGAAACTACAGAGCAATGCCTAAATTTATCCCTGATCATGGGCAAGTACTTGAGGGCAAAGAGTGGTTCTATACACCTTGCCTTCATGAACTTGTCCTGTGCATTTGATACTGTGAACAGGGGTAAAATATGGGCACTAATGACAGACATGGGCTTTGAAAGTGCTCTAATCCTGCTCCTCAAAAGGTTGCATCTTAGGGCACCCCTCCTTACTCAGGTTTTTAAATCAGTGGTGACCTGCCCAATCCCAGTATCCTGGAAAGAGGCCATAGTTGTACCTGTGTTAAAAAAAGGGAACAGAAATTATCCTGCCTGCTATTGGCCCATTTCCCTAATCGACTCCACCGTGAAAGTATTAGGTAGGGTAATTTTTACCTGACTGGAGATCTTGGTGACTAGCAGGGAAATCATTTAAAAAACTCAGTATGGGTTCTTGGGGGACTTGGAACTACAGAGCAGTGCCTAAATTTATCCCTGATCATGGGCAAGTACTTGAGGGCAAAGAGTGGTTCTATACACCTTGCCTTCATGAACTTGTCCTGTGCATTTGATACTGTGAACAGGGGTAAAATATGGGCACTAATGACAGACATGGGCTTTGAAAGTGCTCTAATCCTGCTCCTCAAAAGGTTGCATACCAACACATCTGTTTCCATAAGACTTGGTTCACAGGGGGAAAAGACAAGGCTTATTGCCTCAACAGAAGGAGTCAGGCAGGAGTGTATTTTAGCCCCTTTTCTTTTTTTAATATATACGAACGGCCTGAAAGCTTTTTTATTAGGTAAGAAAATTGATTTCCATGCATCAAAGAACAGCCAGTTCCGTTACTCTCGTATGCGTACAACACTGTACTATTGGCCTTGACGGCTAACAGCCTCCAAACTGCCCTGGATTCCTTTACAGACGTTATGGTAGCACTACACTTGAGGGTTAATTTCTCAAAGTCTTACATAATTGTATGCAGCCCAAAAAAAAGAATTAAAACTAGAATTTTTAACATAAGAGATAAGCCCATTGAAAGGGTGGAACAGTTTACATATCTGGGTAACATGTTTAGTGAGGATATGAAATGGGATTCGTTGATCACGGCTACAGCACAGCAAACAAGCAGAGTAGTAAAGGGGCTTTTTAGGTTTGCTTGTAAGTTAGACCACAAGCCAGTGCCTGAGCTTGTTACCTTATACAATTATACAAGGCAAAATGCATGTTGGTTGCATTGTATGGGACGGGGTGTGGGGTTTCCAAAGAAGCCGCCTGCTAACGCCTGTTGATGAGTCCTAGCAGTGCTGCCACCTCAATCGCAAAATGGATGCTTGATGCATCTGGGGGCATGACTTCTAAACTTTGGAACTAGCTTCTACTAAACCCTTATTTCAGATGCTGATTTTGTATTTCTGTAATTGGGTCTTTATGACATTTTCTAACTATTGCATGTAATGTTTAATGATTTGTCCTGTAAAAATTCCTTAGAAAGTATTTCTGATCTAGAGCTCAGTTATTGAGTGGTCCCAGTCATTGTTCATTTATTGTATCTGTTATATTCTGTAAATTTGATGGGGATATGTGAAGATGGTTGCACTTCCAACTGCTACATCAACTTGAGAAGTGGTTTTGAAAGGTACATTTTTGGGTGACTAAAGTTTTTTGGGTTAATTTTATTATTGAGATTTGGTGCCTACATTGGCATTCACATTTTTATTCTGCCCACTACAGCATGCAGCATGTAGCAATGATATACCCTACTTCACTGTGAGTTACAGCATTCTGCTTTTTGCGAAGGAGCACATCCACACAGGAAACAGTTCCCTTCAGTGTCAAGTGCATTGATAACACTTCATGCTTTTGAGAGCAAAACATATTTTTGCTTTGAGCCCACCCTTTTATATTTTTAAATTGGTGAGAGCCCAGCAACTTCCCCAAAAATACTGTTATACAAATACCAGGAAAAAACAAAACAATCATTGACAAAGTCAAAAGGCTGGCAGCCAAAGGTAGGCTTATTTGGCTTTGCCAATGCAATTTCTTTAATCCTTCAAAATATTTCTTTGTTAAGAAAATTGCATTGCTGTAACCCTTTGCCTCCTCTCCTTGTTGTTTTAGGACAGACTATTTTCCAAGATTTTAAATTGGTTAATATTGGTAATTTGTAAACAATGCTGTAACATGATAACTATTTGACTCCAGGCCTAGTTGGCGAAGAACAGATTAAAACCTAGATTTGCTAACAGTTGTGCAGGTGATTGCGTGACACTGTACAATTTTGGAGTGTATTTGCGTGCCTTTTAAATGTTATTTAAATGAACATAATTATTTTTCTTGCATTGTGCCACATGAGCATCCGCGCAAAACATAACTACCCTCTACATTTCCTTTCACTGTTCCTAGGTAAAATGTTCCATGTTGTCACTGTCCCCAACCCATTGCTCAGAAAATAATTTATTGGTTTAACCACCTTATGTCCTTGACCACCAACTTATTATTTGCAGATGAAACACTCTTCCTGTGTTGTAGCAGTCGCTAATGTCTGCCAAGAAGCTTACTCCTGAAATATACAAGGCACATCTCCACTCTCTTATGAGCAACTCATGGATACGCCCATATATCCATGCAAATTGAATAGGCTTATTTTCTTCCTACATCTTGATCACCCTTACAATGTTGCTTCAGTTCTTCTTTCCCTATACTGCCTTTCTACCATGGCGCTCATAAAAGCAAAAATACATAAGATACCCAATCAAATTAAAGGTTTCAGCATGCAATATCGTTGAAATAATTTACCACAATCAGGCCTCATGCTTGCACAGAAAACCACAATGCATAAATGTCTGAAATAGTCCTCAACATAAAAAATAGATTGATTAAACCAATGCACTCATTGTTAGAAATTGGGTCTCTAGTTGGCAGAGGTTTGCACCCTGTCCAAGTATGGACCACAATCCCTGCTAAGGTAAGCTAGATACACACTTTAAATTAAACTGTGCTCACTCTCTGGTAGCTTAGTACAGAGCAGGGAAGCTTAACTTAAGAGGCAATGTGTAAAGTATTTGTGCAGCACACACAGTAACACAGTGAAACACCACAAAAAGACTTCACAAAGGTTCAGAAAACAGAGAATATTTATCTGAATAAAACAAGACCAGAATAACAAACATCCAGTACGGAAGAGTAGTGATAAGAATTTTTAAAGAATATACCAAACACAGGGCTTTGAAGTCATTAGCTGTCAAAAGGTTGCATGAGGTCACGGGCCAAATGCGATGGAGAGCAGTACGGCTATAGGACCCGGTTTTTGCAGACATCAGCTGCAGAACCCATTTCTGATGCCCAGGACTGGAAGGGGCACCTCAGACAAGGGTTTGACTCACAGATGGCAGAGTCTAGCAGCCCCAATAAGATAGTAGGAAGTCTTTAGCGTCCCCAAGACTTCAGAAAACAGATGGCAAGCCAGCAAGCCCTTGAAGTCTCTCCGGGTTCAAGTGAGATGGGTCCTGTCCTTTTCCTCAGCAGTGCAGAGATCAGCAGGCAGAAGGGCAACTCAGCAAAGCAGATAAGTAGTTGCTCAAAACAGTCAGTCAAGGCAAAGTGGCAATCCTAACAGCACAGAAATATTTACTCCAGCAGAGTTCGTCCCAGGTTCCGTAGTGTACTGATTTGGTAGGGTCATGGCCCCAGCACTTATTCCTTCAAGTGCTTTTGATGTGGGGGCTGACATCAAAGGAGTTCTCTGAAGTGCACACATCACTCCTGTCTGACAGGCTAACAGTGGTGGGTGTAGAGGTGGATCAGTGCTTTGTGTGTGGACAGGATACTCCCAATTGAAGTGTATGTGTCGGCCCCTCCCATTCCTTCCTGCCCAGTAAGATCATCAGAATGCAGTTGAGTGCAGATGAGTGCTCAGAATGCAGACCAGGCTTACCTTCCTGTGTTTGTGGCTGACAAGAGAGAAAAGTGTAGCAGGCACACAGACAAAAGTTTAGAGCAGAGAAAAGTCCACTTTCTAAAAGTGGCAATTCTAAAATAGTAATGTGGAGAAGTGTGGCTCACTGGTTAGAGCAGGCAGACCTTGAAGCAAAGGTCGGACCCGGGACCAGGGTTCAATTCCCGACGCGGCAGGGTCTTGAGCTCAAATGTCCACGGACTCGATAATTCTCGCTTCGGTGCCTGACCTAATCATGGGTTCACACTCTGCAACTCTGGGCATTAAGCTTGCTTAATCTCCACAACGGCCACCCGCGGCGGGATGCCTGGCTTTCACCTTGGGGATGCCCTGTAGGGCCTATCTCACAGGGAAAAAAAGCCAGGACGGGTTCCCAAGGCAAGCGCTTAGAGACCCCTGGATTATAAGCGCTATATAAATCCAATATACAATACAATACAATGTCAAGTCCAACTTTACCACTAAAGGGGATTTATCATTACCATTCCAAACATATGAAACGGGATTTAGCTATTCCTTTCTAATCAGCAATGACAGCTTAAATGTGTTTAAAGGAATTCCCAATTCTGGCATACGAGAGGAGTAGGGCCCACAGTAGAGAAAAATGAATTTAGCTGTTTATCACTAACAAGACATGTTAAATTTAGAAGTATATATACCTTTTAGCTACACAGACACCCTACCCAAAGGGCTGCCTGGGGCCTTATTTGGGGATGGCATATGTGTAATAAAATGGGAGTTTAAAGATTGACAATGGGTTTAAATGCCAAGTCGAAGTGGCAGTAAAGTGTACACACAGATCTTGCAATGGCCTGAGCCAGGTTTGAAAGACTAGTTGTGTGGGTAGCACAACTAGTACTACAGCCCCATTCATAGCATTTAGATTACAGGCTCTGGGTATTTGGTATACCACTATGCAAGGGACTTTGAGATAAACAAAATATGCCAATTAGGTATATACCAATCTCACCATATTTTAGGAGAGAAGCACATGCATTTTAGCACTGGTCAGCAGCGGTAAAGTGTGCAGAGTCCTAAGGCCAACAAAAAGATACAGCAAAAGTGGAGGTAAGCAGGCAAGAAATTGGGTGAAGACCACACTAAGGATGACAGGTCTATCTCCCATCAACATTACAGATAAACGTAGTTAGAACTGAGACACTTGCATTGTCTTCCAAGAAAAAGTAATATTGAAATAAACCAAGGGAAAAGCTGTTTGTATCTGGATACGGCTTACAACATGTAAACTCTACTTCAGTATCTATATCAAAGTAACAATAATGTTACAATCCTCTAACATCAATCTCCATATTTTTACCCCATCTTCAATCAGCTTAAGATCCTAAACCAAAAGTTGCACCCACTGATAACTCTGAATCACCCCCACCACATTAGCCAACTAAGGGTTCACTACCCAACTGGATCCACTGCTCCATTTACCAGCAGGCACTAAAGTATATCTACACAATTCTTCATTTGAGAAATTTCTCTGAGCACCTTTCAATAAACATCCTCTAACTCACTTTTACTAATGAGTACCTCCCCAGCATGTATTCTTCATGATTAATGCTTCCTGGCCTTCCTTTTGTACCACACCTTCATTAAACCCTCTGACCTCCATAAAGCGTGGAAAGGGGAGACCTCTCGGTCACCCCGAACGTATGGCTGGGTGCCCCGATCGCCCGGGAAACCTTTGCAGGCGGGGGGCATGTTCCCGGCCGGTATGCCTAAAGTGGCGTGGTTGGAGCACGCCCCCGCCGCCTAAGAGGGTTGTCCTAACACCCGCCCGAAAGTCTGTGCATTTTTGGGCAGGAGGGGGAGGCTGCCCCGCCTCCCCGTGGAAGGTTAAAAGGCGCGGGGGTCCAAGCAGGCGTCCTCTTGTTCCCGCGCTCTGAAGGCTGCACCACTCCTCGCTCGTGAGCCCTCAAGGGAACAAGCTGCAGTTTTTTGAACGTGGTAATCGTTGTTTTTTCTGTTTCAGTCATCGAGGCGTATCTGGGATCCGAGGAGCTGCTGGAAAACAGGCAGAGAGAAAACAGAACGTCGGATATGCCTGGAAAGAAGAGTGGAAAGAGCTCCAAGATGTAACGGATGCTTCGCACACTGGTGAACCAAGTGTCGGCGATGGACAGGAAATTTGGTAAAGTGGACCGACTGGGTCGCAGCTTAGCGGTGCTCCAGAAGAAAGTGGAAGCTCAGGAGGGGCCCTCAGGGAGACCTAAGAGGATTGTGGGGCCTGCTTTGCCGAACGTTAATCCAGGGGGGATAAGGGGAAAAAGAAGAAAGGGAAAGGAGGTCTTAGCGAGGCCCCGGTCCCGATGGAGGTTCCGCTGGTCCCAGTAACCCCAGCGGCCTGCCCGGTACCCGCACCGGATGGGGGATTGCCAATCCCTGTGATTATCACACCGCTGGATAAGGATCAAGTACCCCCCGAACTGGCGAGGCATCTAGCGGCGGTGTTGCCTTGGTTGAAGAAGGGAGCGGGGGATCCGCGGCTGCGGAAGATCCAGCTGAGGAGGCTAGGCAAATTATCGACCAGCTCTGGCAGGCAAGGGGCTCTGGGGCAGCGAACGTGCCTTCTACTCCTCTGCAGGTGGCGAACGCGGCCGCGGTCGAGAATCAGAATAAGCCGACGGACACGACCGGAGGTACGACAGAAAACGGTAAGAGGTCGCTCCCAATAATGGGGGAGGGCGCTGTACCTTCAAGGCGGGAATGCCTGGCACAACATGTTCCGATGGCTACGAAAGAGATGGTGTGGGCGAATAAATACATTAATATGTTTTCATTGTTGACGGACAATCGTGAGTTAGAATATTCCAAGACCCAGAAAGATTTGTGGCACCCCAGTGAATGGAGGGCAAAAATGGCAGAATTCAGGGTGGAAGAGTCTATGATGAACTGGATCAGGGCTGTTTCGGTTTTTGTAGCAATTATGGGTGAGCGAACACCAGAACTGTTGGGAGACCTTGCTTGCTACAAGAGCAGGATCACGGGCTTCCATGAGAAATATGGAGGGGACGCATGGAAAGGGTATGACGTGTCGTTTAGAAAAGCGAAAGAGTTTAATGAATCACTGACTTGGGATTGTTTGGACACTGTATCTTGGCATGCGCAGTTCACCCCGGGCTCGGCGGGAGGATCAGGGTCGAGTGCAAATGGCTTCAGGGCAATTCAGCAGAAACATCCACAGCCCTTTCGACCAGCCCACGGGGGAGAGACTCAGTCTAGACCGGGCGGGAATGGGAATAAGCGAGGGGTATGTTGGGGTTTTAACAAGGGAACGTGTAGTAGGCCGCAGGGAACATGCAGGTTCAGGCGTGCCTGCGCAGGTTGTGGTAACACCTCCCACCCCGAAACTAGCTGCCGATCCAGAGGCAATAGTACTGGGGGAAAAGGGGGTACCAAGCAGGATTGACACGGTGCCTCGGATGACTAAACAATCGCCCGTGGATATTTTGGCTTTGACTCCCTGGCTGAACAAATACCCTGATCATGTGTACGCCGGGATCCTGCGAGATGGCTTCTCGTATGGCTTCAGGATCCCGGCGGGTGATTTTCGGGGGGCCCCCTTATGCAAAAACCAACTGTCCATTACGCACAACCCGACGGCGGTCGCCACAAAAATTGCAAAAGAGGTTCGCTTGGGGCGGGTTGCAGGACCGTTCGGTGAACTACCAACGGCCAATTTTGTGTGTTCCCCTTTAGGGGTAGTTCCCAAGAAGGAGCCGGGAGAATTCAGGCTCATTCATAATCTATCTGCACCAAGGGGGGCTTCCGTGAATGAGGCAATCGATGCAGGCATTTGCAGTGTGAGGTATGCATCATTTGATGACGCAGTGGTAATGTTGAATCGCCTAGGCCCCGGTGCATTGTTAGCAAAATCGGATATTGAATCTGCATTTAGGTTACTACCGGTGCATTCCCAGGATCAGCACTTGTTGGGTTTCGTATTTCAGGGGAAGTACTACATGGATATGTGCATGCCGATGGGTTGTTCAATTTCTTGTGCCTATTTTGAAATGTTTAGCTCATTTCTGGAGTGGGCATTCTCGAAGGCCTCAAGGCACCAACATGTGATGCATTATCTCGATGATTTCCTGTTTCTGGCCCGGCGGGCTCTCAGGACTGTGCACGGGCATTGCAGGAATTCTGCGTGCTCATGCGGGGTTTCGGGGTTCCGTTGGCGCCAGGTAAGACAGTGGGTCCAACTACCTCCCTGGAGTTTCTGGGCATTGAACTAGACTCCGTGGAGGGTTGCTTCCGTCTGCCGACGGAGAAGATCGCCAAATTCAGGGCCTCATTGTTGCAATGTCTTCGGAACGACAAGGTGACACTGCATCAACTACAGCAAACAGTGGGACAGCTGAATTTTGCACTGAGGGTTATACCGATGGCTCGCCCTTTCTCCCGATCCATTGCCCAGGCCATGGTTGGCCTCAAAGAGGGGCACCATCGTACGAGGCTGTCGGCAGAGGTTCGCCAGGACATGCTCATTTGGCTGGCATTCCTGGCGGATTTCAATGGCTGGGTAGTCTGGAGCAAAGCCCCGGCCTCGTCAGCAGAATTAGGTTTATGGACCGACTCTGCGGGCAGTGTGGGGTTTGGCGCGATCCTTGGTAACCGATGGTCGGCCCAGAAATGGCCAGCATGGTGGGAAACAAGTGGCTTGACGAGCAACATTGGTTTCCTAGAGTTATTCCCCATCTGGGTAGCGTTGTCGGCCTGGCCAGAGGAGTTCCGAAACCGCTCGGTGATATTTTGGTCTGATAACATGACTGTGGTTGAGTGCATTAACCAGCAGGCAGCACGCTGCAAGTGGATATTGCGATTGTTGAAAGAAATTGTGTTAAAATGCTTGAAGCTAAATGTACAATTCAGGGCAAAACATGTGCCAGGAGTACTGAATAATGCAGCTGATGCGCTCTCTCGTTTCAAAATGCAGGCATTCAGGGATTGTTTACCCTCAGCGGAGCTAGTGGCAGCGCCATTTCCCGAAGCATTATGGCAAATCGGCGCCCCGGACTACAAAACCTCGTGGCAGCCAGTTTAGTGCCCAGGACAAGAAAAGCTTATGAAGGGGCATTCCGCTCGTACTGTGCCTTTTTGGGCCCTGCATGGGAGCATAGATGGGGTCAGGTGGGTCCTTTACCCAATTTTTAGTGGCACTTCATGAGGAGGGCCGGTCGGCGGCAATCGCCAGTCGGTATAAGGCTGCCATATCGTTTATGGCTCAGCTCCAGGGGATCAGGGACCCGACTGACTCCTTTATAGTCAGAAAGGCGCTGCGCGGCTGGCGGCGCCTAGAGGGGCCCAAAAAGGATACCAGGCATCCGATAGGATTTGACAGGTTGACCGCTTTGCTGGCTAAACTAGAGGAGACATGCTCCTCACCTAGTGAGGTTGTCCTATTCCGGGCAGCATTTGCGTTGGCATTCTATGGGGCCCTGCGGGTAGGCGAACTAGTGTCTGCCAATAAAAGGGATACCGAGAAGGGTCTGCGCAGGGACACGATCGCCAGGTCAAAGACAGACCAGGAGGCCCCAGGGGAGTAGCATTGTGTTGCAGTGCACTCCGGGTAGTCCTTGTTGTCCAGTAAAGGCACGTTGAGGCCTACCTAAAACAAAGGGTGACGACGTGGGGGGGGCCTTGCTGCGGCATGCTGACGGCACCCCGTTAACAAAGTTTCAGTTCCAGAGTGTGCTGGCGATCACGTTTGCAGCTGCGGGCTTGAACCCGAGAGATTTTGGAACTCATTCGTTCAGGATAGGGGTCGCTACAGAAGCGACGGCCGGGGGTCTGCAGGCAGACAATGTTAAACAGTTGGGGCGCTGGTCTTCAAACTGTTTCAAACGTTACGTGCGGTTGCACATGTTGTAATTTCTGAAGAAGTGCACTCACGCTTGTTGTCTTTTGTTTGGATTACAGTTTCACGAGCCTGTGACGCAGGGCGGAAATTGGGACCGGCCCAGTATCAGCTAACCACCACTTCAGGAACAAAGAATGGAAGACGAGTGGTCTGGGTCGTGGGCCACTCATACGTGAGGCGTGCCGCAGACATATTCAGGGCAGGTGATGCGATCCACACATCTGAGGAATAGGGTTTCAGGGTGTCCTTCCATGGGAAGGACGGTTTGTGTATTGACCGACTGCAAAGTTTTGTGGAAGAATTGTTAGGGCGGCACAGGTCACCGCCATCAGTAGTCATAGTGCACATTGGGGGCAATGACTTGGTGAGGTTGGGCAGACGGGTTTTAATCGAACACATACTTTCAGCAGTTAGTTGGTTAGCAAAGACACTCCCGGGGTGCACGATAGCTTGGTCACACATGATTCCGAGGAGGGTATGGAGGGGTGGGTGGTCCACGACAGCGTTGAACCATTCGGTAAAGAGGGTCAACAATAAAATGGAGAAATTGTTTCGTTCTACCCACCTTCAAAGTATACCTCACGGGTGCATCTGGGGGGACCACTGTTATTCAGACGATGGGGTACACCTGTCCAGGGTAAGGAATGACATATTGATAGGAGACATGATAGCTTGGCTAGTGGGATTGAGGAGACATGACCTATAGGAGTTGTGGGGGGGCCAGATAGTCGGTCAACTATCTTACCGGTGGCGGTAAGGTCATGATCGGTGAGCAGTGATTTCAAGGTCCCTAGTGGGGGCACCACCCATTATGGATGGGAGCGCCCGGGGGGAGGCGGCCATTGGCCCCTCCCACGGGGGGGCCGCACCCATTACGGATGGGATCGCCCAGGGGGTGACGTCTACAGGCCCCTCCCAGGGGGAGACGGCTATATGCCCCTCCCACGAATTTCCCGGGGGGCTGATATCCGCTCTGGCGGAAGAGAGTGCGGAGAAAGGGGGGGAGTCCACGCTGTCCTTCTTATGGTTACCCCGCACGGGAACTCGGACGACCTTAAGATGGCGCCGAGTGGAAGGGAGCCCCCATGACAAAGGAAGTTATGGTTGGCTACGAGGGTAAAGCCCTCTACGCATGCGCCACTCACATGAGAGGGCGGAAATTTGGTGATTGGGATCTGACACCGGTTAAGACCTTGCCGTTGGCCCCTAACGATAGGATGTACAAAATTCGTATGCAATGCATTATGACATGATGTTAGACTCAGTTAGGAAAATCTTTGTATTAGAGATTTGTTAAGGTTAGCCTGGATACCTGTCTTCATCAAGTGTAATGAAAGTTGAATTTTGTTCATGATAAATGAAACGTTTTAATTTAATGTTTTAAATTTTGTTTCATATTTTAATAAATATGCCCGGGGGGGTCGTGAGGCCCCCCTGCCTTCCAAAAGTTCAAACTGTGTCTGTCTCCTACCATTGGGATTGGTGGTGGAAGGGGTGGCGGGAATCCCGGACCATATGGAAAGGGGAGACCTCTCGGTCACCCCGAACGTATGGCTGGGTGCCCCGACCGCCCGGGAAACCTTTGCAGGCGGGGGGCGTGTTCCCAGCCGGTATGCCCAAAGTGACGTGGTTGGAGCACGCCCCTGCCGCCTAAGAGGGTTGTCCTAACACCCGCCCGGAAGTCCGTGCATTTTTGGCGGGAGGGGGATGCTGCCCCACCTCCCCGCTGCAGGTTAAAAGGCGCGGGGGTCCAGGCAGGCATCCTCTTGTTCCCGCGCTCTGAAGGCTGCACCACTCGTCGCTCCTGAGCCCTCAAGGGAACAAGCTGCAGTTTTTTGACCCACCCACCAGCCCCTGTTGCAATAGTTTGGGAGTAAACAAAGTTGTGATTTGCAATTGATTGTGATGCATAAAACGTCTTTTTTAGGCCGTTTTTCCCCATTGTAGACTGATTCCAAGATTGTGTATGCAACTGAACACTTGTCTATAGGCCTTTTCGCCTTTGAAGAAGTGTGATGAACTGTATGCAATAAAATGGTTTCTCTGTTATAGGACCTTTCCTCCTTTGTAGCAATGTTTATAGTAAATTGGATACTATTCTGGGACATCCGCTCTACAAGGGCGGGGTAGCAGGGAGGGATATATCTAGCTATGATTAGGCATAAGTTTGTTTTGTTTAATTTTCCCCACTAGTAGGTAACTAACTGTCGTATTTATTTAGTCTTCGGTAAGGCGGTAAGGTCATGATCGGTGAGCAGTGATTTCAAGGTCCCTAGTGGGTGCGCCACCCATTATGGATGGAAGCACCCGGGGGGAGGCGACCATTGGCCCCTCCCATGGGGGTCTCGGCACCCATTACGGATGGGATCGCCCAGGGGGAGACGGCTATATGCCCCTCCCACGAATTTCCCGGGGACCGGATATCTGCTCTGGCGGAAGAGAGTGCGGGGAAAGGGGGGGAGTCCACGCTGTTCTTCTTACAGTTACCCCGCACGGGAACTCGGACGACCTTAAGATGGCGCCGAGTGGAAGGGGGCCCCCATGACAAGGGAAGTTACGGTTGGCTACGAGAGTAAAGCCCTATGTGCATGCGCCACTCACACGAGAGGGCGGAAATTTGGTGATAGGGATCTCACACCGGTTAAGACCTTGCCGTTGGCCCCTAACAATAGGATGTACAAAATTCGTATGCAATGCATTATGACATGATGTTAGACTCGGTTAGGAAAATCTTTGTATTAGAGATTTGTTAAGGTTAGCCGGGATACCTGTCTTCATCAAGTGTAATGAAAGTTGAATTTTGTACATGATAAATGAAACGTTTTAATTGAAAGTTTTAAATGTTGTTTCATATTTTAATAAATACGGCCGGGGGGTCGCAAGGCCCCCCTGCCTTCCAAAAGTTCAAACTGTGTCTGTCTCCTACCATTGGGATTGGTGGTGGAAGGGGTGGCGGGCATCCCGGACCATATTAGTATTTGCTAATATTTTTAATTTAGTAGTTAACTTACTTATACCAATTTTTGATGTAAAATGTTTTTAATTTACTTATACATTTTTATTTAAATATACACATTTTCTAAATACATATTTTAATAAAAACAATGTTTTAATTAAGATGTTTTCAAATAATCACACCACCTTTATTGCATCATATGTTTTTCTAGTACAAAATAATAGTTTATTTTAGTGCACAAAAATAATCATTTACCTGTAATAGACTTTTAGTGCACATACATGTTTACATGTTATGCAACTTATTTAAGCATGGTCTACAGTCATGTTTTACATGAAAGTATTTTTGTTTATATGTATTTTCATATATTAATACGTACTGTACAATATCCGTATTTGGTTTTCAGTATTGTTGATATATTCTTTGCACTGTAGAATTTTTACCATGTTTTCTATTGATTTACAAATATTAATAATGAATATACTGTCTGTCTTCATGATTATGGAATGTTCGTGGATGATGTGGTCATTGTTTCCCGTTACTGATCCTTGGATCAGCTAACAGTATTTTACAGTTACTTTGTAAGGGTTTTTTGTTATGGAGAAGGTGGTAAGAAATGGTTACAGTATTATTTGTTAACTAGTGTTGTTTTACGATACTGTCTCTTAGTGTAATCTGTATTAGCACATTTAGGTTAGTGCAGTAAGCATTAGCTCATTTAGGTTCATACAGTAAGCATTATTGTAATTTATAATACTTTATGCATTTTGTATGTATTTTATACAAATGTATAGGTGTAATTAGATTTTTACTGTGTTTTTTTATATGGATTATAACTGTTGTTTGGGTGGGTTTATTGGTTTTACTTTACCGTGTATTTCAAATATTGGAGATTATTTGCAATCTGGATACATTGTTTTCAAGGGAAAATAATTGGTTATTTTAGCCCATTTTTTTTCTTTTTCCTTGATTGTTTGATTTTCCTGGAGAGTCTATTCCTTTTTTTTCATATGTTTCATAGTTTTCATTAATTCCATAGATTAATGAAGTCGTATTGAAGTCGTATTGCATGTTTTATTTTTTTGTGTGGTTTATTTTTCCACTTTTGGGATTTTTTCATAGATTCATTTTTGGAATTACTTTTTTGAGTCATGATTTCATTGACAAGGACTTCAGTAACAAACTCCTAACTGTTATTTTAATTAATATATTTATTTCATCAGTTGTGAACTGTTCAATTTTTGTTGTCATTTATGTTAAATCATTATGTATACCTACATTTATTATATTAGGATATGTGTATAGTTGATAGAGAAATGTTTGATGATTTAAATCAGGCTTCTGCAGTAAATAGCTTGTGAGCTACTGGTAGCCCTCCAACCGCCTGTAAGAGCTCTCCCTTGTACAACACAGCAGAGACGTCTTAAGGATTTTGCTGGCCCTGGGCCACACGTAATTTGGAGCCCCTGTTAGCACCAACTTGAATTTATGATCCAATGTCATGCTCTCTTAGGCCCAGTTACTAACAGAGCACAGGCTCACTGGTCTAAATATGTTTACATCTAATATTCAGGAATAGTGACGTGCGTTTTTAACACAGCTGCAGCTCACTAATATTTCTTCAAATAATCTATGTGACATCCATCCATTTCTCATATGTGAGGTCCTGTTTTGATCTTAAAGATACTTTTTTATGTATGTTGCATAAAACAAACACAGCTTACCTCTGTAATAGACTCTCACACACTACTCACAATAAAAATAAATTAAAGGCAAACAGTATATAGCACAATACTGTTTAAAAATTATTCAAAGTCATCAGTGTGAACAGAGCTGACTCTAACAGGGGGGCTCAAAGGCTGAGACCCTTTGCCCATGCCTCAAAAATGTCTCTACAGATCAGTGAACCGAATTAGAAGCTTAGGTTGATTGAATTAATATATGTTCACCAAAATCGAAATGCATGTATTTGAAAGAAAAATGTGTGTATTTTCAGTATTATAAATTGATGTTTGGAGAACAGTTGCATTTCCGAATTACATTTAAAGCTGATGTTTGAGTTAGATAAATCAAACTGTGTTGGAGAGACTATCACGTATTATCTTGGTGCTAAGGACACTGCAGCTATGCCCGTTATGTATTACCCATGTAGAGGCACGTTAACAAAACCAAAATTATATTACTGGGGGCAACCATGCCTGTAGCACTGAGGTGATCATTGCTAGTAATCTTGCATATGTGGTTACTAATGTAATCTTGTCTGATGTGGTTACTGCTACAGCTCTAATAATGTTAGTTTTGTGTGAGAATTTCCATTGAATGCAAGTGGTTCTTATTACAAAAAGGGTTGGAGACTTTTGATCTAAATGATTTTCCATTATGTAGTTTTGTATATCTATTTATTTACAAATATTTATTATTGCATGTTTTAATTATCAACCTGAACAATTTAGTATAGTATATTTATGTGAGTTTCCAGATTGATAGTAAAAATGTGTTTTAATATTATTAATAAATACATGTTATTAAAAGATGTACTTTCAGGTATTTTGGAACATTTAAACTGTTCATAGGCTCTGTTTGGCATTTGATAGGTCTGCGGCGCTCTATAACAATCACAGATAAATCTTAATAACAAAGATCTTCACCATGGTGCCCCCAAGAAGGGGATGTACCCCCCCACTCCCCATTATACAATCCTAGGATTGATCAACAGTATATGACATCATGAGACAAACTTAATTATATCCTGGTACCATACAACAAAGCAGTATGAAAAAACAAAGGTGAGAAGATGTTTCTTGTTGTGGATTTATTGTTCAGTATTTCAACCTCTTCTTAAGTAGATCTTGTAATCTTTAGGCCTTTAGCCAACAAGTGTTTTGAGTATTTTTTTTTTGGGGGGGGGCACAACTTTCTCAAGGCTAAAACTACAGATACAGCCATCATTGCAGTGGTGCAAACTCAAATTACAGTAGTACATCATTAAAGCACCTTTAAATCTGCGCCTAGAGTGTATAGCAATTTGTTTCAGCGTGAGCCATTAGAATACAATAAGTACAAATATAGATTAATTCTGCTTAGTGGGTACCAATGCGTACACAACTTACATATATGCCTCACCTGTATAGTTAGAATATGTACATTAGGTTCTGTTGTCGAATTAAAGAATCCAAATATTTGACCAATTATCGAGTGTGTGGAAAAGTGATCACTCTATATATTGTCCAAGGTACATGTAGTTATTTTACCCCTATGTATATAGTGCTTGGCGGGAAGGGAAAGTAGTTGCCAACGATCTATTATAGTCCAACTGGTTAATTTGTAAAGAGCTCATTTCAAAAGAGTCTGAGGGATTCATTGAAAAGAAAAGAACTTACCTATATGAGGCCAAGAACTAGTACTGATTTGGTCTTCATAGTCCTTTGTATGGTCCTATGATATAAAAGTAAGTGTAATTTGAGACTGCAAACTAGTATCTTAAAAGAATAATACGAGAGTCAACGAGCCAAACAGTGCCTACCCTGAGTCTGGTAATTTACTTCAACCCAGAAATTTGTATGCCTAATCTCAATGTATCTCAAAATAAGATAAGACTGATTTCCAAAAATGTGTTCTGTATCTCAGTATATTCTCTGGCATACGCCAGGGCAATCCTCCCTATAAAGGAACACAAACCACCAAACTGATATTGTAGCTTGTTGTTGCCTAATATTTCGACATGCATTCTCTTTACTCGAAATATTCAAAAGAGTTTACAGGGAACAAAATAGCTCGCAATCAATCAGCAAACCATGCTGCCACCTTAGAATCAATGAGTGTTCTTTTAAATAATGTGGGGTCATTTTCGCTGTGAAATAAAAGTAAAGAGCACTCATGACTAGCCCTCCAATAGTCATATTAATGACAATAAACAAAACTCCCTAAGCCAGTGGAAAATTGGATTTAGTAAAATAACTCACCTAGTAAAGTATTGTTACTTGCGTCTGAGCGAGTAAGCTTCAGACCGGAGTTTGACTCGATCGCCATGTAGTGCTAAATGAGGGTAATCGCGAGCCAGGATGGACTCATATGAACGTGTACCTGTAAACAATAATATGTTAGTTTTATATATAGTCAGTCCCCAAAAAATATTGTAGTTAGAGATCAATATTTAGGCCTTCTTCGCATGCTTTCAAGTGCATGATCCATATTACCTCTTTCCTTCACAGTTTAAGTTCCCTTTTTCACCCTTTGGGATCCCTAGGTATATGTTCTATTCCATTGAATTCAAAGCTTTTATTTTGACCTTGTGGACTACAAGTAATAGCATGTACCGCTATTGGATATCTCTCATCTCCCTTGCCTAAGCGCCCGCATATGCTCACTCAATCTTTCCTTCAAGGATCTAATCTTACTCCCAACACATATTCGATGACATTTGAATGTAAAAACATATACAACAAATGTCATGGTACAGTTAAAAGTGGTACAGATCTCATACATATTCATTTTGTCAATGCCAAATGTCTTCTTTTTGTGCAGTGCCCACATTCCACAGTGGCCACATTTATAGAAACCTCGCGTATGATGAGTAAGCCAGTAATTCTGCGGTGTAGATGTGGGGTAACTCGGACCAAGGATAGAACTAATGGTCCTGCCCTTTGTGAAAGGTGATATCAGGTCTGCGCGAGACATAGTCTTCTAGTGTCTTGTCAGCACCCAGAATATGCCAATGCCTTTGCATACTTTTACGTAGTACATTGAAAGGCCAGTATAATCAGTAACCATCCTAACGCTTGTCTCTGGGGCCGATTACGATGCGGCTCGGAAGGCTCCGACAGTGAGACTGATGCTTCCGAGCCACATCATAACAGGCTCCTCGGTTTACTTTCTGACCACTGCATTATGATGCTGGCTGTCAGAAAGTAAACCGGCTGGTTGTTCTGGCTAACTGACAGACAGATGGGTTCGAGGAGCCCGCTGGCCAGGTGGAAGCCAGCCAGTAATCTCAAGGGTGGGCCTTTCCGCCCATGAGATTACGATGCACGTTTTCCGACATAGTTTCCATGACATGGAAACCATGTCGGAAAGCTTGTTTTGGGACCAGCAGGACCCCCTTGGGTGCGCGGCCTTCAATTGGTGGCAGAGCCCCCTGTTGGTTCCTGCATCCTGGGAGGAGGAGCTAAGGGAGAAGGTTGAGGTTAACAGCAAGGAAATTCGGACATTGAAATCTAGCGATAGGGAGATCCGAGGGAAACTGGAAACTCTGAAAAACAATACTAGGCACAATAATTTAAGGTTGCTGATTACTCCATACGGAATGGAAGGCGATAAAGTGAGGGAGTTTGTGATTAACCTAATTAAAAAGTTTATTCATCTTTAGGATGGGCGTTTGTGATTAACCTAATTAAAAAGTCTATTCCATCTTTAGATTTCAGTATAGATCTCACCTCCTATACACAGCGAAAAAGTGCTTTGACGCCTCGTCAGGGGTAGTAAGCACGATATAACTGCAATTACAATACAATACAACACAGCGAGTGTATTGAGACCTGTTTAGAAGCCACCCAAACAGGAAAAGTACAAGGAAGATCTTGGTAAACTTCAAGACATACTCCCTTAAACAGCAGATTTTTTCAGTGGCCATAAAAGTGGGCAAGTTAATTGCAGGTGACCTCTCCTTTAGTGTTTGATCAGACATCTCAAGAGCTAATCAGAACCAACAGTGGGAGTTGGGAAAATACATTAAATATTTGAGGGACCTTGGAGCGACTGCTCAGCTCAGATATCCAGCTACCCTCAAAGGTATGTGGAACAATAGTATATATAAATTGAGAAAGCCACAGAAGGTCGGGAGTCTACTTAAGTGAAGGGTGTGACTATTTTAATTAAAATTTCGATTCAGGTGATAATGGTAGAATACATAGCAGATAATGTTGGGCGATCGTTAAAAGCCAATGTTTGGGTATATAAATCTTGGTATGACATCATTGGCTATTATGGCCCAAATATAAATGACCCCGTCCCCCTTCAGATGCCTTACCTTCCATTATTAAGTTACAAGACCGATAATTATATGGGGGATTTTAATGTCCTACTTGATCCCACATTGGAAAATCACTACAAGAAAGGCAGCCAATTCCCTAAGGCTGTAAGCACAAGTCAGGCTCTAGATCAAGGGCATGGGCCGATGCTATGTGTGGAGGCAAAGGGTCAGTAGAGTGAAGTAATTCACCTTCCATAATAAGAAATATGGCTAATTCTCTAGGATTTTTTTCTGGTGAATGTTAAAGTCATTACTAAAGTAGATGGTTCATCTACTTGAGCACTTATCAGATCAGGCTGCTGCCATTCTTGAGATGTCCCTGAGTGAGGTTTCAGACCCCTCTAGATGGCCTCCAGAAAGGATGTTGCTGCTTTATCAGATGGTGGCAGACCAAAGGAGAACAGACAGAAAGTGGTTCTTTCAGATAGATGATGGATCCACTCCCCCACACATAGTTTGGGATTAATTTAAGGCATTTATGCGGTGTGGAAGAACAAAAAGGTGAGGAATAAACTTTGAGAGCTTGAGGGAAGAATTATTAGACTTCAGTTGGTGGCAAGGGAGTCTCAGGGTAGGGCAGAGGATTCATCCAATGTAAGTAGAAGGTTAATAAATGCTATGGAAAATTTAGGAGATTATACGGAAGATGTCTGGGGCAAGAGATGGGAAGCAAGCAAATTCGCTCACTCGGAGTATGGGGAAGAGTGTGAAAAGCTCCTTCCTTAGAAAACAAAGGTGGGCAATACTATAAAACCTGATTAGAGGATAGAGGATAAGAAGACTAGGAAATGTTGCACTGATGAGGTAGACATCGAATTCGCCATTGTCACCTTTTATCAATAATTGTACACTGAGGAGGCAAAGGTGTCAGAAGATCAGATAGAAGATTGGTTAAGTGAGGCCCCAATCCTGAAGCTTGAGACTGAATTTACAAGTGCCCTAAATCAAGAGATAAGACAAGACGAGGTGTAGGCAGTATTGAGGGAAATTAAAAAAGGGTTAGGTACCAGGCCCTGACGGCCTCCCAAATGAGTTGTACATAGCTCTGGAGGACAAGATACTCATGGCTTTTGCTAGACTGTTGAAGGACATCTTCTCTAGGGGTGGTACCCCTCCAAAATCATGGGATGAAGACATAATCAGTGTGATTTTGAGGTAAATACGGATCATAATTCTGTGAATCCTATAGACCGATCACTTTTCTGAATAGTGATTATAAAATTTATAAAGTGATTGGAGTTTTAGTGCATGATGGCCAAAAGGGCTTCATCAGGGAGTGGCTGCTGCATTAGTTGCCACAGTGGTTGGTGGGAGCAGTGGATATGGCAACAATTTGGTGGGTACCATTACTTGTCTTACCATTTGATGATGTTAAGGCAATTGATAGGGTGAGCAGGCTACCTTTAAACACAGTGCTAAAGCATAATGCCTTGGGTTGAGACATTTTATAGAGCAATTCAGTTAATTTACAGAGAGCCAGATGTGAGAATTGCTTTAAATGGAAGGCTGACTAGACAGGTCAAAAAACAGGGGAGGTATTTGTCAGGGATGCCGATTGTCGCCCCTTATCGTTCAACTTGTACATACAGCCACTGGAAAGAATGATAGGAGAGCCAATTCAATGCACCTTTTGATGCAATGGATAGGAAAGGAAGGTTGCACTGTATGTGGAGGTTTATAATACACTATACAGCAGATAATGGAATACTTTTTTGAAGTTTCTGGTGAATACATCAAAAAATGAAATCATGGCTTGGAACTTTTCATGCAATAGCCCTCTACTAAAAAGTGAGATAAGATATCTTGGTGTACAGGTAGTGCAAGAGCTGGATCAGAAGACTCAAAATAATTTCAATAAAGCTTTGATGGAGACGAAAAGATTCTTAAGAAAATGGATGAATTGCCTTATGACAACATTTGGATGATCCAACATAGTAAACATGTCAATACTTCCCAAATTAACTTTCCTTTTTAATGTGATCCCTTTATTATTTAAACCCAAGTGGTTCAATAAGATGCAAGGGGTAGTGAGTCTTTTTACTAGGGCCTCTATAGTGGTCAGAGGCGCGTGGAAAACTCCATAGGTGAAGGGAGGTATAGCAGATCCTGATTTCCAACTCTATTGCTGGGCCTTCCAGTTGAAGCATATTAGAATGTTGCTACAGCGTCCAGACCAATCACAGATAGGTTTAATGTGTTTAGCAATGTTACAGAATTTACACCAAGGAGATATGTATTTTCTCTACACGTTTGGGGACATCAAATTATAGTGTAGTTCCTATTTTCCCTATAGGCCCTGCGCATTGGAATAACATAAACAGCAGTGTAGACGTAGGAGTGCGGTCTTCTAGGTCTCTACTGACTATGTTAGACTTAATTTAGGTTTGCGCCAGCTAGCTCGGAGGTCACTGGAAACTTTTTTGACTGAATAGGAAGTGATCAGCTTCCCTGGCTCAGACAAGAAGGGAATCAGCTTCCGACAACCGCATTAACATGACAACTTTGCTCCTCAGAATAAGAGTCAATCTCTAGAGTCGTGTGAAACAATAGACAGCTATTTCACTCAGTCAGTTGTGCAAAAGTACTTTCACTAGTATGCAGAGAAATAGAGAGACGGGCGTTTTCAATAAAAGATATTATTTATTGAGCAGTCTTCCTTCTCATGCAAGAGAAATGAATTGCCACAATTGCAAGACTTGTTATTATAAAAAGTGCATACAGTAAAAGGAGTATTACGAAATAATACTGTAAAAGCATTGATATGGTTTCTTAGCCATACGATAGTTAAAATGAATAAAATATATACATTCATACATACATTTGGCTAACGTCCTCAACTGGTGCTTCTAACTACGCCTACTCGAAATTGGTCGAGCTATGCCCAACAGCATGATATCCCTACTCAACGACTCTCTCACGTCAGGGACAGTACCTAGCAGCTTCAAACAGGCCTTACTGATTCCCCTCACCAAGAAGCCTGGCATCGACCCGCTCGACCTTACGAACTATCGGCCCATATCTTTGCTACCTTTTCTATCGAAAATGCTGGAGGCGCACGTCACCAACTGCCTCTCTAACTTCGTGGAGGAAACAGAATATCTCCAACCCAACCAAGCAGGCTTTCGACCTGGTCACTCCACTGAGGCAGTAATATTGGCAGTCCAGAACACCTTGAGGTCCAACGCTGATAACAACCTTCATCAAGCCTTAGTACTTCTCGACTTGTCCGCGGCATTCGACACGGTTGACTATTCCATTCTGGTCAACCGTGTCGAACAGGCGGGTCTTAGAGACTCTGCCCTAGCCTGGTTAAAATCGTTCATCTCCGAACGCACCCAATCGGTTCGCTTAGGCTCTTTTTCTGCCGCCAAGGTCAAGTCTTTCTGTGGGGTGCCCCAGGGCTCCTCACTATCCCCCCTGTTGTTCAATCTGTACATGCGGCCCCTCCTCTTTGCCCTGAGTAAGCACAAAGTCACTGTATATAACTATGCAGATGACTTACAGCTTATCTTTGTTCTCAATTCCCCTAACGCGGTGGAGGACTTCCAAGCCACCATGACCCTAATCCAGAGCTGGATGTCCTCAAATCACCTCAAGTTAAACCCGGGGAAAACTGAGTTGATTCTGCCCGGCAAGAGCGAAATCAGTTGGAGCCCTAACTTCTGGCCGTCGGACATGGGTCTTCCCCCTAAGAAATCTTCCACTGTAAAAAGCCTGGGGATAACCATCAACGGGGACCTCTCGCTAAAATCCCAAATTGGTACCGTGGTCTCCTCTGGATTTTTCCAACTAAGGAAAATCAGGAAAATCGCCCATTTCCTCACTCCCTCCGCCTTAATCCAGGTAGTCATGGCCCTAGTCCTCTCCCACATTGACTTTTCTAATAGCCTATACCTAGGCCTACCCGCAGGACAACTCAAAAGACTACAGTACCTGCAGAATCAGGCCGCTAGGCTAATCTGCAAAGTACCCAAATGGGAACCTATCAAACCAGGCCTGGAGAGTTTGCACTGGCTACCCGTGGCTCAAAGAGCCGAATTCAAAGCCGGGTGCATTATCTTTAAGGCTCTGCAAGGCAAGGGACCCCTATTTATCAGACAGCTGATCGGTAGATATGTCCCTTCACGGAACCTAAGATCTGCCCACAAAGACCTTTTAGAAGTTCCTCGTTTCAAGAAAAAACGACAAGGCGGCAGCAGCTTCCACTTCCTGGCAGCCACCCTATGGAACTCTTTACCACTAGCCCTCAGACAGAGTAAAGACCTCCTTGCCTTTAGAAAGGCTTTTAAAACTCACCTCTTCATAAAAGCTTACCCGAAATAACTCTTCCGGCAGACTCACCTCTTGTTATGTTTTTTATCTTACCAGCGCCAAGAAGCCCCTGGGCGTACGCGCGCTTTATAAATTTTTAATAACATAACATAACATACCCCGGTGTACCTGACCTAAGCCTAATACATGGGAGGGAGTAAGTAAGTAGCAGTTTAAGTTAAGTTGGTTTTGCCAAGGGTTTGCTTCAAGAATTCTCTCTAAGGGTCTAGTCAGCACCGTACCTCTGGAATAGAATGTTGGAGGTCTGGTATCTCCTCTCAGGACTCGATATTCCAGTTACCCGCAAGGGCAGGCTGGAAACGCCGGAGCTGGATTTTCTCGGCAGGAGAAAAGACAGCGTCTTTCTCAGCGCGTCAAGGAGGAGGAAGGGCAGCGTCCGTGGGCTTCTCGCATCTGCTGGGCTCTGCAAGGGACAGCTGTTCTGCTCCAGTATTCACCACCACCATCGCGTTTGCTTAAGGCAACGTTGGTATTATTGATACCTGAAAGGTGCCGAGTTTGACGTAAGTTTTTGGACATAAGACGTCAATAAAGATGTCACTAAGAACTGGTCGTTCTTACAGTGCTCGCAAGAGTTCTATTACTAATCAAAACAAAGCAAGTGGGGCTTTCCCAGGTTGCTGGGGGTTTGAGCTGTCGAAAGAACTCGGTGTGTTATCTAGGAATCTAAGGAAGTGGCTTCTGCTGTGTCATGTACTGTAATGAGCTGCAGAGACGAGTTACTGAAATATGGCTCTGATCGTTTATGCCATCATAGGGATATGTATTGATTATAGCCGTATAGGGGCATAAGGTCACAATATTGATCGGGGTCCTAGATAGAACACAACACCCACTCCACGTTTTTATGTCCATCAAATTACTAAATACTAAAGCAATAAGATGCGCGTGTATTCCTACCCACCCCAAAATACATAATGCATTTGAAATGGTGTATATGAAATACATGAAAATATAGGTACTGTACGTTTTTAAGCATAGAAATCATTCAACAATTATTGCATATGTAATCAGTTGAACGATTTTGCGAAAAATTACACATGAAATGTCTCTTAATACAGAAAAGAAGGGCGAGACCATTTCATCACATATAAATACAATTGCTGGGATTTGTGGTAGAGGCCGAGGTAAAGTATTTGTCTCTAGATCTACTAAAAATAGAAGCTCTGTTCTTTATTAATAGTTCTACTTTAAGCAAAAGTATTTGTGCCAAAAAAAAGTAAATATTTTGAAAAATGTCTGATTCAAAAATATATAGGACAGTGGTCCCTAGACAAAGCAATTATATCAAATCAATATAGGCTCAATAGACGCTATATTCTTAGTCCAGCCGGACAGATTTATTTTGTGATAAACAATTTTTAGAAAAAGTTTTTTTAAAAAGTGTTACAGCAGGACACCAGCCGATGTCAACTGACACACTAAAGAAAAACAAACAAGGCAACAAAAACAGTCTGTGTATTCAATTCACAATCAGACAATGATACAAACACACTATTGCCGGTATGCATTAGTACATTTCAACTGCATATAGTGTAGTACAGTCGACGACGTTTCAAACCAATTGTAAATACAGGTTCATCCTCAGGACATTACATATATGCCTTTTTGATTTGCTCAGCCTCTATATATAGCAAAAGTTACCATACCATACATTATAACAGACATAAAACATTAAAAAACAAAAGGGGAGACAAACAAATTTCATGAATTAGGGCATGTAGAAAACCATTATACATACACACATATTTTGATAGTAATAACCTCTAATATGTAGCCTTTGTCCACAGGAGTGGCCGTGAATTTATAGCTCAGTTCTAGTGACCCATAGCGAAACATGCAGAGTTACCCTAAGGTCCCTAGCTTATTGCTTCCTTGGGTTCCCTTGTCCACTGAAAATGATTCAAAAATATTTCATGGTGAACGGGGAAATAGAGTTCCAAACGCTTTTCAGTAGTTTTTGTTTATCAAAACTGAAGGCCGAATCCAGAGTTCATGGGAATGCTGTGCGCCGGAATGTTATTCCAAAAAGTTATTGTTTCTGTTCAGGGGAGAACATCATATCAGACAAGCTCTCAAAGAATAGGTCTACATATTCAGGTGACAGTTCGACCAGGTTCGATAGTGCAGTAACCTGGCAGTTGTGAGAATGATTGCTATCATTGATGTCTGGATCAGCAATGCTCACAGAAGACCGTACCTGGGTGATGTTGCTTTCATTTACTGCTTCACTGCCGCCACCTAGTCGTAGCGCCGGAGTCTCAACAAATGCCGTCATCAGGATTGGTAGCCGCTGGGGTACAACACGATGCATGAGCCGTTACAGGACTTAGCAAAGTGTCGATATCCATTGGTACTGCTGATGGTAGTGCAAGACAGGTGTCTAACACGCATTCTTCTCCGCATAGCATACATCAAAGCACAGGTAAGATGCAGGTCTGCCAAATAGGTCTGAATGAAAGAAACCAGGTCATGTTCAGATCTCTCAGCCGGGCCAATCCAAGGACTCTAGTTATGCGGTCCCGGTAGCGTATTGCTAGGATCGTTTCTTCCATCCTTGCCGGAGTCATGTCTGTGTTTTGGCTTGCCATATCAGAGCAGGAGGGTCAAAAATAAAAAGCCTGCTACAAGTCCCAAAAGTAGTGGTAGGCCGCCAAAGACTGAATGGACAAAATTGGGAATAATTCCCAGAACTGTTTTGAATGGTGTTAACAGTCCCGAAAAAATCGTCTTAAATACGTTTGAGATACCAATGGCATCCGACATATTTAGGATTTGGCTTAGCATTTCTGTGAAATGCACGGGGCAATTTGTTGATAAAAGTTCATGTATCTCCGATGCTGTCCTTGCAACTTGGAGATCATACGTCTCTTTTGATGACGTGATGGGCACTGTTGTCTGTAAAAGCACAGACTTCATTCTGCTTAAAGTATCAATTCGTATAGAAGAGATATTTAAAGGAGGCCAGATCAGCGTCTCGGAATCTCCAGGGCCGTTTGGAAACAATGCTTGCATACAGCAAGTGACCATGGAAGTCACGCTTACGAGATATGCTTTCCCTGGCACCAAGCCACAACACCTGTGATCCGTTATTAGAATGTAACTCCCGTTAGAAAGTTGCCTAAAGAAAGGCTCTATCTGCGTTGCAGGTGTGACGTGCTGGTGGCATGAAAGGTTGTTTGAAGTCCCTTCACAGGCCCCATGTAAATTAATACCCTGGCACAAAAGTATACCGCTTAGTGAATGTATGCAATTTTCACCACTAAGAAATACATTTTTGTCGTTGTCACTATAGCATGTGTGTGTATATGGTAATTTCCATGATGCCTTAATGTACCCTTTACCCAATCGTTCATACTGGCCTGTCGGTATATACTCAAGGCAATTTTTGAATCAGAAAGTTGTTATTGGAATTGTGATAATCCTGTGTATTATCCATTCAATGACAGGTCTTTCTGACATTGTCAATGGTAATCTCAAGTTTTTCGATGCTCAGGATTGTATAGTCTGCTCCTTTCTGTGCCAAACTGATTTGTTTATCAGTAAGGTTAAATATGGAAAACAATGACGTTGTGTTGATTAGACGCCATGGCACATAGCCTGAACGAAGATTTTGCAGCGTCCAGCCTAGCTGTACAATAGAACGTAATTGGGACAGACCATGTTGTAACATTAGCAAGTCTTTATCTATTATATCAATGGCAGATGATACAATACTGTCCAGTGAATATATTCCGGAGGACAGAGTCATTAACCCATTGTCCACAACAGAAAGTGATTTTTCCAAATTAATACGATCAATTTCTCGTATTTTTTCTGCTGTTTCAATTTGCATTACTTTCCATGCCTCGTTGTATGCCGCATATACACTTGCCGCTATGAAACGTTTTTGACGCTGCTTGCGTGGTCCCATAATGAAATCGCGCAAATCAGCACCATCTTTAAGTAAAGATAAATGTTGCTTAATTTCTGCCAGTGTGGATGATTCTAGCCATTCAAGCCACAGTTTCCCTACACTGTATGTTGTTACTATCCCTGGATGTTGTCTCTGGGAGTATCTAGGGTCTGGTCTGGTCATTTTTAACCCCTGTGTTTTGTTTAGGAATCTATCTTGACATTTATTAGTGTCTTCTTGCCAGATTAACCACTTTTTCCAATCAGGATGTGTTCTGTTTAGATGTAAAGTTTTTGATATGTCTATTTCAATATCTGCGGTTGCATTATCAGGTTTTGGCTTTGGAATAGACGGTTTGTTAAGGTCTTTAATCTTAGCTAGGCCAAGACAGGTTGTTTGGTGAATTGTGTCATTTAAGAACATTATTTGTTCTGGGATCATGCAGGCTCGAAATAATGCTTCTAGACCTTGTACCTGCCATTCTTTTGTACCCCAGATGGTTTTTGTTTCAATGTTGTTGTTCCAGAAATCAAAACCAAATGTCATCATTTTTTCATAAAATGCTTCTGAATATATCAATTTTGTATTTGTCAGCATGGTTTTCGTCCCTGTTTTATCCAACAGTTTATAATAAAATGTTTCTGCATCACTTGTGTTAAACCCTGAGAAGTATTGGAATTTCTCAAAAAATGTTTTTGAACTACTTTTAGGTGGAGTAGCACAATGTTCCCATTGGTTATATTTAAAAACATTTCTAGGTTGAGCAGATTTATGTAAGTAATGGTCTGCGTAATGTGAAAAACAGTACATCTGTCCATAATTAGATGAACCTTGTAAATAATCATGTTCTGTATATTTTGCTGACAACACTAAATCCGACATCATATTATTTATACTTTCAAAATCCCAATCATCAGAGAATGTACTTGGTTTTACAAAGTCACTTAATGAAACCTTGAACTGGTGAGGATATTTCAAGATCTCGACCGGGCCATATATTTCATAGTCAGTCTTGTCCCACACTACCCCGCCGGGTATTGGAATGGCTGTGACATTTACTGATGATAGTCCTCTTTTCGTGACGTGAGATGATTTGTGAGGTTTCAGAACTAAGTTGATGTTCTGACTTGCTGTGTCCATTGAAGTGTAATAAACTTTCCTAAAATTAAAACCAAAATTAGGCATAGTAGGAGTATAAGTACCCCTGATACAATCCAATGCTCAAACAGTGGTGCATTCAGAAATGTTTCCTTGAGTGGATGAAAGAGTTCTGTTGCCTTTTCTTTAAAAGTCTTTGTTTCTGGCGTCACTTCAGGGTCGCTTTGATCTTCAGAAAAGTTATCGAAATTGATGAAGTAGCCAGATGCAGTTCTGTCGATTGTTGGAATTGTTTTCTCAATTTGCTTTTCATTAGCACATTCTGATGCCACATCATTGTAGACTGGAGTTTCAGGACAAACTGTTTCATTCTGTGTTTCAGGAGGCACGAGTTCCATGGCATTATTGCATAGTCCTTCTCTGTGCACTGCAGATTTATCAAATGTGATTAGTCTTTCAGTTTGAACCTCTTGGATTGTTGCAAATTTGGGTATTCTGTTATTTCTTGGGTGTCCACTTGGCCTACTGTTGATTATAGGCCACATGATTGTGGTTTTACCAGGTCGATTGATACAACTTGGTTCTCCTTTTTACCAGCAAGGGGCGGTAGTACTACTGATCTTGTTCCGTTGATTCCTAAGACAGGTACTGCTTTTCTGTAAGAAGGCCCAAATTCCTTCTTCACCGCTATTTTCTCTCTGACCAGATCCCCAATTTCTGGAATCCAGACAGGTCTTGCTGGGACAGGTAGTGTGTCTTCAGTGGTAGTTGGCTGTTGCTTTATTTTTATGTTGCTTAAGGATTTTCTTGTTTCAATCAAGTCCTGTAAAACAGCCAAACGATCTTTGATGTCGAAGTCTTTATTCTTATCTTTTTCCACTGAAGCCTGACTATCAAGGTCCTGAACATGCATTCTAGTTCTGAACAATAGTTCGTACGGGCTGAAACCTTTTAGAGAATTTCTTGGCAAATTATTAAGACTAAGTTGGACACTTAATAAATGTTTGACCCACCCATCACCCGAACCTAATACCTTTGCTGTTATAGATTGCTTTATGTCTCGTTTTTTTCTTTCCACTAGACTGTTTCCCTCAGGGTGAAATGGACAAGAGAATCGCAACCCAATGCCCATACTGGCCATGGCCTCCCCATAAGCTCGAGAGCTAAAGGCAGGACCCTGGTCAGAATGAAACATGGCAATTGCGTATGTGCCGATAAAGACTCGCAGATCTTTTATAACAGTTTTGGCGTCAGCCGAGCGCTGGGGCCACATTTTTAAAGTGAATGTACTCTTAAACAATTAATAGGACGCTGGATTGCATATAGACAGCATTATGCCACCTACATACAAGGCCATGGCATTACTCTGCTTGATTCGTTACTGCTGTCTCTGTCGCAGTCTGGACAGCTGTTTACAAATGTATAATGGTGCAGGCTTATCTCCGGCCACCAGTATACTGCTTGTAATTCAGTCAGAGATTCCTTCATCTGTCTGTGCCTTGGACCCTATCCCATGTGTGCGTCTGCTATTAAAAATATTCTCCGGTTCGTGTTTGGAATTACCCTATCCCCCACTCCAGGGATTCGAGCAAAAGGAACGGAGTTTGCATCAATTACATATGTATAATTGAGTGGATAGTTCATGGGTAGTGCTGCACAGTTGCCTTTTAAGGACGTTTTTACTGCCAGCATGGTTTCCCCGTCTATGTATTTTTCTGAACGCTTTTTTGTGGCTACGGAAGCCGGTTTAGTTGCTTCCGCTATGGCTGTATTAGCCAATGAATTCCCTGCAACGTGAACGCCATCACGTTGATGACTCAGAGTGTGTATCACGTGAGTCTTTTGTAGTTCTTTCTGTAAAAGAACTACTTGTTCCCAAAGCATTTTATGCTTGATTGTGGCACCTGTGTCATCTTTGTAATCATTTTGAATCCAGTTCTGCAACTCATTATTGTAAGAGTTGACGCAAAAATGCGAATCGCACACGATTAGTGTCGGGAATTCACGTTCGGCATTTTCAAGCGCCCTCTTTAAAGATCTGATTTCAGCTCGCTGAGCCGAACATTTTCTCAGTGATTCAGTTTTCGTTATTTTCGGTCGGAATTTAACGCAGAGCCAGCGACCTTTAACAATCGCACAGGATGCATCGTAGGATTTATTTTCTACATTGTAATGCTGTACAAATCTGTCTGTATAGATTATACAGGAGTACTGTTGTAGAGGATGAATTTCAATTGGCAGAGGATATTCTTTTTCATAAGTTAAATCATTCAGTTTTTTCATGTGCGGGGCGAAATAGTATTTCACGTCTTCTGCGGCAAGAGAATTTTCCCACTGTATCCATTTCGGATCCAGTGACACTGTAGGCAGGTTTATTGGGCTGAATAGTGCCTCGAAGGCGGACTCTGCTGTGAGAACAGTGATCCTTTTGCCTTGTGCTAGTTCTCGTTCTTTCGCTATAGCAGTCTACACAGCTTTCACAGTATTTTCTGTGAGACTGAATGTTTTTTCTGCTTGTGTGTACAAGTGACATTTGTAAGCTATTGGTACCGTTTCTCCCTCATTAGAGGTCAGGTACGTGAATCTGCATCTTCCTGGGATGACTCGGATTACAAGGTTGCGTGTATTGTCACATGTTTCTAATTTTGTTTTTGCTAACATGTCTGTTTGCAATGATCTCAAAATTTCTGTGTGTTTTTGAGTCCAATTGATTGTTTTAAAATCAGGTTTTATTAATTCATAGAGAGGTTTAACCCTCTCTGCATAATTTAGAATGTAAGTTCTTCCGGAATTTAGAAAGCCTAGTATCGATTGTAAGTTCTTCAGCGTTTTTGGTGCTTGGAGTACAGTGCACTTCTCTAAGAAGTTGTCCGCTAGGCTTTTTCCTTTACCTAATAATTTGTATCCTAAAAATAAGACTGTCAGATGGGCAATCCTTGACTTTTTAAAGTTGAATTTGTAACCCTCTGCTGCGAACCCAAGTATTATGGTGTTCACCCTTTTCAAGTGAGTATCCAAGTCGTTGTCTGTGAGATAGATGTCATCGACATAAGATAATGCCTCATCATCATATATTTGTAGTAACTCTGTTACTCTGGCTGAGAATAGTCCTGGGCTGTTCTTGAATCCCTGTGGGAGCCTACAGAAATTTTTCTATGACCCCATTATTGAGAAAGCGGTCAAGTACCTGCTTTCTGGTGCAATATTTTGACAAAAGAGCCCATTAGAAATGTCTAATGTCGTTTTGTATTTTTTTCGAACTATGTTATTAATTAGTGCAGCACTATGCGAATTTTGTACTGCAAATGTTTTGCAACATGAGTTAAGGTGTCTGTAGTCCAAGACTAGACAATATGAATCGTCCGGTTTGGAGACAGGAAACAAAGGATTGTTCATTTGAGAGGTGCATGTTTCAATCACCCCCTGGTATTCAAGTTGATCTAAAATCTCCCTGACCTGTTTTTTAGCTTCTTGCTTAATTGGGTACTGCCTTTGTGCAGTCGGTTGACTTTTTAACTGGATTTTGTGAGAAGGAGAGTCCTCATCCCATCCTACATGATTCGTATATAATGTTGGTGCCTGGGCTACTGCCCATTTCCTTGCATATATATATTTAGTGTGAATTGGAATGTGATTTGAGAAGGCCGGCATAATCATTTCTTCGCCATGAGGGCACTCCCTGACAAACTCTGGGGGCCAATCTTTCTCAGCTAACAGGATGTCATAGCCTTTTGAAAGGTTATCCCAAAATAGACCCCTTATTTTCCTAGTCTTATCTCCCTCTATACGCAGTGTTATTTCGTATATCTTATGAGGTTCGCTAACTCTGGTATCTGCAGTTTCTACCTGAATGTATTAATTTGTGTCCACTGTCTCCAGATGACTCATCAGGATCTTGCGAGCTATGGTGATTTCTGCTGCACTGTCTAGCATTGTCTGTGCCCACTCCCCGTTTTTCAGCTATGTCCTCAGTATTCTCGGCATGTTCGATTACTCTAATACTGGCTACCTTCTTTCTTGGAAATTGTATTTTTTTACTTTGAGCAGGTTCCTTGTCTTTGGACTTGGTGTGCTCTCCTGGGTCTGACCGTCCTCTTCTTTCCGATTTCTGCGAAAAAGATCGAGAGGGACGTGTATCAATACTTTGATATCTATCAGGCTTTTTCAAGTTATCCCTATTTCTAAGGTTATATCTTTTCTCAGAGTGCTCCCTCTGGGGAGACTGGTGTTCTCGAGTCGGAGTTCTTTCCCTCCGTCGAGGAGACCTTCCTCTGGACTGGAAAACTTTTTCTTTGGGAGTGGATTGTTTATTTCCGTCCCAGCTCTTTTTAGGCGTGTTTAGATTATTTTTAATAAATAATTTTTCAGGATTTTCGAGTAGTTGGGGATTTACAGGTTTCCCACCCAAACTATCTCTACCTAATTCTTCATAGCATTTTTCTATAATTCTGGCAAGCTCAATTGGTTGATCTGTTATATCTGTTTCTTTCAATTTCTGGCGGATCGCCACAGATGCTGCTTCTCCTTTTATGTTGGCTAGTAATATAGCTGAGACCTGCTTGAAGTCTTTCAGTAATTTCATACCAAGAGTTAAAGCAGGTTCTGGACCGTATTCATTCTGAATTTGTTTTAGCACATCTGGTATTACCGCCATGGACGGAACACCATGTGTTTTTGTGTAATGGAAGCAAAGACTGTACCCCAAGTGTCACAGTCCTCCACATGTGGTGCGACCCCCATTGGAAGGCAGATAGTCAGAATTCTGTGTTTCTCAATAGGGGTAGTATTCGGAAATACTGCCTCTATTTGAGTATTTTTCTGCGCTAACGAGAAAGGAATTTGTTCCCGTTTTATAGTGTTTTACCAAGACATGATTGTATGTTTTGTAGTGTAATCTTATTTGTGTTCCCCTGATGAGGGGTCAGCTGTGGAACATTAACAGCTGTTTGGACTGTTGCAGTCCACATTACATATTGGAATACCTGTCTATGTATTTTAATTAATGTTTTTAGCTGTGCTAACAGTTCTTCGTGAGACATTTTTTCAATGTCCGGATGTGGTGTTTAGCAGGCTAGAACCGGCCACGTTGCTCCTGGTCTACCTAGTGGACCGAGCCTGGTAATATGATCATTGTGTTTTAGGGCGCCTTTAAACCAGAGCAGGTGCTCTTGTTATTTTTTAATGGGATTTCAATCTCCTCGAAAGGAGCGTACTCTTCCGGTGGATCCTCTATTTTGTAATAGTTGAACTTGTGTGTTGTAGCGTTTGCCGCTGGAAATTTTATCCAAGAGTAGAATACCTCTGTCTGCCGATATTCGTGTGCCTCCATCACGAAAACGACGGTACCACCTCGTGAGGTCAGCCAGTTTTCTATAGGTTTTAACGTTATAGTTTTTCTTATGTTGACCGGGATGATAATCGCATCCCGTTCATTCATTCCTGTATCATCGGGACCCTGCTGAGTCGCATTTACTGTGGCATCAGCGGTCCCGTTGTTCCCGCCTTCTCCTGGCATTTTACTGTCAGGAAGGTCTTTTGTTGCAGATCAGGTTTTCAAGGAGACAAAGATTAGGTGCACAATATTTCGGAACACTGTATCCTTCAATGTTGAATAAACCAGAAACTCTACATAGGAATCTCTTCCTACTAAGTTCAGGTGGATTTTTAACCTTTCACCCACTCCAAACATCTATTGGAGTATTTACGGGAGAAAGGGTCTGTGTGAAAAAGCACGACTGAGTTACTCTAACGTCTTGCGTTAGTTTTATCGCCTTACCAAACGTTGGGCGCCATGTAGTGTAGTTCCCATTTTCCCTATAGGCCCTGCGCATTGGAATAACATAAACAGCAGTGTAGACGTAGGAGTGCGGTCTTCTAGGTCTCTACTGACTATGTTAGACTTAATTTAGGTTTGCGCCAGCTAGCTCAGAGGTCACTGGAAACTTTCTTGACTGAATAGGAAGTGATCAGCTTCCCTGGCTCAGACAAGAAGGGATTCAGCTTCCGACAACCGCATTAACATGACAACTTTGCTCCTCAGAATAAGTCAATCTCTAGAGTCGTGTGAAACAATAGACAGCTATTTCACTCAGTCAGTTGTGCAAAAGTACTTTCACCAGTATGCAGAGAAATAGAGAGACGGGCGTTTTCAATAAAAGATATTATTTATTGAGCAGTCTTCCTTCTCATGCAAGAGAAATGAATTGCCACAATTGCAAGACTTGTTATTATAAAAAGTGCATACAGTAAAAGCAGTATTACGAAATAATACTGTAAAAGCATTGATATGGTTTCTTAGCCATACGATAGTTAAAATGAATAAAACATATACATTCATTTATACATTTGGCTAACGTCCTCAACTGGTGCTTCTAACTACGCCTACCCCGGTGTACCTGACCTAAGCCTAATACATGGGAGGGAGTAAGTAGCAGTTTAAGTTAAGTTGGTTTTGCCAAGGGTTTGCTTCAAGAATTCTCTCTAAGGGTCTAGTCAGCACCGTACCTCTGGAATAGAATGTTGGAGGTCTGGTATCTCCTCTCAGGACTCGATATTCCAGTTACCCGCAAGGGCAGGCTGGAAACGCCGGAGCTGGATTTTCTCGGCAGGAGAAAAGACAGCGTCTTTCTCAGTGCGTCAAGGAGGAGGAGGGGCAGCGTCCGTGGGTTTCTCGCATCTGCTGGGCTCTGCAAGGACAGCTGTTCTGCTCCAGTATTCACCACCACCATCGCGTTTGCTTAAGGCAAAGTTGGTATTATTTATACCTGAAAGGTGCCGAGTTTGACATAAGTTTTTGAACATAAGACGTCAATAAAGATGTCACTAAGAACTGGTCGTTCTTACAGTGCTCACAAGAGTTCTATTACTAATCAAAACAAAGCAAGCGGGGCTTTCCCAGGTTGCTGGGGGTTTGAGCTGTCGAAAGAACTCGGTGTGTTATCTAGGAATCTAAGGAAGTGGCTTCTGCTGTGTCATGTACTGTAATGAGCTGCAGAGACGAGTTACTGAAAAATGGCTCTGATCGTTTATGCCATCATAGGGATATGCATTGATTATAGCCGTATAGAGGCATAAGGTCACAATATTGATCGGGGTCCTAGATAGAACACAACAAAATCTTTCAAGAAGGTGGAGTTGCAAACTTTGGGAGCAGTGGTTAGACTTTGGGCGAAAATTAAAGGACTGCTGGAGATACCATAATACAGTGAATTTGCACCTATTTGGAATTCTCAAGGAACCCCGGATTGTCTGCAGAATTGCTCAGCAATGCCTTTGAGGGATGTTGGAACAGACAGATGGGGACAACTTATCCATGAAGGAATATTGATACCTTGGGAAGGGGCAAGTTATCTATGTTAAAAAATTGTCAGTTGCTTAGTTGGACATGGGGGGCACAATTTTTGGAGTACCAGCTAAAAGATAGCTCTTTCAAAAAGAAAGAGGTGGCAAAATGGTATTGGGCGATACTGGTGTCTGTAGATGGAGACTTGACGTTGCCTGAGGAGATCTAGAGAATGGTCCTGCCGACGCTGGAGTTAACAAATATTTGGCAAGTATCAATGCGCACCCTCTATGAAACTGTGGAATCCACGTCTTTACAGAAGAATCACTTGCTTACATTACACAGAGTATACTCGACCGCGAAAAGGCTGTCATTGTTTGAGTTGAGTTAGCGGGTAGTGAAAAGGTGCCATAAATGCAGACTCAAGAAGGTAAAGAGGTGTGGCTCAGCGGCCAGGGTGCCTGACTCTGGACCACGGGGTTCACGGTTCGATCGCCGGCTGCAGGTTAGCCCAGCACCATAGCTCGCTTAATCTTCCCAACGGCCCCCAGCGCTGGGGTACCTCTGCGGAGGTAGCTGCGCTTTACAAATGCAGGTATTTCATTTCATTTCAGATGATGTACATGTGTTCATGCAGTGTCCCGGTATTCAGCTCTTCTGGCAGAAAGTGGGTAAGCCCCTCTCCGAGATAATGGATAGAGAAATTAAGGTAAGCATCACACTGTTGACTTTTGTTATCTGGGAGGAAAGTGGGTCTATTATTAAACTGTCCAAGAAACAGCAATTACTTTTGTTTTATCTGATTTTGCTGGTGAGAATGGAGTTTGTATGAAATGGGTCTCCGTGCGCCTCCCCCCAGAGTTTATAGAGTGGGCACAATAAGTAGTGCTGGTTACTGGGTTGGATTGGGAAAGTCTACTAGTGGGAAGGATGGGGATGCGGCTGCCTTTTGTCCAGTGGTGGTAGAGATGAAGGCCTCTAAGGACAGATAAGGGAGGGGGGCTGTCAAATGATTAAGACAAGAGGATTATCTCACTGGGGCCATAATGAGGATAAAAATAAAATTTTACCTACACCTGTGAACCATTTCTTCTGTGAATTGATTGAAGAGAAAAGCTGTACATCCTAGTGGTTCTGTCCCTCTTGGACTACAGTGATGTTAGATTTTCACAAATAATCCCATGTTAGCACATTGCAAATTTAGGAGATCCACTGAAAACTACATTGATACAGAGGGCAATCGTGGCAGCTATAGGCCTTCTGCTCCATTATTTATTTAGTCTCATAGCCTGATTGTTTCTCCCTGTGTAATTTAGGACATTGCACCCCGAATGGGCAGAATTTTCTAATAGTTTTATGGCTCTTCTGAATCAGGCTATGCTGGTTATTGAATGACCCCATATAGCCCTCAACAGCAGGTAATAATTCTATATTATGTAATATTCTGCGTTATCCTGTGCAATGCGTTTTTTTACATAGCACATTGTTCGCCATTTGCGTGGCCGACAAGTTCTCTTCAATTTCAAAGCTAATAAATTTGAAATATGGCCTGTAGCATTTTATGCTGTGAATACACCACAGACCCTTCTTTAAATGCAATTTTCTTGTAATTTGTTTACAGTCCTCTTCAAAAATCTAGTCTGAAGAATAAAAACACTTTTTAGCTCTGATATTTTCTATCTGTAATTTACAAATCCTCAAGTGCGTCACAAACAATATAATACACTGTGTACATTAGAGAGCTACAGCTTAATTACTTCCATTAAAGTCTAACAGAAAATCAATAGCTTCGTTTAAACCGCAAGTTAAAAATCATTTAAGGGAAAAGACAATGTATTGTCCACATTAGTCTGAAAAGGACAACGGGCGATAAACGCCAGTTATAATTGGGTGAGTCAGAATTTCCTGGGGGATAAAGGCTGAGTGAAAAATGCACAAAATTAGGAAGAGACAGTTCAGCTTTGCTCCAGAGATATATTTCTCCGACGACGCTACTGCGAGCGTTTAGGAGGCGTGCATGTGTGCATTGGGCCATGTCTGCACAGCATCGCTCCTCAAACTCCCAAGAGCAGTCGCTGTTAGTTACTTAAGGGCTTTGCCTTTGCTTGTGTGGCCGCTTCCATCTCACCGAGCTGAAGGAAAACAATGTAGTCGTCAGCAGTGTTTTTTAACGTATGGGTTAAGATTTGCAGGCATTAGGATATCAGGCGTTTCCCTAAATGCAGCATTCACTTTGTTGGTAATGGGCCACATTCGTCATTAAGAGGCTTATTTACAAGACCCTTGCGACGCCGGTGCGTCACATTTGATATGGAAAAAGTGCCGTACCGAAGGCGCAAAGGGGCTTGTAAATATGCCCCTAAGGGGCATATTAACAAGCTGAAGTATCGCCGCTTTCTCAGCACAATTCGCCGAGAAAGCGGCGATACTTCCAGCGCCCTATTAACAAGGGCATTGCAACGCCTGCCTCAAGCCCACTTTGCATGTCAGCGAGAAACATCGCTAATGACATGCAAAGTGGGCGTTCCCACGTCCAACCACATGTAAAATGTGGTTGGAGGTGGGAACACCCTATCACCAAGGCAGGCGTTGGGAGGAAAAGACCTTCGATAAACTCGTTTATCGCAGGTCTCCCAACGCCTGCTCTGACCAGGCGTTAGGCATTGATAACATGGGGGTGTGGATCATAAAGCTGAATCCACCCCCCCATATTATCAAGGCACATATTAGCGTGTGAAAACAACGCTTTTTTTTTCACGCGCTAATGTTCACTATCGCCAGCTATCGCAGAATTTACTATCGCCTACGTGTTGCGCGTTGATAATAACGCGCTAACACGGCAAAAAAATCCGGCGATAGCCGGCAATAGTGAAATGTGCGATGTACGTTTTTTAACGCACATCTTGTTAATGTGCCCCTAAGTTTGTTATTTGACACTTCTGTTGTGCACCTCTTAGGCAACATCCTTTGCCATAGCTCTCCATATAAACAAAGCAATGCACTCAGGCAGGCGTGTGTTTTTTGTATAGAGCAATGTTTTACGCCAGAGGAACGAGGGGGCATAATAGCAAGAACTCGTTAAAATGATCGCCGTTTTAGCGGCAGGAAACTGCTGCTAAAACGGCGATAATGGGTTTGCAAATATGTGTTAAAGAATTCCAATAGAAGCCCAGGTTAGATGTCCTGCACATCTATTCTGGGCTTCTATTGGAATTCTATAACGCATATTAGCAACCCCATTATCGCTGTTTTAGCACCAGTTTCCTGCCGCTAAAACTGTGATAACTTTAATGAGGTTCTTGCTAATATGCCCCTTGTTTATTGTGAAAGAACGAGGTTAGCGGAGGGTCATCGTCACTGCAGGGCAGTGGGGTAACAAAGCCACGCACCCACAGACAGGAAGGACAAGGAGCCTGCACCCAGCCTCGACTGACACCATCGCAACCGCAGGACAGAGCACACGCAGGGGGGACAGGAGGCAACAACACGAGCACCGGTGGGCCCAGCCAACAAACCAGAAGGGAAAGGCAGGCCCAGGCCAAAGCGAGCAGAAGGCAGACACCTAAAGGCAACCCCCAAGGGACCAAGGTCCCCTCCGCTAGAGCCGGACACCACCCAGCAGGAAGGGCACCACCAGAAGCGCACCAACCACCGAGGGGAGAGGTTAAGTGATTTGCCCAGAATCACAGGACGTGGTGTCGACGTCGGGGCTCGAACCTCAGAGTTTCATCTCCAAGGTCGGCAGTCTAGTCGTAAGACCACATCCTCTCCCTTCAACAAAAGCACAGGAACCACAGACACTACAGGCCCAAAAGGAGCCCGATCACCAAGAAGCGAAAGGACCAGGCCCAAATAACCAGCCCAAAAGGGAAAGAGACAGGCCCAAAGCAATCCATCGCTACCCCACAATAGTGGGCTAATGGCTACAAGGGCCACAAGGGCACTTAGCCGCAGGGAGGCCAGACTGAGGAAAGGCTGTGACCTTGGAGTTTGTGTGACCGTAGGCACCCTACCCACCCATTTATAAGGCTCATGGGGTAATTACACCATAGAGAACAAATCTACATTAAGTAGTATACCTATTTGGGTATTGTTTGCTTTGAATGTTTATTTGGCATGCTCATCACGTAGTATTATCTACATGTACATACACACATTTTTTATACTTATTTTCTATAGTTTTTTTTTACATTCCTCATCATTAAATTGTGAGTAGAGAAGGGATCGTTATGGTCCTGACGAAAAAGCCAGGGCAGGGCTTCGAAACATGTTGACGACATAGGAGTAACTGCTCATCATAGCATTACACCTCCAATCAATTTCCCACTTTTAATAATACCAGCTCCTAGGAATATTAAAGTTTTGTAGTCCATAGAGCCAGGTATTTTTTAATATAGCATCACTCACTCCTGACCCCTTTACTCGCTTTCCTACACTACACATAGTTTTCCAAGAACAGTGCTCCCGTGTAGTCGTAGGTCGTAGTACGCCCTGTCCCACAGCGGGGCGGGAATACCCCCATGATGAAGCATGACACCAAGGGTCCTTTTGGTGTGTGAGGGGTATTTTAACAAAACTGTGTGCTTTCCACCACTGTAGGAAACACGCATAGTCTGGGAGGACACAGTTATATATCAGCTTGAGGGAGGATCTTTTTGTTTGTTATACACAGCACGACCAGAGAAAAAGACACAGCACAGGCCCACCAAGCAGGGGCTGAAGGTAAAGCCACAACCCGACACTCCCCAGGGCAGACACTCACCAGACCAGAACAACAGGAGCCAAGAGGCTGAAGCGAAGGAGAGCAAAGGAACCGGTGGCAGAGAGACATAGGACCTCCAAAGTGGCCCAAACCCCCAGCAAAGGAACCCCAGAGGGGAGAGGAAACCACAACAGGACAATCGACCCCTATCAGCCAGTCCAGGCACGATCCACAAACCAGCGCCAACCAAAAGACTAAGACGAAGGACAAGGCACACCAGGAGCACCAGTAGCGTAGTCCTGAAACCAACCAGCTGACCACGGACAGCTGCAGGAGACCAGAGAGAGGCAGCAGAAGCGGATCACTGACAGAATTTCGACCTCATAAATATCGACCTACAAGAATATCGAGTCAATAATATCGAGGGCAAAAATATCGACATCCTATCTACAACATGGTAAGTACAAATATGTCGAAAAAAAAATATAGACGTTAAAAATATCGATGTTGAAAATATCGATTTTTTTTCTTTTAATATATAAATGTAAAATTAAGTATATAACACTAATAAATAAAATATACATATTTAAAAGTATCTAATAATGTTTCAAATTAAAAAATAATACATATATATTAATAAAACATTAATTAAATATATACACTAAATATATAATATATATGTACTGAACAATAAGTATTAATAATTATTTTACTCATTTATAAATTAATAAAATATATTCTAATTTACTAATACATTTACAAACATAAAACAATAACATAAATAAAATGTAAGTAATATAAAAAATAAAATAAACTTTTAATTTTTTTACAATTAATTATATAAAACGTTGGATAGCGTAAGGGTAAAAATTACTATTCCTACTCCAGAGAGTGCAACAGTAGGGAAAGCGTTTGATAGCGTAGGGGTAAAATTACTATTCCCACTCCAGAGAGTGCAACAGTAGGGAAAGCATTGGATAGCGTAGGAGTAAAAATTACTATTCCCGAACTGTTTGGCTCTACTTCTCATTTTGAACATGCTAGTAGTCACATATGACCGTATTCCTGACACCGGGTATATTGCCTCTGATCCTCGAACACTGAATCGGCGCAGACACACGCTTCGTTGCACGGGGTTGGGGAATTCCCTACTTGATATGGCTCCGTCCCACCCTCTAGGACACCCAATTGTACGCTTGATCACAATATGGCGGATCCCCCACAGCCTGCTGTAGTACCGCATGACACTGGGGTGGGGGCGGTACCACCGCTGCGGGTAGTGTCCTGGAATGTTCGGGGGTTAGGAGATAAAGTGAAGAGAGGGCTGGTCTTGCAATGTATTAAAAGACTGAACTGTGATATCGCCCTCCTCCAGGAGACGCACTTAGTGGGGGTGGCCACCAAAGCCCTGGATAGGAGAGGATACCGCATGTTAATACACTCGGACTTTACTTCGGGGTCCCGGGGGACGGGTGTCTGGGTGAAGAGGGCGTCACGATTCATACATCACTCCACGAAAGCGGACGAATATGGCCCCTTCGCGGCAGTGTGTGGGCAATGGGAGGGCGTGCCCATTAACGTGGTGTCTGTGTACATCCCACCAGCGCTACATTCATCGGCACTTCCGGACCTGGGCAAATTTCTCTTGGAACTCCCGGAAGGGGATCTGTTAGTGGGCGGGGACTTCAATGCATTGGCTGATACTGATATGGACAGGTTCCCGGCTCGCTCCCTCCCTACTGGCCCAACGAAATTCAGGGACTTCTTGGAGGCACAGGGTCTGGTAGACATTTGGAGACAACTTCACCCTACTGATCGCCATTATTCGTACTATTCCTCCACCCATGCTTGCCTGTCACGCATAGACTACTTTCTCACACTGGGGGGTGGCAAACTCACTTTTGACAAAGTACAGATTGCGCCACGGGGTATTTCAGACCATTCTCCCTTGATCGCTACACTGTCCTGTTCGGCCACGGCTCGTACACGTCTCTATCCCATCTACCCTGGTTATCTCAAAATTCCCCCGATCCGAAAATCCCTCAAAACTGCCACTAAACATTATTTCCAGGAGAACTCCGGGTCGGTGTCCTCACCGACGATTCTCTGCGAAGCATACAAAACGGTACTAAGGGGCCAGGCCATTGCGACCATAACCGATCATAAACGCAAACAAAAACTAGAACTGGTAGAACTGGAGCTGCAGTTGGAACAGGCTAATGTGACTCATATGACCACACCGTCAGAGACCACTCGACACGCGCTGACTCTCTGCCAGCAAAAACATGACGATCTTCTCCGCCGAAGGGTGTTAGAGCGTATAGAATCGACAGCATGCAGAGTATATGATGTGGGCGACAAAACCAACAAATTGCTGGCTTGGTTGGACAAAAAGCGGGACGGAGGCAGGCACATTCTGCAGTTACGGGACCAAATGGGGACGTATCACACGTACCCTCCCAAGATCGTAGACCTCCTGGCAGACCACTTCCAAGGGGTGTACACCCCAGAGGTGGTGGTCACGGCTGAAAAGGCGGAACTGGCACTTCAAGATGTAGAAGTGGAGGTGTTAACGCCGGAGGCGCAAACTGAGTTAGAAGCGGATCTCACGGTAGAGGAACTCCGTATGGCGATAGGCGCACTGCACACGGGCAGAGCGCTGGGCCCCAATGGGATACCAATCGAATGGTTCCAAACGATGTCGGACACACTAGGCCCACCACTGTTGGCCATGTTCGAGAACTGCCGTGAGGCCGGAACGCTACCCTTGGACCAGCGCTTGGCAACGATAGTAGCTATCCCAAAACCTGATAAACCTCCAGAGTGTTGTACATCCTATCGCCCGATCTCGCTCATCAATGCAGAGGCGAAGATCCTGGCGAAGGTTATTGCTAATAGATTGACCCCACACCTATCCCAGCTGATCCACCCAGACCAGTCCGGCTTTATGCCGCACAGGAGTACGGCATTAAATCTCCGTAGAGTGCACGGCGCGTTGGCACGAGCACACTCCCTGACGGAACCGGCGGCCATCTTGGCACTGGACGCTAGGATGGCCTTCGATATGGTAGAGTGGCAGTACCTGTTCGCAGTTCTGCATCGGATGGGCTTCGGACCGAAGTTTCTATCGTGGATCCGACTACTCTACACAGGCCCAATAGCCCATGTGGCGGCCAATGGCCATATCTCACGAGCGATCTCTTTAGCGTGTGGGACTCGCCAGGGCTGCCCCTTATCCCCGTTGCTGTTCGCACTGGTCCTCGAACCCCTTGCGATCGTTCTCAGAACGACACCACTGTTGAAGGGCATCAGATGGACGGAGACCTGGGAAGATAGAATATCATTGTATGCGGATGATATGTTGGTGTACGTGTCAGCCCCCGAACTGAGTGTTCCGATTTTATTGGCACTCTGCGACAAACACGGTGCGGCCTCTGGCTACACAATCAACTGGACGAAATCGGTCCTTTATGTTTTGAAGGGCCCTCGACCAGTCCTCCCTGAACACTGTCCGTTGGTGGTGACCGATGTCTCCTTCAAATATTTGGGCATCCATGTCACTAGCGATACAGCCGTCTTTACCGACCGGAACCTGGCGCCCCCCCTCCTCCGTCTGAAGGCAGACGTGAGACACTGGTCGTCCCTGCCACTCACACTCCTAGGCCGCGCTGCACTGTTTAAAATGATGGCGCTCCCGCGCCTCTTATACATCTTTGAAAATACGCCAGCTGAGATCCCGCCCTCCTACTTGCAGAAAGTCACCGCAGTTGTCACCACTCTGCTTTGGGGTGAGCGTCCCCCGAGGATAGCTCACCTCAAGCTTAACCGGGGCTGGTACGATGGTGGAATTGCGCTACCGAATGTGCAGCTTTATTATTGGGCATCCCAACTCAAGGTACTCAACCAGTGGATCCATGCATCACACACCGACCCGGCATACATGGCGGACAGGGCCCAACTGGGAACACAAACTCTCCTGGCCCCCCTCTATAACCCAAGTCTCCTTAAGGACCTGATTGGCCCCACTAAACACACAGTTACCTTATGGTACAGGGCACTCACCAAGCTACAGTGGAAGGGAATCATCACGAAGCTCACCCCGCTTTGGGATACCAAAAAACTGGGCTGCCTAAGGACCAGTAAAGGGTTCACCCAGTGGGACAATATAGGCATCTCTACGGTGGGAGATCTCTGGACGTCCACAGGGGTGATTCCATTCGAGCAACTTCAACAACAATATGCCCTGGGCCCCACAGAAACATACAGGTATATCCAAATCAGACACGCTCTCTTGGCAGTGTTGGAACCGGGAACCACAGTCCCGGAATCCTCCCCCCTGGAAGACCGGCTCCTCACGGACTTCATGCAAACGAGGGCCACCTCGCTCACATATCGTAAATTGCTAAATAATCTCCCAGACCCCCTACAGAAACTGCGAGAAAAATGGGAGGATGAGGTGGGTGCTATGGATGAGACGGATTGGAATGCTGCAATGGCGTCCCCGAGAGAGGCTGGGGTTTCAGCCAGGTTCAGGCTCATACAATTAAAAATACTACACAGAACGTACTATACGAGGACCACCCTACACAAAATGCACAGGGCTGACTCCCCTCATTGTCTTAGGGAATGTGGGGAGGATGGCACATTATTGCACACACTATGGGGCTGCCCTCTCATTGCCAGATACTGGCAGCAGGTCATGCGCACGATCTCACAGGCCCTTGATACCTCCCTCACACCCGAACCGCGCCTTTGTCTCCTGAATATATGGGAGGGCACTGATCTTAACCTCAGACAACAGCAATGGGTCACAATTGGAACAATGGTGGCGAAGCGTGATGTGGCGCAGAGATGGGGGGTAGCGGAGCTACCTACTTTGGCGCTATGGTGTAAAAACATGGACAAATTGATGATAACTGAACGAACTGTTTACAAACTCAGAGCGAACCCAAAGAAGTGGAACAAGGTGTGGGAGGCTTGGAATAGGTACAGAGGGGACCTGTGTGACCCGTTGCAGGAGAATGAAGACGAGGATTCAGAGGATGAGGAGGGAATGATTGATTAACCTATGGGTCACTGCGGGGTAGGACTAGAAATGTACTCTTATAGTTGGAAATTCAGCTCACGATATGCGGGGGGGTGAAGGGGGTAGGCCTGGGGTTGGGGGTCGGCGTGTTCTACTAGTATCTTATGTTCTATATTGCTTCATGTCTATACACTACTATTGAGCCACTATGTTTGGTTTGTTTTGATTTTTCATAAATGGAACAAAAACAAAAATGAACCTTAAAAGTAAAACTTCATAACTCCGATATTTACATCCTGATGGTCTGCCATATCATCCTCATCCTGTGCTGCCGGACCGGAGGGTTGTCGGCTGAATAGCTGTGTAGAAGTACGTGATATTCTGTTCTTATCTCATGGCATGATTACTGCGTAATTGTACTGTTGTAATGTGGATGATGAGTATCAATAAAAGTTTTACACCAAAAAAAAAAAAAAATTACTATTCCCACTCCAGAGAGTGCAACAGTAGGGAAAGCGTTGGATAGCGTAGGGGTAAAAATTACTATTCCCACTCCAGAGAGTGCAACAGTAGGGAAAGCGTTGGATTGCGTAGGGGTACAAATTACTATTCCCACTCCAGAGAGTGCAACTGTAGGGAAAGCGTTGGATAGCGTACGGGTAAAAATTACTATTCCTACTCCAGAGAGTGCAACAGTAGGGAAAGCGTTGATAGCGTAGGGGTACAAATTACTATTCCCACTCCAGAGAGTGCAACAGTAGGGAAAACGTTGGATAGCGTAGGAGTAAAAATTACTATTCCCACTCCAAAGAGTGCAACAGTAGGGAAAGCGTTGGATAGTGTAGGGGTAAAAATTACTATTCCCACTCCAGAGAGTGCAACAGTAGGGAAAGCGTTGGATTGCGTAGGGGTACAAGTTACTATTCCCACTCCAGAGAGTGCAACAGTAGGGAAAGGGTTGGATAGCGTACGGGTAAAAATTACTATTCCCACTCCAGAGAGTGCAACAGTAGGGAAAGCGTTGGATAGCGTAGGGGTAAAAATTACTATTGCCACTCCAGAGAGTGCAACAATAGGGAAAGCAGTGGATAGCGTAGGGGTAAAAATTACTATTCCCACTCCAGAGAGTGCAACAGTAGTGAAAGCGTTGGATAGCGTAGGGGTAAAAATTAATATTCCCACTCCAGAGAGTACAACAGTAGGGAAAGCGTTGGATAGCGTAGGGGTAAAAATTACTATTCCCACTCCAGGGAGTGCAACAGTAGGGAAAGCGTTGGATTGCGTAGGGGTACAAATTACTATTCCCACTCCAGAGAGTGCAACAGTAGGGAAAGCGTTGGATAGCGTACGGGTAAAAATTACTATTCCCACTCCAGAGAGTGCAACAGTAGGGAAAGCGTTGGATAGCGTAGGGGTAAAAATTACTATTCCCACTCCAGAGAGTGCAACAGTAGGGAAAGCGTTGGATAGCGTAGGGGTAAAAATTACTATTCCCACTCCAGAGAGTGCAACAGTAGGGAAAGCGTTGGATAGCGTAGGGGTAAAAATTAATATTCCCACTCCAGAGAGTACAACAGTAGGGAAAGCGTTGGATAGCGTAGGGGTAAAAATTACTATTCCCACTCCAGAGAGTGCAACAGTAGGGAAAGCGTTGGATTGCGTAGGGGTACAAATTACTATTCCCACTCCAGAGAGTGCAACAGTAGGGAAAGTGTTGGATAGTATAAGGGTGTAAAATAACATACTTATAAATAAACGACTTTTGTAATTATAAATACATTTACTATTAAATAAATATAAACCATATACAATACCTATACTTAATTATAAAACACATGCTTAGCAAAATATATTTTGCCTAAAATTGATGTAAAATAATACCATTTAATAATATTTAATTACCAATTAATAATTATTTAACAATTATATTATTAACAATACAATTAGTTTTAATACATTATTAATTAATTAAATTTACTTCCCACCATATTTCCCTATAAAACCACTACCCATACTATAACACATTTATCCAATAATGAATTAATGAAAAATAATTAGCAAATAATTAAAATTAATTAACTATTAACATTAATTACCAATTAATCTAATTTATTTAATAATTCCTACTAATTATTAAATAATTAACCTCAATTAAATTACTCCCCACCCTATTCCCCTATAAACCCACATCCCGCTACAGAAAATATATATCAACTAATCAATTATTTTTTTTCCAATTAATTATTAATAATTAGCAATTAATTATAATTAATTAATTAATCCTACTAAATATTAATCAACTTACCATAATTAAATTACTTCCCACCCTATTCCCCTATAAACCCACATCCCGCTACAGAAAATATATATCAATTAATCAATTAATTTTTTTTCCAATTAATTATTAATAATTACCAATAATTATAATTTATTAATTATTCCTACTAATTAATAATCAATTTTCCATAATAAAATTACTTCCCACCCTATTCCCCTATAAACCCACAACCCGCTCCGGTACTAAAACATACAATTTTCTTATAAATTAATTTATTATTATATAAAATGAATACACATATAATAGTAATTATTTTAAATACTTAAATTAAACATATAACACATACATAATAAAAAACTATAAAATAATACAAATATCGATATTAGTGTCATCGAAATTAGTAACATCGATATATATGCTATCGATATTACTAACTTCGATATTACTTACATCGATATTAAGAATTTCGATATTACTTACCTTGGGTCGATATTCTGTCCTACGATATTCTTGACTTCGATATTATGCTCCTTCAATATTTCAGACTCGATATTATGGTAGGTCGATATTTCCAACTCGATATTTTGACTGTGTACCAGCAGAAGCATAGTGCACCTGCCAACCCCAGCACCAAGGGCCAATGCAGGCACAGCACCCTCTAGGCGAGACTAAGGACCCAACACATGACACGTCCAGTAAAGGAAAGGCCAGAGAGCCGGAACAGGAGACAAACTGCCATGCGGCACCAAACTCCGGGTAAAACAGACAGCTCAATACACCGCCGCCCCCCACCAGTCAGCCCAGGAACTGGCAACCAGCACAGCGCCAGATAGAAGGCCAACCTGAAACACCCCCGCAAGAAATAGAGAAAGACGCTGGACCCAAACACTGACCAAACAACAGGCAGCCGGGAACACAAAAGTCCAACAGGCAACAGAGCCAGGGAACACCCAGGTGGACACCATCACTTCACCCGCAGACAGGGTGGGTTGGGAAGCAGCGGCCTCCAGGAATGAACCAGAACCGACCCCACCCGATGCGAGAGCAGACCAGTGCAGGCGAAAACAGGGAAGCAAGGGAGCAGAAATGCCGGCCAACAAGACAGGCACCCTCAGGCGGTCACCCAGATAAGTAACAACCAGGCCCCACCAGAGCAGACTATGAAGCACACAGTACCAGGAAACGTATTGTAGGCACCCAGCTAGGTACCAACCAGGCCTAACCCTGAGTAACAACAGAGAGCAGCCAGGACACAGGCAAAAAAGAAACAGAGCTCCATGAAGCCCATAGCACCTGGCATACCCAGGCCGAAGCCCTATCCAGGTACCAACAATGCTCGACGACAGCGCTGAACAGCCGCAGGACTCAAAAAGCTCACAGGACCTGGCATACGTACACCCAACCAGGCACCAACCATGTCTCACCCCGCTCAACATCGGAAAGCAGACAAGATCAATTGCTTTGAAGGAGGTAAGGCTTGAGGCTCAGGAGACGAACACACCACCTGTGGAGTAAGAGCCTGCAAAATACAAAAAGGAGGGGGGGCAGAGGGATATGCTAGGTCCACCCTCCTATTCTAGTCTATGAAAGCAAAAAATCTGAGATGTCGGATAGAGAACCTAGCTGGTAGAATAGATTACCATCAGTGATAGATACCGAGCCTGCAACCAGAACAATTAGGCCAGTGATATATCTGAAAACAGGACTGGCAAAGGAACCTCTATGCAGTACTCGCCACAGGAGCAGGGAGACAGCACCACTCACCTACTGCCCCCACCAGCCATCCCAGGTGCCCTCCAGCAAACAAGCGCCCGGCAGAAGGGAGAAGACTGCAGCAACCGGCACTCCAAGGCCACAGGCAGGCCCGCCCTGCAACACAATCCGCAAAGGTCCGGCCATCAACCAGCATGGCTCCTGGAAAGCCCAGCAGGCCAGGAGACAGAGCAGAAGGACGTCGAGGACAGCCCAGCAGCCCGACAAAGACATCCAATGAAGACAGCAAACAGACAGCAAACAGGTAAGAACCAGCACAACTCCAAGAACCATTCTGTCAGAAGACAGAAAAAAAGAACAGGCTGAATGCTGGGTTGGTACAGCTTATGAACTCCCAGTGGTAGGGGGTGGGTTTAGGTATCCCAGCATTCTTCTCCCCTTTTTTTCTGTCGTTGAGATGGTCATCTCCACTTTGTTAAGGAATGGGACGAGGACTGGAGGGACCGGGAGGGCACAGAGTGGAGCAGAGCACAGCTTGGGTTATAGAGAGTCGTCATGGGGCCTGGCAGCTAGGAGGGCAGACAAGCATGTCCCCAGTTCTGATGACAACTGCAGATTCTGAAGGCAACATGTCTGGCCTTGCAAAGGAAGTGTAATGGTTATTATGTTTTGTTTAATTTTTATTGCAAGTGTATGCCACAACAATAAAAAAGGTTGGATAGAAAAGAAAATATGCTGCCTAAACCTGGCCAGTGAAAGCTTCAATTACATATATGAAAAAATAACCAGAATATGTAACTTTAATAGCCCAGTATTGGTGCTTCCCACCAGGCAGGTGTACTTAGATCAAGCATAGAGTATTTTCTTTCATTTTTAATGTACAAAACAGGAAGTTATAATTCGTATTGGTGCAAAGTAAAGGCACTTTTGGTGTTGAATTACTGTAGCCTGTACACACAGTTTAAATACACATGGGTGATAAAAAAGAAGAGAAAAAATGGAGAGAAAATATATTGGTGAATCTAAGGATTGGCTACCAGCCCTGACACTGAAGTGCACTTCTTTTAAGGCAGATATGCACTTGTGGTGAGGTAACAATTACCGCTCCCACAGTGCAAGAGAGATAATGGCTGAAGTGGGATGACCCATTATCCCATCATGTGTGCTTTGTCTTACAGAAGTGAAATATGAATGGTCATTGAACAGACCAATGGATGAAGAGGGCTGACTAAAAACACCTCTAGGTATATACATTTATAAGTACTTTTTTACAACATGACACCGGAGAGTCGAATAAAGCTGTGTCTTAGCCTGACGTAGCAAACAGACATGAAAACAGCGCACTGTGGGATCCACTATTTTTGTCCTTCTGCGGCCGCATTAAAATACAGTGCCTGCTTAATTATCACACTCTGGATCTGCAATGCAACATAATGCAAAGTCCCCTTTGTGGCATGGGATGCAGAGGGGACCAAGATACAGTTTCTTTCCAATTCCGAGTCATCAGGTTATCACTTTTCACTTTTAAATTTACGTTCTGAAGTGTTTTTTGCTTATGATATTGGATGACGCTGCCATATGAACTATTGATAAATAGCGTGTTTGCTGATGATTTTGGTTATTTTTTTGGAAACTGGTTGTGCCTGTAGCACCCATTTTTTAGCATGCATATTTTTTACCAAGTGCATGCCTTTACAACGATTGCCTCTACCACACATTTGAGGTAAGTCGGGGTGTGTGGAGGTCTCCCCCCACAAATGCATAGTTTTTATATTAAAAAAACAAAGCGTGGTAATGGCATGTGTTGTAAATGCATATTCATGGTAAAAGACATGCATGCTAAAAATGCGTGGCAAGGCATACGATGTATTTACCTGCGTTGTACCGTCGACAACCAAGTGTCCCGGCCACAACGTATGTGTGTGCGCACTTTCGGAACACCCGAAGTACTTTGGTATGACAAATGCTGCAGACTCTTAATTAAATCGCTCTGAGGCACATGTAGCACAGGTACAATCTATAGGAGGCAATCCCCCATGCAAGTAGGGGAACACTTTCACTCTGCATCCATGCCGTCTTACAGAAGCGGTCTTTGAGGCAGAGGAGTACATCGGAGGAATACTGATAGCGTCCCACATAGAGGTGGAATGCAGTCAGTGTGGCCCCTGAAGGCAATACCCTTTGGAGTACATTGCCTTCTGGGTCGGTACTTTGGAGTGGTTTGCCTTCTAGTCTATATATTTTGACCTGCATTGCCTTCTGGCACTTGTGCTTTAGTTTGCATGTCCTTCTGGTTCCTGCACTTTGATTTGCATTACCTTCCGGTTCATGCACTTTTGGTTGCAGTGCCTTCTGGCTCATGTGCTTGGGGTGCATTACCTTCCGGTTCATGTACTTCTGGTTGCATTACCTTCTGGCTTGTGCACTTTTGGTTGCAATGCCTTCTGGCTCATGTACTTTTGGTTACATTGCCTTCTGGCTCATGTACTTGGGGTGCATTACCTTCAGGCTAATGTATTTTTGGTAGCATTGCCTTCAGGCTAATGTTCTTTGGGTGCATTACCTTCCGGCTCATGTACATTTGATTGCAGTGCCTTCTGGCTCATGTACTTCTGATTGCATTACCTTCTGGCTCATGTACTTTTGGTTGCATTACCTTCCGGCTCATGTACATTTGATTGCAGTGCCTTCTGGCTCATGTACTTCTGGTTGCATTACCTTATGGCTCATGTACTTTTGGTTGCATTACCTTCCGGCTCATGTACATTTGATTGCAGTGCCTTCTGGCTCATGTACTTTTGGTTGCATTGCCTTCTGGCTCATGTACTTGGGGTGCATTACCTTCCGGCTCATGTAGTTTTGGTTGCATTGCCTTCTGACTCCCGTACTTGGGGTTCATTACATTCTGGCTCATGTATTTGGAGTTCATTACCTTCTAACTCATGTACTTTTGGTTGCAATGCCTTCTGGCTCATGTATTTGGGGTCCATTACCTTCCGGCTCCTGTACCTTTGGTAGCATTGCCTTCAGGCTAATGTTCTTGGGGTGCATTACCTTCCAGCTCATGTACTTCTGGTTGCATTTCTTTCTGGCTCATGTACTTGGGGTTCATTACCTTCTAGCTCATGTACTTTTGGTTGCAATGCCTTCTGGCTCATGTACTTGGGGTTCATTACCTTCCGGCTCATGTACTTTTGGTAGCATTGCCTTCAGGCTAATGTTCTTGGGGTGCATTACCTTCCGGCTCATGTACTTCTGGTTGCATTGCCTTCTGGCTCATGTACTTGGGGTTCATTACCTTCTAGCTCATCTATTTTTGGTTGCAATGCCTTCTGGCTCATGTACTTGGGGTGCATTACCTTCAGGCTAATGTACTTTTGGTTGCAGTGCCTTCTGGCTCATGTACTTGGGGTGCATTGCCTTCCGGCTCATGTACTTTTGGTTGCATTGCTTTCTGGCTCAAGTGTTTTGGTTTGAATTGCCTACTACTGGCTGCTGTACTTTGATTTACATTGCCTTCAGGCTTATATATTTGGTGGGGTGCATTGCCTTCTGTCTCATGTACTTTGTTTGCGTTGCCCTCTGGTTCCTCTACATTGCAGTGCTTTGTCATCTAGGTCATATACTTTGGTTTTCATCACTTCTTTTCATTGACTTTTTCGCCAACTCCTTTACCGTTTCCCTGATAGTCCAATTTTCCATCGAAAATTCCCCTCACTTTAATGTCACACCCTGGCAACATGGAATTTCTGACTCATTTGTAAATTTGAACTGCCTCGCAGGCGTATGCATATATTTTTTTTCATTTATGAATTAGCAGGTGTGTTAAGGAAAGTCGAAATCTATTTGTGCGCATTTTCTGAATTATTCCTAACAAAGGGCCATATTATCAAGAAAGGGTGGTACATTATCGCTGCTTTTTTCGGCAGGAAACTGCCGCTAAAGCGGCGATAATGGGCTTGATAATATGCCCTTTTGAATTCCCATAGAAGCCCAGGTTCTGGTGTTAACCTGGGCTTCTATGGGAATTCACAAGGGCATGTTATAAAGCCCATTATCGCCGCTTTAGCGGCAGTTTCCTGCCGATAAAAGCGGCGATAATGTATCGCCCTTTCTTGATAATATGGCCCACAATATCTTAAGATAATCGAAAAAATGTGAAAGGTAAATATGATTTGGTAATTCAGCAATTTCAATGAAGCCCCGGATAGCTTGATTAATTCGTCCTTTTATTTTTAACTCCCGCTTCCTTCATGAAGAATTCCTTCTTCTGCAGCCCTGCATTTTAGCTCTGAAACATTTCTCCCGGTGAAAAAGAGAACGCCTTTTTGAGAACAGATGCGACACTTTCTCTCTAATTGCCCGTGCATATCCAGTGAAGATACTGCCGCCTTTGTAATGCACAAGTAAAACTCTGTCAACAGAAGTGCCATCGCTTCATACATACTCATTATGCTATTTTCTGCCGCGGGCCTCGTCTACCTCCTCAGATGGAGAAGGCGCATGGACACAGTTTCTTTCTGGAATATTTTACACAAGGTTGGTGTGCACGAGCCACCGTTTTCCATCTTTAGTGTAAGTGAATCTAGAGCCTTCCATTTAAGTATTTATAGCAAAATGTTCTAAATATTTTTTTTCAGTTTTTTTCCAAATAATTTGTAAACTCTAGCTTTCACTTTTAGATCTAGTAATGTAATCCAAAGTGACTGCATTTTGGCTCAGTTCATTTTTGGCTGAATTCCTCGATATCTGTTGTAATGTTATGTAAATAAACTGAAATGTTTAATTTGGGAAGATTTAATCAACGTATGTACTCTATTTACGATATGGTATGCTATAAAAGAGATGTAGAGCGCACTGTGTTACCCAGAGGCTTCTTGGCTTTAAGGAAACTATGGAGTTAGATGTGTCAAATAAGCTTAACCAAAGAACTGATTGAAAAGTGGAGAGGCGGGATGAGAAAGGGAAGGGGTTGTTCACGGAGTTAAATATACAGGGTTATATTTACTCATGTGTAGATCTTCTTCTACACCTAGATGTTGCTCTCTACATTTTCGCTCTTCATCATTTCTGAGCTGAAATTTACACCTAAGAGTAGAAGTACATGTCTTCATGTCTTCAAATGAAGGGGTGGAGCATCCTGCAACAGAATTTATGAGTGCAAAGTTACAACTAGTAACTTTTCACCTGTTGGGGAAGATTTCCACCACATGGGTGGCCATTTCTCAGGAAACAGACTTTACAACGTGGTTTTGACCTCGTTGTGCCTTTACCACGCATTTTTAAGCATGCATATTTTTACCACGTGCATGCCTTTACAACGCTTGCCTTTACCACAGATTTAAGGTATGTTTGGGAAAGGGGGCTCTCCCCCCACAAATAAATTTTTTTATAAATAAAAACAATGCGTGGTAATGGCATGTGTTGTAAAAGCATGTTCATGGTAAAAACATGTGTGGCAAAAAAAGTGTGGTAAAGACATATGATGTCTTTACCTGCGTTGTACCTTTGTACAACCTATTTCTCTATGGGAAGGTATAGGAACATTTAATAAAGTTTATTATTTTTCTAAATCAGTGATGTCATTTGAGATGTCATCAGTGATGTCATCAGTGATGTCACTGACCATGTCATGAGTGATGTAATATGTGACGTCCTCACCAGTGCATTGCGGACGTGCAAGTTATAGTTAGCTCAACTAACTATAACAGGCGAATTTCTCTGGTTTTCTATGAGTCAAACGTTCAACTAACTAAAACGTCCCTGAAACCTATGTTTTTTTAGTGAATTTCTAAGATTTTTTAAATGATAATTCCTAACTATAACGTCTGTAAAACCTATGTTTTTTTCTGTGAATTTCAAAGGCTTTTTAAATGTTATTTCATATGTTAATATTTATAAAACCTATATTTTTTCTATTATATTTTTAAATATTTTGGAACTCTATTATACTTCTTTTTTTTCACTTTAAAAAATTATGTAATGTTTTATAGCTTTCCCCAAAAATATGTATCTCTTTTTTTTTTTTTTTTGAGAAAACTGCACTCCCATACCGGTAGCTTACCAAGCTCCTTCAGCACGTGAATCCAATCCACCATATTGCTAAACTCGTAAATGATGCGCCTTTCGTATCCAATGGGTTCGTGACACCACGTCCTGTGTAATATCATATACGCATGAAGTCGCCCCAGCTGCTACTTTGGTATCCGACCGTGTTGTATGGCATTTTAGGACCCTACTGGAATTTTCCCGATTCATGCCCTTATATAGGTATAATTCACCATATCCTTTTATAGGCATAGAAATCATAACCATATTTAGACATAGCTCATGCAGTCTAAATACGGCAGGGCTACTTCCACTAGTTCAGAAAATCTACAACGATTTCTTGGAAAACTCGGCTTCAGCTGCTAGGGGCTTCCCCTTGCTTGAATACTGACTTGTCCAAGAACTCATGGAGTTTTCGAAGAACTGAGACTCTTTGATGACGTTATTATGTCCACCTTTACGTCAAACCCGGCACCTTCAAGGTATAAATATGCCCACACTTGCCATAGCAACCACAAAGTGGTTTGGAGCAGTTTGACTATCTACTTGCCCGACGCATCCTACTACAGCAAGTGCCGAAGGAAGCCAACCCTCCAGCAGACGCACTGAGAGAGACGCTGTCTTTTCTCTTGCTGAGAAATCCAGCACCAGTGTTTTCAAGCTACCGTTGCGGGTTGTTGGGAAATCGAGTCCTGGGCCTGACCTTCTTCATTCTAAACCAAGGTACGGAGCTGATTAGACCCTTAGAGAAATCTTGGATAGATTCTTGGCAAAGAATACTACATTTACGCTATACCTCACTTACTCCTTCCCTCGTACTAGGCTTAGGTTAGGTACATCAGGGTAGGCGTATTTTAGACGCACCAGTTGAGTACTTTTTAGCCTTTGTTATTTATGTATGTATTTAACTATGGCCTAGGAGCCATACAATGCTCTTACTGTATTATTTTATCCTACACTTTTTACTGTACGCATTATACTTTGCAACCAGTATTACGATTGTAGCAGTTCATTTCTTCTGCTTGAGAAAGAAGACTATTCAATAAATACCTTTTATTGAAAACGCCTGTCTCTCTATTTCTCTGCACCTCTGGTGAAACGAAGCATGCACGAATGACTGAGTAAAATATCTATCTATTGTTTCCACGACTCTGAAGATCAGTTTTATTTAGGGGAAACAAAGTTGTCAGGTTTATGCAGTTGTAAGAAACGAAATCCTTTCTTGTGAACTCGAGAAAGTTTCTAGTGACCTTTGAGCTAGCTGGCACTCACAATTAAGTCTAATATATTCAATATAGACCTAGTAGACATAAGTCCTACGTCAAATCTATGGGATATATTATTCCAATGCGCAGAGCCAATTCGGAATATAGGAACTACACTACAACGGGTACGCAGTACCAAGCCACGCATTACATCATGTACATATGTGGTTGTACCCGCTGCATGTTGCTTATGCGACGAGTGCACAATGCCAGGCCCTGTGTTACTTCACAGAAGTATGGTGTCACGCCGGGTACGCCATTCCCTCTTTGTTTGTCTCAAAAGTATATCTAAATAACTTTAAACAGTATATGACAGCAAGCGATAATCTAAAATATTTTAAACATTTATATATTTCTAACTGTAATAAACTTATATTTTGATAAATATATTTTCTCAAAATCACGTCGGGTGCGGCCTCCTTGCACTCTCGGTGCGTGATTGCCTTGTAACCTTAAAAAAAAGCATTTGATTGCTTCATAACATTTCCCATTGTAACAGTTGTACGACCCCACCCATTTTAGTCATTCTCTCTACAGCTTTTGAGGAGAGACACCTCTTCACCTTAAACAGCTTTTATGAAAAGTTTTTTTTCTGTGCACACATATCTTATACTACACACAACATGCAACGATCATCTTGATCAATATTCATGTCTGTACATTAAGCCTTCCACGTGTGATGGTCATGCATCTGAAACTTTACATCAAAAAACAAATGTGTGTTACACAATGCCCCTGGTGTGTGTGTGTGTGTGTGTGTGTGCACATTATTGTGCTGCCTTTTGGCCTGGGTATTAGTGGCTCTAAGGAGTATCATCAGCCACGGGCAGAGTGCACATCCTAGATCACATGTGACAAACAGTACCCAGTAATGTGTAAATTTGTATTACTGTATGCTCTGTTGTCAGGCTTTACCAATATAGTAGTGTGTTATATGTGAGACTTTCAGATTCACGTTTGACATACATTGATTGACTTTAATGACGTAGCCTCACTGCTGATCCTCCCTCCATCTGAGCACATTCACATGTGTACGATTCGCAATAGCAACTCTTTCAATAATACCTCACACCATTGACATACATGTCTCCGCATATCCACAACCTTGAGACATGTGATGTTCGCCATTCAATCTTTTCGAACAGCATCTCATTAGCGTTAGTTGCCCCCCTCCCGATACATGGTGCATTAATGTAAATTGTGCATTCTGCGTCGTCAAAACTGCAAAAGAAACACACATAAGTACGCTTCCTGGCTGCAAGCCCAGTCCACTTTGCATATGTATAAATAGGATAACAAAGACGCCACATGTCCCAGTTCTTTCACACTGCCTCAGGTGATATGGCCGCATCCAATCAGCATATCACAATGCGCAATCAAAAAACAGGGATCCATGAGGTGTACACCATCCTGGCAATCAACAATGGCTCTAAATTGTGAACCCTACAGCCTGTCGTGTTTCCAAAGGGATCCATGAGGTGTACATCATCCTGCAATCAACACTACAACTGAATTGTGAACACTGCTGCTCGTAGTGTTTGCACACACAACAATGACAGCCAACAGGTGAGCAGTAGGGCTTGGGTGCACAGTGTCTCCAATTGAGCGCGCTGCTGCGGGAGGGGTGAGCTGCATCAGCCTGAGTGTGAAGGTGCGAACAAGCAAAGTTGCCCTGCGAAATGATGTGATCTCTGACCTCATTCAGTCACATCTCTGTCTCATCTTAAATACCTGCTGGACCATACTGTAAGACTGAGCCAGCGGGTACCGCTGCCCTACAGACACGTGTTGAGCACAGTGCTGCGGGAGGGGTGTGCTGCATCAGCCTGGGTGCGCAGGTGTGAAAAAGTGATGTTGCCGTGCTTAATGATGTGATCTCTGACCTCATTCAGTCTCATCTCTGTCTCATTTTAAGGACCTGCTGGACCGTACTGTAGGCCTGAGCCAGCGGGCAGTGCTGCCCTACACACACTCGGCGTTGGCTTTTAGGGCACTGTAGTGAGGTCTTTACTAAGTGTACATGCACACAGGTTTCCGCCACTGCCTTACACGGGCACATTATGCTTCTAGCATGCGCTCTGTTCCTTTGTATGTGAACCTTGGTATAACATATTATTATTTAATCTTGTGCATTGTCGTGCACTCCAACTCCTCTTTGAACCATGATTACCACTAACAGTTGGTAGATCGTACTTCAAAAACGAAGGATGCACTCAACTGGTGTTTTCTATTAAGCTTGAAATAAACCTTCATTTACCTCCAGACGTTTCCACCATTAAATTATTTCTCCCTTTTCAGACACTATTGATTGAGCCAAAATGGGCAGAGCGTGTGCTCACCCTGTGATGATGCCCTCGGCATTCTGGCGCCTTCCATCGTGGTATCAAGACACTGTCCCAATCCTGATACCTCCTCTCCCACCCTATAAAAGTACCCCAGACTCAGAGCTTGCACCGGCACGTTGTTGGACACACCAATGGGGGCAGGTGAGCAGTGAAGCTTTGCTGCGCAGGACCTACAATTGAGCACAGTGCGAGGGAAGGGGCTGGGGTACAACAGCATGGGTGCACAGCTGCAGGCAATCGATGTTCCCGTAGCTAATAATCTAATCTCCAGCCATACTGCGGAGGGGATAGGTGCATCAACCTGGGTGCGCAGGTGTGAACAAGCAATGTGACCATCTGTAATGATGTGATCTCTGACCTCATGCAGTCACATCTCTGTCTCATTTTAATGACCTGCTGGACCATACTGTAGGCCTGAACCAGCGTGCAGAGCTACCCTACAGACACGTGTAGAGCGCGGTGCAGCGGGAGGGGTGGGCTGCATCAGCCTGGGTGTGCACGTGCTAAAAAGCGATGTTGCCGTTCATAATGATGTGATCTCTGACCTGATTCAGTCTCAGCTCTGTCTCATTTTAAGGACCCGCTGGACCCTACTGTAGGGCTGAGCCAGTGGGCAGCGCTGCCCTACAGACACGTTACTTTGGCTATTATGGCACTGTAGTGAGCTCATTACTAAGTGTGCATGCACACAGGCTTCCGCCACTGCATTACACATGCACATTATGCTTCTAGCATGCGCTCTGTTCCTTTGTATGTAAACGTTAGCATAACATATTATTATTTAACCTTGTGTATTCTTGTGCACTCCAACTCCTCTTTGAACCATGATTACCACTAACAGTTGGTAGATCGTACTTCAAAAAACAAAGGATGCACTCAGCTAGTGTTTTCTATTAGGCTTGAAATCAACCTTCATTTACCTCCAGACATTTCCACCATTAAATTATTTCTCCCTTTTCTGAATTGATTGAGCCAAAATGGGCGGAGCGGGTGCTCACCCCGTGATGATGCCCTCAGCATTCTGATGCCTTCCATCATGGTATCAAGACACCATCCCCGACCGGAGACCTGCTTTCCCACCCTACAACGGTACCACAAAGTCGGAGCGTGCACCGGCACGTCGTTGGACACACCAGTGGTGTCAGGTGAGCAGTAAAGCCTTGATGCATAGGACCTACAATTGGGCACAGTGCGGGAGAAGGTGCTGGGGTTCAGCACCTTGGGTGCACAGGTGCAGGCAAGCGATGTTCCCGTAGCTAATAATGTAAACTCTGGCCTCATTCATATGTTTCATTTTAAGGACTGACTCGACCACACTCTTACTTGCAGACCCCAGCGTCCTAGACAAATGGGTGACGGAACGTAAACACTGAGCACTGGATTAAACCGTGAGCCTAAATCGTGAACTCATTGCTGTAAAGTGATATGCTGCTCTGGGCGCTGTAGCATACCTGTGGAAGTAGTGTTAGTTTGCATTTATAATACAGGGAGTGGGAAGCGAACTACTCACCACTACCGGTCTCAAGACTCGCGGATGAAACCATGAGCTCATTGCTGTAAAGTCATGTGCTCTGTGTAGTATTCCAATGTAAGTCATAGTAGAATGTTAGTATGTAATTCTACTAGAATGTAAGTATGTAATGTAAGAGTGTAGGGCTGTCATGAGGGGAACCTTGGGGAGTTTGTACCCGGTGCTGGAGAAGACGGTTGCCTTGCTGTCTGCTCCTGTTGGTGGCTGTTTAAGGTGTCTTGTTTTCCTGCAATAAATCTACTTATCGTATCCACTGCTGTCTGCCTCTTCACTACATAAATTTGGCAACGAGCGGGAGAAGGTAAAAAGAAGGCAGCACTCACCAATAATTAAAAATTGCTTGCCTTGTGCTGAAGACCCATTTTCTTAGTGTAGCTGTTTCTACTCATCCCAGGGTCTTCGGCTCATTGAACTATATCATGCGACCTCTGGTAAGATTTATATTTTTAGATTTTGCACTTCCCCTGCCTCTTCACAATATTCTGGTTGTGGTACTACACATGTGTAAGTAGTGTTAGTATGCGTTTATACTAATTCCGTAGTTATGCAGTAACCAATGCATCCTGGTCCTAGGGAGCGCGACCCCCAGGCGCAGCTCATACAATGTCCTGGGGTGTGCATCCGCGGGACATGTGTGTTTGCTATTAGAGGGCGGGTGCATGGCTTCCACCCTGTGATAGCAAATCCTTGTTTGACTAGTTGAAGCGAGAGGAGGAAAACCTTGTATTGCTTTAATAGAGCGGATCTGGTTGGTAAAAATCAGAGGGAAGAAAAAAAAAGCTGAGTCTCACCCGTTCATTTAAATGAAGCCCCTGGTGGGTAATGTTCCGTTGCCAATCCTATTATTATATTGCGGGGTCTCTGTAGGACTGGGGATCTTAATGTCACATGTAAATTGGGTGCGGGCGGGCACAGAGACGTTTTGCAGCCTATGGGACCGTCCGTTTACTAGTTGTTCCGGGGGTTCGAGGCCAACTGAAGTTAGGGGATCGCTACCCTAAGGGGCTTCACTTAAATATGCAGGTTGTGCCTCGGCAGTCCCTGAAGCCTTGGTGGTCCTAGGCGGTGCCTTATTGGTTCTGTAATCACACGGGCAGTACTCAAGGTGTTATAAAGTGGTACACTCATAGAACCCTTGCAGTTGTAGAATTACCCAGGCTTCATTTGTGTAATAGTCAGTTGTATTATGTTTGGTAGGTGCACCGCTAGATTACAAATGTTTGCCATCATAATCTCCTATAAACAGACAATTTTCACAGTAAACTATAGACAAGTGTTGTCAGAAAAAGAAGATCTATACACTCAGTTATTTATTGGAAAAAAATACCTTTATTAAAACACAAATAAATGGAAACGTAAGTTTCTTAGAACAAACAACAGTATAAAATAAAATACATGGGTTGGACTCCTGTGGAAGCAGCGTTCAAAGCCTGCAAGACAAAAATGAAACATAAGTATGTGTGCCATGTGAAAGAGGTAAAGAAAGGTAGTCCGAACGAAAGGACGATACTGAGAATGGGAAGGAGAGGGAGTGGGTGGAAAGGACAAGAGGAAGAGTCAAATGAACAGAGGGGGGGGGGGGGAGACAGAGCATTGGCATTCTGTACCCAGCCCTCTGTGTTTACCCTCCGGTCACCCATTTGTCTAGTATGCTGGGGTCCGCGAGAAGGAGTGTGATCCAGCAAGTCCTTAAAATGAGGGCAGAGATTACATTATTAGGTCTGGGAAAATCGCTTGCCTGCACCTGTGTACCCAGGGTGCTGCACCCCAGTCCCTTCCCCCGCACTGTGCTCAATTGTAGGTCCTGCATACCGAGGCTTCACTGCTCACCGGCCACCAACGGTGTGTCCAACGACGTGCAAGCTCCAAGTCCGGGGTGCCTCTGTAAGGTTGGTTCAGCAGGTCACCATTCGGGGACGGTGTCTTGATACCACAATGGAAGGCATCAGAAAGCCCAGGGCATCATCGCGGGGTGAGCTCCCGCTCCGTCCATTTTGGGTCCATCAATTCAGTGTCTGAAAAGGGAAAAATAATTTAATGGTGGAAGCGTCTGAAGATAAAGGAAGGTTTATTTCAAGCTTAATAGAAAACAGCAGTTGAGTACATCCTTTGTTTTTGAAGTACGATCTAGCAACTGTTAGTGGTAATCGTGGTTCAAAGAGGAGTTGGAGTGCACAAAAATATACATGGTTAAATAATAATATGTCATACGAAGGTTCACATACAAAGGAACAGAGCGCATGGTAGAAGCATAATGTGCGCATGTAAAACAGTGGGGGAAGGCTGTGTGCATGCACACTTAGTAATGAGCTAACTATAGTGCCCTAAAAGCCAATGCCACTTGTCTGTAGGGAAGCGGTGCACGCTGGATTTGGCCTACAGTACGGTTCAGCAAGTCTTTAAAATGAGACAGAGATGAGACTGAATCAGGTCAGCGATTACATCATTACGCATGGCAACATTGGTTGTTCGCACCTGCGCACCCAGGCTGATGCGCCCTACCCCTCCCGCAGCACCGCACTCAACAACACGTGTTTGTAGGGCAGCGTTGCCCGCTGCCTCTGGCGTACAGTATGGTCCAGAAAGTTCTTAAAATGAGACAGAGATGTCACTGAATGAGGTCAGAGATCACATCAATACGAACGGCAACATCGCTTGTTCGTACCTGCGGACGTGGCTGATGCACCCCACCCCACCTCTTTCGCAGCACTGCACTCAACACATCTCTGTAGGGCAGCGCTGCCTGCTGGCTCAGGCCTACAGTATGGTCCACCAGGTCCTTAAAATGAGACAGAGATGTTACTGAATGAGGTTAGAGATCACATTATTACGCACGGTAACATCGCTTATTCTAGATGTCATTTGAGATGTCACTGACCATGTCATGAGTGATGTAATATGTGACATCATCAGCAGTGCATTGCGGGCGCGCAAGTTATAGTTAGCTCAACTAAGTATAACAGGCGAATTTCTCTGGTTTTATATGAGTCAAATGTTCAACTAACTATAATGTCCCTGAAACCTATGTTTTTTTTGTGAATTTCTAAGGTTTTTTAAATGCTAATACCTAACTATAACGTCTGTAAAACCTATGTTTTTTTTAGTGACTATATATATATATAAATGTGTGTGTGCGCGCAACAAATATAAATAACCACAGTCAAAATCAGCTTCTCACTTTGAGTAATATAAAAATCCGTCTGAAAGAGACATTCATCCGTGCCACGAACAAACTGCATGATGGGATTTGCAGTCTTCAAACATTTAACTGCTTGAGTGTTCTCTAATGAAATGTGGTTCAGGTGTGCACCACGCTACTTTAGAAGGAGGGGCAGAATATAAAAGACTGAACAAAGGAAACCCCAAGCACCCAATGCATTTGAGAAAGGCTATCGCCAAAACGCGTCATGCCAAAAACGTTTTCATGAAGCCCCGCTGTGTCTCCTTGTCTACTTCAAAAGAAGATGATGTTTTTATATATATTTGTGTGTGTGTGTGTTTTCAAAATCCAAACGCTCCAAGACGAACGAAGGCCCGCGCACTCAGGATAGTAGAAAAATTTGATATATATATATATATATATTCACTGAAAAAACCATAGGTTTTACAGATGTTATAGTTAGGAATTAGCATGTAAAAAACCTTTGAAATTCACTAAAAACCATAGGTTTCAGGGACGTTATAGTTAGTTGGACATTTGACTCATATAAAGCCTATGGTTTTTTCAGTGAACTTCGAAGATTTTTTAAATGTTTATTCCATATTTTAATATTTATAAAACCTATATTTTTCCTAACATTTTTTATATTATTTTGGAATTCTATTATCCTTTTTTTTTACTCAAAAATTATGCAATGTTTTATATCTTCAATTTTTTGAAAATATATTTATCATTTTTTGGGAGAAAACTAGAGACCGGTACCGGTAGTGTACCAAGCTCCATCAGCACGCAAATCCTATCCGCCATATTGCTAAACTCGTAAATGATGAGCATTTTGGATCCAATGGGTTCGTGGCACCGCGTCCCACATTACGTCATGTACGTATGGGGTCGCGCCCGCTGTGCGCTGCGTATGCAACGAGTGCACGCTGCCAGGCCCTGTGTTATGTCATAGACGTATGGTGTCACGCCAGGTATACCCATTCCCTAATTTTTTTTATGTCTCAAAACTATATCTAAATAACTTTAAAGTGTATGTGAGAGTAAGAGATAATCTAAAATATTTTAAACATTTAAATATTTCTAACCGCAATAAACTTATATTATAGTAAATATATTTTCTAAAGAATCGCGTCGGGTGCGGTCTCTTTGCACGCTGGGTGCACGATTTCCATGTGTCCTTTAAAAAGCATTTGATTAGTTCAGAACATGCCACCCATTTTAGTCATTCTCTCTACAGCATTTTATGAGACACACCTCTTCTACTTAGAGAGCATTCTTAAAAACATTTTGCTATGAACACATATCTTACACTACACACAACATGCAACCATCATCTTCATCATTATTCATGGTCTCTAAAGTAGCCTTTCACCTGTGATAGCCATGCACCTAAAAATTACATAACCAAAGATTTCCCCACTGCCAGAGGTAACATGGTTGCATGCGCTGTCCACAGCACAATGTAATGTGGTACGGCCCCAGGGCAGTATCATGATTAGATAATGTACACACGGACACAGGTATATAGTGGAAGTGGGTACGGGCATGTGCGCTTGACTCCTTTTTATTGCCAGGGTCACATATCCAGTGACGTCTGTGCTGGGGTGAGTGTAAACCTGCCCTCAGGGAATGGTTGCTGCTAGCATCAACTACAACAGTAATCATTGGATCACACACATAGATTCAATAAAAAAAGGGTCAATAGTTTGTGCTGCAGTAAGGTAGGGACAGTAGATGTGAAATAATACAGAAAAAAGTCTATAGTGGTATACTGAGACACAGGCAATAGATCCTAAATAATACACAAAAGGATTGTAGGGTCCATCAGCTCTAGTGCACTCAGATAGTCACATCAAAGGCATTCAGCATGTGCACAGCCAGCGATGCGTGCTGCGGGCGGGCCATACTAGGAGCAATGTCTGTTGCTATCAGCACTGCATCATCTGCAATAGCGGCTTGATCTGAATTGTGAACACTGCTGTCTGCAGTGTAGGCCAGAGAGAGCGGTTAAGGCCCACAGCCACGTGACGTGGACTTGAGCTGCCCAGTTTGTAATACACGAAGCAACAAAAAGCGTGTGCGGAGCCTGCGATGATGCGTATGTAGGGTATGGACAGAGCGCACTGGAGCAATGTATTTTGCCTTCAGGACTGTGTCATCTACAATAGCGACTCGATCTGAATTGTGAACACTGCTGTCTGCCGTGTAAAGTGAAGGTAGTAGTCACACAGACATCGATGAATACTTTTTCTCACTTCCTCTTCACAAAATACAACAACATAAATTACAGAAAACTCTGCAATAAATAAATCAAAACAATTTGAATTGTGATCTCTGCTGTCCACAGTGTAGACTGGTATTCAGTGTTCTTTACCACTACCAAGAAGAATTTGGTCATTGTATTAAACCTATAACTCATCAAAAAAAAGTTCTTCAAGCAAGTATACTAAAAGGATATTGTGTATATTTCAATAGACGTTGTAGTTACTTGACTACTGGATTCTGCAATTAAACAATCACCGCTCGATCTGAATTGTGAGCCCTACTGACCGCAGTGTAGGTCAGAGGCAGTGGTCATTGACGCCTCACAGCCACGTGCCGTTAGATTCGAAAGCACGGAGTTGGATGCACCTGATCGGAGGGGGTACACAGAAATCATCACAGACTTTAACTTCTGACATCCTCAATCATAGAATCAAGACCCCGATTCACTGTTCGGACCTGCTGTACCCCGGTGTAGTCCAGCCACTGCAGTCAGCCAAGCACAATAATCAAGTGCAGCAGTTAACTACGGAAGCACAGAGTGCGATGCACCTCAACACAAGGACTTCTAAGAAAACCAAGCACAGGTAATATCGGACATCGTCCATTGTGGGAGCAAGACACCGTTCCACTGTTGGGACCTAGAGTTGGTTGCACCTGGTCGAAGGGAGTGCCTTTGGCTCCGCTCTCAGATGCAGGTCTAACATCGTCTATTGTGGGTTCAAGCCACAGTCCCAGTGTTGGGACCTAGAGTTGGTTGCACCTGGACGAAGGGAGTACCTTCATCTCCACTCTCAGATGCAGTTCTAACATCGTCCATTGTGCGATCAAGACACCGTTCCACTGTTGGTACCTGTTCGACTACTGTGTTAGTAGTATACAGAGAACTTCACGGTGCTGGGCCTCAGGCTGGGTGCTGTGTGCCTGTGTCGCGGTAGCCAGCGTTGATCTCAGGAGCCTTCCGAGCTTGCAGACCTCGGCACAGTAGCTTCCGCCGGCACGTGGTGGGCCCTTTTTCACATACGGCGGTGTCGAAAGGTGAACTGAGCGGCATATATACGTCGCAGCAACCATGACGGTTTCTGAGCACCAGCAGGCTGAGAGCATCATTCATGTAGCCACCTTCGCTCACAGCATCAACCTTGTGGAGGTGTAAGCTCCGCAGACCTGGCAGACACGTTCGCCATTCCAGGACAGAACCACACCCAGAGAAATGTGCCTTTTATTCAAACCCCTATGCTAGCCTTGCGTACGTCGAGCCCGCCCTCTACGCCAAAGATTTGGGGGGGGGGGAGGGGGCATGTATGTGCTATCTTTTCGTAATCTTCCCTACTGACTGTACTATCATGGTTGCGTCCACTGTCCACTTCACTCAATAGACCATCAGTGTATGTTGACATGTACATGTCTGTGCTCTGCATACTCAAGTCTGTCCGGCACATCCCTTCAACACTTTGAATTGTATACATTTATAATCGAGAATTACTTGTCTCCTTTGCACATACTTTGCTCCCATCTCTTCCCGCATTCTACATTGTGTGACAGAGGTGCCACGCCATGTTTGGTTTGTGTACATGGCTAGCCACGGTTCCCACAGTACGTAGTGTTTTTGTGTCTGCTAGGTGTACATGTTGTTTGTCATGTTGTATGTGATTATAGAAGGTAGCAGGTTTATGCACGAGAAGTGGTTTCTCCCATTTACATATCGCTGTCTTAAAGAAGAGACAGAGCTTTTTCTCCCAGGTGAAAAGTGCGAGCACAATGGCAGTCATTCATTACTATACAAGAATGTCCAACTATACAACACTTCTAAGCTTACAGCACCCAATCTTGCATGCTTCTTAAAAACATGCCAACTCCCACAATCAGACCAATATTCACACAGCTTTCTAACGGCAGTTATCTGCTTCACAATAACATGCACTCCTACGGAATGTGAGCTGGCATACAGTATGTCCTTATTGTTTCAAACTGAGTAACTCCTGTGGCAATGTCTATTCCCACCCACACAAAGTAACTCCCAAACTTCAACTTGGCCTTCAATACCTACTTTGAAAACAGATTTCATTAAACTGAGCAAACTGAAAGCACTTTTGTTCATAACAGAAGTGTCCCTCACTTCAGCAAAATAAATGTATCGACTGCAGATAGCACGAACTTCAAGTAAAATAAAGTCCCTTTTAAATATGAACCTCCCACTGCACTTTGTGAATTGTTACACAATTTTCAACACATCTCACACTCAAGGTCTGGCACACTTTTTTAACACGGTCTCTTTCGGCCTTGTCACAGGCTTTCAAACAGGTTTTGGTATCATACCAGACTTCATTCATTCGATCATCTCTGGAATAACAGGAACAGTGCCCATAATTATTGCTCTCTTTGCTGCCATCCTTCTACAATTTTTGGTTGTAAAAAATGGCTGCACTCCCTGTGGTAACAACCAAGTCCGACAGAATATGCCACTACACAAAGCTACATCAATACTGTGAAAGAAATTAAACAACTTTTCGGCTGCCTGACTCTATCTATTATCGGAGCCAGCTACAAAATGACATTTATTTACACATATGCAATCTGTGTGCAACCATCTTTTTATTGCACAACTTGCTCATTCGACTGGCGAATGGATCTATGCCTTGCCAACATCCCAACAATGGCTCCCGATATCTAGCAGGTAATGGAGTATCTTGAAAACCATGAACTTGATTGTTCGGGCAGTGAAGCATTGGGGAATACAACGCAAAAAGGAATCTTGGTGGAATGGGATTTCTGCGCAGCCGCGAAAGATCTCCTGCAACGTGCAACCTTTGACAACATCGCAGATTGCCTGCCAATTCAAATTGCCTCTCTAACATTCGAGGAACATTACTGTCAATTCGAGGATATGAATTGGATCGCTTCGCTTTTCTCACACAATGGCAACAATGACCTCTTGGACCACAATATATCTCAAGCCGCTGAAGAACTTCCAGACGGCAGTCTCCAAGCCTTGTAAGAAATTCACAGTATTCTTGGATTGATTTTTTCCAACTTTTTCCTATAAAATGTTTAATACACTTCAATTGAACTATTTTCAAATAATAACTTTCTAAGTATGCTCAGGCATTTGAACTCTGTTTTCATTATTGCCCCTTACGTCTCCAGCCTAACCAGGGATGGGTGATGTATGGCGTATGCAATTACACTATTTACTTGCTAAATTAGCCTAAACCCGACATCCATTTTGAAACCATGCCTATTCTCTGCCTGCCTGTTATCCACGAAGCCCTTTAACACAATTTAACTCATCCACAGCCTCTGCTCACGAGCTGGCGATCAAGATAAAAAAACACGACATTGTTTAGGAACTGGTTGGCACAGTGTGGTAATCGTATCCTACCTTTATTTTCATTATAGGATTTAGTCATTCTAGTCTAATAGGTATTGTTTATGACACATGGAACTGTAACATGTAATGTGGAATTCACTGATGCAGGAGCTTATGTTTGAATACAGCAGAAGCGGTTAGACTTTGCCTCAGCTAGATGCCTTAGCTCTACCACCAGTGGGTCCATTTGTGGTGCTTAAATAAAGACACTTTTTATATAACTTTCAGACTCCATCGTTTTATTACACACAGCCACTTTCTTAGACACACCCGATTTAATCATTTCTCTTCTGTGGCATTGCAACATTCTGCATTATATTCGTCACAATTATTTCTTTATTCCTGCTTGCTAAAACATTGCATATGAGTCTTCAGACTGGTAGGGGTGAGTAGTTCGCTTCCCACTCCCTGTATAGTGTAACGCAAACTAACACTTCTTACACAGGTATGCTACAGCTGCCAGTATCCTACAGCGCCCACAGCACATCACTTTACAGCAATCAGCTCACAGCTTAGGCTCACGGTTTCATCCCCGAGTCTTCAGACTGGTACCGGTGAGTAGTTTGCTTTCTACTCCCGCTATAGTCTAAACCCGTGGTTCCCAAACTGTGCGCCCCTGCACCACGGTGCGCCGTAATGAGGAGCCAGGGGCGCCACGACCACAGTGTGGAAAATTGAAGCCTTTTTTATTGCAGCCAAAATATGTCCCTCCTGCAAATCCCAAGAGCACACTTCCGCTATAGGTGCGTCTCTGATTTCTAATGTGCTCTGTTTTTACAGTAAACATAATGCTGGTGATACAGGTGTAATATGAAGGTTGGGCATTTACACACGTATCACCAGCATTATTTTTTCTGTAAAAACAGAGCACGTTAGAAATCAGACATAAAATATAAGCCAAGCCAAGGCATTCTCTCAGCGAGAAGGTCTTGACTTTGCTTATGTTTGATGTTTGATTTCTAACGTGCTTATTTTTTACAGAAAAAATAATGCTTTGTAAAGGTGTGCGCTACATTACACCTGTGTCATGTTTAATGTATGCAGGGTGGGCGTTCCCATGAAAAAAAGCCTTGTAGAAGTGGTACAGTGAAATCTATGAGATTTCACTGCGCCACTCCTATGACTTGACCCAATCACAATCCTTATGCCTGCTTCAACCAGGCGTAAAGAGTGACACTGGCCTTTTACATGGGACTCGCCCCATGTGCATTGACACATTGCTGGAGTTGCGTCAGTTTACCGACACACTTCAGCAATGCATCTCTACTGTGCCACCAGATACGTCAGAATTCCTGATGTTTCTGTGCAATCCTTGGGACAGTACATCTATGATGTCGCAAGGATGGCGCAGTGAAAAGTGTTGCATCGCTGGTTTTCCCCAGCGTTGTGACACTTTTCATAAATGAGGCCCTTTCATTTTTTCCCACAGAGGCTGCTTTGTATGCAATGGCAAGGAGGATGAGGCAGTTTGTTCCACTTCACCGCAGGAGAAGTAAAAGACAGTAAAGCATTTTCAGAGTCAGGGTGACTTTGTTTCAGCAGACTGCGGAGGAGATATATAACAAGTATATGTTCAGCAGGCTTGTTATTTTAGATTTAATATCTGAGTTAGACCCTGTGTTGTGTAGGAGATTTAATAGCTGAGTTAGACACTGTGTGGTGTAGGAACACACAATAGAGTGCTTCTATAGCATCCCACATTCATTTACTTTGCTGCCTATACATTTTAGCCTCAGGATGTTATCAGGATTTGTTGCCACAGTGGGAGGGGGTTTCCCAAAGTGCTCTTTCACATTGTTCACAATTTGCTGAATGCTATGCTGCTAAACATTCATAGATATATTTTGTTCCCAGCTCACAACAAGAATTGCAGCAAACAAAATTAGATTAATTTTGTGCGCTACATTTCGCACAGGTTACAGGTTGCCTTGATGTGACGCGAGTTATAATTTGCTCTCCTGCTGGTACTAAACTTATGTATCGGACTCAGAAGAGCCAGCACTCCTTAAACATTCAGATAGTTTGCAAAATCAGCTTTATAATTATTTACTTAAAATATCCAGGTCCCACCCATAGCTCCAGTATCTTTCACCACTGTGCCCTAAACAACTGGCTTTGAAAAGGAGAATTTGGGTATGCTTATGTTATAGGTATTTCTACATTTCACATTTATATGTAATAATTCCATTCTTATAGGAGTGGTGTTAATTGTATTTTTCCTTTGTATTAGGAGACAGTGCTTATGCACTACGCACATGGATTTTGACCCCATACCTGAATGAATGTACAAGGAGTGAGCGCCATTATGATATTGCCTACAAGTGACCAAGCGCAGATATAGACCACACTTTTGGGCTGCTTAAGGCGAAATTTCGCTGCCTTTATAAGGCTAGGGGAGCACTTCCGTATTCTCCTCCAGAGGTACATGCAAGATCGTGGCAGTGTGTGGTTTGCTGCAAAATATGGCTACATATAAGGGACTTCAAAAGCAGCCTAAGCAGAATAGCTCTGATAAAAAGGAAGACTACCCACCCCTAAACCTATGCCAAGATTCCAGCAGAGTATTAGATGGAAGGGAGTGATGCAGTTACTTTACCAACAATTATTTCTAAAGTAGTGCAGTTCAAATGAACAATGCAATGTATAATGAGGTAGTCACAGTTGAAATGTAGAAAAGTAACTTTTATTTCCATGTTCCTTCACAAGAAAAATGAAAAGTCACAAAAGAGACTGCGTAAAATGTTTTGTTTTTCACATTTCTAAAGGAACAATAAAGTAACACAATTAATTTATTTTTGTTTGTTTTCTGGGAATGGGCCTCTCTAGGTCAGTTGCCAACCTGACCACTACTAAATCAGTTGCAGCCTCCATTTACACCTAGATCTTATAACATCAGAGATAGATATACTACAGCAGCTAAAAGCCTCTCCACTCTCTAACGCAGGGGTATCCATTCCACTAGAAAGTATTCGGGTAGTTTATAAAAATTCAAGACACAATGTAATCTGTCCTAGACATTTTGACACATATGTGCCACAATAAGACATTTCGTGCTGGATATGTATGGTACAACGACTAGGAATCCCTTTTGAAGCTGCCCATCTTTCTATTCTTTTGTCAAGATGTTATATTTTAGATACAACATGCTGATGTCTATTATATGTTTCTGTGTCTCATCAGTGATAGAATCATGTAATGACTTCATTATTTCATTTAAAATGTCAAAATTATCTCATAGCAGACATCTTAATCTATGGTTCTTGTAAGCATGTTAATGGCATCCATTTGTTTTGTTTGAATGTCTAACTGTAACTTTCAATTATAATGCTTTATTTTTATTTATATAATATGAGAATAAAACATAAATACATAATATATATATAATGTTCAAGCAATTCAAATCAAGCACTGTGAATAAAGGAGAGAAATAGAAACAATTTATTAATTTCAATACAAGAAGCCGACTTGAATAATGTAAACAGTTTTACAAAAGCATATCATCATCATAAAATCTTTATTTCGGCAATTTGCCATAAAAGAATGCTAGACAATAAAGCAATCTTCAAAGATGATAGTTATATTCATAATAGAGACACATTTAGTAAATAAAAACATGCATACTAAAATGATGGATGATTTCAGTGAGACAGACCTAGTTGCCAATTAATTCAGTATCATTCATTAGCAATTATATGCCCACGCTTGTGCCACATGGCTGCCAGGAACTGAGATACAGCAAATACAATGTGTCTAGTCGTATCAGTTTTTAAAACTCTATAAGCATGCATACACTATACAAAACCCAAATTCTTACACAAAGGTACGAGCCAGTACTTCCTGGGCTTACTGTAGGCTGGACAAAAGAAGAGAACATGAAGATCATTTTCTATGTCACAGCTACACGCAGGACAATTTCTTGCTGCAAACGAGGACCATTTACTAGTAAAGGCTCTTAGAGGTAGAGTACCATATCTCCATTGCAGATAGAGTTTCCTGGCTATAATAGGATAAATATCATCCATAAAGTGCCCAAATTGGTAAGAGAGTTTATTCATTAAAAAGGAATTGGTTAAAGTGCCGACATGAGAGTCAGACAGAGCAGCAGTTAATTTATTATCAGCAAAGAGTGAGAGACTTGGGTGAAACCTTTTTACAGCTCTTCTCAGGGTCATACCATAAGGTAGGTAATCCCAACCTTACAAATTCGTTCTTTATGAACATGAGCCAGGGGATTTTAGCTGCACTATGATAGGTTAATATTTCCTTATGTTCTAGCCTATAATTTAGCAGCTCTGGCGTTATCCAGAGCCTGCGCCAGAACCTGAGGGGTTTGAGCGCTAGTTTATCTTCGATAGGTCTCAACCCCAGGTCAAGCCTCAAAGGGAGTAGCGGTGTGACTGGAGGAAGAGCCAACAGCTGTCTTAAGAATTTATTCTCTGTTTTGGCAATTTCAGGCCTGCAGGAATATCCCTATAGCTCCCCACCATATAAGGTTGCACCCCTAGTCTGGGTTTTATAGATCTCCAGAGGAGGACCAACAGGTTTAAATGTAGATGAATTGGAGAGCTTGAGGATTCCCCCCGCGAGCTGTGCCAATTTCATTTGTGACTTTATTTGGTGGTGGCCCCATGTCAAGTTCTCATTAATGGTTACCCCCAGATATACAAAAGTCGACACCCTTTCTAATCTAAGTGGGCCTTAGCTGGGATTTGGGCGAGTAGTTGCGGGTGGGTTGAAGATCATAAATTTCACTTTGTCAGCATTGATCTCCAAACCCCGCCCTCTGCAGAAATCCTCAAAACCATCCATTATGCGCTGTATCCCCATGGGAGACTTAGACAGCAGCAGGGTGCCGTCCGCAAACATAATCACTGGCACCCTGCTGCCTGCCAGCCTTGGTGCATCATTGTGATGTACTCCATTGGCGATTACCCCGTTGACATAGAGGCAAAACAGGGTAGGTGCCAATACACACCCCTGCCTTACCCCCCTGTCAACGAGGAATCTGGAAGACAGCGCCCCATTCTTCCCACATCTGACCTGCGCGAAGGCTGCCTCATGTAACCTCATCAGGATGGTTAGGAGTGGGGCGGAATGCCCAATTCGAGGAGCACGGTCCATAGTTTCCCCCGGGGGACTAAATCAAAGGCGGAGCGGAGGTCCACAAACACCATATAGAGGCTGCCACCCTTGATCTTCACCGTTTTCCAGAATAGTAATGCTAGGTGGAAAATTTGGTCCATGGTGGAGGTGTTCCTCCTAAACCCCGCTTGATACGGGCTAAGAATTGCGTGCTCCTCGATCCAGTCCTGCAAGCGATCTAGGATAAGTCGAGCAAAATGTTTTTGCGAGTCATCAATGAGGCTAGTGGGCCTGTAGTTGGCCGGGAGCAGAGGAGAGCCCTTCTTAAATATAGGGACATTTTCAGCACCGAACCAAGTACAGGGAACTGCCATGCCCCTCAGGACTGCATTGAAAAGTAATTGTAAATACGGACCCCAGATCTTCGGTTCATGTCTGAAGAGGTCTCCCGGAAGTTTCTCGAGGCCCGGGGCTTTACCCACAGCAAGTTTACCAATTGCATTACACACTTCCTCTGTGGTAACCTCTAGCTCATCAGAATGGGAGGTTGGAGCTCCCACCTAACCCTGCGTCTATCATTTAATAATATGATCCTGTCGCCAGGGACCTCCGGGTTTGTCGTACCATTCGCGCCGGGGCCGGGGAAGACCATCTCCAGAGTTAAAGCATTATGGTTGCTCTCGGCTCAAGTGTTTACCTTTAAGTCGATGACCTTAGGCCACAACCGTGTCTCAACCATGATATAGTCGAGGCATGAGTCCTGTCCAATTTTATTAAATGTACATTTAGCTGGAGTGTTAGAGGGCGGGCAGTCATTACAGGCCCTAATAGAGTGGGTTAAAGTTAGGGTCGTAATCTGGATTGCTAGAGGAGACCATATCTTCGGTGATGGAGACTGGCTCGGTGGTATAGCCCAGTAATCATCCTCCGCCATGAGGACGCCATCATTCATCCCCAGTAGAGGCTCAAAGTGGCAGTTCAAGTCACCCCCCACCAGGAGATGGATGTCACTGGTAAGGGTGTGCAAGAAATGCGACAACTCCTCGATAGTACTTGATTCACCTGCTGTGCTTGCAGGTCACGAGTAAACGTTGACAAGGGCAAGCTTGAAAGCATTTGGCCCTTCAAGAACTACACACTGGACATCATCTGAATAGGTGGTCAAAGTCTTAGTGGTACAGCCCAGATGCTAACCAACCCAGGTGGTAAGGCCTCCTGACGGTCGCCCCTTTCCCCCCCAATGGGCGGGAACGTGAAATGCGGCGTAGCCTACACGGAGTTGCTCCTCACGAGCCCAGGTCTCTTGAAAGAGACAAATGTTGTTCTTATCCACAAGGGATCCCCACTCCGGGCAAGCTGTTTTATTGGGTAGGCCTGAAACATTCCATGATAGTATTGTTACAGAGCCTGGTTTGCAACCCTTGCCGCTGGTATCACCACTCCCCATTAGGCCTTCTTCACTCAGACTTATCAAAAAGGGATCCAATATGGGACCTGACACATTTCTACCAGGTGACTGGTCGCTGCTACCTATAGTAGTACCTAGAATAAATAAGTGTGAATCTAGCAATTCCCGGGTTAACTGGCTGCTAGCTACCTTCGCAACTCCCTTGTGAAGTGCATTGCTTGATCTTTGGGCGATCTCCTTTGAGCCCACCCAGTTATACTGCAGTCAGTCTACCGTGTCTAGGCAACTCTATCTATTTTGGGTACAGATATGGCTGGATGCGTGAGCTTGTACACACCTCCCTCTGTCAGCCCTGCCCACTCCTCGGGGCTCTACTAGGGTCCAGTCACGTTCCATATCTGATATGTGGGACGGAGAATAGAAATATGACAATGGGAGGGATTGGATAGTTGACCCACCATTGTGGTGCATCCCTTCACAGATGTGTGCCACAATCCATGGGTTCCTGAAATTAACCAGCACACAATCACCCTTCATATTCTTTGGCCTGCACCCCACCCAAGACACCCTGCGAATTATCAGAATTTCACTAGTGACGTGGCCCGGGAGCGGTCTATTTTTATTAAGCCAATCAGAGACTTTGTTTTTTAGTGACATAAAAGATTCCCTGCTAACATCACTTAATTCAGGGACCCCTGTTAAGATCACCAAATACGGGCTCGATTCTGGGGGTAGGTCAATTCTGATTTCCTTAGTAGAGCCTCTATCAAGTAGGACTTGGCAATCATGCTTTGGCTTTTCACTATTATCCGTTGTTGGCACTTTATCCGCAGAAGCCACTGTTGTTACTTGCTTTGTGGTAGCCACATTGAGAGAAGGCAACTCGACTGGTAGTACAGATTTTCGTGGTACTGTCCCTCCCTGACATATATTAGATTGAGGATTGCCCAAAAACATATTATTAGACTTTATATGGTCTATAGTCTTCGATGTTACTTTTTCAATGTTGGTCAACCATTGCTCAATCTGCTCAAGTCTGGCTTTAAAGGGTTGGCATAAGGACCTTAATACAGCGCCCAGTCTTGAAAGGAATTGGTTCTCCGATGTGGGTGTTGCGTTAGTGGAGTTTGCCGCTCCTAGGGTATTTGCAGTTAGGGGTGGTGAACCATTTTTATCTGCAACTGTCGAGACCTCTGGGGACTGGCGCTGGATAGTAGTGTCACTATTAATTGTGCACTTTGCAAGTTTAGGCTTAATGCCACCGACGGCGGCAGCAGCCCCTCGCTTCCTTTTAGGTATTGCCCCCTCGCATCTCCCCCGTAACTGCGGAGTATTGGGTCTTTCAGGAGTACTGTCCGTTGTTGACACTGGGCTAGTCTCTATTACTTGTGGTAGGTGGAACTCATCAGCTAGAGATATATGACCCTGGTCCGGGGCAGTCTCTGAACTGTGTACAATCACAGGAACTTCAATGATAGCTGATCGCGGCATGAGCTCTGGTGTGCGAGCATTTGCAAAATGGCCCAAGGAAGATTTCTTCGCTAGGGCAAGATCTTGGGAGAGGCGACGCTCCATCAAGATTATCTCATGGTCGATAACTGACGTAGCTCTAATAATAAAATTGTCCAGCGTCCCTGCTAGATATCCCCTCGAGGTCACCGCTTTGCTCCTACTTTCACGCCCGCCATTTTACTGGCACAGATAGAAATTCTAACAGGTACTTACAGGGCGTCGAGATGGCAGCAAGGTGGAACAGGACAGATGAAAGAGGGGTGGCCCTGTCTGGTCTCCTCCGGGCTACAGGGGGCTTAAATGGGCCCACCCTTGGGCCGGGCTTCGCCCGGCGCGCGCCCGTGCACGTCCCGCATAGCGGTGGGTGTGTTCACTTTTTAAACCGGCAAGAGGGGCGGGAAGAGGACACAGCTGAGGGCGATGGCGGGGCTACTGGTCCTCGCAGTCCCGTCCGGTATGATGCAGGCAACAACAAAGTCCCGGTAAGGCTCCAACTACTGCGAGCGTCTCCCGCAAAGCGGGGGCCGCGAGCAGTTTATGCTGTGGCAGGAGGGGCGAGAAGAGGACACAGCTGAGGGCGATGGCGGGGCTGCTGGTCCTCGCAGTCCCGTCTGGTATGATGCAGGCAACAACTAAGTCCCGGTAAGGCTCCATCTGCTGCGAGCATTTAAGAATTTATGAGAAAGAGAAAAGAGAGAGGAAGGAAGAAAAGAAAGCAGAAGAAAAATATTAAGAGAAAGCACATAATAAGCATAACAGCATTGCAATAATAATAATATTACCTTGTTAAACATTTTCAAATTTATGGGGGTTCATATCTGGTAACTGTAGAAGAGGGTCGAGTAGATTGCCTAGATAAAAATGTTGTGAAGGTGACCATAATAAATCTTTGTTAATCATTAAAGGAATAGAGGTAGCATGTGCACGATCCAGTCTATGATGATGACATAAAAGATTACACCAGCCTGTAAAAGTAATTTTAGTGGTGTGCTTCCAATTTGTGGTAATAATCTGTAGGGTAATAGCTATTATCAAATCAATAAACTTACCCACACTCCCCCAAGAGCACCATATAGGGGAGGAACCTCCTCCAAATATGTGAAAAATATCAAAAGAGATTGTCGTAGACAAAATGTCATTTAACTTCTTACAAATGACCATCCAAAGTGTTTTAACCATAGGACAAAGAAAACGTGTGGCACCTTTCTTAGCAGATCTGGTTGGAAACCATGGTTGGAATGGTAAGAATCTTTGACTTCTGAGTGTCTGGATCAAATAGTTTGTTCTATGCTGTGTAGTAATTCATGCATTTCTACTACATCTAGGTGTGTGTCTTCTTGCAGGCAAAGTTATTTCAGTCATTATTGGTGTGATGCCCATGGCTTAAAGAATATCATTGTTGTTAAACTCTTGATCGGCCTCATCTTCCACATTGCGGGCATCATGTCCCTCTATAGAGTTGTCTTCTATCTATAAATATAAAATACCATGTAAATTTAATTAATCTGTATATAGTTTTGAATGACACATAACAGATTATGTTGAAGTGTAAGCCTCTAAAAAATCTATGATGTACTATTTTTTTTATTTCAGAATCATAATACAACATATCTATGTTATTGTATTTAGTTAAGCAATTACACCTTAACACAATATTTAAATGTGCATTCTATTGAACTGCTGCAACCTCTAAGACATTCATTGGATTGCAAATCCCATAATGCAATTTCATGAACATAAAACATGTCAATGGATTGAGTATTTAAATGAGTCCAAATCAACTTTTATCTGTGTATATACCAACTAAAATGATAGTTATACTGAAAATGCTTTAGAATCCAGACAAACTATAAGAGATAGAGGGCTATATAAATGAGATGTCCACCTCAACCAGGGTGTGTTTGACTTCCCTTGTATCCAGCATTCTAAACAACAAGGAAGAACACTATCCCACATTTCTCCAAGACTTTTAGGGTATTGTGGTTAATGCATACCTTTTGTATCTGAACTTAGAGAACCCTTTAAAAGAAGTGATGTAAGTTCATGACTAAGGTTGGGGTTACCTTACTAAATTCATCTGTCACTATTTGTTACACAGATAGATGATGTTATTGATACAGTGCTGAGTTTCTGACTTCTAAGGTCTTGGAATATCTTTTATACATAAATTAACTGACTTTTTTATCTCCTGTCTGTATTTTTATGAATCTGAGGCACAGAGAAGAAGGCTATTTGCATTTTGTTTTGCTGTACTGAGATTCCAATCATTTTACCCTTCTTTGTCAATGAGGATGATGTTGTATTCTTCCCTTCCTGAATTAAGGCAATTACTTCCTCTAGGCATTGCGATGATTGCACTTCAGCATCAGAGCAAAGTGTTTCTTTGGGGATTCCTTTCTCCTTAATTGGGGACTTTTCCTGACTGTAAGCCTCTTCCTCAAATTGCTAGGTTTTTGCTGGATACTTGGATTTTTCAGCCTAGATAAGTAGTTCCAGTTGTTCCCATTTTACAAATTGCCATTTTTGAGCTAACTGACTTCCTACTACATGTGAGGCAATGTTAGGACTTGAAAATATTTGATTCTGTTGCTATCAGATGAACACCATACCTTTGTCAATAGGTAAGATGTTTCACAAGACAGAAGCCAAATTAGATTTAAGGGCTTGAGTCATTTGTTGGAGGCTATAATACGGATGTGTACATTGACTAAGTATTTCTGCTCTCAGTAAGGTTGGCTGGTTTCTTCTATTCACTTCTTACTCTAGGTTTTATGGCCCTAACTTTTCAATATACATTTTGGCTCATGTTTTGCTCCTTGGTATAGCTAATACTGTGAACATGTGGTTGAACCTAATGAATTTAGAAGTCCTGGCGAATTCCATGTGCATCAGAGCAACCACCTTCTCACACCAAGAGTAGTATGTCCCATCTTGAGCAAACCTCTCCCCTACCCCACCATATATGTTGATGTTTTGCCTACCTTCTTGTCTGCTTCCCAAAGCAAAGTCATTGATGGATTAACTGAACAATGAATCAGGCACTTCAAAATCCAACTTTTACACATCCTCAGTAGGTTCAATGATAGTTAATGATGTTTTAGAATTACCCCCATACACTTATGGGCTAAGATTGGCAGAACAACTGTCAGGGACTGTCCAGGACTGTCTGGGACACAGTCAGCGACTTGGGTAAAGACTGGTGCCTGCATAGAAAATGAAGCAGAAAAAGGAGTACAGCACTACCCAGGATCACACAGGAAGTCAGAGGAGAAAAGGGATCCAAAGGGGAAGCCTGCACGAAAGAACAAGATGGCTAAGACTCAGAAAGGAGAGGCACTCATGAGGCGGTTCAGGATTTAGAATCACTACACCGAGGAAGGATAAAGGGAATGTGGGGTAAAGTACTCGGGAGCTCCACACAGTAAGACTAAAGCTCAGTAAGTTCGATACCCACAATTGCTGTTAAGATACTGACTGCAAATACCCACATATAGGATATGCATGGCAGGGTCTGTGGAGCTAATACCTATGGTGATGTTATAAATGTAACTCACAGACAATACTCACTGTGAACAAGAAACACCACGTAGGTTGTCAGCCGTGCCCATGGATCCTGGCAATCAAACAGGAACACACAAGGTAGTAACAGCACGGGGGTAGAACTAAATACAAGCACAATAGACAAGGAGCCAGCAAGGAGTGCTTAATAGGAAAGGAAGAAAATCACAGGACCCACTTGGCAGAAAGCAAGTAGCAAACATACAAGGTAAAAGAAGCAAGACAGCAGGAACAGAAAGAGAGTAAACTTGTAACTGGAACCAAGGAAATGAAGAAAAGCAGGGACTGGAAAAGGATATATAGAAAGGGAGGCTACAAGGGTATACTAGAATAGTAAAAACCATATTATACACCTACAGTCTTATACATGTGTGTACAATGTTAGAAGACACGCCCTAATTTATCTCGCAACTCTCAAATTGTGTTATAACACAGGGGAAGGCATCCCTTAAGGATAGGACCCCTCACTCACCCGAGGGTGACATGCTTCACCATATGGGGCCTCCTTACCAGTGGGGAAAACCTAGTCGCCACTGGGAGCTACTACTTCAGGATTTTAAGGAAGGCGCTCAGAGATGTTTTTTACAAGGGTAGGATGGTAATCCCATATGTGTAATGATGGGTTGTAGTGAGGAGTTATGCAGCGCTGTGTGAAGGAAGGGTGTGAATTAAAACTGACTAGATAGAATCACCAATTGACTTTATTAATGTGTTCTACCTGACAGGATTAAAAATGTAACAGCACAGTGGTATGGATATAAACCACTGTTAGTGATAGATCGACATGTTTCAGCCTGTTGATCAATTTTATGTATCATATTTAAAGTAAAAAAGGGGTAACCCTGTGTCCCTCAGAACCTGGGTAATTAATTGTTAATAAAACAAATGGTTCTGTCGGGTGAAAGCCAAGAGTGATTTATAGAGTACTGTTACTGTATTGAAGGTCCCCCCTCTTAAGACAACACAATTCAGAACCTCACAATTAATGACTCAAGGTCTTATTCATTGCATTTTCATATTTTATATGAATTGAAGTCATTCAAGTATTTCATGCATTACAGATCAAAGACTGTCAACGTGAATTTTTGTGCAAAAGAAAGTGACAGTGGTGAATAGTGCTCAAGTGGAGGAAACTTCTTATATATGTACAGTGAGAGATACACATCTATACAATCAATATATACATATATACACAGTTATTCATTTCAAGACCATTCCTCATGGCTGTCTAGAGATTTTTCAATGTTTCTTTTCAGTATTTGAAATCCTAGAAGTCAATGGCCTGTTGTGGGATGTCGACGTTTCGACCCTTCTGCGCCTGTGTCTAAGGTCGTGGCGGGTCTTTTTCTAGACAGAGGTGTGTTGCACGACAGTCTGTAAACAAAGTAACAGGTTGTGTGTCAGGAGGGGGAGAGAGCGGTGTTCTATTTATGGTCGAATGAATTCAAACCAGATTGTGGAATGGGCAGAGGCATTACTTACCCACTCGAATAGCAGGTCGTATTGAATCGCCTGTAAAGGATGAGGCTCACTGGCCTTATAATCTGTGAAGGAGAAGGATTGAACAAGTCATCTTCTCAATTTCAGTTTGCAAGGTGAATATGAAGCGTTATCGCATCAGGGTTAAGGAATTTCACCCTCTATCCCTCGAATGTATATACATATCATTGCAGTCCTAGTGCTCATTTAGAAGCTATGTTAACTTTGTTGCCCAGAGGTGATATGGTCATAAGGGCAGAGCTCATTACGTTATAAATTGCTAATGTATCTTGCCAACAGGCGCACATTAATTAGCCTGTATTGCCCCGTCGTGGCTTTGCCATATGTGGTGGGAAGACGGCGGCCTCCAAGCACACTTCAATTGCAAAATAAGTATAGAGCGAAAAACGGGTTGGCTCTGTGGTTAATTAACATCAATCGTTTACATGCAAGTACACTTCAATTGTAAAATGAGTATAGAGCGAAAAATGGGTTGGCTCTGTGGTTAATTAACATCAATCGTTTACATGCAAGCACACTTCAATTGCAAAATAAGTATAGAGCGAAAAACCGGGTTGGCTCTGTGGTTAATTAACATCAATTCTTTACATCCAAGCAACGTTCATTAAAGATTGCAGGCGTAACATGGTAAGGCCGGCGGTGTTCTTTGAACGTTGCACATATCAGGAGTAAATAAAATAGATTTGTCGGTGTTAATTTAGGATGTCGGAAAATCCAAGTTAGATTTGCAGGCGGCGAGTATTTAAGATTGCTCGCGTGCATTAAAAAGTACCGGGAGACGATTATCTCGCTGTGCAATTCCACCGAGTGCAGTGGACTTACCCGCTTCCAATCAGTGAAGGGATATAGTCGCTGGCTCAGAGGTCCCAGGATCTGCTGCGAGTTGTCAGCTTACCGGGCTCTTACTGCCATTCACTATATCAAAGAGCCTCGAGGACGCCGGCACGTCGTGGCTCGGGCGTCGTTGCCTAGCAACTAGAAGCGTCATCTAGTATATCACGCGAACGGCGTGTATACTGATGACGCGGTGACAAGGAGATGAAACCTTCAGTGTAAATGACCACATTAGAAGCGATTGTAGGTCTTGTGAAAAGGAACCTTTCCCTAATTTACTCCGTGTTTGTGACCAAGCAGCAAGTCTTGTAAAAGGGGAAGTTGTAGAGTCAATACCATTGTTAACAAAATCATGAACCCCATTGCAGTCCAGTGGGTTCTGAATGATTCTCACTATATTTCATTAATTACTCTTTGTTGATAGCATATGGTTAGAATACATGCATTTTACGTATAAGCATTATTTTAGTGACACTTAATAGATGAACTGAAGTCACACATAAATTGTAAGAATTTCGATGGTAACACCTGATGGATAACATGTAGTGAGGCAACACATATATTTACATGCCGAGGCTTATAAATACTGCACCAAGTTATGGCCTAAGGGCTTAAAGAAACCCATATCAGATTGGTTGGATAAGTTCTACTTTACAAAGTAAAACCTTCTTAGTACAGCTAATGATGAAGCCTGAGTAAAATGCAAGCTTAAGTGTGTTGCAGAGTTAACCCATGAATGGTGCCTAAAGCAAGCCCATCTGTTTGGCAGTCTCTTCATGTTCATTCAAGCCGGAGGCCACTGAGTCTAGGATATGTATCCATTTGCATTCTTTCTTGTTCAGAGCAGCTGATATTGAGCCTCCTCTTGGGTTTGGGTTGATTTTTTCCAATATCCTCCATCTTAGGCTTTTAGGCTAATGATTGTGGTTGGTGAAATGTTCCACCATCGGTGCTCCTAATGTCTTGCATCTAATCCGACTCATGTGCTGTAGGATTCTGGTCTTGGCCTTCTGCGTAGTCTGGCCTACATACGACATGTTGCAAGGGGACAGGATAATGTAAATAACATTGGATGTGTTGCAGTTCGTAAGGCAAGGTAAATTGTATATTCTGTTTTTGTGCGTTAAGGACTGTCCCTCCATGCATAGGGGGCAGACTTTGCATGTGCCACATTTGAAGTGGCCCAGGATAGGGGGAAGTCCTAGCATGTCGCCTATGTCTGGTGGCTTGCGGGGTTCGAGATACGCTTTGACCACACTATCCTTAAGGTTCCTTCCTCTTTTGAAAGCAAAGAGCGGGTTTTCTTTCATACCAAGCTCTGTAGCAACTAGGCCCCAGTGTTTTTGGATGATTTTCTTTATACTATTGCTTTTTGAGTGGAACATGGTGCCACATACCAGGTTGTTGCTGGTTGTCCCCTTTTCTTTTGTGGTGAGGAGTTGGTCTCTTGGGCAATACCACGCCCTTTTCTTTGCTCTTTGGAGAAGGCCAAGGGGCTACCCTCTTTCCCGCAAGAGCTTGGTGAGTACCTCCGTTTCTCTGAAGAAATCTACCCTTCTGGTGCAGTTTCTTCTCATCCTTAGGTATTGACCATAAGGGAGGTTGTCGCGTAGGTTGCGGGGATGGTGTGAGGAGTGTTTCAAAAGGGTATTCCTCTCAGCAGGCTTCCTGAATAAGTCACAGTATATCAAGTTGTTCTCTACTTTGAAAGTTAAGTCCAGAAAGTCTATGGAGTCACAGTTGTATGTTATGGTGAATTGTATGTCTTCACTTCTTCCATTGAGCCATATGAAGAAGTCCTTTAGATGGGCTTCTGAGCCTGACCAGATCATGATGACATCATCTATATACCTCTTCCAGACAGCTATGGAATCGATATATGGGTTGTCATGGGAGTATAGATGTTCTTCCTCATAGCTGTCCATATAGATGTTAGCCAGGCTCGGTGCGTATGTAGCTCCCATAGCCACCCCTTTGCACTGGAAGTAGAACTGTTGCTTGAATATGAAATAGTTCCTTTTCATAGCAATCTCCAAGAGATTGACTAGAAAGTCAGTTGGGACCCAATGTGGTGAGAGGCGTTTGTTCAGAATAGCTCGGATTACTTCAATGGCTTTGTTCTGCGGTATTGAGGTGTAGAGAGAACAGACGTCCAATGTTACCATGAGTTGGGTATTGGTATCGAAAGGCTGATTTTCCAGTAGTTGTATAATGTGGGTTGAGTCCCGCACATATGACTTGGTATGTTGTACTAGTGGTTGCAGGAAATAGTCTATGTACTGATTTATAGGCTCCAGCACTGAGCCACAGCCTGAAATAATAGGTCTGCCTGGGGGTTTCTCCATCCGTTTGTGTACCTTTGGGAGAGTGTATATCGTTGGGATACGGGGTTCTTTTTTTATTAGGAATTCTTTTTCTGGTATACTCAGAAATCCTCCTTGGATCCCTTCTTCAACCAAGATACTAATAAGAGACCCGATGAGGGACGTTGGGTCTCTGGGAGTAGTTTGATAACTTTCACGCACCCCAAGCTGTTGTTCAATTTCCTTGGTGTAGTCTGTGGTATTTTGCAGCACGATTGATCCCCCTTTATCAGCCGCTTTGACTACGATGGAGGGGTTCTCCTGTAGTTCTTTTATAGCTGTTCGTTCCTCTTTGGTTACATTATGTCTAATGTATTGTCGCTCATCAAGTGAGGCCATCACTTCCTACATCACGACTTGTTCAAAGGCCAGAATTCTTTGGCTCATGAAATGCGCCCCTGGAGTGAAGGTTGACGGCGGTTTGAATGGTGAACAAAGAACAAAGAACGTACCCCGCCAGTAGATAATGTGGTCCCAGATCCGGGATCCCAGTATGTGAGGGGTGATAAACCTAGGAGTTGGTACTGCACATTACAAGATTAACACCATTCAATTATTTGCAAGGAAAAGTTTTTAGCAAATATATAGGTATTTTTATTTTAGTGTAGAAAGCATTTATATACATCCATCGCACATGGTTATCTTATAGATATTGCACAATATACATAGTCAATTTAGAAAACAGGTAAAAGTGACAAAATAACATTCTTTTTAGGAACCTGCCCAGTAACATTTCATACTTCATTCATACTTTCATTCTTACAGTGTTTCAAAACCTAATACTACCTAAAGTTCAGACATTCCACTCACATTCCTCAATTCATGCAAATCGTTCTGTTGTATGCCACATAGGGATGGTAGATATGTGGCATAGAGCAGAATATTGTTCCAGACTATTAATTTTGTTGCGGCACCTAGTTGATACTACATAGTATGCCGTATTTCTGGAGCCACGAGCCGACGCGCGTTTCGGTGAAAGGCCGGGTGGGCCACACCTTCGTCAGGGCTGGGAGTTGTTGACTGGGAGGAAACAGGATAATAATCTGAAATGGTTTACAGAGGATCCTTAGAACAAAGAGCGCATAAAATTGATGTTTTAAGCAAATCAGGAATCTGAGTTTTTAAATTTTGTTTGTCAATGGAAGAATTCCACTGCACAGAGGTTAGTTAACAAATGAAGGAAGAGCTGAAGATTGCTCTACTTTGGAGATTTTTTGGAAATATCACGCAGGCATACCATGAAAGATGACTTAGGAATATCCAATCTGGGAGATCTGGGTCCACCCACGCTGCTGGCTTTATGCCCGCAGATTAAGTTCCGTCGGCTGGCCGGACCGACCCTTCCTCACGGGAGACAAGGTTCGAAGGTATACTTATTTTGTAGATTTTTAGACGGAGCTACTTAGCATTCCTAATAGGGCGTCTTGAATGGTGTCACTGCGGGCTTAGGTGTATATATGTTTCTCCCAAAATAGTACTTTAGTCTAATTTTCCGGAAGAATTTCTGTAGTTCCAGTTTGGTCGTGAATGAGTCAGGTCTGGCATTGGGGACAAAAGAGAGACCCTTGCTTAGTACTTCCCTTTCTGCTGGTGTCATTGTATGATCAGAGAGATTGATGATCGGGTCCAATGGATCCGTGTTGGCGGGTATCAACTCATTTGACATGACTGGTTGTTCCGTTCTGTTTAGTATATCGGCCGCTATGGGTAGAGTTGTACCATCTATTATCATTATGGCGTCTCCCTCTGTTGTTTCTTGACTTCTCCCATCTAGGTCAGTGTTCAATCCAGCAGGGGTCAATGTGACAGCATCCATCGTCTTCAATGCATCTCTTTCTGTTGATCCTTGATTTATCTAGTGGAATTCAGCAGTTGTGGTTGTTGTTGGGACAGTATCCATCAGCGTCAATGCATCTCTTTCTATTGATCCCTGATTCATCGTGTAGAGTTCAGCAGTTGTTGGTATCATGGTTTCTCATACCATCGATAAGTTTGTTTGCGCGTGGAAATCTCTCCATGTCCCTCCGAGGGGAAGAATCTCACCCGTGCGCCACCCCTCTGGGTTCCTCTTCCCCGATTCCATCTTCTCTGTTGGCCCCAGCCTCGCTCGGCCATTCCACCCCGGCTGGGTTGGAGGTAGCCTTGGTGTAAAGTACGGACTTGGCGGATGAATATTACCAACAGGACCAGCAAGGTTTTTTCACCAACAAAAGCAGACAAGGACCGAGACGTTTCCACACGTTCTCTGATTCTTCAGCTGGTAGTGGATCAGATTCAGACTTTGAGGACGCGTCATCGAGCAGACAACAGCCTCCCCAACAACAGCAGCAACAGTTTTTAGACCAAGGCTACCGCCAACCCAGCCGGGGGATGGCAGCCCATCGAAGCATGCTGTAACTGTAGCCACATTGAGCCGGAAGACAACCCCCAATACCATGCAGGGCTCATGAGGCCACCCTGCCTTGATACAAATTGGGTACCGCTGTGCCGGGAACCGGGTCCTCTTAGTCCCAGCCATCTATTCTAACGCCTGCATGATATTTATTTAATGCGCATGTGCAGGTTGTGTAACACTATTTCCTCACACATGGGCGAATGCTGTTACACAGCGGTACCCAATTAACAAACAGACTATAAAAAGATAAGTATACCTGCCGTTCGGTACCTCCCGGGGCAAGCTCATTCCGCGAAGAGGTACCGACGTACAGGTGAGTTTATCTTGATCCTGAATGGTCTGTTTCTATGTGTGTTACCTTCTAGATAACGAAGGGCTCTACAATGGTCCCATTTTGAAGGAGCTAAGATCTAGGTGGCTAATTTCATTAGATAACCATAGTAAGAATTGCCAGCATAAGAACACTCTCTGTCCTGAATGTATTTTTAGATTTCACTTTTCTCTCAGACCTGTAGTGTATGTCCCTTACAATAGGGAAATTAGTTTTAATAAGTAGAAGACAGTGTAGCCAAGTTTACTACAGTGCCTTTTTCTTCCTGCAGTGCGGGGCCTCCTTCCTGAGCGGCTTGACAGGTAGAGGTGAGGCTGGGCTATTCAACACTTGTGGGTAAGTCCATATACTTATAAATCTTAACATAAGTATGATTTACTGTGACATAGTGACAACAGCACAGTGTACAGTCCTAACATGTGATCATATTACATAAAATTTGATATGCCCTGCCCTTTATTCTTTTTTCTCTCCTTTCTTCTAAAAACCGCCTCTGTACTGTGTGTTTCTTCCACAGATACCCAGAGTATGGCCTGACAAAAGAAAAAGAATTGAGCAGGAATACTGGTGGTGTATTAGAAAATTATTTTTATTATTTACACAATTATTGCAGCAGCATTGTTAAATACCTGGTCCTGAAGAAAGCAGCTGATACATAAAATTGATCAACAGGCTGAAACATGTCGACCTATCACTAACAGAGGTTTATATCCATACCACTGTGCTGTTACATTTTTAATCCTGTCAGGTAGAACACATTAATAAAGTAAATTGGTGATTCTATCTAGTCAGTTTTAATTCACACCCTTCCTTCACACAGCGCTGCATAACTCCTCACTACAACCCATCATGACACATATGGGATTACCATCCTACCCTTATAAAAAACATCTCTGAGCTCCTTCCTTAAAATCCTGAAGTAGTAGCTCCCAGTGGCGACTAGGTTTTCCCCACTGGTAAGGAGGCCCCATATGATGAAGCATGTCACCCTCGGGTGAGTGAGGGGTCTTATCCTTAAGGGATGCCTTCCCCTGTGTTATAACACAATTTGAGAGTTGAGAGATAAATTAGGGCGTGTCTTCTAACATTGTACACACATGTATAAGACTGTAGGTGTATAGTATGTTTTTTTTAGAATATATGAGGGAATATACACTTACATGTCTATAAACATTCCCTCTAGACCCCCAATCCACTGTAGTATTATCATATACTAGAATAGTATTCAAACAGGAGCCAAGAAAGCAAAGTAGCACTGAAGGCCATGCTGGAGCAGGAACAAGATTTGAGCAAAAGCTCAAAAGTCAAAGTAGCACTACAGGCAGTGCTAGGTCAGGACCAAGGGAAACTGCTGCAGCTCAGGAACAAGGAATGGTAAGGCTCAGGAGTCAAGGAAGCACTGCAGGCAGTGCTAATTCAGGGACAAGGAAAACATCAGCAGCTCAGGAACAAGGAATAACAAAAGCTCAGGAAACACTGGAAACAAGGATATTAAAATCTCAGGAAACACTGGAAACAAAGATATCAAAAGCCCAGGAAACACTGGACACAAGGGTTGGTCTCACCTGTACACAGCTACAATGACCAACCTTGGACTGAAAGGAGATGGGGCTTAAAAGTGCTCACAGTAATCACATGCATCAGGTGTGGGCAGGCTAGCAGCAGCCAGCCACAGGTGAGCTGAACTCCTCCACCCATCCTTGGCCTGCAGGGGTGGAGACTAAGCAGTGAGCAGGGAATTCTAGGTAAAGGAGTGTCAAACATGAGCAGGCTGGCTTTCACATAACCCTGCATGGATTTAGCATGGATGGCAATTTGCAAGTAGAATCGAAATGACTGGAAGTCAATATATGCATGAAGGGGAGGGTCTGGAAGCTTATTCGAACAGAGAAAAGTCACACTATGCACCCTTCTGGTGGTTGGCACGAGAGTGCAGGGAGCGAATTGTGACACTAACCCCTGATAGTTCTCCTGCATTCTAGATTTGAGGATACGTTTGGTGAGTCTGACTATGTGTGATCCCTCAGATTTTGTCCCTTCCCCCCATTATTGTCAGACACTGGCTGCCTCTATGACTTAAGGTTGTTGCTACATCATTTCATTCATATAAGGGCTTTAGCCCAGCCCTTTTCATCCGTTAGTGTGTTGTATGTCACTCATATTTTTCTAAATCAACTACAGCATGCAGTAGGGGGCAATAGGTCACCCCACTTCAGCAAATGGCTAACATTGCTGTGTGTGACGCCATTCTGCTTTTTCACCAGGCCCACATCAGTACATAAAGGGTCAGGACTAATTTGGCAATGTGTGCTATTTTTTAATAAAAACATTTCTATTGTTTGAAAGCAATAGTAAAAAAGACAGTTGCTCTAAAATGTACATAAAGTGCATGCACAGTGTCAAATAATGCCCTCATGACACATTCCCTCTCCTCTCAAGCTTAATAGTAGGGGAGTATTTCAGTGCGAGTTCTAGTGCTGGAGGCTGTGGCATGTCCACCATTTCTTCCATATGGCTTCATATTTGCGGGACAACCCCATGCCAAATAAATTGGTTCCTCCAGTTTGCCACACCAGTCCATGCTTTTAACCCCTTGGACGCTGATGACAGAATCGCTCCATCATCAGCAGCGGGTGCGCTGTGCTGATGACGGAGCGGTTCCGTCATGGCCCGCTCGGAACGCCCGCGCTGCGCGAATTCCGCGCCTGCGATGAACGTTCTATTGAGCGGGGCGGGCCATGACGGAACCACTCCGTCATGAGCACAGCTCAACCGAGGTTGGTGACGGAGCGGTTTCGTCACCAGCATGCGGCCGCCGCACGGCCGCCCCGCCCCCTTAGCACTGCGGCGGAATAGCCGCCGCAGTGAAGGGGTTAATCCATGCCTCCACTGGCGGAGCCGTTAGAGAGGTCCATACTCTAGCACTATTCCATTTGGCTACCCCAGTTACAATGTGTGCTTTCTGCGATATAAAAAACACTTTTTCTTTTTTGTATTATTGAGAGCCCAGAAGCAATATTGTTTTATAAAAACTATGACAAAACAAACACAAGCGATTTCAGTCAATGCCCAGCGAAGGCACTACCGGGCCATGGGGTGGTGAACACAGGGTAGCTTCACCAGTATTGGTCATTCATAGGACTACAAGGGCCCTGTTATAGCTAGAGTGCACTATACCTGTTTGCTCGACGGCGCACCTTTAAGCAGGTGCACAGGATGCAAACAGGAAAAGTACGCCCTATCATGTAGAATGCGCTGCCCTCAGGGCAGCTGCGAACTCACGCTGTCCCAGGGCAGCACATTCAAGAGAAATGTGGACCAGCTGTTTAAAAGGTGCTACCTATTGCCCTGCGCAGGTGGCGACCTGCCTGCACTTTAAAGAGGGATTTGAGATCCCCTTGCCGACAGGTGCCGTGAGGGACTGCACCCACCTGCAAGGGGATGTCTGGGGGGTCCTTAGGACCCCTTTTACCCCCTCCGAGGGCTGCCATCAGAGTGCCATCGCTGTCAGTGCACCTCCAGACAGCTTCTTTGCCTCTCTGCCTGCATCTATAACATGGCGCAGCAACAGGGGCAAAGAGATTCCTTCATTTACATAGGACCACGCACCCATGCAAATGAGGGAATGCCCTTTTGAGAAAGTATTGGTGCTACATGTGTGCCAGCTCTTTCAGTATTACAGAAGGGGCAGCACAAGTGTCTGCTGCCCCTTCTGTGATAACAACATAGTCCTAGGGCGCTCATAGCGGGAGCACATGCCCATTGAGCATCTGGGGCATGTTCTGTCATACAGTCCCAGGTATGTTTTGTGGATCACACACTGACCCAGTTGAGGTAACTCAGTGGGTTAACGTTCTTACTGTAGAGCGCTGCTTGATTACTGAAGGACATAGACTGAAAAGACACAACAGCCCATTCAACAGGAAATGATAGTAGGATTACCTTTGAATTGCATTGCAGCTATACTTGTTACATGCATACTTATACCAGTAAACCACATGACTCTGCTGTTACACACTAAAACAAATTTATATTTTAAATAAAATATAAAACTTGAAAAAAGAAAGCGGCATCGGCAGGAAAGCATTATATAAGGAAAAAGAGTTTGTAATATACAACCTGTCCTATATTGTAATTAAGTCTTGACAGGCCCACTATTATGCAAATAACACGAGGTCTTCTGATGCCTCGCAAGACTATAATTTATAGACGAGTTCAAGGGTTAATGAATGAAAAGTGCTAATTAATATATGATGCTAGTCAAGCACAAAAACAAAGCTTCCCAGAATTGCTTAGAAGAATAATTACATTTGGTACATGAATTAAAAGAGAGAAATTCTATCGCTGAATAAGAAAAATGCTAATCCAATTTAATAAAGTAGAGTCATGGAGTGAAAAACCCAGCCACCATAGGAACATTTTAGCGTGTTTGTCTAAATGGACCGATGATAGGATGGTTCCAGTTAGATGTTTCCATTGTTTTTGTCCATTCTGCGAAACTGCATAAATGATACTTAGATTTAGCACACCTCTATCTATGTCTGAGAGACAGGGGCGTAACACAGGCCCCCGCGGTGCGGGGACCCCCATGCTCCTGGGGCCCCCTCACTCAGTCTCAGCTGCGGAGACATCAAGTAAGCCTCAAGTCTGTGCGCGCAGCGCACCATTTAATTCATGATTGAAGTTCAATCATGAATTAAATGGTGGTGCGCACAGCTGCCCCCCCTTCTCTTCCTATTATTCCCTCTCTTTCTGTCTTGCTCCTCACTTACTGAAAACCGTGACTTGAAGAAAAGTTCACAACCTCTTTCCATCTTTATTTTAGTTGCTTCCCTGTGAAATGGATCCAAAAAAGAAAAACACTCTTGCGGGAAATGCCATTTTTCTGACATTTTTCTCTGTTCCAAATGCAGCCTCGGGATGGGGAGAAATAAAAAGTTTTACATATGAAAAATAAATTCATAACTAAATAAAGCAAGACAGAGTAGTTGCAAAGTGGCCAGATTGGTTGTAGTCACATCCAAACACATCAGCCCCACTCTGCAGACTTTGCAGTGAAGCGCTTCTTTTTTATACTCGTCTTTTTCTTTGAACATCATTGTTGTCCCCAGGTGGGGAAGTGCACCATTCCTGGATGTATTGCAGTACCTGGTTGAAGGGTGGTTTGAAAAACAAAATGTGTACCATGGCTCAGTGTTTATGGATGTGGACTTTTTAAACCATATTGCTTATGTTTTGTAAGGATATAAGCAATGGACATTGAAACTGTTCCCTTCAGGGCCCTGTAGTCATGTCCTTAACTTTTCAGGTAAAACCACTCGCTGATTTCTGAATAGGGAGTGAAAGATCGTTAGGGTAACCATGTTGTTTCTGCTTACATTTCACATGCTTTACTTAGTCTTCCATTCCCTATGAGTGTTTGCTATTACTTTTTTTAATTTAGGCAGCATATTACTCTTATCAAGTGCATAATTTGAATTGAGCCACATCCAAGTGTTTATAGCAGGCACAGCTAGGTTATAGCTGAAGACAGTGCGAGTTTCTCTGTGAGGCAGTATGGTGTTCAGTGGGGGAGAGGATGTGACACAATGGCCAGAGCCAGGAACTGTGGAACCAGGTTCAGCCTTCTTGACCACCCTACTGTGGGAGCATATTCCCATGCTAGACCTTAGGAGGCCCCACTAGACCTTAGAAGGCCTGATGTCTTAGCACAAGCAGGTATACCCTACTGGTGTCAATTGTGGGTTAACCTTGAAGGCCTGTCCACCACAATCCATACTAAAGTTCATCTCCTGTCTTGCGGGCAGGCCTACGAAGCAGGACATCCTAGAACAACAGTGATCCAGTCACTGTGACTCTGTCACTGAGGTCACATGAACCTTGAGCAGGTTAGGGCAGTGCGAACGGTGTGACCGCACTGGGTACCTTTTTCGGGTGGCTGCGTAGTGTTTGCAAGTATTTTATGGTTTCAAAAAAACTTGCTGCCTCCTTCCTGGCCTCCAGGAATTTTCAGCAACAATAAAAATGTCATGATAACTTCAGTGATTAATGTTCTTCCTAGAGAGAGATCAGAGTTTTGTCTAGTGGAAGGGTTGACTCCTGGAAAGGTAGCACAGAGGGTTAATGTGCCTGCTGCAAAGAACATGTACCATGCTGATCACAAAGTGCACATAATGATAACTAGGTTAGTAGGTTACTGCTTTTGTTAGAGAGATCCTTTTGTTACTTGCAGTTTATAAGTGAAAATCCAAACATAGAACAGTGAGCTATTAAACTATACTGCCTACTAGTATGGTTGTCATGTGGCTTCTACACCTTGTAGTCCTTTGCCTTATGTAACATTTCCTATACAGTGATTTACACACATATAAATGATTATCTCTGTGTAGTGTGTGTGATGTAAAGTGCTCTGACACAGTATACTGGTATGAGTGGCGCTGTAAATCAAATTAAATGCATCTGAGAAAGAGTGTGGTTATGGAGACTTGAGGGTGACTGTCACCAGCACTAAAGCCGGCTTTGCCATCGAGGCCAGTCCACCTCACCCATTGGTACCTCTATTGGCCTTGTTTCAGCAGTAGTAGCTGCAACTCACCAAGGATTGGCAATGCAGGATTTGCACACACCCCAAACTAAGTTTGCAAACTTCACAGTCTCTCTGCTTCATGCACAAGCACTTTTAACATGAGCTACCTGCTCTGGAGCCACTGGAATTATGCAGCAATGGGGGACAAAAGGATGCAGCAGTGTTGACTAAATTATGCAACAAAAAAAAAGGCTGCAGCGTAATGCAATATATTTACTTATACTTTATTCAGACATTTTTACACATGTTACGTCTCTGCAAAGATTCTGCCTCATTAGTATCAGTATAACATAAAAATGCAGCAGTGAGAAAGGTGATCAGTCAACAATCAAAGGGCTGTCCACTTTGCAGAAACTCAAGTCATATTTTTTTGTAACTTTTTATCCGTTTGAGCTACGAAAATGATTATTAAAACTGTGAGATTATGCAGTGGATGATGTGGCAAATATGGTGGAGCCATAATCATAAAGAAAACATTTGCAAACTAGGATATTTTGCCATGCATGTTTGAACTGCTCTTGTGGAAGAAGGGAGGAGAAGTGCTAATGAGAGAAACTGCACGGTTTGGGGACAAATGGTTTGTGATTTCACTTTTAAGCGTTTTTGGGACATTGTGTGATTGGAAATATATCCCACTTTCTGAATGTATTTAAATTCCAATAACTCCTATTAAACCTTAAATAATCAAGTGTATCCATTGGTTGAATTAAACGACACAAAAAGCTGTAACTAGTCGGTGAAATGCCAAATACTAAAAATTGGGATGTTTGGCACATTCTGGCCACACCTCTGACTCCGCCCACTGATCCAATCCTTGGGCTATCCCTGCCCTCGGAGTCTCCGCCCACAGTTCCCCTACTTTTTTTCCCCCACTTTGACCACTGCCAATAACAAGACACTCGACACATGTAGCCCAAATATGACGTTTCTGACGATACCTAATAAGACAACAGCGTAAGGACCATGAGGTGCTCACTGACAAAGGAAACATAAACAAGAACCATAGAATGCAGGTTCTACCAAAAATGTTCTTTGAGCGCCCACTTCTCGTTTTTAGTGGGTGTTTGAAAGTTGCTCCCCTCCCCTCGCACATTCATACAGGATATGTCATGGATGTCATCTGTGTAGCGCTTTATGCCATTCTATAAGCGCTTCCTTGCGATTGGACGAAGGTAGAAAAAAGAACCAGGGGAGAATACAGGTAAAGTATAAAAATATCACTTTAAACTACTCAAGCGAGACCTCGTAATTGTTCTAAAATTAAAGAGTTCCCAACCTACTCACTCCATGTGTGTGTGATAACCACACACAACAACATACAATAGTGTTAAGTTTGATAGAATCACCTTACAATGACCTGCAACTACATTAAGGGGATAGTCATATTGAAATAAGTACATATGTGCTGCTATTATATTATAGCGGAGTTTTCAATAGACAGCGTTTCATAAGTATTCCACAACCCCGTTTTAAATATATACTGCTGCAAATCATTTGGTGAGACTAGTTATTGGTTAACAGTTTTATATCCACTTCTCACATGAGAAAATTAATTACAGAGCCTTTGTGACTGCGCCAAGCCCAACGGGAACTGCCGTCAGGCCCCTGCCGGAACAGTCCACACCGCCGTCCCCATCGCAGTGGCAGGGCTGAGGGCAGAGGGCAGAGCGAGGCTGACCACTGCCACCAGGGCCCAGGTGGACAGCCACTGCAGCAGTCAGCAGCGTGACTCCAGCATGTGAGCAGCGGGAAAGTGCAGTCCAAGTCCCCCAGCGATCAGCATAGGTTCACAGAATGTGTTTTTCCCCTCTGATGCAACAGAGCTCTGCCTGCAAGAGTAGGGCAGTATCCCATGGACTGTCCTTTCCCTCCAGATGCAATACAGTTCACCAGTGGGGCCTTAGACCTGTGCGGCGCTTTGTACTCAGCTGCGGCACAGTAGTAGGATTGTGTGTCTGGCACACACCTTTATCTACAATTCAGTAGGGACTGTTTATTCTGTCCAACAGTAGTTCTGTAAACCCAGCACTGGGACAGTGCTCGGGGTCTTGTACAAGGCGGTCTTCCAACAGTAATCTGCCGGTGAACCTTTCCTCTTCAGGCAGAACAGTACCAAGGCACTGGAACTCTTTTTGACTCTAGAAAGTAAACAGCGGTGGTACTTCTTGCATACTTCTCTCTTCACACACAGAACAGTACCAGCGTACTTGTGTACACCTTACTCCACAAAAACAAAGCAGTCACTGTGTGAAGTAAAGTCCTTCCCCGGCCTTTTTTCTTCTAAAGTCCCTTCCCTCGGGGATGAGTCTGGTCAGACCTGCGAGATTCTCTCCAGAGGCACAGATTACTTCCTCGCCATAGAGGTGGGATCAATGGTTCTTGTACAATCCTTTCAAACAAGGGGGTTCACTGTCCATTCACCTCAGAATCAGCATAGGAACCTGGTTTCTTCTACTCCTCTGAATACACATGCATGAGAACATAGTACCTTCAGTAAGTACGCCCCGTTGAATTAAACACAACACTGGGAGACAGTGATAACTGTCTGCAGTCCGTGTGGCTCATGGACACTTAAGGCAACAGGCTGCAGCAGCACAGAGTTGTTAGATTCTGAGGCACACAGGTAAGCTAAATAACGCACCGCTGATAATGTTCCTGCTGACAGGGCCTAGTTTTCTTCTCTACTGGCAGTTTTGAATTACCAGCATGACAAGTAGACCTGATGTTAATTTTTCCTAGTCTGCCCAGATGTTTTCAGGAAACAGTTAAAATGTCAATATAACACAAGCAAATAATGTTCCTTCTGGAGGGAGATCAGCGTTTTGTCTAGTGGCAGGTCTCACTGATCATGAAGTAGTGCAGAGGGTTAATGTCCCTACAGCAAAGAACGTGTACCATGCAGTTCCCTAAACTGCATTTTATAAAGCTATCTCAGTGAGTTGCTGCATTTTGTCACAGAGCTCCTTTGGTTACTTGCAGTTCATAATGTATGTATGAGATAGAACTCTGAAACGAAGCATGCCATAGAGATAGAACTCTGAAATGAAGCATGCAATATATTCCTCCTCACACACCATCTGCTGAGGCGGAAGTGTGCATGTTGACGCTGCAGATATGAACGAATTCAGACTTCCTCTGTGGCAAGAAGTCTGAAGATCCCGGGGGTGTGAGAGGCATTAAAGGGTGATCCCAGACTCTGGCAGTGCTGCTCTGCGTTATTCAACATGTCATTTTACTACTGTTGCCAGATATCCTGGAAGCGATTCCTGGAGGGTATAAATATATTTAGTACTGCAGATTTCCTGGGACCACCCATCAACATCTATATACTAGTAGCATTTCTAAACTCTTCTCAGATCTTTTTCCATACTAGAAACAGTCCCAGATTTACCCCAGCCAAGGGCTGCTGTATCTCTCCATCCAAGATTGGAGGAGGAAGCGATGAGCACCAAACTGCGTGGGGGTGCAGGGTTAGGGGCTTCTCCACATGACAACGTTTTCCTCCACAGCCCAAAAAAAGAAACATGTACATTTTCAAGGAGGCTCCATTGCAGCCATGCATACTTCTCCACTGTGGGAAACTCCACAGGAGGAATAGGAGTCTTTGCCAAAGGTCACATGACATTAACATAAATCCACTTTCATCATAGCTGTGCCTTGTGCAATCATTGCCCCACGTATACAACATATTTGTGTGTGAAAATAGCCCCAACAACACTGAATGATTGCTGCCTCCAGGATTTACGATGATCTTATGTTATTCCTTATAAATTATGAGCCTTCATGATTCACAAACACTGACTACCCATCACTTGCGCAAAAGCAAAAACAATACATTCTCTTTAGAGAAACAGATTAAACAGGCTTTGAAATTGTGCAGCTCTTCACCAGACAACACCAAATAGTTAAAAAAGATCCCCAGACTTGAACAGACAAATGTTTTCATTATTCCTTCTCCTTTCCCATCTTCTCTTGATTACTTATAGCCCTCTGCTTCTGAGGCGGCAGGGACGTGATGGTGCTAATGAGTTTACTCTACCAGTATGCTGTTTCAAAGATACTTTGGCCTTTACTTACATCTGACCGGCCAATGCACTGACTTTATAGTTACTGGTGGAGATCGCTGACCCTGACCCTTGGATTTAAACAATCTGTGTCCGGCTTCTCCCTCAAGCACACCACCTGGCCTATCCGCGCCTTGTGTGGTAAAAAACATAGCTGCATCTATGCAGTGTGTTGACTGGCCCCTTAGATTGAGCCAGTGGACAGCAGCTTCCCTTTTCAAAGCCGCACCCACCGTCCGTGCATTATAGTCCTGAAGGGTAGCTGTGGAGGTCAGTGTGTGTGCTGGTTCATATTGGCAGTATGTAGGCCAAATGGGTCTTTTGTCCTGAGATTTAATGATGATTTCCCCGATCTTACTGCAAAGCCTGAAGTAAGCTCAAATCAATGGCTTGATTACTGAAAATTGAAAACACCTATAACGTGTATGAAGTGGTAGAGGGCAGCTAACTTATTTTCTTGCCGACAATGTCCGTCCCCAAAGGCCATGTGTGACAGGTCACAGTGTGGGATGATTAGTTTTGGCTGTGGGCATGTAGGGTCTTGTGCATTGTGTTTTCTTGCTTATTTCTCTGCTATATAAACCTTTCCGGAGCAAGCTTAAATGCAGAGTCGACATATCTCATACCTAAGTTATAAAACATATATAGAGCATATGGGTGGCAGCTTCATTTTCCATTGCCGGCCTGCCACCTATGCATACAGTCCTGAGGGGTAGCTTTGCAGGTCAGTGTGTCAAGCGACTTATATCAGCCTGTATGGTCTGGTGCTCTGGGTTTTTCTGGTGATTTTTGGGTAATTGTACCCACAAAAGGGTTGGATAGAGTAAGTAACATAAAAAAACATATATACACAACAAACAGAGAGGGCCCCAATAGGACAAATCGCTCTATTTGAAAAAACTGTCCTCACTCACATACCAAGGTATGTGACATGCTTCATCATTGGGCCTGCTTACAATACGCCCTGGTGTACCCCACACAGGGCGGAGCATAAGGGAGTTGGAAAAATAATAAATTTCTCTTAACACAACATATAATCAAGACAGCTGAACATGGACAACACTTAACACATAAATTGGTGAGAATCGTGCAAACACCAAGTGATCTCAACCGAAGAGTGCGACAAAAAAGTGCAGTATGAGGAGTGATTAAAACTGATTAAAGGTGTCAACCAGAATGCAACCTTTATTAGACTTTTCTTGACACCTCTACCAGGATTAAAAGTAAATGAAAAAGGATGGGAAAAACGCCTCTAAGAGATAATTAGGAACCTCAAGGCTTCCCTCCTACCACTGCCAGAGTCAATATGTTTCGACTGCTCTGTATGTGCCTATAAGGTCACTCCGGTCTTCTTCAGGACCGTCGCATTCGGTGTCACTCAGGGTTCCCCCGTACTTCGGAGAAAAATTACCCCAACAGGGAGGCAGGTCGAATCGATCCGTACCCCTCCTGTAATGATTTTTGGGTAATACCACTAACCTTGCCTGAAGTATCCTTAAATAAACACAGTCACACATTCCTTGCTAAACACCTACAGCATGTGAAGTGGCAGCCTTCAGCCAAAAGCTTTCTTTTTCCTTGCCTCTCCCACTGCTAGTACTGTCCCCAAAAGAGTAGATGTGACACCTCAGAGAGTGGGCTGATTTGTTGGCTGTTTGTCGGCCTGTTGAATCTGGTATGATGGGCTTTACCACAAACTTTGCACTGCAGCAAGGATAAATTTGTGCAGTCTGCCATACCTTGAAATCACATATATAGCATGTCTTGATAAGATAAAAATGATCAATATTTCCAAATGGGCCCTCTCTTTTAACTTTCTGATTTGCTTATGAGGGCCACTTTTATTTTGGCGCCAGGCTTACTTTCTGTCCCAGTGAGTCGCCAGTCTATGAACACTTAAGGGCACACTGGGTGACAACAGGAGTCGCTAAGACAATATATACCTTTATAAATGGAGCCAGTAAAGTACAGAAAGTAGCTGTGGGAGACTGTAAGACTCTGCAATCCATTGGTAAGGACAGCATTTAATGTGGTGAGAACGCGGGGCCTCTACATGCAGACATTCAGGCCAGCGAGCAATCCAGAGTAAGATAGGGTAACACAAGTAAGGTGATACCAGAGAGAGGGAGGGAAAAGAGAGAGAGAGAAGGGGGGAGAGGTGGACATGTTGATTTCTTAGACATATGCAGGGTAATGCTATGGATAAATATGAAAGATACAGTATCTGTACAACCAGGGTAGCCCTAATGATTGCAGGTAGGGGGAAATAGGAGAACGTAGGCCAGTAAGGCATAACTAGAGAACACAAGCAGCGCAAACCATTGGCATGAGGCAGGTTGACACCCGAAAGCCTAGGCATGCTGTGACCAAAAAAGAGGGCCCTCACTCTGCCTCTTCCTTACAGTTCAAATTTACATTTACTGCTGTAATGTGAGAATGCATTTCATGAAAAGGAATATAAAGTAGGGTTGCCAAAAGAAAAATGCCAGCCATGTGTTGTATAAAGTCCCTGAAAGACCTTATCTTGACACTAAATAGGGTTATAAATGAAAATGTATGTATTCATTTGTAATGTGACTTTTCTGTCTTTGTTCCCTTTAATTATCAGTCATGGATCATTCAGACAGCCCTAGAACACAATTAAAGTGCAACCTATTTCCATTTGCTTTTCAAAGTATGCACAGATAAGTGCTGAAAATACGTCTTTAGGTGACTGTTTATTTTTGTCAGTGGGGCAAAGTGGTAGGTGGTGGGCCGGGCCGCTGGGGGGCCCCCTCATTGTGCTTTGCAGGGGGTCCCCTCAAGTTTTGTTACGCCACTGCCCCTGGAGCGCAGCCCCCCCCCCCCACTGCGGTGTATACGGGGGCCTGTGTTACGTCCCTGACCCACTCTGCTTTGCGGATTACAGTGGATTCTACTACAAGCAGTGGGGTTGCTGGGTTTCCTGGCAAAGAGAGAGAGGAGAACAAAAACTCCTGCAGATTTGCCACATTTGAGAAAGGAGCTTCAGGTAAGACTACCAATTTTCAGTCAGAATAGACAGTGACTGTTAGTCCTCAGGTTTTTAGAGATAACATTTATTGCAAGCTTTGACTTTGTTACTGAGGCACTAATTCACTGTTCTGATAGAAGCTGTGATATTATGATTATGAAATGTTTGAGCACTTAAATAATCACACAGTGTAATGGGAAAGGATTGCCAAGAATTGTGATAACTGGTTTATCTGATTGTGAAAAATAACATTTGTGAGGCTAGAAAGATTTGATTAAAGCTAAGGAACTTGAAATATTTCTGACAGCGAATATTACATAAAACCAGGGTAAGGTTATGAAACAGAAAATGTAGTAGACTGATTTTGAATTAATTCTCTATATAATGTTTATCTCTCAATATTGTGATGTATCTTTTCCTCAGCCAAACTGGGAAGCGAACAGGGAATAGAGCTGTCCAAAATAGTTGATGTGACATATTCATCCTTGGTCAGCCACACTAAAAATCAGAACAGATATTAGCTAAGGTTCTGGATAAAGGGCTTAGGTAATCAATGTTTAATTAACATTTAGTAAATAGAGACCTCCCTACACAGCACGTCCACTCTTCTTCTCAACCAGTCTCGCTTTAAATCTCTTTCCCTCAATACCCTCCCCACAAACATTTCCCTCATTTGGCCACTTTGAAACTCAGTGGCAGTTCCTATGGAATAGTATCGGTGGGGCGGGGGCAGGTGGGTAGAAAAAGAAATGTCACTTACCTGGCTGCTGGCCGCCACCTCTTCTCCGTCCTCTTCTGTTCCTCCTGGAAGCAGGAAGCACATAGGCTCACCTAAGCCAATCACGACACTGCTCTCACAAGCATGACAGCAGCGTTTTGATTGGTCTGTACGCCCTGGTTCAGCGCTCAGACAGGGAGTGGGAGCCTGTGCATGTTCTCCACCCAGGGTGTGCAATACAGCCAGGTGGAGAACATGCTAAGTGCCCATGACTGTTTGGCCAGCCCAAGACAGATAGCCAAACCGCCATGAGCACGTAAGTGCCCCAACCACTCCTCCCTCTGCTGGCTGTGACGACAGCGCTGCGAAGCCCCGCTCCGCCCCATAAAACTGCCTCAGTACGGAAAAATAAAATGATAATAACATTGTATTAGTATAATTTTATTTTTCCTCTTTTTTTCCTTTTTACAGTGGGGCTGCCGCCGTTGAAACTCAGGTGTATTATGCACCTCAGAGTTGGTGCTCCTGAAAGGTGGGCTTAAGTAGGTACTGTTCCAGAGAACACAGAGCCTGACAAGGGCAGTCAGTATCGAGCCTCTGTAGACAGCACAGAGTAGAACCAGCTCAGTCAAGTTGACTAATCCCAACCATGTGGCAGAAATTCTCTTCGTCCTAATAGTCAGTCATTGAGCATTGGCAATGGAGCTGCCCAGTAATATAATTTTATGTCCTCCTTAGTCAGTCTCCCATCATACAAAGAACTGGGCAGATATCATGTGCCGCACTGGGAGCCATGTATGCCCTTAGAAAGACTGTGAAGTATTGGCATAACTTCTGGAAGAACCCCAGGGAGATTTCAAGGGATAACTATGCAGCAGATACACTAGCTTTGCAAAAAGACCACCCGAAATAGGGCCAACATTCCTAAAACTGAGATGGGAATTGAGGTCAGGCGAAGTAAGTCTTCCTGGGAAGTCCTCAGAAGAGGTGCCGGGCTCTGGTCCCATGTCTGATGGGGGTTCTTGGTGACATGTGTCTAAATATTTAAAAATGTCTCTGGTCTCTGGCCCATCCATCTTGGGTACCTTGCATATAAAGGTAAGTTACCAACATATAATGAGGCAAAGGCTTTCCAATATCTACCCCAGTCAGGTGGTTCCTGTACCAAACCGTCCATTCTGACCTAGGCTGCTTTTGGTTCAATAGCTTCCAATATGGAGAGTGGGTTGCCCACATGTGCACCACATTCTATGGTAAATGGGTGAGAAGGCACCCCAGAGACCCACACACATGCATACTGGTTCACAGACCAGTGTTTATGATAGGAACTTTAGGTCCAGATTAATGCATTCAAGGACTCCTAAGAGGTAGTCCAACTTCCAGCAATCAAATGCCTTTTCAAAGTTAACTAATATAATTGCTAAGGCTTCAGATAAGGGGGCAAAGCTAAATATACCGATCACAGATTGTGTGTGGTCACCCGCAAAGCATAAAGCAGTTTTTTAAAGGGTGTAGTAATGTGAGGAGTACTTTATCTAAGCAATTCGCTAAGACCTTTGTGACAATTTTAGCTACCACATTGGTAGCGAGACATGATGGTAAGAACTACAGTTGTCCAAAAGGTGACTGCATTTCAGGACCACTGCAATGGTAGCAATGAGGGCATCTTCTGAGAGGGTCCCTATATTCATCACCCCTGCCGAGTGAGGGTCAAGGATGCTGCATTATGACTGAGGACAGTTTCTTGAAGAAGTCTGTGGGAAGACTGTTATAACCTAGCATCTTACCACCGTGGCCGCCAATGCCTCTAGTAGTTCCTTTACTGCCAAAAGTTGGGTCCAGTTCTCCTCATACTTTATACAAATGTTCATGTATTGAAAAGTTTAGGACTATGGACAGCAGGTCCAAAACTTTTCCTCCCAATTCAGTCAGAAAATTTGGATGCAAGCCTGTTAGTTGCTTCCTAGTTGCAAGCCAATACAGCAATTTACCCGACTTGTCTCCAAGTTCATAAACTCTTCATCATGAGATGAGCCAAATTGCAAGAACAGAATCAAATAGTATTTATCTCATGGCTTAGTGAGTGATCTCAATATGTCGAAGCAGGGCATATGCTTGTGTGAATGCATATTTCCTTTTAAGTCTCAAGAGCTTGACCTTGAGGCTCACAGCTGACTTTTTCTTACATCTGCCTTATCTGCAGTGGTATGCAACTACTCTCCCCATACGGCAGTCTCACAGGCCTCCCTGCGTAAGACACTGTATTGACATTGAACCTAAATTAGGATTCGTCCTCCTTTATACTTAGAGAAAGCTCCATTCATCAGCCACTAGGCAATCAGTCTCCAAATGCTCTAAAGCATTGCACTGTCTTGTTCTAAATGGATGTCTACTGGCACATAGTTCAACAAGCTTCTGGGTAACCCAGGTAGCATTTGGGGTTGGAATTATGAAATATTTCTATGTGAATATGAGCAATGTGCTATGGAGTAACAAGCATGTTCTCTCGCATATTGATGGCAACTTTTCCATGTATCAAAGAGACCCTGTGAGTCTACACAACTGTGTAAAAGGGAAATGTGCCATGTAGTGGGTAAGATTTTACTACAAAACTCCCAGGGGACTGCAGTGATAGAGTTTTTGAATGTAGAGCTGGCTCTCTGGGGTACTCCACTATTTCTACTTGGTGATTTTAATATTCATGGGGAGTTGAATACCAGGGACCTGAGGTTTAGTGGATATTTAGGTAGGAAGCCCAAGGTATTTAAAGAACTACGACAATTACTACGTCAACATGGGTTGATCGATGGGTGGCCCTTGGCAAATCCGAGGGATCCAGGCTTTACTTTTTTTTCTTCACCTCACAAGAAATTTGTGCGTTTAGATTATATTTTTGTACCTAGGCATATGGCAGAAGGATCCCGAATGTTTGTAATGCCACGTATTACATCTGACCATGCTCCGATTGTTATAGACATGCCCCTGCTTAAAATCCAGCGTATACAAAGGTCTTTCACATTTAATAAGAAACTTCTCTCAGATGAAACCTATCTGCAGCAAGTTTTAGATTGAGCTCAACAGTTTTTTGATCTTAACAGGGGCTCTAACTCCTATGCAATGGTATGGGATTTCTTTAAGGCAGGATTACGTGGTGAAACATGTAGCTATGGCTGGAGTCTTCAACAGGAAGGAAAAAATATAATGGTGCAACTTTTGCAAGATTTAACAAATGCAGAACATGACTTAACATACGGTATGAGCTCACACCAAGATAGTAGTGCCACACAAGATAAAGTTGCAAAATGCAAGGCTAAGATTAATGGAGTGTGGAGCCAAGACAGCACGCCAATATAAAATTCATCGCGCTGAGAGATATGAATACGGGGAGAACGTGGGAAGATGTCTAGCTCAAAGAATGCGGGGGCGTCAGACAGCACAGCGCATAACCTTTATAGAAAATAATCAAGGTATTCTAGTAAAGTCATCAGAGAGTATTCTTCAGGTATTTCATGACTATTATACAGATCTCTATACCCAAGAAAGGTTTTCTTCTGATTTAATTGATCAGTATGTAGATAAACTGAATTTAACTCAATTAGACTCTATGCATAAAGAAGAGCTAGAGTTACCAATTACAATGCAAGAACTCGAGATCGCCCTTAAAGAACTGGCTTTGGGAAAGGCTACCGGCCCGATAAACTTCCTTTAGAGATATACCATGTGCTATTCCCTATTATTAAAGATGATATGTTGGCGACGTTTATAAATGCCCAAAATGGAAATCCCCCCCATCATGGGACGATGCAAGAATAATTGTATTTAAAAATAAAGATAAGCCTTCGCATCTTCCTGGGTCTTATCGACCTATTTCACTTAATAATGTAGATGCAAAACTATATTCTAAAATTCTTGCGAATCGGCTGATTCAAGTTGTACCAGCACTTGTCTCTGAGCAACAGCACGGCTTTCTTCCAGGTCGCGGCACGATTAATCACATACATCGTGTTATTGCAACTTTAGATTATGCTACTGCAAATCGTACGAACGTTGGTTTGGTGTTTTTAGACGCCGAAAAAGCGTTTGATCGCGTTGCATGGGCATTTTTATGGGCGATCTTGGGAAAAATAGGGTTTGGACCACGATTTATATATGCTCTACAAGTTATGTATAGACATCCCAAGGCCAAGATATGCTTGTCAGGCCAAGAATCCGCAGCCGTTAACATCACTCGGGGGACACGGCACGGGTGCCCATGCTCACCATTACTATTTGCCATGTACATAGAACCACTTTTAAAGATGATGGTGTCATCCCAACATGTACAATCTATGGTTTTACCCGGGGGTAGTATACGCGTATTAGCCTATGCCGACGACGTCGCTGTCATAACATCTGATCCAGAATCTGCATTGTGCGAAATTGAAAACCTGACTCGCGAATTTGGTAATGTGTCAGGGTATAAGCTTAATATCCAGAAAACACAGGTTATTTGCTCAGCAGGACTTTGCCCTAACGACAGTCGGGTTACCTCGGAGGCTAAATACCTGGGCATTAAAATTTGACTATCGCTTCAAGAGTTAGTTACGGTGAACTGGTCAGATATATTGCAATCTGTTAGAAACCAACTTGAGAAAATCGAATGCTTACACTTGTCGCTGGTTGGGAGACGCAACGTTTTAAAAATGTCCATTTTGCCAAAAGTTTTATATTATTTTCGGTCGGTACCATTGGAAATATCTGTATTACAACAGAGGAAATTGCAATCTATAGCTGATAGATTCTTATGGGGCTGGAAATCTGCGCGTAGGGCTTCTAAATTTATGACACTACCAATTTTTCCGGGGGGATGGGGAGTTCCAAATTTTGCACTATATTATTTGGTGTGTCTCATGCAGAATATTAAATATTTTGCGATTGGAGGAACTCCGCCTATATTTGAGAGCCCTGATATTTTTTCTCTTTTACTTGGCCCACAATCTCGACAAATGTTGCTTCGCTTTTTAGAACCTAGCTACTATAAAATAACTAGATTTAAATTAGTATTGCCTGCCTTTAAAGGATGGTGATCAATACGGAAGCTTATCTCCCTTGGACGTATTCATTTCTATACTCCATGTAATTCTATAGAATTGTTTCCGCCAATATTTTGGGATCGTACTATGTGTACATGGGGGGAAAAGACATGATATCTATAGGCACTATGGTTAAGAATGGTACAATCGCTTCATTTCAGGAGTTAAAAGATATATATAGTCTCTCCCAACATGATTTTTAGGTCTCGCGACCTATCAATGCGCGCAAGCGCATGGAGCGGAGCGAGAATTCAAGTGCTCAAAATACTCGTGAAACCAAGGGTTTCGTTCGTGCGGTTTTCTTCGAGTTCACATGGCCACAGGCACGCGCTTTTGGGCCATAAACTTTCACGGCCATCTGTTCCCCAGCTCCAGCACCTCCCCTCTCTCTCCCTGCGCACACCCTTTACTTGCATTTCTCCTCCCCCTCCCCAGCCAGCTTCCCCGAGGCTGTGTTCCCTCCCACCTTTCCTCCTCTCTGTCCCTTCTTACAATCACAACTTGTTTTTGCCAGTTTTCTCTACCCCCAACCCCCACTTTGGGGCTTTTGCCTCCAGGATAACTTTTGCCACTGGCTCGAGAAATATTCGGTTTATTTGACTAACACAGGAAGTTCAGAAGTGATAGACGCTTGTTGTTCGTGAGGTGATAGTAGGTCGCTTGTCAGCTGTCGGAATGGCATAAGCCTCAAGCTGAACGCTAATAACCTTTGAAGAAGGAACCCTTGTGGCACTGAAAGCTAGTCTTCCGTACCAACTGCCCTTTTCCTTTTGTTCACCTAAGCATCACAATAGTATTGTTGCGTGCATTGTATCTTTGTAGGTATAGCTACCGGAACGTTCTCATATATCTTTATTCCAGACCATAACTCTATTAGTTATCCGAATTTGACGTATTTGATTTACGTCTATAGTGAATTTGTCACGAATCTGACCCCTTCTTTCACGCGGTTTTCTTGTTCCCTATAGTCGCAAAGCAGGTATATGCTTCCCAGGCTTTAACGTACAGACCTGTTTTGTTTACAAGTGATTTTATTAAGGCCCGTCACAGACGATGACTGATGCGTCATGCATGCTGCTCTACTGGGGCAACAGAGAGGCAGGGGTGATTGTGCCTGGACTAGGCTGGTGACGGGAGGTCTGGATGAATACGGTGGCCCTGAGGGAACTGTTGCCCTCTCCCCCCCGCCACAGCAATGCAGGGAGCTTATTTGAGGGGGGGGCTCACAGATACAAGCCTTGCAGCTCGGGGTCACTAGCAGACCCCGCCTTGCACTGCCAGAGGCTCATACAAACACAGCAAAAGCACAGCCCCCATGCCACCCACCCGCTGGGCCTCTGTAATGACGTGAACATCGCAATGGACATCGCAGTAGAAACAGGGTAGCCCAGCACCGAATTCAATGGCTGGGGTTGCCACAGTAACACAGGCCCGCCCCTCAGTAGTGGGATTATTCAGGGGTGTTTCTCCTCGCTGTTCCCTATGATATTGCAGTGACGTGGCCCCACACTGCGCCGCTATCAGTCCGCAGGCGAAGGGCAGGCCTCTGACACTGTCCTCTTCACCCCCGCCCGCTAGCTCACATTCTGGTATCCCCAGGGTGCAATTCACACAATTGTTGGCCTCTCACTGTGGGAGCATTTCCACTGCTTGTTATGTTTTAAAACAGTGTGCAAAAGGACCTTGTTCACTTATAAACAAGTGTCAACGTTCGGTTGCGAAGTGATTCATAATAGTTACTACAAACGGAGCAAATCCTATCTTTGCTTAAAACGCCCTCAATGACAGGCTCGCCATTTAAAGTTCTGTTTGAGCGGGGGGTATAGCGGGACGCACACACGCCTATGCATTGCTGTAGCTCTTACCTACCGTTTGCCAAGGCCTCAAAGCGCGTTAATGTGCTGATGGTGTTTGTCGCATGTTGCCATACACGCCGTGGAAAGAATCCCACTGTTAAAGAGCAGGGCTTTAACATTTCCAAGGTCCATGCATGAGTAAACTCATCAAGGTCAGTTTCTTGCTCGTCTGGGTCAGTTTTTTCTTCACATGCTGAGATGTGCAGGACTATTTAGTCTATATAATATCGAAACTTACCAGATACCAGAATGCCCAAAAAAATATACAAACTTTTTTGCGTGGATTTGTGACACTTGAGAGGGCTTAATGCACCTGTAATGTACCAGTAACCCCGCCCAGGATCAGAATAGCAGCAACGTGCCCTATTCAACAACAATCAACCAAGCACTTTATGGCTAATGCAAGTAGACTCATGCGGGGAGTCCTACCCTGCCTTCCTAATTGCATACATGTCAACATGTTAGAACAGGAAACAAGGAGGTTTTGAGGGAAAAAAAGGGGGGGGATCGTGTTTTCCCAATTGACTTCTATTAAAGCAGCTGCAATTTCAGGCGGAAAACAGCCCTGCAATGTGTTAAGTCCCTTCTTTATAGAAACATCACAATGCTTCACTGTAGCATCTGCCTTAATGTCTACCGTCCTGCCGTTTCTGCCGGCCTGCCTCGGCTGCTCTAATTTTGCCTTTTACTGCCCCCTACCCACTTCCTGTTTCCTCCCCTTCCTGGAAGTTTCTCTTGCAGACTAGAACTAGACTGCTAACCTCCCCAGGGCACACAGTGTCGTTCATGGCTGACATTTCAACAAGTGCCACACGCATCTTGTGCCAGACTAACGCATTTGCTGATTTTTGTTGTATCAGTGTAATGCCCCAAGATTGTCACGCAATAAAAATTAATTAAAGCTGACTGTCTCTCAGTGCCTCACAGTAATGCCTGTACCCGCTCCGTTAGTGTTATTTGGCAGCTCACTGCTGCCTGCGCCAACTATACAGTTGCTGATGATACCATGAGTAGTCTATCAGTACTATTATCCCATCGTTGTGCAGTGTGTGCTGCCTGTGCTGAATTGATTGGCTTTGTAATTGGCTGGCTTGCACGCTTAACCCAGCCAAGCAATTACTGAGCTGCTTTATAAGTGATCCTTGCACGTGATAAACACTAGTCCGTTTTGGGCCAACACAGCATCAGATAAAGAGCAGTGATGTAACAGTACATACACACACAATCACACACACACACAACCACACACAGACACACATATAACCACACATAAAACCACACGCACAACTACACACACAAACAACCTCACACAACCACACACACACAACCACACACACACAACACAAAACCACATACACACAACCACACACAGCCACATACACACACTCACACACACAACCACACACACACAACCACACACATCCACACACAACCACACACAACCACACACACAACCACAACCATCTATCTATCTATCTATCTATCTATCTATCTATCTATCTATCTATCTATCTATCTATCTATCTATCTATCTATCTATCTATCTATCTATCTATCTATCTATCTCACTGTATCTATCGCCCTCACTGTATCTATCGCCCTCACTCTATCTATCACCCTCACTCTATATATCTATCTATCTATCTATCTATCTATCTATCTATCTATCTATCTATCTATCTATTGCCCTCACTCTATTTATCTATCGCCCTCACTCTATCACCCTCACTCTATCAATCTATCTATCTATCTATCGCCTTCACTCTATCGCCCCTCACTCTATCAATCTATCTATCTATCGCCTTCACTCTATCTATTGCCCCTCACTCTATCAATCTATCTATCTATCTATCTATCTATCTATCTATCTATCTATCTATCTATCTATCGCCCTCACTCTATCTATCGCCCTCACTCTATCTGCCTATCGCCCTCACTCTATCTGTCTATCACACTCACTCTATCTATCGCCTTCACTCTATCTATCTATCACCCTCACTCTATCTATTGCCCCTCACTCTATCAATCTATCTATCTATCTATCTATCGCCCTCACTCTATCTATCTATCGCACTCACTCTATCTGTGTATCGCCCTCACTCTGTCTATCGCCCTCACTCTATCTATCGCCTTCACTCTATCTATCTATCACCCTCACTCTATCTATCTATCGCCCTCACTCTATCTATCTATCGCCCTCACTCTATCCATCTATCGCCCTCACTCTATCTATCGCCCTCACTCTACCTATCTGTCTATCGCCCTCACTCTATCTGTCTATCGCCCTCATTCTGTCTATCACCCTCACTCTATCTATCGCCCTCACTCTATCTGCCTATCGCCCTCACTCTATCTATCTATCACCCTCACTCTAGCTATCTATCGCCCTCAATCTATCCATCTATCTAGCTATCTATCTATCTATCTATCTATCTATCTATCTATCTATCTATCTATCTATCTATCTATCTATCTATTGCCCTCACTCTATCTATCGTCCTCACTCTATCTATCGCCCTCACTCTATTGCACTCACTCTATCTATCGCCCTCACTCTATCGCCCTCACTCTATCTGTCTATCACTCTCACTCTATCTGTCTATCTATCTATCTATCTATCTATCTATCTATCTAGATATCTATCTAGATATCTATCTATCTAGATATCTATCTATCTAGATATCTATCTATCTATCTCCCTCACTCCATCTATCACACTCACTCTACCTATCTATCACACTCACTCTATTTATCACATCACCACAGCATCACTCAGCACCACCGCATCATCACTCATGTGCACCACAACATCACTATGCGCTACCACAGCATCACTGAACGGCACAGCATCACTCGTCGCCACCACAACATCACTCAGCGCCACCACATCATCAATCTGTGCAACCATTCAACCACAACTGGTTCAAATATGTTCTCTCAATGTTTGAAGCTTTATTGCAAATGTCACAAAAAATTTTAATATTTCACTTCTGTTCTTGGATTTTAGTCACTGAACATAATCTTCACAACAGTTATTTACAAAAGTTTAAGCTATTGCCATTAAAAATTACAAAAACTTTTATTTAAGTATTAATTATTTTAAAAAATTAAAAGCCAATGTTAATTGTAATATCAATACATCTAAGTAAAGGCAATACAAAACATGTGACATTACAAATACTAAAAGTGTCACATATGCTAAAGTTAAAAGTATTGGCATTGTAAATCACAAAACATAAATATAAAATGTCATTTACAAAACCAATAGCTCCAACTTTCCTACTGCGAGACCTATTGGCAACGCCAGTGCTTGTTTTAAGTATTTACAAATACGCGACTTTATTCTTAAACATCCAAATGTTCTACCGCTTTGTCCTAATGACTTTATTGAAATACTTAAAAAACCATCACGTATAGGGACTCTATATAATCATTTGTTGAATTTACAACAGGACGATATGAGTTTGCAGGAGTCCAAATGGTGTATTAGATTGGGTACATTGGCAGTACCCTTTCAAGAGTCAATTTATACAGCTGCTAAAATTATTTTGTCTGCCAATTTATACTCACAGCATTACAAAACCTTATTTAATCTTTATCATACACCGTTTAAAATGTTGAAATGGGGTAATGCTAATAATGAGAAATGCTATAGGTGACCAGGCAGATATTGTGCAAATATTTTCAGACTGCTCAGTGTTAAAAACTTTTTTTATATCTATAGAAAATTTTCTGGCTCATATTACAAAATGTGACGTGACAATCTCAAGAGAGATGATTACTTTTGGTCTATCTAATGACACCAATCCGTTTCCGGGGTATCAAAAAAACAGATGTGTTTTATTTATGGCTATGGCAGTAGCTCGCTTATGTTTATCTTCAACGTAGTTGAAGCCAGAAGCACCTGTATATGAAATGTGGCGAGCAAAGTTTTATAATGTTTTTTATTTAGAATTTAATCTTTATCGGATCAAATCACTTAGGAAAATGCAAAAGGGGTGTAAAATTTGGCAGGCAATGATAGACCATTTAGGTCCCTAAAAAATGACCTTTTTCTTGGTTATATATGGTGGTACCGCTGCTTTTATTGTATTTTTGATATTGCTTTTTCTGTTTCTTATTTTTCTTGTTTTTAATTATCTTTGATTGTGTACCCGCACCATAAGTTTGTCTGTTTATACTATGTCTGGATATGTTATAATGGCTTTGTAATTTTTTTCTCTATGTGGCTTTGAACTGATCCTATAAAAAAATGTAAAAAAAAAAACTCCCAGGGGACTGTTTATGTCAAAGTCACGTGATGCGCTGCCTACACTGCATGACAGCGAAAGGGCAGGAATGCGCTGTATTTAAGACAATAAGGCGCATTCCTGCCTTTTCCTCTGCACTGGTGCCCTTTTGGCAGCCTAGCGCCAAAGCAGATACCCACGCACTATGATGCAAGGGTGGCTGCACTGCATGCAAAATAGTTTTTTGTGAAGGACGGGACACCTTCCTGCACTTAAACCATCCTGAGAGGCATATTCCTCTATCTAAGTGGGCTGCAGACCAGTGTAACTTTATTAATAGTGGATCTGCTTCCCTGAGAATCAGACCCCACCATGAGTTGCAAGTGAGGGGAGAACCTAGTCTGTAACAACTACTCACAATCACACATCCACCCACTCATGAGGTAGAGATGGAGCTGAACCTCATCTAGTCTGTGGTCTATTTTACCCTTCTTGCTTCCTGACTTACCCCAACCCCTTTAGGCTTCTGAGTCAGCCCGTCACGATGATTCCATAGCACCAGGCCCATGAATTTCCCTTCCCTGATTGTCTAAATGCCCCCCTTTCGCAAGTACATGGGAGGAGTCACTCATCTCTTAGTCCTAATAGTATTAATTTCCCTCAGTCCTCCTTCTTCCTGCCTGGGTCAGGACACCACAAATCACATATGCCTAGAAAGTGAACATGCAAAAAACAACAAGGTGAACGGAAAGAATACCTGAACTAATCTCAGCCTCTGATGATCACCCGTGGATGCGTTCCAGATCACTGTTTTTGCCCACTGTGCCATTCTAGACAGAGACCCGACTTAAGCAAATCAGTTTTGGTACTGCTCCAGTGGGAACAGTCCAGCCCTAACTGCCAAATCAGGCCCTTCAAATGGAAACACAAGTAGCCCCAGCCTGGTTTTGACCTAATTAGATCAGAGAGATATTGCTTGAATCTTATGACACAGTGAGCATTAGAACTATACCTGGAAATGCTTGTTGCTTTTAGGGCATCTACTGAAAAAAAACAAGGCTATAGAAGGAATGTCTGAATAAATCTCAGCCACTAGTGATTGCTCGGACTGCATTCCAGACCATTATTTTTCACGCACTATAGGAGGGTAGGAGCAGTCTACCCTGTATTGTCAGACCAGTTCCCATCCAGAGGGGAACACAAATAACCCCAGACCAGCTTCAACCTGATTAGTTCCATCACTGAGGCATAGTTTGAGTCCTCTGGCACAGTGAGCACACTGATCCCAATTAGGCCCAAACCATTCTTAGGTTATTTGTGTTCCAGTTCAGAGAGCACCTGACTCAGCAGTTTTGCTGGACCGTTCCAACTGGAGCGGGACCAAGACAGATTTGAAAAGGGATGAGTGTTACCTGAGGTGGCATGGTGAGCAAAAAACACAAGGGACTGGGATGCATCACTGAATTAATTTTCTGTGGCTGAATTGAATTCAAGCATTCCACTCATCACTTTCATATACTTTCCATTGTGACAATCTGAGTGCTATATGTATGCGCAGACCTGGGTACCAAGCTTGCTGTGCCACTGGAACCAAGCTGCTTCTAACTGAAGAGGCCCAACTAGGCTGCAACTGGTCTTGGCTTGCTTGTGTTCCAGCTTAGAGAGGACCTGATTTGGCAGTTGGGCTAGACTGAACATATTGGAGCAGGACCAAGGTTAATTTGGATATGACTTGTTCTGATATGAAGTGGCAGAGTGAGCAAAAGAGTGACATATTGGGAGACTAGGGTATTTACTTTTGGCTGAGAATAATTCAAGCATTCCATCTATCCCTGTTTTGTATTTTTCATTGTGATTTCCTGAGTAGGATGTGCATGCCCAAGTTTAGTCCCATGTTCACTGTGTCACCGGGGGAGACTCCTCCGCTATGGCGGAGGAGCGTATCCCCCCGCCAGCAGCCACAAAACTCAAAAAATTAAACGATAATAACACTAGTTTATTATCATTAAATTTTTGGCACATACAAGTTTTGGGGTGGAGCAGATGATGATAGGCTGGAGGGGGGGTGGTGGGCAGCACTCAGGACGGCCAAACCAACATGCGCACTGAAGTTGTCTCCAACTAATCAGCATTGCTGGGCTTTGGTACAGCAAAGTACAGGCTACCAGTCTCTCTGGGAGCGCAAATTCACCACACTCAGGCCAATCCTGGCACTGCTTTCAAATATGAGAGCAGTATCAGGATTGGCCACTGGGGATCCTGTAAGCCTGTGCAATGCAGCAGCAGAAGCGCACCAAGTCGGCGATGCAGCGAGCGGTGAGAGGCAGGTAAGTGGTTTTATTTTTATTGGTTTTATTGTCCTCCCCCCGCTCTGCCACTCTGCCCTGATACCAGCCGCCACTGTGTGTCACTATAACCAAGCTGCATCTGACTGAGAAGGGCGAACTGGGCCAAAAACTGTCTTGGATTGCATATATTCTAGTTCAGAGAGAACCTGCTTTGGTGGTTCCTGCTGTACTGTTTCTACAGGAACAGCACTATGGGTGAGTTGTAGATGGCTGGGTCTGATCTGAGATGACATGGTGAGCACAAAAACGATGGACTGGGATGCAGGCCCTAGTAATGACTAGTGTCTGAGAATAATTCAAGAGTTTCATCCATCACATTTGTGTATTTTCCATAGAAACTGAACATAGCACTACTAAAGGTTAAGACATTCCTAGCGGATGGGCAGAATGTAGAGAGTTTGTTTGTGTATGATTGTATTATAACAGCAGAGGGAAAAAGACAGAACTACAATGAAACTGCAGGCACATTTACTTTACAGTTGCTTTTCATGCCTACCACCTCTTGGGTCTCATGGTTTGGCCCACACCGGGAGGTCTTTATTGGTCAACAGCACACAGGTCACCTTCCTTGCCGAATGATCCATTGTATACCATCATTGTACGCACTACACCCCTTCTCACTGAACTTTCTTGCCACCTTCCACAGAGTCTCCCCTTACCAGTCTCAGAGGGCAGTACCCCAGATTCCATATATTTCAATGTTCTTCTTTCAAGGCTATGGAATGCAAGATGTTTCTTTCTTTGACCCAGTCTCACACTGATTCTGAGATATCAAAGAAGTGGGATTTACCATGGAAATTTACCTTCAGTTTGGCAGGGAATAGCAACCTGTCTTGTGTAATCCAGAAAGAACATCTCGTACCAGGATAGGTAAAAGATCCTCCCTTTAAAGCCTGCCAATATTGTTTTGATCTACATAGTTCAATAGTTTCACAATGATTGGACTTGTGGTGCCCTGAGAGGAGGTTTCGACACCAAGGCATGATGGGCCCGCTCTATCACAAAGCAGATAGACAGTTCATTGTAGAGCATCCAGGACTCAAGCCAGTAAAATAGGAACTGCTCAAGCCGAGGAACTTCTCCCTCTTTTTAGATCTCCACAATGCTCAGATTGATTTGCGTGCATGCCCCCCCTGTGTCCTTTACTTGTTCTTCTAAGAAATGTGCGGATGTCACTAGTTGTGCAATAGTATCTTTTAGGGTGGCAAGCATATCCTCAGTTTCTGATATCCTGGCTTCTGCTGTCTTCACACAGCCTACAATATTCCAGAGATCTTGGTGAAGCAGCATTACATCTGTGACACCCTCAACAATTGTATATTATAGGGCTTCTCTGACCTGGATGGCTCAGAGTATAGCGTCTGTGTGCACACTTACATTCTTTCATGCCTCTTTCACACTGTATGTCTGGGTCAGAGGTTGATAAGCTGTGGCTTGTTTTGCATATTTTCCCATTTTAGTCTATCGTTGTGAGCCTCTGGTCTTGTGTTCATGCTTTTGCACATGATGGTTTACCCTTGCCATGGTGAGTTGTTGTTGCAGTACTCTTGTGTAACAGTCTCTAAATTAGCTTTGGCACTGCTCATTCATTTTCCTTCTTGTAGGATTATGTAGGATACACAGGACCAGAGTTCCTGAAAGTGTATTTGCTAAACAGGAGGCATTCTGTGAAGGCACTCAGAGTCCCAGGTATCACAGGGCTCCAGGAGGTGGCCTTTCACCTTCCCTGCACCTGATCAAGCTGCAGAGTGCTATATAGCACAAGCGGACATCCCACCATGCGGGACAAACAGGTGGCATTCTGTGAAGGAACTGAAAGTCCCATGTATTACAGGGCTCCAGGAGGCAGCCCTTCACCTTCCCTACATGTGAACATTGTTGCAGAGCAATATATAGCACATGTGGCCTGTCCACACCCAGAGGAGCGACACCAATCCAAGTCCGTTTTCCAGTCAGTTACCTTGGGAGGTATCCGTGCACCCCACAGATGCGCTATGTTGCATTTAGCAATCCCGGCGGCCAGCAATAGCCATGTGTTAGTGTTTGAAGGTCATCTTTCCTCTCCAGTAATGCTTAGCAAAAACCAGCGTGCCTCCGCTTGGATGTGAGTTCCCACCACTCCCGACATTACCCCGGCTACTTTTCCCCAGTACCATTGTATTACTGGGAACGCCCACAGAATATGAGAAAAAGTACTAGGCAGTCCAAAGCCCCTAAGGCAGGTATCTGAGTCCGCCCGCCCGATCCTGTGTTGAGTTGCGCGTGAAGAGTATGCCCTATGCAGGTTGCGTAGCTGAATTAGTCGAAATCTGGCCATAATAGCAATCTCTCAGGGGGTTCTGAGTCGCCTCTCGCCAGTCATCGTCCTCCAATAGGCCGATGGCCGTTTCCCAAGTCGCCTGTAGCGGGCCGAGGGGGTCCGGCAGGTTATTCATTAACTTTTTATATGTAAGGGACTTTCTTTCTCGGGAAAAGGATCCAACAGTAATCAGTCTTCTAAGGGGGCGTACTCGGGTATACTTTCGCCGTCTTTATAAGTTTTAGTAATATTTATTGTGTATTCTGTCCGCTCACTCCCCGGTCCACCGCAGCAACCTGTGCTGTTTGTTGTGGAGGGAGGCAAGCGGTACCACTTCCTGGTGGTTCCATCATAGGCGGCCATCTTAGGGGGGTTGACGCGCTAGTCTACCCTTTGCTCTGACTACTTAAGGGTCAGAGTTCCCCGCGCTCGAAATTGATCTGCTAAACTTCGTTGCGCTAGCGCTGGGCAGCGAGCTAGGACTGCCACAAGCGTTTATTGTGTTTTAACTTGCAATTTTAAAAATTTGTGTATCCTTACTTGTATTCTGTCCGCTCACTCCCCGGTCCACCGCAGCAACCTGTGCTGTTTGTTGTGGAGGGAGGCAAGCGGTACCACTTCCTGGTGGTTCCATCATAGGCGGCCATCTTAGGAGGGTTGACGCGCTAGTCTACCCTTTGCCCTGACTACTTAAGGGTCAGAGTTCCCCGCGCTCGAAATTGATCTGCTAAACTTCGTTGCGCTAGCGCTGGGCAGCGAGCTAGGACTGCCACAAGCGTTTATTGTGTTTTAACTTGCAATTTTAAAAATTTGTGTATCCTTACTTGTATTCTGTCCGCTCACTCCCCGGTCCACCGCAGCAACCTGTGCTGTTTGTTGTGGAGGGAGGCAAGCGGTACCACTTCCTGGTGGTTCCATCATAGGCGGCCATCTTAGGAGGGTTGACGCGCTAGTCTACCCTTTGCCCTGACTACTTAAGGGTCAGAGTTTCCCGCGCTCGAAATTGATCTGCTAAACTTTGTTGCGCTAGCGCTGGGCAGCGAGCTAGGACTGCCACAAGCGTTTATTGTGTTTTAACTTGCAATTTAAAAAATTTGTGTATCCTTACTTGTATTCTGTCCGCTCACTCCCCGGTCCACCGCAGCAACCTGTGCTGTTTGTTGTGGAGGGAGGCAAGCGGTACCACTTCCTGGTGGTTCCATCATAGGCGGCCATCTTAGGAGGGTTGACGCGCTAGTCTACCCTTTGCCCTGACTACTTAAGGGTCAGAGTTCCCCGCGCTCGAAATTGATCTGCTAAACTTTGTTGCGCTAGCGCTGGGCAGCGAGCTAGGACTGCCACAAGCGTTTATTGTGTTTTAACTTGCAATTTTAAAAATGTGTGTATCCTTACTTGTATTCTGTCCGCTCACTCCCCTGTCCACCGCAGCAACCTGTGCTGTTTGTTGTGGAGGGAGGCAAGCGGTACCACTTCCTGGTGGTTCCATCATAGGCGGCCATCTTAGGAGGGTTCACGCGCTAGTCTACCCCTTTGCCTAATCTATATAGTTCTCTCTCCGCCGCGCAGCGGTGACGCGCAGCGGTAGCGCCGTAGACGCGCCGAAGAGGCACCAAAGAGAAGCCAGTCTGCGCCAGTCCGTGTCCAGACGCTTCCTGCTGACTGGTGTCTAGGTTCGTTCGCCATGGTAGGTCCTCCGCTTTCTTATGATTTTTCTTCGCTTCTTGCCCTTCGTCCTTCCATTAGTCTGACATGTGATCACACGTTCCTTCCATCCTACTCTGATTACGTCTGTAAAAATTGTAACTGGAGTCCTTCTCTCCTTCATACCTGCCCTTTACCTCCTACTCAGGAATGGAGAATGTTTCTTCTAAATTGTAGGTCCGTCTGTAAACATCACACCGAACTACACACACTGATTGAAGAGCTTAATCCTCACGCTCTCTTCCTAACGGAAACGTGGCTTCATACTGATAATGATCCAGCTATTGTCTGGGCCATTCCACAAGGATTTACGTTAAAGAGACTGGATCGCCAGACTGGGAGAGGTGGGGGAGTGGCCATTGTTTATCGTGACAGCTACAAATGCCGAATCACCCCCACCACTTCACCAACCTGCGAAAGTTTTCACTTTTCGCTAGAATTCTCCCCCACTACCACCTTCTCTGGCATCCTAGCCTACCGTCCTCCTGGCGCTCTTAACAATTTCATTATTAAAATTACGGATCTTGCTGCAAGTATCGTGTTATCCTCACCAAACTTCACCTTGTTGGGGGATCTCAACTTGCACCTAGATGATCCTCACGATACTGCAGCCAATACTCTTTGTTCCAACCTTCAAGCGCTGGATCTACATCAAAAGGGGTTTCATGTAACTCACAATAGAGGTCACCTGCTTGACCACATTTACAGCAATATTGATGATTTCATGGTTGAGCCCCCTAATCCATTACCTTGGACGGATCATTTTTTGATACCCTTTACCTGGCGTACAAACCCCCCTCCCTCCACTCACGGCCTCGCTAAACACCGAGGTAGGAAATGGTCCTCACTCCCCCTCCCTGCTTGGGAAGTTGCCCTGGCTAGAGATCCACCTAGGAAGGCATTGAATGCCAATACAGCAGCCAACAACTTTGATGACTGGATCTCCTCCACACTTGATATGGTCCTCCCCGTACAGGCTAGTAACCTCACGAAAAGACCTAAAGCTGCCCCATGGTTTACTCCCACTCTCAAGACTATGAAATTAGCCTGTCGTAAATACGAAAGAGCCTGGAGACAGGACTACTCCAAACCTAGGAAGGATGAATATAGAGCTGCCATTAGGCTCTATAAACAGGAGATAAAGGCGGCACAAGCTTCTTTTTACGGTAGCAAAATTAATGCAGCCGCCAACGCCCCAAGGGAAATTTTTTAAATTGTTAAATCACTCATCTCACCCCCTGCGGAATGCCCTTCTGCTGATGGTGCCCAAAACCGTTGCAATGATTTGGCTGTTTTCTTCTCTGAAAAAATTCAGACTATATACTCCTCTTTTAGGGATGCTAACAACGATTTGGAACCCCCCGTCTCCACAACCTCTGATGCCTCTGTCCCTTGTAGGCTTGACATAATCCCACTCTTAGACATTCCGGTCCTAGACAGACTTATCTCCAAAATTACCTCCGGCTCTCCTAACGATCCAGCACCCCCTCAGACCCTCATTAAGGCTATAGACGTGATCCGCCCGGTCATATTGGACGTTCTCAACACTTCCATCTCCTCTAAATCCGTACCTCCTTCATGGAAGTGTGCGATGGTGAGGGCCCTGTTGAAGAAGCCCAATCTTGACCAGTCCAACTTGGCGAATTACCGTCCTATTTCCTTGCTCCCTTGGTTGAGCAAACTGCTTGAGAGGCACGTAAATAACATCTTGATGAACTATTTGGAGTCAAATATCCTTCTGCGTGCCTCTCAGACAGGGTTTCGTCCTTTACATGGGACTGAAACCGCCCTCCTAGCGGTAACAGAGGAAGTAAGAGCAGTGTTAGACCGGGGTGGAAAAGTCGCCATCATCCTATTAGACCTCAGCGCCGCGTTCGACACGGTCAACCATGTCGCGCTGTTACAACGACTGGCGGACATGGGCGTGTCGGGCCCGGCCCTGGAATGGCTGACATCCTTCCTGGCTGACCGTTTCTTCCAGGTCTTTGAGGGTGAGGCGGTGTCACCTAAACATCCACTCAGGTGTGGGGTTCCTCAGGGCTCTTCCCTGAGCCCCACCCTGTTTAATGCCTACATGGAACCCCTAGACAGGATAGTCCATCCCTTCGGTGTGCGTATTGTCACCTACGCGGACGATACCCAACTGGTGGTCTCCTTAGACCACTCGGAGGGATCGTCCAACACCTTAGGCCCCTGTCTGGAGGCTGTTGCCAGAAGGATGCAATCCTCCTGTTTAAAACTTAACGGGGAGAAGACAGATGTCATCTTATTGGGTAATCCCTCTCCCTCTGTCTTTGCATCCATCTGGCCACCATGTTTGGGCCCGCCCCCCGTTCCCAAGTCCCAAATAAAAAGCTTGGGGATTTGGTTCGATACAGCCTTGAACTTTTCGGTCCAAGCCACAAAGACCGCAGCTACCTGTTTTGGATTAATGAGGATGTTGCGGAAGGTGCTCCCTCTGCTTCCATTTCAGGCAAAGAGGATCCTGGTCCCGGCTCTTATACTATCTCGCCTGGACTACGGGAACGTCCTCTATATGGTAGCCCCCTCCTTTGCCACCCAGAAGCTCCAAGTCACCCAAAACAGTGCGGCCCGTCTACTCTACAATCTTCCTCGCTGGCAGTCAGCAAGGAATGCCCTAAGGGAGCTTCACTGGCTCCCCATAGCGGCTAGAGTACAATTCAAGGCCATGTGTATTTTACACAAAGCCTTCCATCGCATCGGCCCTGCAATTTTACAGCCCTTGGTCACTCCCTATGTCCCTTCCCGCTCCCTCCGATCCTGTACCCTCCAGCTGGCTACCTCCATCAGAGTCAGGAAAGCCCGCTGGGGAGGCCGCTCCTTTTCACACACTGCGGCTAAGCTCTGGAACACCCTCCCTTTATCCCTTCGAGGACCTACTAATCATCTTTCCTTCAGGAAAGCCCTGAAAACTCACTTGTATGCTAAATCCTGCTGATCTGCCCTGAGCCCGCGCTAAGTAAGTTTTCAGTCATAAATGCTACGAGGCCTCCGGGTAGATAGCGCTATACAAGTGCAGTTTCATTCATTCATTCATTCAATATTTATACACAAATGTTCCAGAAAATGACATCAATTTTTTGTAGAGGCTAGTCGATCTGCTATGAGGCGCAGTGCCCCCAACTGGTACATACCACGATGCAAAGAAGCCTGCACTAATGGGTGCTTTCAAATCAATCAATAGACGCAGGGGCACCAAAGAGAAATTTGGAAATAGAGAAATGGGAGGGTCTAGTTGCAGCGACCAAAAGAGGAGACTCACGTTCTTGTGAAGGGTTTACTCCCAATAAAAACCATATCACGCTGACGGAATGGGTTGCCCACTTCTCTAACTTATATTCCGCTGAGAAACAGTGTGAACACTCCGATCGGGATGCTTGTGGCATGGGCTCACCTATCTCTGATGGGTTAGAACCTACCCCAAGATTGCCCACTGTGCTAAGTGGTCCGCAGGAAGATATAGGGTTTAGTCTTGAGAAATTAGGCAAGCCATTAATAAAATATTGTGACATAAAGCTCCGGGGCTAGATAAGGTACCTGGGGACCTTTTTCTGGAGAAGATTGACATTTGGACTCCTTACTTTGCCATAATTGTAATGCCATAATGCAGAGATCGGCCCCATTTTTAAGGAGGGATTCTGAGATCTTCCCTACAAAACAGGCCGATAAGCCTAATTGATTGTGCCCAAAAGCTCTTTGCAAGGGTCATCCAGAGTAGAATGCAAAACAGGATGACTGCCTCAGATATATTGATCCCTCAACAAGCGGGCTTTAGAGAGTGTACTAGTATGCTTAATCAGGTTCTCTGCCTCCAGTTATTGCACTGGAAGTTAATGCAGCTCGGGGGTGAGTGACTGTATGTAGTGTTTGTTGATCTTAGGTCTGCAATCAACCTTGCTCCCCGACTTAAGTTGTGGAAAGGGTTATATGACAAGGGGGTTCCGCTCTGCCTATCGAACCTGATCATAAGACTTCATGACAGTAATTTTGCCCAAGTCAGATGTAGGCAGATGGGGGAAATTACAAACTGATTTCCAGTCAGTAGGGGGGTTAGGCAGTGGTGCGTCCTCGCATCCCCTCTATTCTCGATCGTCATAAAAGATCTGGTACCATATGTGGACCATAGCGAGTCTGACAAACACCGGGTTCCTGCCTTGATGTTTGCCGACAACACGCTTCTCCTCTCAAAATTCCCCTTGGGACTGCAAAAAGTTCTTGATAAGTTTGATAGCTTTTGCATGGCAAGGATCTAGATATTAACCTTGCAAAAACAAAGTATATGGTTCTTAACCCTGACAATTTCATCCGGCGAAACCCCACGCTGAAAAGTAATCCCTTGGAGTGAGTTTAAACTTTTGAATATTTGGGCGTTGTTCTGGCTGAGCATTTTAATTTGCAGACGGATATTGCATTGTGTGGATTAAAACTAGAGTGTACCACCGGGGGGGCTACTGAAGACATGTAAGGCCTCCCAATATCATTCTATTTCGCCTGTCCTGTGGGTTTACAACTACCAAGTGCTAGGATCAGCTTTGTATGGTGTTGAACTCTGGGAGCACAGGGATGTATCCTCTTTGGTTGCTGCAGCAAACTGCTTTATGTGGCAACTGACCAGTTGGCAAAGAGGCATACTTTTGATCCCCCTGGGGTTGGACTGGGGCTTAATAACGTTTTAGATATAGCTAGATTACCGTTTCTTCTGTTCTGCAGGAGGATTTGGGCAACCTCGGAACTGAGTACTTACCAACAGGGATTAGCAGAGGTCTTGCACCATGGGTTAGGCATGTGAGGTCAACCCTCATGAATACTGGGCTTAAACGCCTTTAGAACACCCCGGAATAGGCAAGTGCGATCTCTAAAGATCAAATAAAGAGGGTCTATTGGTCGTACAAAATGAGCTAATTGCAAAGTCGGCACAATTTGGGCCCTTTGACACAGGATGTTCTTATGTTAAAAGATGACTTTGAGATAGAGAAGTTCCTAATTGAAATAAAGCCCAGCAATGCCAGGAAGCTCTACCTGCAGTTTAGATACAGGACTCTTCCGCTTGCCCTGCTCACAGCCAGTTGCGGACAATCTGCCAACCCAAGAAATGGATATTGCCCATTCTGTACCACATGGGCTGAAACAATTGACCATGTTCTATTCTTTGCCCTACCTATTACAATATAAGAAATAAACGGAATTGCCTAAAACGTCGAAACCTTTGGGTCAGAGAATTTAGAGAAGCTTTGAGAATTAAAAAAGTCTGACACCAGGCAATTTGTGGTCTTTGCAGTCTTGCGGTTCCTGATGACTATGTAGAGAATCACAAAAAGAACAATTGATGGACAGAATGCTGAACAATGTCATACTTTTCCCACAGTACAGCTCTGGCCCTAAATCCATAGTTTTTTCTGCTCCCCATGCCATTCCAGCTAGAACCCAGCCATATGCAAATCAGTCTTGACTCTGCACCCAATGTGAACAGTCCAGCACAAACAGCCAGGCCAGGTCCTCTCTGTACTGCAAAACAAGCATCCTAATACAAATTTCGGAGTTTCACCCCTCATCAACCAGGATATCTTGACTCCAGTGGCACAGAGAGCACGGGACCCATGTCTGGTCCCACTCGGAGTGACAAAAGCAAAAAGAACAATTGATGGACAGAATACAGAACAATGCCATACATTCACCCCAGTACAGAGATCTGGGCCTAAATCCATCGTTTTTTGCTTCCCATGCCATTTCAGTTTGAAGCCAGCCATATGCAAATCAGTCTTGACCCTGCGCGCAATGGGAACAGTCCAGCACGAACTGCCAGCCCAGGTCCTCCCTGGACTGGAAACAAGCATCCTAGGACCGGTTTCGATGTTTCACCCCTCATCAGCCAGGATAGCTTAACTCCAGTGGCATGGAGAGCACAGGATCCATGTCTGGGCATAGCCCTCCCACTCGGGTGACAAATGCAAAAAGAACAATTGATGGACAGAATGCAGAAAATGTCATACATTCACCCCAGTACAGAGATATGGGCATAAATCCGTTGTTTTTTTGCCCCTAGCCATCTGCAAATCAGTCTTGACCCTGTGCTCAATGGGAACAGTCTAGCCCAAAACTGCCAGGCCAGGCCCCCCCAAAAAAGGATGGATTTAGGCCCAGGTCTCTCTGCTGGGGTGAATGTATGACATTGTTCTCCATTATGTCCATCAATTGTTCTTTTTGCGTTTGTCACCCCGAGTGGGACGGGTATGCCCAGACGTGGATCCCGTGCTCTACATGCCACTTGAGTCAAGCTATCCCGGCTGATGAGGGTTGAAACACCGAAACCGGTCCTAGGATGCTTCTTTCTGATGCACCCTATCTAGTTGTTGACGATGCCCCGTGTCCAATGCATACATCATAAAGGATCATATTAAAAAATATTTACTGGACAGTCTCACAGCAAAATTGCAGACAAATAGTTTAAAGAAGGCTGTGGAACTTTGACTGCATGTGTTACAGTAGCAAACAATAAATGATGTTCTAGAATGAACCACTCTAGGATTAGCAGCGTCTTCTACAGCCCGCATCCAGAAGCACAAGTGCTACATACAAGCAACATCCACTGTTGTCACATAGCTGGTGGTTAACTGCTTTATGAGCACAGTTGTTTTCAATAAATAAAAAACACTCGAGCATAAGTATTCTTTTTAAGTGTAGGAGCCCATAGGGATGTGGCTTGGATGGCCTACCTCCAAGATGACTGACTGAAGTCTCACAAGATCCCTGTTTTTGTTGTCGATTTTGCAAGACTTCGGGAAACCATTTTGGATTCAGGCTACCTCGAACTACACAAAAAGAATAAAATACTTAGTGATCTTAAGGTCAGGCTTGCGTTCTGATACTGACAGAAGCATTACAATGCATGCTGTGAGAAAGTAAAAAATAGCATAAAAGGATTCCTTTCTGTTTAAAATGTATGTGTGGGATAAAAGGTTGAATATGACAAAAAGTGCGATGATTTCAGTTGTACTAGAGTTCCTCATGCATTACAATGGCAGCACTCACTAGAAGGTGAAATAATACATCAAACAGCTAATAGCATGTGTCGAGAGATGTGTCCTTCCAAAATGCAACTGTGAAAGTCTCAATACAATGGGTGAAGAGGGTTGACCCGAACGACCCAACGCCTGAAGGGGGCTGACACAAAGCACGCTCTGAGCACGTTGGAAATGATGGAGCGAGGTGGTAAATGCAAAATTTTGTATACCCCTCTCGAAATCAATGTTCCATAACATTAACATTCACTAATGGTGTGATGTATTTAAATAACCAACCTTAGAGTAATATGCATACATGAACATATGGGAACACTAATCTTGCTTGCATAATGCCATAAAATGAACTAATATGTGTTTTTTATTGTGATGTGAATTAATGCACAGCTTAATTATAAACAAACGCAATTTAATCCCTTCAGCGCGGCGCGAATGTTCGCGCTGTGCTGAAGGTTCTAAGGTTCTAACGGACTCATGACGGAACGGTTCCGTCATAAGCACAGGCCAACCGACGCTCATGATGGAACCGTTCTGTCATGAGCACCGAAGGGGTTAAATGTGCTTATTGTAAACGTTTAGGGCTAAAAAGACGCTGGATATGTAAGTATAAAATGCATTTATGTGGCTTATTTGCTAGGTAACAACTAATAGGGAAATATTAGAATGGTGGGAGGTAAACAGAAGGGTCTCAATACCATAATTAACATGAATTTGTGTTTGTTTCTATGATAGTTCCAAAATGTGGCCTGTGAGGCCTAGTCTGAAAATGGCCGTATTGAGTCACTGCGAGCGAGTATTGGTCTGCGCATGTACATCTAAAATTCTGCCAGCGCGAGTGAGCTGACTGTGCTTGGATGGGAGGTTCAAGGACGCCTTGCCCCGGAACCTAGGATGGGTGCTAAGCATGGACGTTGTAATGCTCAGAGCCTGAGAACTTTCTCCTATGTTTCGATTGAAGGACGCGCCTAGGTCACAAACTGTCTTAAACAAAGCCCCTTTATTTTTCTGCTGATTCATCATGAAAAACATACTGTAATGATGAGGAAGTGCTCATCTACCCCAAATTTGTCCAATCAGAACTCGAATTGGTGATGTTAGTTACTTTTTAGATAGATTAAGCTAGAAAATCGTGTATAAAACCTCCTGATTTTGCTTAGAAGGGGTCGCTCTTTCGATTTCCTCTGGAGATGCTGCTGGACTGAAGATCGATTCTTGGATGTAAGAACTTTGTTTTCTGACTGATTATTTTTCTTAGCAGGTCTGTTAAGATAAGATTAGGGTGTTAGCTAGGGATGTTAGGAGAGAATGAAATTGGAACTATCTGTTCTTTGTTAAACTTTACTGATCTATAAAATAAATGTCTATTTCTGAGCTTTAAAATAAATGATAATTTTTGAAAATAAAGTTAAATATTCTTATTGAATAAAGTAATAAAATAAATGCCTAAATGTCGGACATACTAAAAGTTTGCTTTGAATAAAAATGAGATAAATGGAGAAGTAAAAGCTGGTCTTTGTTTTTTCCTACGCCTAGTTTTCGTTCTAGCAGATCCATTGCCATTATGGTGGTGTGTATGAATAAATGGTGTTTAAACTAAAACCATGGTAAATTGCTTTACATTACAGGTGTAAATAAAAATAGTTTAATAGGTTTAGACACTCCACCAATGTTATAGTCGGACTCCTGGTTCGTTGGCCAAATCTGTGAAGCCGAATTAAATGAGCAGAGTAAGTATGCAGTGTAATGGGCCCCACTGTTGAATGTTATGTGTGTTTCTGAGATTTTGGAGAAATGGCCATGGTGATTTAGAATTTATTTCTGGAGTCCCGCTGTAGCAGAAACAATAGGTTTATATATTATCTATTTGTATTGCACAGTCAATTAAAACCATTGACTAAAATGTTAAATATTCCTTGAAACAGAAACTAAAAGTTCTTCATCACACGACATGATAACATTCCCATAAAAATAGTAAAATTATATATTCGGTTATAAAACAAAAACATTGACAAAGTCTTGTGTTAACACAGTCCATGAATTTGAAAAATAGGAAGTTCAATTAACTGAGATGTGTGGCCTTTCAAGCGTGAACTGATAGTTTCCCTAATTTTTCAAAGCCCTAGTCATATAGAAAGAGGTGCTAAAAGACTCTTTCCAACCATTAACAAATCTCGCCATAAGTAGACAACGTGCAACAGTGATTCTTTTTTATATGCACAAATTAGGTATCTTATGTCAGTGTCCGCATATTTCCAGCAGATGTAGGATTCCTTCAACAGAAGGTGAGGTAATTTGTGTCTTGATGCCAGGGGAACTATGGTGTTTTAATATTCACAAAGGGCCTATTTTGTGTAAAAAAGATGCGGACATGATGCGTCTTTCCTCTGAACAAACATTGCAAAGTCTTCCTCAAAAGAAATTGATTTCCCATGTGAACTTGTTGTTTACTTTCTTAAAGTACCACTAGAGCTGGCGCATTGTTGCACATTAACACACATTTTAAATGTACTACTATCTTGCGTTTCTGTGTTGTGCTTTGCATATTTAGATTGACTGCTCGAGTAAGCACTTCGTTTTGAGGCCAGCATAGACACGGGCTCATTCATGAGCTCTCTGGCCGAAGTGCTCTGCTGAGAGGGCCCCTTGGAGCTTAGAAGCCCCCGCACCATGGGCACGTGAGGGGCCTGTGTTACGCCCCAGGGGAGAAGGATCATCCTGCTCCCTCACTGCCAAACTCATGTTTGAACCGCTCACCAGATTGGGAGTATTCTACGATCTGGTGGGCTTTTCTTGGGCGTTTCTACGTCGGAACCTTTGAAAAAGGCACTATAATGGGGACATCAAAATCTGTACCTACACGGCATTAACTGCTGCAGTCAATGCCATGCAGGTATAGGGATGTATGCACACAGGGAGGCACAACATGTGCCCCCCTGCATGCACTCCGTTGCACAGAGGTACAAGGGGGCCCTGTAGGGCCCCCTCTATTTCCTCACCACCACTCTTTCATGGCAGTCGCACCGCAATGAAAAGTGTGGCGGTGAGGAAACTCGTAATATGATTGTCGGGGCTGCAGTGGCCCGCCAAGCATATTGCGGCCTCAAGACCGCTGCACCACAGCCAGGGATCTCTGGTACCTGGTGGTTGCGTTGGTTCCAGGGCAGTTCGACTGCGGGCAGTAGGCCGACACTGCCGTGCTCCCGCGAGTCTGGTGGTCAGTGGACCACCAGACTTGTGATAAGGCACCTAGACTTTAGTGAACTGCTCAAAGTAATTTCTTTCTTTCACAGCCTGTGCTTGTACTAGCTTTTTTTTAATGATTGGTAGATAATTGACTGTGCTATGCATTAATTAATTGTAGAAGTTGCTGTGCTTTCATCTGATATCAGATGTTGCGACAAAGAGGATGAACAATAGCTTGTAGGAGTGAAATTGTTCTGTACATACCCAAAGTACAATTGTATCATGCAATGTTACAAAACCATTGGTCTATGTTGACAACTCTTAGAATGGGGGTTAAAGATGGTACTGTTAAAAAAAAAACAGCATGCATAGCAGGCTTTTATTTTCTGAGAGGACATATGCAAATGGTGTCCAAACTTTCTTTGAGCAATATTCCCGAATACTTGCATCGACGAGTACTCATTCTATCCTTGTTTGTTTTCAGTACCAGTGCATAATGTTCTCAAGTTTGTGCCCAAATATTGCAACCTTTGTCTTCTCAGTATCAATTGTATGCTTTTTGGACTGGCAATATGTCCTCAGGGCTGTGTAGGTCGCTGAAGTTCAACCACCATCCTGTCCAGCAAAACAGTACCATTGGCAAACTGCAAACTGTTAACGCTTGTTCGCAGAATTTCAGGCGAAATATACTAGCTTTATTTATACAAATCCCAATATTATCTATATAAAAATGAAAGACAAAAAAGTGAAAACACACCTTGACCCATATCCTGCAATATAAAGCTAAGATTGCATCAAGGACAGTTGAAAAAATTACTCAATTTGCCAATTGTGACTACAGCAGACCGCGTTCCACACAGTCAAAGACGTTCTTAAAAGCCCAGAAAGCAGCATAAATTAACATGTCCTTTGAACATACAGCCCCAGGAAATAATAAGGGAAAGATTTGCAAGACTGCCTTCTAAGCCACAATGCTGCTGAAATGAAAGCCAGTATGGAAGATTGAAAGTCTTTTTTTTGCTCAAAGTCCAGTTTTCTAGTTATTGTAATAGGGATTTTGCAAAGCATTTCTCATCAGTATCCAACAAATCAATGAAGTAACAATTAGATTGAAACATATGGGAGTCCTTTGCATAATATAGAGCCCTCCAAATTATCGAGGATTATTTGGTTTTTGAAGACTGCATGTGAAAAGAGAGTGTAACATGTCCGCATATAAAGCTTGGTTGTATTCATAAATAGATGCGACCAGCCCTACCATATCTAGCTGCTCAGAGAATTTTTTGAGTCTTTGAGGTGGTGATTCCAAATATAGAAACACTGTTATAATGGATGTTTACAACATGTTTACATTATAAAATATTCATTTTTTTTTTAAACATGCAATAATTATAAAATAAATAAATATTTTTTGTAAACAGTTCGATAAGAAACATAAAAATTAATATCTTCACAAATACATTTTGTTTTATTTTAAATATATATTTTTAAAAATGTACAATAATGTAAAATATGTTTAATTCATTTTAGTAAATTGACATAGAGAAACAAACACCCTAAATTAACAAAAGTTACATAAATATATACACTATTTTACAAATTAAGCCTTTAATTATTTAATGTGAATAACAAATAACTAAATCCAAATCAACAAAACACTAAAAAGAACAAAGTAATCATAAAACAATTCAAAATACAAAATAATTCGCAAAAATTATGAAATGTAAAAAACAAATGTTACTTGTGTCAATTACATGTACTATTTTATTTCCAAGTCAATTAATATAGGAGAAAATGCATATATTTGTGGGGTCAGATTTAATATTTTAGTTCCAGTCAAACTAATATTAGAGTAAGTGCATATATTTGAGGGATCAAATTAACTATTCTAAATCCAGCCCAACTAACATTGAGGAAAATCTATGTAATTGGGGGAGGCATATTGAGGTTTTCCAATTAGGCACAGGACAGTGTTCTCGGGTGGAAAATAAGTGTATTCCAGTATGCAGACTCCACCCACAGCTCTGGCTACAGCCTGTACATTCATGTCTGAACTGGGGTGGCAGAGTGGGCTAAAGAACGGTGATGGATTAAACCCAGATCTTTTGACTGGGTGTGAGTGTTTGATTGATTCAGATGCTCCGTCCATCACCACCCCCTTTTGTACCTTTCTACAGTGTCCCAGCACAAGCTGATTCCCCAGCATTCCACAAACCATGCATAAACACTGCAGGAACCTTCTCAGCTAAACATTCTACATTCCACCACTCTTGCCAAGATTCCACACATATTTACTAATTCATCTCCTGTCCAGCAAACATTGGGGAAAGTTCAAATAATTGGATTGGAAACATTTCATAGTCTAACTCCAATCCAACAAGCTTTGAGGAAAAGGGCATATATATCCGAAGTTTATTTATTTATTTATTTATGCAACTTATAGAGCGCGCATATACCCTTAGGTGTCTCGGCGCTGTGGACTGAGCCGGAAGGCGGAACAGGTTACTATTGGTTAAAACGCCAGGTTTTTATTTGCTTCCTGAATGTAAGTAAGGAAGGACTTTTTTTGATATGGAGCGGGAGACTGTTCCAAAGTTTGGTGGTGGCGAATAGGAAGGATCTGTCGCCCCAGGACCCTTTTTTTGAACGAGGTACAGCCAGGAGGTTTGCTGTGGAGGAGCGTAAGTATCTTGAGGGAGTGTAGGGGCATAGTGATTTTTTTTAGAAACTCAGGTCCGGTGGCATGAATTGCTCTAAAGGCGATACAGAGGGCCTTAAACTTGGCTCTGCTTCTGACGGGCAACCAGTGAAGCTGTCGAACTATGTTAGAGATCGGTTTGAATTTGGGGGTGCCTGTCAGCAGTCTGGCTTCTGCATTCTGCACCAGTTGCGGTTTGTTTAATACTCTTTCCTGGGCATTGATAAAAAGGCTGTTACAGCAGTCGATCCTGGACATGACTAGTTATCTGATAAGGGTCTTAGCGGCAGTGGTAGGGAGGTAGGGTAGGAGTTTTTTAATCATTTTAATGATGAAGAAGGATACAGAGACAACTGCATTTGCATGGTGCATATATGACAGCTTGTTGTTGAAGATGACCCCCAGGTTTCTTACCTTTGAGACAGGTAACAGAGGTGATCCCAACTCTGCTGGCCACTAGGTAGGGGACCAGGCAGGGAGGAGATTGCCGAAGATCATGACCTCCGCGTTATGAAATCGGCTGCTAACATGTTGTTGTAATGAAGTTGTAACACATTAATAAAAAAGCTACATTTCCAAATGTGCCACTTATTTAAAACATATTTTTAAAACTTTACTATGAAAATTTTAAATTCAAGCCTGCATACATATTTAATTTTCAAGAAGTTTTAAAATATGACACACTTATTTATTACATGTATTAAATATTAATAGTAATGTGTAGTATTAATATAAAATATTTGTTTCATATTGTTAAATATTTTTTTAATTAGATAAAGACATTAATTAAACAGCTTCATGAATTCTAACATCAAAATAAGAAGAACATTTAATATTATCTGTAATTATTAGTTATTAATTGAATTGATTGAATATTCTTGGAAATATATGTAAACATATTTCAATATTTAAACTTACTTTAAATTCCATACTGTCCAAAATATTTGAACATATTTGTATTTAGAAAAATTGAATGGCACATTATTATTGTTTTTTTTATTTAAAACACTGTCCAGCCTATGCCCCACAAACGCTGCACCCTGATAGAAAATTAAAAGTTAATACAATAATTAAATGTGTTAAAAAATAATACTTAATGCATTATTATACCTTTAAAACCATACAAAATGAGACATTTTAAATAAGATACTATCCACCAATTAACACACTAAAACCTAACAATCCAAAACAATTCAAACTTACAATTTTTACACCTTATTTTATATTAATACAAATATAACCTCTGCAAAAAAAATCCTACTAATTAGTATAGAAAATGATAATGAGTAGCACAGTAGTTTGCTGCTCAATATTTTAAACATTGATATAATTTTTTTTAAAACACTGTACTTTCCCTCAGTATTCCCTATATTTATGTTCTTGTACTCTTGATATTTTGGAGCACTATCTATGTTCTGAAGTCGTTATTCAGGATCTTCACCTATGTGGTTAGGGGGAGAGAGAGAAAGGAAGATTAGGAGCCAACTAGGGCAGATGTTCAACCAGCTACAATCCTTCTTGGCTTCTAACAGCACTGCACGCTGACACTACATTTGCCAAATTCCCATGCAATATTAATAATGTCAGACAACGTTTCCCTATACGGTCTCTAGCATTCAAAAGCACAAAATGATTCAAAGGCTGATGCCAAATACCACAGTGCTGTAGAATGCACTGTTGTAAACTAACTAAATCCATCACATCCTCTGATGCCCAAGGTCTTTGCTTCTTTCTTTCCCATCAGAAGTTTAAAAGCTATGCCAAGAATATCTTTGGAGCCTAGATGATTTAGGCCCCAATCACGATGTCAGGCAGACCGCCACCGATAGGCCGTCGTTGTCGGTCCGACCAATACACAGGTCATCGGCCGGACCGCCGCATTTGGATGCAGGCGGCCGAACCGCAGGTTCAGGGGGACAGACAGCAACTTCCGACAGGATCTACTATTCCGTCGGGCCGGCAGTCAGAATCGTATCCCTTCTATTGCAGTTGGGCCTGCAAAGGCACAATTGTGGGATCATGATTTCCCTTTCGGACTGCCTTTTCATGGCTGTCCAACCGCCATGAAAAGGCAGACAGAAATGGACATTGGGGGCTCCAAGCAGGGCTCCAGTCCCTGTGGACCACTGTAAAGTGGCCCTGGGGGCACATGTAGTGCACCAACGCACATCCATACACCTTGTGCCAAGCACCACATGGTGCCTGACTCACGGTGCATGGATGTGAACAAAGTGCTTTTTTCCACTACGGCTTGCACTGCAACCCTTTTCCTGGCTGCAGCACAAGCTGCAGTGGAAAAATAGACTTTTTGTCCGCCAGTTTGGCGATCTGATCATAATTAGGCTGTCGGACCACCGACCGATTGTCAGGTCATCTCATGCCAACTGGTCAGACCTTCCACCATCGTTATAAGCTGGCAAAAGGCATCTGTTCAATTAATTAACCCTGGGCGAAGCACTACGCTACGCTCACGCAGTTTGTGAAGTTTGCGCAACTTCACACTACGCGTAGGACAGTGCGAACACGCGTAGTGCAGCGTAGCGTAGTGCAGCGGTCATTTTTTGCTTGTTCGCGGTCCTCAACATCATGTTCGGGACCGCGAGCAAGCAAAATGACATCCTCAACGCGGGGAGGTCAGGTTTCTCATTGCGAGTGGTTGCACATGCTCGCAACCGCTCGCGATGAGAAACTACCAGTTCGCGTTGAGAAAGCTGCAGGTCGAGTAAAAATCTACTCGAGCAGCAGAAAACTACAGCTCACATTGTGCAAGATGCCGATTTCAATGATTGCACAGTGCCGGATGCTTGCCCGCACTGTGCAATCATTGAAAACGCATCTTGCACAGTGCGAACATGCTACTACGCAGCTCGCGTGGTGCTACGTGAAGTTCGCGTAGTGCGAAGTTCACTTCGCGTAGCTTCGCGTAGCGCTACTTCGCGAACTACGCCCACCCTTACAATTAATCAAAACTCCCTGTCCAGAAGTTTTCGGGATAAAACAGCAGTCTGTGTCAGTAATTTTGTAGGATTTGAATTAAGGAAATTCTGATCCTAGGTGTCGTCTAAGGTCCATTTTTTAGCACAAATATAAATCTGGAGGACTGTTATTGGATACTCCATGCCTTGTATAATAATATCCCGCTAGTAGGAGCAATGGAAGCAACCAAATGGTTTATTGAAGAATATAATATTTTATGCCCAAAGCTTTTTCTGTTGGAAATCTTGAATTTCCATAAAGCTGTTCATAGGTGAAGTACAATTATCAAAAATAGTCTTTTTCCCTTTCTACCATTTACTATATCCTGTTGTTATGCTTATATACGTACAAAAGCTTTATTCGAGGATTAGACTCATAAAAGCACAAACATACATTTAAAATACATCGTTAAAATTGTTTCCTCATTAAATACAGTGATTTTAAGAAAAATTGTGCAGACATAGACAATTAATCAGAGCAAAGAAGCAATATAAAACTTTGGTACATAATTGCACAGATGCCAGATAGGATACCCCAATCGGTGTACTCTAGAGAAGAGCCCTCCGTCTGATAGACCATGCCCACTCCAGGTACTTAGCTGTTGCTAGGACTACAGGCATATGGGTAGAAGTGCAAATGATTCATAAGTCCACGACACCCCTGGATGTCCCTAAATTTTTACAAACAGGGACTAACCAGACTTTTCTCGGGGTGGCATAAGCTTTACAAGAGAATAAAAAGTGGCCTATACTTTCATTTGATGCACCACAAGCTGGACAATATGAGGTGGAGGAACTCCTCCACCTACCTGTCAGTGATCTCAATGGAAGAGCACCTGATCTTAACTGGAAAAAAAGCTTCCTGTCCCCGGGGTTAGTTATGCTGTCCCAATAAGGTTCCAGGACTGGATACAGTTTAACTACCACAAAGCGCCCCATCATGGAGTCGGATTTAGTTTTGTTCCAAACTCTTTCAGCAACCCGATCCCAATATAGATCTTTAATCGCTTTTTTGCTTGGAAAGGGTTCCCCAGTTGAGGGGGACGTGGTTTGGACGCCGATCAGGATGGCGGCGTGAGCCTGCAGCTCCGTGCCAGATACCGCAATTATCCTGGGAAACCTCGCTTCCGAGCTGTTTGAGGTGCGGAAATTCTGGTTGAAGCACCTGAGTGGCAGAGGAACACAATTGTGGGCCAACAGGTAGTCGGCAGCTGTGCTGAGACCCGGTATCGGAGCTTCGAAGATCCGCGCGGGGAGAAACAAGATGACGGCCGCCCCGAACTGCGGAGGCTGACCATCGAAGTGAGGCGGACCACGGCTGGGGCGTAGCGGAGGCTGCTGCCTGGAGGAATTCGCGGAGTGAGGTCCTTGCCGAGCGGGGACTGACGGCAGCGAGGGCGGCGCAGAGCGCTTTCTGCCGCTTTGGAGACTTGCGGTTGAGGCGCCCATCCCCCCACCACCGGACCCGGCGGCCATCTACGAGGGGTGCTGTTCCTCGACTACGCCTGGGGACCCCACTGCGGTTGGGAGCCTGGGGGCGCGGTAACACCGGCAAGCTGCGCGGAGGTGGATATCGCGGAAGGAGCGGGTGAGCAGATTGGCGGACCCGGTACCCGGATTAGGGATTAATCAGCCGCCCGGAGCTGGAGCCCTGGAGGAACGTCGGTCCCTGAGTTGAGAGGTAGCGGTTGAAGAGGGAGCACCCGGGAGGGCCCCATGTGCTAGCTAGGGCCGAAAGAAATCGGCGATTACAGACAGGAGGCCGTGGCACGGGAACCGGGTGGCACAGGAGGACGCTGTACCGGACTACTACAAAGCGGCGCCCCCTGAGCGGATCGTGCATACAGCTCTGGCTGGTCCCTGCCTGCTTGATCGGGGGCACACACTTAGTTCCCCCACATATTGAACTGGGCCTTTCTTGAACTGGGCATTACTTGACTCCGTCGTGGGGGCATGGTGAGTCCACGCAGGGGACAGCAAATGACTATGTAAGGAGGGGCCCCTGGGCCATGAAGAGCTTGTTGGGGCACTACCAGAAGGGTTAAACAGTGGACGGCCATTTTGGGCGCGAGAGCGAGACCCTTGAGTGGTGGACGACTTGATCCCTGGAAGTGGAGGTCATTGCTTGGGAGGGACGCTGCGGCCACTGAGCGGCGAAAGGAGACGGGGAGCATTCCCACTCGGCTGATGGAAGTTGGGGCCGGGACATCCCTTAGAGGCGATCCTACCACGGCACACGCAGCTACCAAGATGGCCGCGACTGGCAACAACTTGAGTGTGAAGCAGGGGCACGGCCTGACGAATATGCCGGACACGGATGGCGGACTCCACACGGCCCCAGATGCATCAGCGCAATAACGGAGACTGAATGCACGGCTAGATGGCATACTGGAGGCGATCACCGCGACCAAGGAGTCCCTACACCAAGATATAGCGCAGGTGGCCACGGGACTGGGCCTCTTGAGGGCAGATCACGCTAAACTCTCTGACAGAGTGAAGGAAAACGAATTGCTGCTCCAGGAGCTAAAACCGGCGGTGGTCACCGCAGAACACAAACTGTCCGATATCCTTGGTCGATTGGCGACGCTGGAGAAACGCGCGGAGGATTCCGAAAGCCGCAATCGGAGGAACAATGTAAGGGTGGTAGGCCTGCAGTAAAAAGTTGAGGGGGATGATGCAGTGGCCTACATGGAAAACTGGTTTAAACCGGTTGTGGCTCCAGAAGGTCTATCTCCATTATTTTCACTGGAGAGAGCGCACAGGGTCCTGGCCCGCCCGCCCATGCAGGGCCGTCCTTCCAGGCCAATGGTGGTCAGACTCTTGCATTTCAAAGACTGAGACCTACTGATACAAAGGGCGCGCTCGGTGGGCCCTTTTCAGGTGGACAATAGTTCGGTCACGGTTTTCCCAGACTACACGCAAGAAGTCCAAAAGAGCAGGGCATCTTTTCTGACCGTGAAAAAGGAACTGGGAGACGAGGGTATACAATACTCCCTACTATTTCCAGCCAAATTACGAGTGATCCTGGATGGAACGACCCAATTCTTTCAGACCCCTGACGAGGTGTGGTCAAGGCTCGAGTTGTACCGTGCTGGTATGGATCGCCAGAGTAAAGGTGAAAAGGAGAGACAAAAGCCAGTCCAGGTCCGAAAGTCACAACGCATCCGCAAGCGAAACAAACTCAAGAGAGCGATGCGGGTCGACCAGATGGCGGCGGACAGAAAAGGAGCATTGGCTGCAACGGCGATCATTACAGGATCACAGCAAGAGAAGTTATCGATGGACTCGGACTCTGAAGACGAGGGAAGAAAGTCTGGAGGAGAACTTTCAGAAGCTGATAGCTCTGCGGGGCCAACGGTCACCCCACAGATGGCAGATGGACTATTTAACGAATGATACTTGGAGTAAGGGACATGCTTTCGGCTCCTGTTGGAGCAGCCTACCCCTGGTGCTTGGCGAACTAGCAGATACTCTGTTGTAACTACCAGATGGGATCATGGGCTTGGGGCGAGGGCTTGGCTTGCCCCAGGTCGGCTCTGACTTACCCCCTCGTTGCCCTTAAGGCTTTCTGTGGTGACGACTACAGAATAGTGGACTGTGTGTTGTGTTACAGGTTTGGATGGGGGCTGATGTTGTGCTATTAGGTCCTGTTCTGGGGAGAGGGGTTGGGGGAGTTTTTTTGGGGTGTTTTGGATGGGGGGATTTACTGCAATGATGTGGGTGTCCAAATGACACTGTTGAAATGGCGGGGAGATGGCTGCAATGGGGACGTTACCTAACTTAAAATGCCTCACATGGAATGTCCGTGGACTTCGAACTATGTCAAGGCGCTACAAGGTGCACGCCTATCTGGTGAGGCGAGGCGTCCAAATTGCACTGTTGCAAGAAACTCATTTGACCAAGCAGGAATGCACTGCATTGCAGAAGAGGTGGCATGGCCAGGTGTTTGGCACCACATATTCGGCGTTTGCCAGGAGGGTGTTGATATGGGTGAGAGCGGGGATCCCATTCCAGGCCATGAACCAGCTAGTGGACCCTGAGGGTCGGTTTGTGGCGGTAGAGGGGAGGCTATATGGCCGTGAGGTGGTCCTGTGTAGTGTATATGCCCCCAATGCTGACCAAGCCCGTTTTTTTGATAGTCTCACAGGCTCGCTGGCACACTTCCTGGCGGGCCCCATCATATTGGGCGGGGACTATAATTCGATCATTGATGTGACGCTGGATAGATCGCATCCGCCATTGGCCGATTCCCCAGTGCGCAGGCTAGCCACACACAGAAAAGACTGGCAAGAGAGAGGGGGCCTTATAGATGTATGGAGGGAGCAACATCCTGATGTTAGGGACTATTCTTTCTTCTCGGCATTGCATGCATTACATGTTAGGATAGATTCCATCCTGTGTAGTGGCCCCCTGGTTGCCATGATAACGCACACGGAGTACCTCGCCAGAACCATCTCGGACCATAATCCCTTACTGATGACAGTGCAATGGCAGCGGACGAGATCTGCGGTCCCAACATGGAGGCTGCGGCCTGATAAAATTAGAGGACCTGGTGTTCAGTGACACGGTCCAACAGGGCATTGAGCATTACTTTGGTGAGAACGAGGGTTCAGCCGCCACGAGGTCGATAGAATGGGATGCGATGAAGGTGGTGGTGAGAGGTATCTGTATGGGCAGTTTTTCGAATGCAAGGACGACGGTTTTGGCTGATCTGGGGAAGGTGGAATGCGTGCTGAGAGATCTAGAGCAGCAAAGGCCTGAGCGACCGGACCAGCAGGGCCGGCTACTAGAGGCGAAGGAATTGGTAGCGACAGAAACAGAGAGGCTGCGGTGTTATGATTACAAGCTATATCTCACCAAGGTGCATGCGGAAAGGGATAAGGTGGGCACACTACTTGCTAAACTCGCTAAACCGGAGCCTAGAGGCTGCCCGATCACGAGCATTAGAACGGAATCGGGGGAGGTGGTTTACTCGCAGACTGCGGTTTTGTCGCGCTTCCAGTCGTATTATACGAGTCTATATGAGAGTCAGTTGGCGGTGAAAATCTCTGCAATAGGCGAATACCTGGACACTGTTCGTCTCCCGGTGCTAGATGACAAGACCGCAAAGTCAAGTCAAGTCAAGTCAAAAAATGTATATAGCGCGCTACATACCCAGAGGGTCTCAAGGCGCTTGAAGAAGGAGGGTGGGGAATTACTTGTCAAATATCCACGTTTTAAGTTGCTTTCTGAATGCTAGGTGGTTCTGAGTAAGGCGAAGGTGAGTGGGAAGTGAGTTCCAGGTTTTAGCTGCCAGGTAGGAGAAGGATCTACCTCCCATGGTGGTTTTGTTGATGCGAGGTACAGTGGCAAGGGCTTGGTTGGAGGATCGTAGCTGGCGGGAGGGGGTGTAGAAGGACAGTCGTGTGTTGAGGCATTCGGGTCCGATTTCGTAGAGTGCTTTGTGTGCGTGGGTTAGGAGCCGGAAAGTAATCCTCTTATTGACGGGGAGCCAGTGGAGGTTTTTCAGGTGATCAGAGATGTGTTCTTTACGCGGGATGTCTAATACGAGCCTGGCTGAAGCGTTCTGGATGCGTTGGAGTTTTTTCTGGAGTTTTGCGGTGGTACCGGCGTAAAGGGTGTTTCCGTAGTCCAGTCGGCTCGTGACCAGAGCGTGGGTGACCGTTTTTCTAGTTTCGGTGGGGATCCAGCGAAATGTTTTTTTGAGCATGCGAAGAATGTTGAAGCAAGATGAAGAAACGGCGTTGACTTGCCTGTTCATCGAGAGCGAGGAATCCAGGATGACGCCCAGGTTCCGTGCGTGGTCCGTCGGGATGGGTGCTTTTCCAAGGGCCTCTGGCCACCAAGAGTCGTCCCAGGCGGAGGGGGAGGTGCCTAGGATGAGGACTTCTGTTTTGTCTGAGTTCAGTTTCAGACGGCTGTGCTTCATCCATTCGGCTACTTCTTTCATTCCTTCATGCAGGTTGGTTTTGGCAGTGTTCGGGTCTTTGGTGAGTGAGAGGATCAGTTGAGTGTCGTCGGCGTAGGAGATGATGTTGAGGTTGTGTTGGCGTGCGATGACCGCGAGGGGGCTCATGTATACGTTGAAGAGGGTGGGGCTGAGTGAAGATCCTTGTGGTACGCCGCAGATGACTTCAGTGGCCTCTGACTTGAATGGTGGAAGGCGGACTCTCTGGGTTCGGACCTGGGCGGCCCCATAACGCTATCGGAGATTCGGGTGGCCATTAAGCAGATGGCTAGAAACAAGACGCCGGGGGTGGATGGCCTGACAATTGAATTTTATGTGAAATATATAGATGTTCTGGCGCCAAGGCTCCTAGTGGTGTACTCCGAAGCCATGACTCTAGGGCACCTGCCCCAGTCGATGAGGGAAGCGCTAGTGGTGCCGCTGCTGAAACCTGGTAGGGAGGCCTCAGATGTGGCGTCGTATAGGCCCCTGCCTATGCTGACGGTGGATTACAAGATCTTGAGTCGTATTCTGGCCACTAGATTACTGCCACATATGACCACGCTGATACACGGAGACCAGGCAGGATTCATTCCTACTAGGAACACATCCATTAACATCCGCCGCCTGATCCGTGTACTAAACAGCACCTTAGAATCGGATCACAAATCAGCAGTACTGTCGGTGGACATTGAGAAGGCCTTCGATACCCTTGAATGGCAGTACCTCGATGGGGTGCTAGAGAAGTTCGGCCTGGGAGGCGGCTTTGGGCGATGGACGAGAGTTCTCTACTCTTCTGCTACTGCCAGAGTGCGATTGGGATCTGTTATATCATCCAATTATCCGGTGCGCAGAGGGACGAGGCAGGGTTGCTCGCTATCCCCTCTCCTGTTCGCCCTAGCGATGGAACCACTGGCGGCACAGGCGAGAACAGGTGAATTGTATAATGGGGTTAGACGTGGTGAGGAAACTCATCATATCTCACTGTATGCGGATGACCTGTTGCTATATCTAGAAGATATGGAGGGGGCGCTTAGGGGAGCTGTAGAAATGCTGTCGAGCTTCGGTAGGTTATCAGGCCTCAAGGTAAACTGGAATAAAACTTGAGTTTTTCTGCTGCGGATGGACAAGCCATATCCTCCTCTTACAATGGATGTGGTCTGGGAAGACACGTGCTTCACCTATCTAGGAGTCCGTGTTTACCATGAAGCCGCGAATCTGCTGGAAGGAAATATAGGTCGCTGCATAAGGGCAATGCGGGGATGCATGTCCTTCTGGGCCTCCCTTCCTCTATCGGTGCAGGGCCGAGTGGCATTGCTGAAGATGGTGGCTCTGCCAAGGTTGCTCTATTATTTCCGTACCCTACCGATATGGATCCCTCAACGAATCTTCAAAGACTTGAGGACGATGATTATTGATTTCCTTTGGGGACATGGAAGACGCAGGGTGGCGTTGCACACTTTGATCAGACCCAAACTTGAAGGAGGGATGGCGGTTCCTGATTTTGAATTGTATTACCTAGCGGCTCAATTACATGTTTTAACACAAAGCATTGCCAGAGAATTTAGAGGCCCAGACCAGGAGCAAAGGAGTGGTATTCAGAGGTACGCATTATCCTACATAGTTATGCAACGGAAATTGGAATTGAGAGATCTCACCATCAAAGAGAAAACCCTTCCGTTGTGCTGGCACAGGAGCCTGAAGAGGGCAAAGGCTGCTCGACCGTATGCGCCGGAGATCCCTCTTGGGATGTTGACGGCGCTACCGCATGGAGGCGATTGGTCTCCGTTGTCGGAATGGGAGGAGTTGGGTTTGCAGATGGTGGAAGATTTATATGTTGATGGGATGCTGGCCCCCTTTAGGGTACTGCAGGACCAGTTTGGTCTCCCGGATGGGAGCTACCTCTTGCATGCTGCGGTTCTCGCGGCGATACAAAAACACTGGAAGAGAGGACTGGTGGAACCGGGCACGACTATGGCCTGCCAGTATGTGGTGATGGCTGCGGGCACATTCAAGGCGGTGACTTGCCTCCACTCGAGAATGTTGAACGAGGGACTAGAGCCGCTCAAAGCGCTGAAGGAGAAGTGGGAGGAAAGCATAGGTAAACCCATACCAGACACGGTTTGGGGCCACATTTTGAAACGGACATGGAAGGGTAGCAGGAACGCCCGTTTCCAACAGGTGCATTTCTTCATACTGCATAGAGCCTATCTGACTCCAGGGAAACTTCGACGGCACTTTCGGGTACGAGATGCAGCATGCCTGAGATGCTTGGCACTCGAGGTTGAGCTGGATCATTTGCTGTGGGGCTGCCCGAAATTGGGGACATATTGGCCTGAGGTGGGCGAGCTTCTGAACGCAGTTACTGATAGGGAGGTGGAGTTCAACATGGCGGCGTGCCTACTGCTTTGGTTCCCTCACACGGCGAAGACAAAAATTACGAGCAGAGGGGCGTGGCTAGCAGCCAAGCATGGCGGCAGCATAGCGTGAGAGCTCCTGAGGGCACTGCGGCCTTATCATAAATCCGACACACAAATCCAATACACTGCTCACCTGAAGCGGCGGCGATCGGGTCCGGGCACGAAGCGGTGTCACCGGACCAACTTTCGGCTAAAACTGAAGACCGGAGCCCGCCTGATTCAACACAAACGCATCTGGGCCTACACGCAGGACGAAAGCACCGGCCTTGCGTAGCACACCGACCCCGGCGGAAGTGAGACCGGGCCAGCCTGGATGAGCGGACACGTCCCGGCGCCCGCCCGGCAGAGCAAAATAGCCACCTGGGATTCCGCATAGTGGCGTCGCTCCACGGGACACATACAGGCGTCTGCACACCGCTCGCGTAGGACTGGCGTAGAGAACAGACACGAGTGAGAACCGGTGCGGCCGAGAGCGCACTACGCAGCGGTAATACCCCACCCCCCCGGGGGCCTAACGAACTGCACGGGACGGCTGCGGCGATCTTCACGCCTCAATTGCCCGCGAAGACGGAGTGGGCGCAGATACAAGCCCCGACCAGAGGTGAGAAACACAGGTACCCCCCGGGGGACAGTGGCAAATAGTGGATCCACGCAGAGACTCACAGAAGGGGCTCGGGGCTCACATACTAACCCAGAAGCGTCAGCAGCCCTGGCACAGTGGGGACGCAGGACATATACACCAAGCGGGAGCGCTTACCAGCCTGCCTGGCCTATAGGTGGTGTTGCAGATGCCTAGAAAAGACCCTCCGCCATCCGAGGTACACGAATAATGTGGACCGGCCCAGATGACCCAAAATAGAGGCCGCCGGAACCGTCCCTGCTCAGGGAGGAATCACTGAAAGGCGAGAACGCAGAACACGAGGCGCGGCCTGCAGTGAGACGAACCGCAGCACACGCCGCAATCAACGGCGATATCACGCGCCACAAAAAAGGCTTGTGTGGCCTGTACAGAAGGCGGGAGATAGTACTCAGCCGGTCACGCGCCAGCCTACTGCTCCCTGAATAGTAGCTACGAGCCGCGGAACACGACGAAGCGCTGATCACGACTCAGCAGGGAACGACTCCGGCTTCCACGAGCCCCGGAACCATGGCAGGCAAAGGCACTAGGAGTGGATCCACGCAGGCCAAGTTGGATAAATTTGCCTACGGCCAGCAAGGTCAGTCGCACAATACAGGGCGCAACTCCACGGGTAATACCCAAGACGCGGAGGGGACCAAAAAAGTAACGCTGGAGGACATTATGAAAACCCTCTCAGAGGTAAAAACTACAGTGGGCGCCATCTCCTCTGAAGTCACGCTGCTGCGAGCGGACTTCCACAAAATGGCTGAAAGAGTATCCCAGGTGGAGGTGGTCACGAAATCTCTTGTAGAAGATACATCAGACCTACAGGTGGCCATGGAACGCATGCAGAAAGTCACCAAGCTCCTGCAAGACAAGCTGGACGACCAAGAAGGGCGTTCGCGACGAAATAACGTGCGCATCCTTGGACTTCCAGAGACGGAGGGGAAGGGGGCCATGGACCTCTACATAGAGGATCTCATTAAGAACAAACTGCAGCCCAAAGGACTGTCCCACTTCTTTTCAGTGGAGAGGGCGCACAGGGTTCCGGGAGGGCCGCCCAAGACAGGAGCAGCACCAAGGCCTGTACTGGCCAGGCTTTTCAATTTTAGGGACAGGGATGCGATCCTACAAGCAGCAAGAATCTCGCCACCTGTTAGGATCCAAAATGCAACCTTGGCTTTCTTCCCAGACTACACGGCAGAGGTGGCCAGATGCCGTAAATCATTCACGAAGGTGAAAAAAGCACTACGGGACAGAGAATTGCCATACTCCATGCTGTTTCCTGCTAAATTGCGAATTGTGGCCGATGGAAAGACATGGTTCTTCAACACGCCGGAAATGGCACAAGACTGGCTGGATGGCTGGAGGCAGGTAGGACAGCGACATCGCTCACATCGGGATCGACCTACTCATCGTAACGATAAGACAATGAACAGTCAGACCTCCCACTCACCCCGTCAAGGAGGCGCGGAAGAAACGGAATCTGACCTTGAAAGGGACCCGCTTGACTCTGGGCAACCGGCTCCGGTCTGAAGGCAGACTGTATCTGTACGGAACTGAGTGTGGCACGAGGGGCCTTGGACCTGGCGTAGCTGAGTAAGGTGGGCACAGTCAGTGCCCATAAGGGACTCACCAACCCCACGAGCAAGTAAGATAGTTGGGGAAGGACTAAAGCACTCTGCAAAGTTGGGGAAACGGGCGGGGGTTTGTCCGTGGAGCAGGGTAGCAGGGAGGGGGGACAGGGATAAAGTTTTCTTGTTAGTGTTCGTGTTTTTGTTCATAGTCATCATTCAGCCCTCACATTATACTACCACCTCGAGTATTGGCATACTCCTACACAGTGTAACACAACGCAATACATGCACTAACCCTATGGACGCACTACGTGCGACGCTCTCACACCGACTCAATGGACAGGCCGCTTCATAACACGCCTGCTGAGGGCTCCCCTGTGACTTTGGGGGTGCCCCCACTGCGCATGCTAACCTGGAATGTCAGAGGCCTGGGGGACAAAATAAAAAGAGGCTTGGTACTGCAGGCCATAAAGCGGCAAAGCCCGGATCTGGTCCTACTACAAGAAACCCACCTTGCGGGGACAACCTGCAAAGCACTTGATAGGCGCGGCTATGCAATGGCAATACATGCGGAATTCACTTCCGGCTCCAGGGGGACAGGGATACTAATGAAAAAATCATCTCCCTTTATCATAACACACCGCGTGGCGGATGATCAAGGTCGCTTCGCTGCAGTGCATGGCCAGTGGGAGGGCAGACCTCTCAATATAGTATCTGTATATATCCCCCCGGCACTACACTCTGTGGCCCTGCCTGCACTGGGCAAATTCCTCCTTGACCTCCCTGAAGGGGATACGATTGTGGGGGGGGGACCTAAATGCAATCATAGATCCAATAATGGACACCTTTCCCTCTAGAGCCCGATCACGAGGAACTACATCGCTCTCAGATTTTTTAGAAGCCCTGGGCATTGTGGACATCTGGCGACATCTGCACCCCGAGGATACTCAATACACTTTTTACTCAGCCGTCCATAATAGCTTATCTCGTATAGATTATTTTCTATCCCTGGGGCTAGAAATGGGGACGGTGGATAAAGTGGACATCCTGCCCAGAGGCATTTCTGACCATTCACCGATTACTCTATCACTTACCACCAGGGAAAAAAAATGCGCAAGGATCTACCCAATATACCCAAACTTTTTAAAAGTCCCGAAGATTCGGAAGAAACTTAAACTAGTAACAACGCAATATTTTGCTGAGAACACAGGGACGGTGGCCTCGCCATCAATCTTGTGGGAAGCATACAAAACAGTCCTCCGGGGGGCGGCTATAGCAGCAATTACGGGGCACAAACGGGATTCCCGGAAAGAACTCACAGAGTTGGAACTAGCGCTCAACGACGCCAACAATGCGCACATGGCAAACCCCTCCCCGACCACAACACACACACTCATGATTCGGCAACAGCAATACCAGGCTCACCTTAAGGCGACAGAGAAGGGGTACATCGCAAACACTAAACATAGAATCTATGATGTGGGGGACAAAGAGGGGAAAATGCTGGCATGGTTAGATAAGAGAGGGGGTAGAGCGAAAGGCATTCAGAGACTACACACGGAGGAAGGACAGGAACTGACACACCCAGAGGAAATAGTATGCGCCCTGGCTCAGCATTATCAGAAAATATACACCCCAGACCATGTAGTCACAGAGAAAATGGCAGCGGCATCACTGGCGGACATTGCGTCCCCAGCATAACGCAAGAAAATATGCGAGCCCTAGAAGTAGATCCGACAGAAGAGGAAATTCAGCTGGCAATTCAGGCACTGCAGTCTGGCAAAGCACTGGGTCCGAACGGGATACCCGTGGAATAGTTTAAGTCCATGGCTCCGGAGCTCAGTACACCACTGCTGGCCATGTATTTGGAAAGCAGGGAAAAGGCAGAATTGCCACTGGATCAACGCACGGCCACGATTGTGGCGATACCTAAGCCAGGGAAACCCCCGACTGAATGTACCTCATATCGCCCGATATCGTTGCTTAATATTGAGGCCAAGGTGCTGGCTAAGCTTCTGGCCAACCGTTTGCTGCCGCACCTAAGTACCCTGATCCACCCTGACCAGTCAGGTTTTATGCCTCACCGGAGCACGGCACTGAATCTCCGGAGAGTTCATGGAGTACTGGCCCGTTCGCACCTCCTCTCGGAGAAGGCTGTGATTCTCTCCCTCGACGCCAAAATGGCTTTCGACCTCGTGGAATGGGAATATCTCTTCATGGTACTCACACGTATGGGATTTGGGCCGAAGTATATAGCTTGGATAAGATTGCTCTATACAAAGCCGGTCGCACAAGTAGTGGCTAATGGCCACATATCACCAAGGTTCCAATTAGGCAGGGGGACTAGACAGGGTTGCCCCTTGTCGCCCTTGCTCTTTGCGCTGGTGCTTGAGCCCCTGGCGACTCAGATCAGGGCTACGCCCTTATTTAAGGGCATTAAATGGGAGGAGGGGTGGGAGGACAAAATCTCCCTATACTCTGACGACATGCTCATCTACATGACTGCACCTGACGACGGAATCCCAGCCCTGCTGGAACTCTGTAACACACACGGGAACTCGTCGGGCTATACCCTGAATTGGTCGAAATCTGTCATGTACACACTGAAAGGCCCGGCACCGAGGTTGCAGGCTGACTGTCCCCTGGCTACGTCAACGACCTCCTTCAAATACCTAGGTATTGTCATCACGAGTAATGAAACGGACTTCTTTGCCAGTAACTTAAAACCGCCTATAGATCGCCTACGTGCGGACGTTAAACATTGGGCGGCCCTGCCCCTGACCCTACTGGGAAGGGCAGCCTTATACAAAATGATGGCACTCCCGAGGCTCCTATATGTCTTGGAAAACACCCCACACCTAGTACCACCACGATATTTCAAACAAATCGTAGCGCTGGTCTCTACCTTGCTCTGGGATACTGGCACGGCACGTATAGCATACGACAAATTGGTTAAAAGCTGGTATGAGGGAGGGATAGCACTCCCTAACATTCAGCTATATTACTGGGCGGCCCAGCTTAAAGTAATTAATCATTGGATCCACGCCCCGAAAGAGGACCCAGCGTATCGGGCAGACTGGTCACAGCTTGGGACGGACTGTATGCTATCAGTACTATACAATAAATCGCAACTTAAAAGTCTAATCGGTCCAACACAACACACGGCGGCCTTATGGCACATGGCACAGGCACGACTGGGCTGGGCAGGAAGAATCACCAAAATGACACCATTGTGGGACAGGAAAGCATTGGGAAACCTCAGAGGGTGTAAGGGATTTGCGCGGTGGGACTCCATAGGCATTTCTACGGTGGGGGACCTCTGGGACAAAGACACGGTAATACCATTTCCACACCTACAGCAGCAATATAACCTCGGACCCACGGAAACATTCAGATACGTACAAATTAGGCACGCATTACTCCGGGCGATTCCTGCGGGTACTACTCTGCCGGAATCCTCACCATTAGAAGATAGACTACTAACAGAATTCATGATCCAAAGCGCGACCTCACTCACATATAAAAAGAAGGACCCCACACTGAAACTTAAAGAAAAATGGGAGGGAGAAATAGGTGAGGCGGATGAATCTGAATGGAATGAGGCGCTGGCCTCCCCAAGAGAGGTTGGGATCTCGACTAAGTTCAGACTGGTGCAACTCAAAATGTTACACCGCATCTACTACACCATGACGCTACTCCACAAAATACAGAGAGCGCCACATCCCTTTTGCTTGAGAGGCTGCGGGGAGGAGGGGACACTATTTCATACATTATGGGAATGCCCACAGATACGAGAATTCTGGAGGCAGATACTGCGCACGATCTCCCAGACGCTTAAAACTTCCGTGTTGCCTGAACCACGCAAATGCCTTTTGAACATCTGGGACCCCAATGACCTGGGTAGGTATGAACTAATTTGGGCAACACTGGCCATGACAGTGGCCAAGCGAGATATCGCGCAGAAGTGGGGCGCTCCAGAACTACCCACCGCGAGCAGGTGGGCTAAAAATATGGACATCCTGATGGTTACAGAAAGGGCAGTATATGTACTACGAGCGGCGCCCCGCAAATGGAACAAGGTATGGGCAGCGTGGAATATATATAGGGGGGAGATCTGTGACCCTTTGCCAGAGGGGGACGACCTAGAATCCGAAGGAGAGGATGAGTAAAAGATAGGAACGGGGGTATTAACCTCAGCGGACCAAATGCACAACGGTTTTTGTGCTAACCTGGCTAAGTAACAACGAGAGAACTAAGGGAATTGCTGATTGGGAAAGTGGGTGAAAACACACTGGCAATGATGACACATGTTTGGGGGGGGGAGGGGTGTTTGTTCATTCTATAGTATAAAGGTAATGTTACTGTTAAACAATGCATAACGGGGGGAAAATGTAACGAACTACAATGATTACGACTAGACCACACAGAAGCGTATTTAAGGGTTTTCGCCGGTTTACTACATCACAGTTTATGCTTATGTCATGAATGCTGCCACATACGAAGAGATATATGTACAAAATGCAACCCTAACCACATGACTGTACGATACTAAATGCATATTATGCCTTCATGTTAACCCCTTCGCTGCTGATGACGAGCTCAGCTCGTCATCACCCACGGGTGGTGTGTGCTGATGACGAGCTGAGCTCGTCATGTAACACGGGATTTTAAAAATTGCCGCGCAGCCCAAAAATCGCCGCAGCAGCGATGCGGTTAATAAAGATTTAAAAAAAATTACGAGCAAATTGATTGATCTGGGACTCATGCTAGCCCAAAGAGAGATTACTTGGCATTGGAAATCCAAGGAGGGCCCATCAGTTAGGAGATGGACGAATGAGTTATTGAAATGGTCCAGATGTGAGAGTGTGATTCGAATGCGACAGGCTACCAGAACTGGTAATGAGAAGAGCTTGGAAATGGCAAGGGCTTGGGAGATGATTGTGCAGGCTTTGAGCGACTACCTGACAGGGGACGAGGAGGAGGGACATCCGGAGAATGAGGTTCCATGAGGCTTGGAAGATCGAATGCATGACCTTGATTGATGGCGAGCTCTTCTGTCAGAACCCACAATTACAACCCACATCAGCAGCAGTTGGGGGGAGGGAGGGCTGAAGGGGCGTTCTTAAGGTACCGCGGTAGTAACAAAAGGGGTGCCTGCGATAGGGACCTATGGCTGGTAATTACAGGTGAGGGGTACTGGGCAGCACACATGGGTTCCTGTTGTGTGGATGATGCTAGGCACTAACAGACGGCCGACATAGGAGTGCCCTAGCATAGACCCGAGGTTGCGGGCACGGATGGCTCTGACGTCGCCCACACGGGGTGGCTAATTGTATTTGGCGGTGACTGAGGGGGGGGGGGGAGTTTGGTGGATATAAAAAGCAGATACTAAATTACGTCGTTGACCAGATATCCCTCTGAGGTGCACATGGTGACCTTTTGTTGGAACCTGTTGGTACGCCGCCCGACCCCCGGGTTGTGGGCTGAATGGCTGTGTGCAACTTTATTAACGCAAAGTGCCTTGTAATGTTATGGGTATAACGGTTGACCTACCTCGATGTTTTGTTTATAACTCTGCAATAAAAACATATTTAAAAAAAGAAAGAGTTCCCCGGTTGGATTATCCCATAAATTTGAGAGACTAAGATCGGCTAAAGCAGACCTGAGATTTTTTAGCCAAACTATCTTATGAAAGGTATCAGCATTTATTATGGCTAAAAACCCCTCTGCATAGTGCCGGATCTCCGGGGTAGTCCAGAGGCGTCTCCAATAGAGAATCGGGCGCAACCTCGCTAGGTCACTAACTGCTCTTCTCCCCAGGTCAAGACCAAGGGGAATCAGTGGGGTACTCTGCGGGAGTCCTGTGATTCCCCTTAGAAACCTGTTCTCAGAGGTCTGCAAGGGGAGGAGCTTCCCAAAACCCCACAGCTCTGCCCCATAGAGGGCAGACCCAAGAGCCTTGGCGTCATATACTGCTAAAGCGGGTTTTATTGGTTTAGACTTAGATTTTTTGTGTTCCACCCGAAGTGCCCCCGAGATCTGTTGGTGCCTCAAGACCGCCATTTCTATGTGCTGGGACCATCTTGAATCGTTTGTTATCTGTATCCCAAGATAGGTAAATACAGTGACCACATCTACGAGGCAGTTGTTCAAGAATATTTTTGGCCTGGGTCTACGTTTTGATGCAAAGGCCATCAGCTTGGTCTTGCCCACATTGACTTCCAGGCCGTGCTCCCCGCAAAAAGAGTCGAAAATATTCAAAGCTCGCTGCAGACCGCCTGGAGTTTTGGATAGAATTAGCATATCGTCGGCGAACATCAGGATCGGAACCCTGAGGCCCGCCAACGAAGGCGCATCTAATCTGGCGTCCAGCATTCAAGCCACTATCCCATTTATGAATAATGATAAAAGCAGGGGAGCCATTGTGCACCCCTGGCGCACTCCGCGTTCAACCGGGAAGTCAACAGAGGATTCACCATGCATGCCCCGTTGGATTTTGGCAAAGTTTCACTCATGCAACCTCATTATCAGGGTAAGTAGCTCTACCGGAAGACCCATTTCGCTCAGAACTGCCCAGAGCTTTTTCCTTGGGACCAGGTCGAAGGCAGCCCGCAGGTCAACAAAAGCAACATACAGGCTGCCTTCGCCAAGCACCACCGTCCCCCACTGTAGCAGAGCAAAACGAAACACCTGGTCAACTGTACTGGTGGCCCGCCGAAAACCAGCCTGGTAAGGGGACAGGGCATTGTTCTCGTCAACCCAATCCATCAATTTGTTGACCACCATCCTACCTACCACTTTTTGAACGGTGGCGATCAAGCTTATCGGCCTGTAGTTAACTGGAAGAGACCGGTCCCCTTTTTTGTATATGGGTATGATGATCGCTCCCCTCCATAATTCCGGGACGGCTGATCCCTTCTCAATGGCATTTCCCAAAAGGAATATATATCTGGCCCACCTCGCCTTATCATTAATGAAAACATCAGCTGGTACGCCGTCTAGACCCGGGGCCCTTCCCCCCGGGGACAGTGCATAGAGCGTCTTCAGTTTCTTTAAGAGTGAATAAATTCCCAGTAGAATATACAGCTAAGATTGCGTCCACATCCTTATACTGTGTAGTCTCAGCATATTGGGGTTTAAGGTAATCTACCCAGGCACCCTCTGGAACGTTGTTACCGGGTTTGTCTGGAATTCCACCTCTACCCCACTTAACAATATTCCAGAATAACCTAGAGTCCTTAGCCCCCGAGGCCTCCTTTAGTTCGGCCCAATGCTGTTCGTCCCATAATTTTTTAGCTAGGGATAGGCTAGCCTTATAATGCTTTCTGGCGCCACTAATCACTACCCTATCCCTACTCCGAATTGCTCTACCCAAACTTAGCCTAGCTTCCCTACACTGGTGATTATACCACTTGGCTAGTCTAGGTGGTTGTTTGCAATTTGTCTTACGGGGCCTCATGAAGTGCGGTTTTAGAAGGGAGAAGAATCTATCATGAATATCAGTTATTTCCCTAGACCCTGGGATTACTGGGGTTGCATCCTCCATAGCGGTGATTGCAAAATCCACCTCAGAGATTTTAAATGCCATGGATTCCACATTAGCCAATACACTCGGCCAGTTCAATCTACGCATGTCATTAGTCATATCAGGCAGCGGACCTTCGGTCAATTGAAGATTCCCTATTGTGACCGGCCACCAGTTATGGGCCACGCAGAGAGGATTGTGATCACTCTCCAATCTACCCTTTATTTTCATGTCGCATACTAACTGCCACAGGTTCAGGCTACAAAGGACATAGTCTATCCAGCTTTGGCTACGACCATTGTTGAATGTGCAGACTCTTCGTCACTCTTCGTTCTCCCATTTAGGGCTCTCAGTCCCTGTTCCAGACAGATGGCATTCAATCGTATTATGTCGTTTGTCCTCCTCCTAACCGGGGCCAGATCTAGAGTTGGGACGCCCCATCGCGTATCTTCCTCTCGCCCCAAAGGATCATCAGAGATATCTAGGGGTTCAAAAGTCCTGTTTAGATCGCCAGCAACTATAACTTTGTTGCCCAAGGACTGCTTTTCCAAAAGAGAGGACAAGGCCTCTAGGATAGGTGACTTCCCTCTAGTACTGGCCCTGACATAGACATTATATATGTCTAGTCCTCCCCACTGGTCTGATACCATTCTTATCATTTGGATATCATTGCAACCCGATTCCACCACTTTGATTGTTACGGGTAGGCCTTGACGTGTCCATATTGTTAGACCCCCCATAGGTAGACCCTTGTCGCCTTTACTAGCCGGAATTGAGAAGTTTAAGTAGCCAGGAAGGAATATAGGATCGCAAGCCCATGTCTCTTGGAATAAGCATACATCAAAACCATTGATGAAGTCCATCCAATTTTGGGATGCCAGCTTGCTACTTAGTCCCGCAATGTTCCAGGAGACCATCTTACCTGAACTGGAACCATCTATGGGAGCTGATCCTACAGGGGGCGCCCCAGAATGACTAGTTAGGATTCCTACGTACCCCTCCTCATCTAGGTTTTTGTCCTCATTATTATACACAACCTTCTGGATGCCAACAATGCTAGTATCATTTAGATCCTCATTTTCTAATACCCCAGGAATTGTTACAGACTCCCCACACATTGCCTCTAAATTCATGCTTTCCCGATTAGTACTAGTTTCGTTTAGATCCTCGTTTTCTAGTATCCTAGGAGTTGATACAGACTCCCCACACATTGCCTCAAAATTCATACTTTCCCAATTAATCATGATATAATCTAAGTTAAATTCTTCATAGCCCGATCCCTGGATATTATTACCATTTTGTCAATCAACCCACCCCGGATCTGCCATCACTTCAAAACGGTTAAAGGTTGGTACATTGTAATGGTTTCTCTGCTGGTAAGGTACAGTGAAAGGGTCAAATCCTGGAGAGGGGAAGTTATGATAACAACCTGCTTCTGGGGTTATACCAAAATTAATACCTGGTGGTCTCGGGTAGAAGAAGGTTAGGTCGACTACACCAATTCCAGCACTGCTTGTGCCCAAGTTCTGCCTCGTAATTAGACGTGCTACCCTGGGATCTTTAAAGTTAACAATTATACAATCCCCCTCCAAGCGCTTAGGAGTACAACCTACCCAACCTGTCCTTCTTACACCAATAATCAGCCCATCCGCTTCCCTGGGAAGTGGTCTATTGGTCCTTAACCAGTGCATTGCCTTGTTTTTCAGCATCTGGAAGGATTCTCTCTGCCCAACCAACAATGGTGGTACGTTGGTGAGGATAGCGACAAAGGGATAGGAGTCTGGAGGCAGATTCATGGGTGGTATCCTACGGGGCGCTCTAGTAGGGATTGTGTCAGTCAGACTAGGGGCGAGAGCAGCAGGGCGAGTTGTTGGGATTTGAAGTGAGGCGTGGGGATTTTTGGGTCCAGGATTTCCAGTTTTAGATCTATCGTTAGTACCCGTGACCACAGTATCTGAGCACTTTTTGGGTTGGGAAGTATTATCCCGTGAGTGATCTGGTGGGTTGGAAATAATCTTAGGGATTTGCCCTGGAAGACGGGGACCCGTTTTTGTAGTAATAACAGGGGGAAGAGGCTCTGTAGCAGGTACACTACTTGCCAGCCCACTTATTTTAGTAGTATTATTACTGTCCCCGTCCTAAGGTGGGTTTTAATTAGGGATTTAGTTGAGAAGAAGTTGTCTAGGGTAGCCTGCTCAAAGCAATCTAGTCGGTCAGCTAACCTTTTGACTCGTTCTTCGATGGGGGTCAGTAAAGACTTCATCAGGTTCTCCAACTGCAGAAGCAAGGGTAAATCTAGGGATGAAATCTCAGCCGACCCGGTCACCGGAGGATCACTAGGGTTAGATGCAGAGTTAACCGGGGTGACTCCATCCGGTACAACCTGAACCCCACCGGAGCCAATCCCATTAGGCTTACAAGGAGTTCCCAAACCTATTGCAAGTTTCCTAATTTTCTTGGGATGTTTAGGAAAACAGCTCTTCCTCAGGGTAATGTGTCTTTTTCTTTTAATGCGAAGTTTATTAAAAACCGCTTGGGGTGACACACCCGATTGGGCAGTATTTTTCTCACCAATATGTAACGGGGCCCCCCTGGGGGACCCCGCAACAGGGCGCGAACTGACCCAATGTGACCCCCCCCTCTTCTTTCCACAGCCCACGCAGTATTCGGAGTGGTACAGCCCCGACTCCTACAGTTGCGACGAAGAGGATGTGTGGCCCTTTAACCAGCCCGGAGGCGAAGAAGGGGAGGAGTCCCACAGGTGGATAAAGGAGGAGAACGCCCAACCACAGGTGTGTCTATACACCGGAGGAGAGGTCAGAGTGAAGAGGAGCGGAGTGGCGGGAAGCAGCGTAGAGGAGCGGAGAGAAGAAGGACGAGAAAGAGGAGCGGAGCGGCGGAGCGGAGAAAGTGGAGAGAGCGAGGACCGGCGGAGCGTCTACATCGGGAAGATAGACGAGACCCCTCGATACGGAGGAGAGCCGGCGGATCAAGAGTGGACCTGGGAGCTGTTACCCGAGAGCAGTGCGGACCGAGCCTTGCAGGAGGAAGGAGACGTCGAGACACCCGCGGAAGAACAGGGAAAGCCTGGAGGCCAACACCACGCGTCGCCCAGCCGTACGCCAGGAGGGGTACGGCTCACGGAGGTACGTAAACGCTTCCTGGGGTGGTTCTCGGATAAAGCCCGACTGTTAACAGACCGGGGAGGGAGGAACCTGAGGGAGGTCCCCAGGGGGGAAAGCACGAGCACTCACCCTCCTCCTTGACTTTAAAGTACGAGCGCAGTAGCACATTACTAAGTCTTTCCATCACTACCCCTTCCCTGTGTTTCCAACTGAAACAGTGGCGCATTACTGATACTAGCCTCTCTTTTCCTTTCTCCCTTTCGGCATCGGCGTGGGCGGCCAGCACGGAGCCTCCAGATCCCCCTGAGCGGCGGAGTCCGGTCCAAAGAAGAGAAGAGGGAACCCGGAGGAAACAACAACGAGAGAGAAGCCGATCTCCACGGAGGTCCACTGTTCGAAAGACTTGTACTGATGCGCTATATGAGCAATTAAAAGCAAGAGTAACTAAAACACGTCTCCTGCCCATTTCTGGTCCCGCAGTTACAGTGGTGGAGAATGCGGGCAGCATAGCCATCTGCGACCAGAAGATGGAGAGCGTGGTGCAAGCCTTGGTGCAAGGGCAGGAGAGGCTGGAGAGGTTGGCAGAGCAACAGCTCAGGGCTGCAGAAGCCGATCGAGAACTAATAAAAACCGCCGTGACGGCCCGTGCTCTGGACCCCCCTCTCGCGTCAGGCCCGGTGTCGGTCAGTAACGTACCCCACACCATAGGAGGGGTCTCACTACAAAAGTATCAACCTGGAGAGGACCCCGATGCTTTCCTATTAAACTTTGAACGGGCGGCCAGAGCCTGTGGCTGGCCTGGAGCCAAATGGCCGTTTTTTTTGGCCCCACTGCTGGTTGGCGAGGCACAAGCCGCCTACCAGGTGGCCAATCCAAGAGGTGATACCCCATATACAGATATCAAACGGATTATCCTGGACCATCTTGGATTGGACAGGGAAGCGTACCGGCTGAGGTTCCGGCGAGAACGAGGGGTAACCGGAGAAACGCCAAAAACCCTCTTTGTCTGACTAAAGATGGCCGCCGACAAGTGGCTCAGCCCGACCGAAAGTACAAAAGAGGAAATAATGGACCGGATTTACTTGGAACAGTTTGTAGAGGCGCTACCGTTTGCTACCCAGAGGTGGCTAAAACAACATCCTGATCTGACGACGGCTCAAGCTGTAGAAATGGCTAACACTTATTCCAGAGTACAACAGAGACCTCTGCCGGCCCTGGAAACCGACAAGGGGAAGACGTCCTTCAGACCTGAGAAAAAACCCCTGAGGGCTCCAGAACCACCCAAACCACGTCCCTGGAAAAGCGAACCCCTCCCTCACACGGGACCACAGTGCTTTGAGTGCGGGACCTGGGGTCATATAGCCCGGAATTGCCCCAGGAGACGACCAGCCGAAGAACCGATGGAAGTAGGATATCTGCCTCGCACCGTCCTCTACTCGGCTGAGATGGGACACGCATACCGCGTAAGTATGAGGATAAACGGTAACCCGGTGCAGGCGCTCTTGGATTCTGGCTACCGTCAGTCAGTAGTTCAAGCCCACCACGTAAGACCCCACCAGCTCATACCCCACGAACAAGTATACATCCGATGTGTCCACGGGGATGTTAAACCCTATCCCGTCGCTCTAATGTCCCTAGTACCCCAGGAAGGATCAGCCGTACGGGTTCGGGTTGGAGTATTGTCGACGCTCCCTGAAGATCTGATAATCGGAACGGACAACCCGGCCTTTTTGTCCATGTTCAAGCGGAGCATGGCCCAGCCCAAGAAGACACTGGTACCCAGGAGAACACCAGAAGCGGTGACGGCCTTGGCTTCCTCGGATCCCTGGACATTGGACCGCAGTTTCCAATTCGCCCAGGCCAATGACTCCACCTTGATCAATGCCTGGGAGAAGGCGCATCACACCCAAGACGAGGACCCTCAGCGGTATCCGAGACTGTTTATCAAAAACGGTCTGTTGTACCGCCAAGGGGGGAAAGAGGACCCCGAGCAGTTGTTGGTACCGGTGTCATTCCGCGAACAGGTACTATTCTTTTCGCATTCTCATTTAGTCGCCGGTCACACGGGAGCAGAGAAAACCACCCAGAATCTCCTGAAGTGTTTTTACTGGCCCGGGATATACAAAGACGCTTTGACATACTGCAAGCAATGTGACATTTGTCAAACCAGAAACATGACGAGGCCCCCTGCGGTACCGTTACAACCCCTCCCCATTATCGGAGTTCCCTTTGAACGTATTGGTATGGACATTATTGGACCCCTCCCGAAAACAAAGAAGGGATATTCTTACGTCCTGGTCATCGTCGATTATGCCACGCGATTCCCGGAAGCATTTCCCCTAACGTCCACCACCTCCAAGAACGTGGCTGACAAGATGCTGGAGCTATTCACACGGGTCGGTTTCCCTAAGGAAATACTAACCGACCAAGGGACCCCTTTCGTGTCACGCCTCATGGGGGACGTATGTAAAGTGCTTCATATACACCAGATCAGGACCGCTGTGTACCACCCGCAAACCGACGGATTAGTAGAGAGATACAACCGCACCCTAAAAACTACCTTAAGAAAAATGTTGGAAGTCAACAGTAACGAATGGGACCAGGTGCTTCCCATTGCTTTGTATGTAATCCGAGGGCAAACCCAAAGCAGTTTAGGGGTCTCGGCCTTTGAGATGTTATATGGGAGAAAGCCCAGATCCTTACTGGACATGACTAAGGAAGCGTGGGAAAATGAAACCCCAGAAGAGACCGCAAACACGCTAGAATACGCCCGTAACCTGCGTTCCAAGCTAGGGAAACTAAGGGACCTGGCGTTCGCCAATCTAGAGAAACACCAGAACAAACAGAAGACCCTTTATGATAAAGGAAAGAAATGGAGGAGCTTGGAAAAAGGTGACTGGGCGCTTGTGTTGTTGCCCTCATCCACCCAGAAATTCAAGGCGGAGTGGAGTGGTCCGTACCAAGTCGTGGAGAAGATCGGTAAGACCAGTTACCGGCTACAAGTGACCGCCAGAAAAAAGCAAGTCTACCACATAAACCTGCTAAAAAAATGGCTAGGAACACCACCCCGCCCGGTTCACCTTGCTGAGTCAGATATAAACACTTGCCTCTCCACGATTCCCCTACTCGTGATCAACGATGATTTGAGACAAGAGGAAAAACAAGAGCTGATGGACATCCTGCGGAAAAAGGAACAGGTGTTTTCGGACCTCCCGGGGAAAACCACGATGGCAGAACACCGCATCGACATCGATCCAGGAAAGACGGTGAAGATACGGCCTTATCGGATCCCTGAAGCCAGGAGACAAGACATACGCCGCGAGGTAGCCGACATGCTACAACTAGGGGTCATCCGCCCCTCCCACAGCAATTGGTCGAGCCCCATCGTTCTCATACCCAAACCGGACGGATCTCGTAGATTCTGTATGGACTTTCGGGCCCTGAATGCCATCTCAAAGTTCGATGCATATCCCATACCCCGGATTGACGAACTCATAGAAAAGCTGGGAGAGGCGCAGTACATAAGTACGATAGACCTCACAAAAGGGTACTGGCAGGTCCCGCTGAGGGAGGAGGACCGACATAAGACAGCCTTTTCAACCACAGAAGGCCATTATGAGTTCACGGTCCTACCGTTTGGCCTTCACGGAGCCCCCGCCACCTTTCAGAGACTTATGAATAACGTACTACAAGGCCTGTCGTCCTTCACCTCAGCTTACTTAGACGACATTGTGGTGTTCAGCCCCGACTGGAAGACCCATTTGAGACACCTGTCGCAAGTATTGGATACCCTGAACCAGGCGGGACTAAAGATCAACGCAAAAAAATCACGGATGGCCTTTCACAAGGTGAAGTACCTGGGGTACGTCCTGGGACATGGCATGATCGAGCCACAAACGGAGAAAGTCCGGGCCATTTCGGAGACCCCGTTTCCCACCACAAAAAAGGAACTACGGGCGTTTTTGGGGCTAATCGGGTACTATCGAAGATTTATACCGAATTTCGCCCAGGTGGCCTCCCCCCTTACGGATGCCCTGCAGACCTCAGTCAAACAGGCCACACTGGCAAAACCCACAGTGGTCATGTTGGACTCTTTCAATGAGTTGAAGAAAAGGATTACTTCAACCCCCGTCCTGAATTCCCCGGATTTTACGCGTCCCTTCGCCTTGCACACCGACGCGTCCGAGTTTGGGATCGGCGCGGTGCTGTCCCAGGAAGGCCGTGACGGATTGGACCACCCGATCCTGTTCGTTAGTCGGAAACTGTTCCCACGGGAACTGAAGTATGCTACTGTGGAGAAGGAGTGCCTGGCTATCCGGTGGGCCGTAGACAAGCTGGCCTATTACCTCGAGGGCCGGCCCTTTTCTCTATACACAGACCACGCGCCCCTTACTTGGATGGCGCGGAATAAGTCCTCAAATGCCAGGATCATGAGGTGGTTCCTGGCCCTGCAGCCATACTCCTTCAGAGTGTGCCACAAGCGTGGCGTGGACAATGTTGGGGCTGACTTTCTATCCCGACATCCGCTTCCCGAGCGGAAGCGTCCAGGGGGGGAGGTGTGTAACGGGGCCCCCCTGGGGGACCCCGCAACAGGGCGCGAACTGACCCAATGTGACCCCCCCCTCTTCTTTCCACAGCCCACGCAGTATTCGGAGTGGTACAGCCCCGACTCCTACAGTTGCGACGAAGAGGATGTGTGGCCCTTTAACCAGCCCGGAGGCGAAGAAGGGGAGGAGTCCCACAGGTGGATAAAGGAGGAGAACGCCCAACCACAGGTGTGTCTATACACCGGAGGAGAGGTCAGAGTGAAGAGGAGCGGAGTGGCGGGAAGCAGCGTAGAGGAGCGGAGAGAAGAAGGACGAGAAAGAGGAGCGGAGCGGCGGAGCGGAGAAAGTGGAGAGAGCGAGGACCGGCGGAGCGTCTACATCGGGAAGATAGACGAGACCCCTCGATACGGAGGAGAGCCGGCGGATCAAGAGTGGACCTGGGAGCTGTTACCCGAGAGCAGTGCGGACCGAGCCTTGCAGGAGGAAGGAGACGTCGAGACACCCGCGGAAGAACAGGGAAAGCCTGGAGGCCAACACCACGCGTCGCCCAGCCGTACGCCAGGAGGGGTACGGCTCACGGAGGTACGTAAACGCTTCCTGGGGTGGTTCTCGGATAAAGCCCGACTGTTAACAGACCGGGGAGGGAGGAACCTGAGGGAGGTCCCCAGGGGGGAAAGCACGAGCACTCACCCTCCTCCTTGACTTTAAAGTACGAGCGCAGTAGCACATTACTAAGTCTTTCCATCACTACCCCTTCCCTGTGTTTCCAACTGAAACAGTGGCGCATTACTGATACTAGCCTCTCTTTTCCTTTCTCCCTTTCGGCATCGGCGTGGGCGGCCAGCACGGAGCCTCCAGATCCCCCTGAGCGGCGGAGTCCGGTCCAAAGAAGAGAAGAGGGAACCCGGAGGAAACAACGAGAGAGAAGCCGATCTCCACGGAGGTCCACTGTTCGAAAGACTTGTACTGATGCGCTATATGAGCAATTAAAAGCAAGAGTAACTAAAACACGTCTCCTGCCCATTTCTGGTCCCGCAGTTACACAATAGAAGAATCAATTGAAATAGTAGGCGAAGTGGGAGGCAAGGTGGTCAAGACAGCGACCGAGGGAGTGTTAGTGGTCTGGGGGTCTGACCCTAACTTGCCTTCGACCCTAGTCAAACTAGGTGACTGGGAAGAGGCATGGGGCTTTTCTACTACCACTGGCAGGGTTAAAGGTGGTAAAGAGGGAACCAATGCCAGAAAACCCAAAGGTGGCCGTTTCTTCAAAGGAAGTTTGAGGAGTTCAATAGATTACCTACGCTCGGCGCGTCTATCAGCTAGAGCAATCTCTTTGTCAATATCTCGAGTTGCCCGGCTAAAATACTTGTCTAGGGGACCCAAGATTGTTGGTCCTACCTTGGGCTGGAGGGGACTCTGTACAGGGGTAATTGGGGGGAAGACATACTTAGCAGTCAGTGACGCTTAAAAGGGGAAAGAAAACAATGTAAACCAGGGCAGGACCTCTCGAGGCACAGGAGCAGACTATAACAAGGGTCCGTAGATTAAACAAAACAAGAAGAGAAAATGTCTCGCTAGTTAGAATAATGTCCGTATGGCAAAAAACGATGACAGAGAGTGGGCCCAGCCCAGCCTCCTGCAGCCCCTGACGGCCACAGACGGCCTGCCCTTGTCCCGGGCTTCTCCCGGCGCACTCCCGCGTTGCGGGTAGTAGTTTGGTTCTTATAGGATGGGGACCATGCAGGGGGGCGGGGCTAGCAGGGAGAGCGGGCAAGGTGGTTCCAATCGGCCAAGCAGGGACTCCTGGGAGATGGAGTCCCCGCACACACGCTCGCAGCCCTGTCCTTCCCCTGGGCTCCCCTGTGACAGCAGTTGTTTCCTCCTCTACGAAGCGGGACCCGCAAAGCGGGTCCCGCGAGCAGTTCCCCAAGAACACAGCAACCAGCCCAGCAGGATAGTCCAGATATGCAGCAAGCTTCCAAGGGCACAAATGCGGTAAGAGTCCCGCCGGTCAGCAGCCAAAGAGGGTTTCTTTAAAGACCTGTGTGCAGGGGGCGGGGCTAGCAGGGAGAGCGGGCCAGGTGGTTCCAATCGCCCAAGCAGGGACTCCTGGGAGATGGAGTCCCCGCACACACGCTCGCAGCCCTGCCCTTCCCCTGGGCTCCCCTGTGACAGCAGTTGTTTCCTCCTCTACGAAGCGGGACCCGTGAAGCGGGTTCCGCAAGCAGTTCCCCAAGAACACAGCAACCAGCCCAGCAGGATAGTCCAGATATGCAGCAAGCTTCCAAGGGCACAAACGCGGTAAGCTTATATACACTTTTAACCTTTTGTGAAGCCTTGAGTACTCAAATACGGACTAAGAATTAGGGTCCTACAAGTTTGTTGGCCTTATGATCTATTAGAGTCTGTGTCAGAATTATATAATGTAAACAATAATAATTTATAGACGGTTGTGTTTGTTAAATGTTAAGAAAAACAAATTGCTATGATTTGAAGCATTGTTGATTGCACTATTAAAGTAATTGTAAATGAAATTGTGGATTATCATAGACTAAGATAATCTTTAGGTTTTTTAGTAACTAATGAGATAAATGAGTATGATCTACGTCTTTAAAGTAGTGGATAGAGATTTTTTAACTCTTGTTTATGTTAAACCCATTTTATGTAGGGTGTGGTAATTTCCTGAAGAAGGCGTTTTACACGCCGAAACGCACGTCGAACATTTAAATTACTACATGGAGATTTTAAGTCATAATTATAATAATTGTATTAATTGTTTTTGATTTTTGATGATTGTTTATATTATTTATATATTGGATAAAGCAGAAATACTTTCTTTGTCCTTCTTTTATCTTCCTGTGATGTATTATATTGACTGTGGTTTTTTAACATTATTGAGACAATTGTAAACACAATTTAATAAAAACTAAAGAATTTTAATATAATAATTCACTGCTTTATTTCTGACTGACTCTTCTGATATCGAATGTAAAGATCTTATATTTGCCGAGGAACTGGTTTTCCACATATTGTTATTCCCTGTCCTAGGAACTAAATCATGTTAAGTTCAGGGGGCCCTTGTTAGTTTCCAACATTAATTGTGACTCTTCCACCTGTGTTGACAACAGATCTGGAAAGATGGCTATTTGATCTAAAACCGGTAAACAGGATTACCTCTTGATCCTATCCTGGCCTTTATTTCTATTCTTTTCAACTAACTTGCTTAAATGACCTAGTTGTTTGTCAACTTCAGCATAGATGAGTGAAATGGTGCAACATGGGTTTTCATAGTGCAAAACACCTTATAGGGGTGAAAGGCTGTAATTACATGTGTCGTGATTACAGAGGTGGTACCATTTAGTGGCTATGTTTAAAATAAAGTATTGTATGTTGGAAGTTTTTCAAAGAGTATGCTGCAAGCACCGTCTAGGTGAATGATTATAAATGCACAGTATGGTAATTATAAATGTGATTAAATTGTGTTATTCAAGTTGCCAGTTATGATGAGTACACCGCACTCCCAGTCATGCTTAGACATTGACTCTTGCTAAAGCTTTATTTCAACAATGAAACGGACAGCCATTTGCATACTTTATTGCCAGTATGCAGGGCTCTCAGTCATGGATATGTGTAATGATTGCATTTATTCCTATAATGAAATGCTTGTTGACATAATGAGTTGGACAGCCACTTGCTTTGGTGCCAGTATTAAGTGCTCTTACTCCAAGTTATGTTCAACCCTTGGCATTTAGAGATAAGATCATGTTTAGACAAGTGAGTTGTGGTGATATATCGCTCCCCCCCTAGCAGGGGCTAAGAATGTTCACGCAATATCATCAAGAAGTATTTCCATCAGCTTGTGTATATTTGTAAATTGCTGCATAGTTTTGAGTAGTGTGTGTGTGTAATAAATGTACTTTTCCTTTTTCAAAAGAAAAGGCACTTTCATTCATCTCCTATCCCGAGATCTGCGCGAAGTAACATGCCTAAAGTATCTGCAGATCCTGCAACTTATCCCGGTGGATCCCTAGGGTGCCGGCCAATAAATTCAGAGGATCTGGGAAGTACTAGGGGGCGGGAGTGACTCAGTACGTGCAGGGGGGGGTAGACGAGACTGATGCGGAGGAGGGTGGTGGGAGGGGGTGGGGGGGAGGCGGTGTTTGGAGGGGGTATTTTTTTTGTTTGTTGTTCCTGTTTCTATTCCTAATTGCAGTACAATGCTAAAAGTGCTGGCTGTTCCTCCTGGCATTGCATGCGCCCTCGCCGGGTTGTCCTCCGGGGTGTAGACCCACAGGCTGTGTTTACTATTATTGGATCTCGCCCTGCCGGCCGGTGGGTGTAGGCAGCTGAGCTGTGTTAAATGACGCTAAACTGCTCAATAAAAATGATTGATACCAAAAGAAAAGGCACTGACTTGACAATCATTTACTGAGTGTTATTATTGTATATTGATGAATGGTGATTACTAGCACACATCACCTCCCTTGAGTAGGCCTTGGACTACTCCATAATGCTACCCAATGAGAGTCAAGCGCTACAATGGGGTGTTTGGTTCCAAGTGGAGGACAAATGTAAACCCAATACTTGTGCAGACCACAGAACTAATGACTAATTTTCTAACAGTGAGCAACGAAGGGCAATGGGAAACACATCTACAACACTATACACTAAGAAATATACAGTAAGAGATATATGGTGATTACTCTTTTCCTTCTAAGATCGGGGGTGGCCCTTTTAAAGTCTCAGGGTGTGGAAGAGACTCGGCTGACTGGCATATATGCTGAAGCTCGAATGATAGCCCTGCTGATTTCTGCAAGTGGATCTTGTCTGGTGAAACCAACACCAGCAATGTTGGATCCAATGATAAATGCCCTGACACCCACTTGAAGAGGGCCCTTAGAAATTTTCAGCATAGAGAAATGCATTGTACCTCCCCATGAGACCAGACTTTGTGTCAAAAGTTTATCACAAGCATTCGGGTCAAAGGTCACCGCCAGCTGCTGAAACCTACTCAGGCACTTTGTGATTGACAGGTAGATGTGTAAATACTACCTAAAAAACAGTAAATAGAGCATCTTCTTATAAAGGCACAAGTGAGGCCCTAGGAAAAACGATTGAAGACCACTGAGTAGGTGAAATAGAAATAAAACAACTCCCTAGGAAATATATTTAGATTAAACATTAAGTCTACCTTGTTTTGATTCATCATGGGCTTCAGGGGATTTTCAGAGAAATATTAGACCCATTGTATTTCTCACTGAATTTATTACAAAGGGGGATTATAATCTTTTAAGTGAGTAGGCCCCTTAAACTACAATGCACTTTCTTTAGTTCTGTAAATGGAGGAAAACCTTTCATGGTTTTTATAGGATTCTTCACTTCCAAGACAGAAAAAAAACATGTGTCATAAAATTGCATGCTATAAGTAAAGATGTCATTAACTTGAACAATGTTAAATTGAAGACCCAACCTGAAAAGAATAAACAGATAATTATCATAATCGTACACGTCAGAGAATGGAAAACACTACCAACATATACTAACAATTCAAAAATGAATAGGTGTTTATAGAAGATATGATGAGATTTCTTAAAACACTCATATTAGCACGATATAATGAGATTCGGGCGTGTTTATGTTTTTAAAGTGGCAAAAGTGTGTTTTCGATATCAATGAATTTTTGAGCTTGTGTGCACATTAAATAGACTGATTTAGTGTGGCGCTCCACTATGGAAACACAGCTGCGTGAGGGGACAAAACGTGCCATTGCAGATAATAATATTAAAACAAAGCATTTTGATAATTGTAATATGTGTGCGCCTTTCCTACATTCAGAGAAGGAGTGAATGGAACTTGAAAGGCGAAAATGACTCCGGTTTGGTTCTGATGCACCCTTCATTCAGGTGCACAGCAACAGGCAGATGTTTGGAAGCTGCGAATAGGCTGAAACATGTTGACATTTCTATGGATGTTTGAGTCATAGAACTCAGTATACATCCCTTCTTTGGGGAGCACGCAAATCTTGTTTCCGCCACCGCTGCCTGCCAGGGGACTCTAGCCCCCACAAAGTACTGCTCAAGGAGGCGCCACCGCAAGCTCACAGATGCGCGCGGGCGTACCCGGGCCAAGGGCGGGCCCGTCTGTGCCTGTCAAAGCCAGGAGGAGGCTGGGCTGGGCCACCCCCCGACCTTTGTTTCACCGCTGTGCAAGCCTGCTCATTCATTGTTTTGCCACCTAAGGAACAAGGTACAGTGGCATTCTGTTTTCGTTACAACATCCTTTTGGGACAGTGCATTTGAACTAACATTGTGTGGCCTTAAATAGCCCCAGAATGGGAAAGAGAAAGGCTATGGAGGAGGGCGCGTAAGCTACAAAACCCAAGATTGCGAAGAAGAGTTAAAAGGCCACAAATAGTACTGAAGGACATAAAGATGGGGGCGGGGGTACTTGACCGCATTGACCGTCTTTTATCGGAGTGTGAAGGTATCCTCGAATCTAACACCCCTTCTGTTCCAGCACATTGCACACAACCCACATACAGGATTTACAATGGCCGCAATGAGCGACACTCTAATAGCGAGAATGATGGGAATAGTCAGACAGCTGGTTATAGCTCCACCTTGAAGCAGTTGGAAATACAGCCACAGAAGGGGCAGTATCAGTAGATGACCTCTCCATCTTTCAATGTAGGAACGGCTATGCCCCACTCTTAGATAGGGCTGTTGCTTTGGACGTGTCCAATGAAATCAGAAGTGAGTCAACTACAGAGAGGCCTATGATTAAAAGACGATTAAAAAGAAAGGCAAACTTAACGATTAGCTCTACCCCGATTGCAGGGGGAAAGCCGTCCCTTGCAGAGAAATCACAGATATTCAGTTAAAATCTACAAGTAGCGACCCCCCCCTGTGCCAAACTCATTATCAGCTCAGTTACTGAATCTGACTAAAGTAATAAAAGCACTTAAGGTAGCTGTGGGCCAACTTTCCGAATCCTTTACTAGGGTGCATAACGTACTTCAAATACTAAAAGACAAACCAGGATGTCAACCCCTTTCTACGTTACATGACTTGGGAGGGCAGCACCATACACAACCACCGACAGTGAGTCATTCTGCTTTCACCAATGTTGCTGGAAGGGCATTAGGCGCCCACAGCGCTTTGAATGGGCAGGGGGGACAAAATAAATAGGATGGTGCACTTAAATCCTTTAGCTCCAAAACCAGTGACTGCTCTATCAACAAGCACCCCATTTTTGCATCCTGTTAGGTATCATTCACCGCACAGCAGAGGCATTATTCCAGTGCAGAAACGGAAAATATATATGATCAATGTACACAAGCCCGCACCTAGATTATCTACAGAGGATGAGGTTTCCCTTATTAACAAAACCACTCACCGGCAAGTGCGATGGTGCCGTGCCATAATAGGGGATGACGTTGTTGGGGCTAAACAAAATTCCACCCCGGGAGCTGAAATGGATATCATTGCCCTAACTCTATCACACCAAGCTTTGGCTGAGAATCTGATAGCTTACGATTCACGGACACAACACCTTTTTTGTAACATTCATTTTAAACTTAGCCCCCCTGAAGGAGCCATCAAATCTACTCCCAAAAGCCCTGCAGCCCCCTATCAACCTGCGTCTATGCTTAGCGAGATTGATTGACGGCAGCCCCCGCCAATGGGTACTGTACATTGGCAGCTCCGACAGAAAGTGTTGGACAGGCCTCGTGAAGGGCTCGCTCCCTCCCCGCATGACAGAGCCTGGACACCGGCTCTCCCGGTGCCACCAGAAGAACAACCCCGACGACCCACGGAAGCAACCCGCAACCCGTCCCCTACGGGACGCCTGCTCCCGGACATCTCTGTATCACTGGCCCGGGCCACCACCAGCACCATCGCCCGGCCCAGCCGCCATCTTGGACACTGCACCACGAGGCCGCGTGGCCTCAGCTCGACCCCAACCCTGGGCCTGGCCAGGCCCCGACATCCCGGCACCACCATCCACCCAGGAGGTGAACGGACCACTTGGCAGGTCAATGGGAGAGAGGAGTGCCGATGGCTCTCCCCCGCCAGGTGCCGATCGCCCCCAGCCTCCCCGGGCGCTGGCTCCACCCCCCTGCTGGGTGTCTGGACTCCCTCATCCCGGACCTCCCGACCTCCAAGAGCGAGGGTCCGGACATCAAAGGAGGCCAGACCTATAACTGGGGCAGCTCCAGAGCAGGAAGGCAGTTGTATCCTGGAGTCGAGAGACACCTAGAAGAACTTATCCTTGACGGACTGCTGGCGCTGCCGCAGCCCTGCCTTGTGAACCATCGTCCTGCCTGCTGGCGCTGCCGCGGCACTCTGCAACCTTCCTCCTCGTCGGGACCTGCTGGCGCTGCCGCGGCCCTCTGCAACCTACATCGTCCTCGGGACCTGCTGGCGCTGCCGCGGCCCTCTGCACCCTACATCGTCCTCGGGACCTGCTGGCGCTGCCGCGGCCCTCTGCAACCTACATCATCATCGGGACCTGCTGGCGCTGCCACGGCCCTCCTCAAGTGAGACTTGTCATCCGAGCCTGCTGGCGCTGCCGCGGCCCGACCTTCCAGAACTCCGAGCTCGAGGATTGTGAGCTATCCATCATACCACCTCAATACCAGATCGGTATCAAGACTGTCCCGCTACCCCCTTTCCCTTCCAGAGACTAGAATTGAGAGGACCCTTGTGTCCCGATCTCACTGTACCGTGATACTTTGCTTCAAAAACTGCATATAAAAAGCGTTAACCTTATCCTTGTGTGGTGTCCGTCTGTGGGGGGGAAGTTACTTGTCTGTACGATCGTTGGAGACGGCCCTCCCCGGAGGCCTCTCCCCTTGTCCTCGGCCGACCCTCCAGGTCCCCGTCTAACATTGGTGGCCAGCGGCGCGATCCGAACCGACGCGTAATCGTACAGAGAGTAACTCACCCCACGACTCAACCACAATGACAACAAAAGAGAGCGGATACGCAGAGAAATTCCAGATGGAGAAACTAGAAGAGTACAACCATCGAGAGCTAAAGCAATTTTGCATGGAACTAGGCATTGCTACCACCGGGCTGAGCACGAAAGAGGACTTCAAACACGCCCTAGAATCTTGGGCAGAAACGGGTGCGGCCGTACCCCGGAACCAAAACCTCGAGGCACCAGAAACAAACACCACTCCGACGGAAGAAAGGAGAGCGGGTCTCTCCCTGGAAGAGATCCAAGAACGAGAGAAAAGCAGACTCCATGAATTAGAGTTGGCACGGCTCCGATTGGACGGAGAGCTGAAACTGGCGGAACAAAAGATAAACTTAGAACACTTACGGCTCCGAGAGGAGCGGGAAGAGAAACAAAGGCAGAGAAAACTCGAAGAGAAAAAACTGGCATACGAACACGAGCGCAAGCTAGCAGAAATAGAAATGCGGAAACAGAACAAAGATCTAGGGGTGCCCGAGCGCCCGCACACCCCGGGCACTACCGAACCAAAGGTCCACATCCCCAAGGATGTCGTCAGAGAATATTATCGGAACGACGACATACAGCAGTGGTTCAAGGCCTACGAGATCGCCATGACCTCCCACCAGATTGATCGAAGTGACTGGGGAGCCGGGCTATGGGGGAGGTTCGTCAATGAAGGCCGCGATGCCCTGCTACAGCTCCCGGACCATTAGATGACATCCTATGACCACATGAAGGCCGCCCTCCTCACTCGATACCGACTCACACCCGAGATGTACCGCCAGAGGTTCCGCGACTGCAAACGGATCCCGGGTACAACTTGGGTGGAGTATGTGAACTATTTCAGCCGAGCCTTCGAGGGGTGGATCAAGGGCAGCCACGTAACCACCTACGAGCAACTCTTTAACATCATTGTGTGGGAGCACCTCTCCAACAATTGCTTCGTCGAGCTCAGGCAGCACCTCCTCGACAGTAAATTGACTGAACCTCGGCAGCTCGCCGCTGAAGCTGACCGATGGGAAAGCACTCGAGTGGCCCGGAGTGGGCCAAGTGAACAAAACAGAACCAACCAAGGTCCCCATCGCCCCCGAGGAGGAGGAGGAGGCCAGGGCCGGGGCAGAGATGCCGTCCCGGCAGCTCCCGCCAGCAACACCCCGCCCCCGGCCGGTCGGGGAAACCTCCCGATGCGCCCAGGGTTCCGAGCCAACGTTACTTGCCACCGGTGCCAGCGAATCGGCCACTATGCCAGCGACCCGAGCTGCCCGAAGAACCAGACTCCCGTGCCCCGCCAGGTCGCTGCCGCCGCGCTAGGAGAGGAGCAAACCTCCGAAGAGTATGAAGAGTACGAGCAGGAACAGCCCGAGTGGGAACCTGCCGCCATGATCCTGGCTTGCCTGGGGGAAAGAGACATGATCCCGCGGGCTCCCCTACCCGCCAACACCAGAAAATACAGCCAGTGGGTGAACATAAATGGGAGCAAGGCCGAAGCCCTGCGCGACACCGGGGCCAGTGTGACGGCGGTCCGCTGTCACCTGGTGACCCCGGAACAAATCCTGCCAAACGTTCTTTGCCCCGTCCGATCAGCCGACAATTCAGAGAGCCTGTGTCAGATGGCCTGCGTCCCCTTCGAATGGGGAGGAGTGTCCGGTATGCTAAAAGTGACTGTCCGCGATGATGCCCCAGTGGACTGCCTCCTGGGAAACGACCTCGAGAGTTCCCCATGGGCGGCCGTTGAGAGAAGAGAGCACCTGGGGATGTTGGGCCTCCCGGACTGGGCGTGCGTAACAACCCGGTCCATGGCCGCCCGCGCCATCCCCAGATCCGAAGAACCCGAATGGCCAGCACCTCCTCCCCCGATCACCCCAGAGGAAGACACCCTCAGTACTGATCCCCCAGAGCAAACCCAAGAAGGGCCCACTCAGCTCCAAGATCTTCCAGAACTGGCTCAGTGGCGTCAAGAGGGTGGACCCACCCAGGAACAATTCCGGCAGGAGCAGAAGACCTGTCCCTCCCTCGAGGGACTCGACAGCAAGCACTCGCCCAGAGCGCGGGAGACACCGCAGGGGCCCACTGGATCTATTGGGACAATGACCTACTATACAGCGAGCAAAGAATTGCAGAGTTGGGGGCCAGTCGGGTGCTGGTGGTGCCCCTCCGCTTCAGAGACTTCCTTTTGAACTTGGCACACGATGTCCCCCTTGCTGGGCACTTGGGGCAAGACAAAACGTATAACCGCCTGGTAACCCACTTTTACTGGCCCAAAATGCGAAATGACGTCTCCAACCACTGCCGGGCCTGCCCCACCTGCCAGGCCAGCGGGAAGAGCGGCCGAAAAATCTAAGCACCCTTGCAACCATTCCCCGTCGTCACCACCCCGTTCGAACGGGTGGGAATAGACATTGTGGGGCCCCTGGACCCCCGAACAGCACAAGGGCATCGATTCATCCTGGTCCTGGTGGACCACGCCACCCGCTATCCCGAAGCCATTCCTCTTCGGACCGTAACAGCACCCGTGGTAGGCCGAGCCCTAATGGGGATCTTCTCTCGAGTAGGATTCCCCCGGGAAGTCGTCAGCGACAGAGGCACGAACTTTATCTCCAAATATATGAAATCTCTCTGGCAGCAGTGCGGGGTTACGTACCGGTTCAAGACCCCCTATCACCCGCAAGGAAACGGACTGGTCGAGCGGTTTAACCGCACTCTCAAGGGGATGATCATGGGGCTGGAGGAACCCCTACGTCGCCAGTGGGACGTGCTGCTCCCGTGCCTCCTCTTCGCCTACCGAGAAGTCCCCCAGAAATCCCTCGGTTTCAGCCCCTTCGAGCTCCTGTACGGACACCCTGTCCGGGGGCCCCTCAGACTGGTTAAAGAAGAATGGGAAATGGCCCCCCAGAAGACCCCTCCGGACGTGTATAAGTACCTCCTAACCCTCCGCAACCAGACCCGGCGATTCAGGGAACTCGCTAAAGCCAATCTCGAGGCCAGTCAGGAAGACATGAAGAAATGGTACGATCAACATGCCTCCTCCATCGAGTTCGAGCCTGGTCAGCAAGTATGGGTGATGTCTCCCATCGAGCCTTGTGCCTTGCAGGACAAATGGACAGGACCCTTCAAGGTGGTCGAGCGCAAGGGCCCTGTCTCCTATCTAATCGACATGGAGTCCCCCCGGAACCCCCTCCGGGTCCTTCACGCCAACAGACTCAAACCACACTTCGTACGCTTGGAGCTCAGCCTATTGATGGCCACAGATAGTGGGGCAGAGGAAGGCTCTGAGCCCCTCCCTGACCTACTGAGGACCCGTGAGAAAGATGGCTCGGTGGACGGGGTCCGACTCTCCGATGCCCTGACCCCGGAGCAGCGCCAAGACTGTCGGGCTCTCCTGCTGCAATTTGCAAACCTGTTCTCCCTCACCCCCGGGGTCACCCCCTGGTGCCTTCACGACGTGGACACTGGGGACAGTCCCCCTATCCGACACCGGGCGTACCGAGTGCCAGATCGGGTGCGCGCCTGCATCCAAGACGAAGTCTCCAAAATGCTCACACTCGGAGTCATCGAGCCATCCGACAGCCCCTGGGCCAGCCCAGTCGTACTGGTCCCCAAAGCTGCTGCCCCGGGCACCACCCCCGAGCTCCGATTCTGCGTCGACTATCGGGGCCTGAACGCTGTCACCCGAACCGACGCTCACCCCATTCCCCGAGCAGATGAACTGGTTGACCGCATGGAGGCTGCCCGCCACCTGAGTATCTTTGATCTGACAGCGGGCTACTGGCAGATCGGCCTCACCCCCAGAGCCCAAGAACGATCCGCCTTCTCTACCCCGGATGGTCACTACCATTTCAAAGTGATGCCATTCGGCATGAAAAACGCTCCCGCCACTTTCCAACGACTTGTGAACCAGGTAATGGCGGGCCGCGAAGAATTCAGCGCCGCCTACCTGGACGATATCGCTGTGTACAGCCGCCACTGGACAGACCACCTTCACCACCTACGAGAAGTCCTGCACGCCCTCCAACAGGCCCGCCTCACCATCAAGGCCAGCAAGTGCCAAATTGGCCAGGGGTCCGTGACCTACCTCGGGCACCAAGTAGGGAGCGGTCTGGTGGCCCCTCTCCAGCTCAAGATCGCTGCCATCCAGTCCTGGCAGCCACCCGTCACCCAAACCGAGGTCCGAGCCTTCTTGGGGCTCACCGGATACTACAGGCGGTTTGTGAAGGACTATGGCAGCATTGTGGGGCCCCTCACGGAACTCACATCCAAGAAACACCCCAAAACCGTCAACTGGACCCCGGACTGTCAAGCGGCCTTCGAGAAACTGAAGGCCGCCATGTGCACCGCCCCTGTGCTCCAGGCCCCGACTACAGCTGTGAGTTCATCGTCCAGACGGACGCCTCAGACCATGGCATTGGGGCAGTCCTCTCCCAACTAAACCCCGAGGGAGTCGACCAGCCAGTGGCCTTCATCAGCCGACGCCTGCTGGCTCGAGAACAGCGCTGGAGCACAATCGAACGGGAGGCCTTTGCAGTAGTGTGGGCCCTCAAGAAGCTCCGGCCCTACCTCTTCGGTACCCATTTCCGGGTACAAACAGATCATCGACCCCTGCAATGGTTGATGCAGATGCGGGGGGAGAATCCCAAACTGTTGCGATGGTCCATCTCCCTGCAGCGGATGGACTTCACTGTGGAGCATCGTCCAGGCCAGGACCACGCCAACGCGGATGGCCTGTCACGCTTTTTCCGCCTCGACGAGGAGAGTCCCCAAGAGGATGGGTGACTCTCCCCGCCTTCAGCTGGGGGGGACGCATGTTGGACAGGCCTCGTGAAGGGCTCGCTCCCTCCCCGCATGACAGAGCCTGGACACCGGCTCTCCCGGTGCCACCAGAAGAACAACCCCGACGACCCACGGAAGCAACCCGCAACCCGTCCCCTACGGGACGCCTGCTCCCGGACATCTCTGTATCACTGGCCCGGCCACCACCAGCACCATTGCCCGGCCCAGCCGCCATCTTGGACACTGCACCACGAGGCCGCGTGGCCTCAGCTCGACCCCAACCCTGGGCCTGGCCAGGCCCCGACATCCCGGCACCACCATCCACCCAGGAGGTGAACGGACCACTTGGCAGGTCAATGGGAGAGAGGAGTGTCGATGGCTCTCCCCCGCCAGGTGCCGATCGCCCCCAGCCTCCCCGGGCGCTGGCTCCACCCCCCTGCTGGGTGTCTGGACTCCCTCATCCCGGACCTCCCGACCTCCAAGAGCGAGGGTCCGGACATCAAAGGAGGCCAGACCTATAACTGGGGCAGCTCCAGAGCAGGAAGGCAGTTGTATCCTGGAGTCGAGAGACACCTAGAAGAACTCATCCTTGACGGACTGCTGGCGCTGCCGCAGCCCTGCCTTGTGAACCATCGTCCTGCCTGCTGGCGCTGCTGCGGCACTCTGCAACCTTCCTCCTCGTCGGGACCTGCTGGCGCTGCCGCGGCCCTCTGCAACCTACATCGTCCTCGGGACCTGCTGGCGCTGCCGCGGCCCTCTGCACCCTACATCGTCCTCGGGACCTGCTGGCGCTGCCGCGGCCCTCTGCAACCTACATCATCGTCGGGACCTGCTGGCGCTGCCGCGGCCCTCCTCAAGTGAGACTTGTCATCCGAGCCTGCTGGCGCTGCCGCGGCCCGACCTTCCAGAACTCCGAGCTCGAGGATTGTGAGCTATCCATCATACCACCTCAATACCAGATCGGTATCAAGACTGTCCCGCTACCCCCTTTCCCTTCCAGAGACTAGAATTGAGAGGACCCTCGTGTCCCGATCTCACTGTACCGTGATACTTTGCTTCAAGAACTGCATATAAAAAGCGTTAACCTTATCCTTGTGTGGTGTCCGTCTGTGGGGGGGAAGTTACTTGTCTGTACGATCGTTGGAGACGGCCCTCCCCGGAGGCCTCTCCCCTTGTCCTCGGCCGACCCTCCAGGTCCCCGTCTAACAGAAAGTACCAGCAACTCAACTACCACACTTCCGATAAGGAATCCTACAATTAGGCCAGACCAACCGGATTGGGTCATGAGGCAGCCTAACCACGATTCTGGTCTTGTACCCTCCAATGTCCCGCTGATTAATAATACACATCAAATGTCGCACACCATCTCTATATTATCAGGGAACATTGCGGGGCTGAGAAATAGGGGTGATGTCCCTGAATGGAATACATTTATAAAGAAACATGATATATGTGCCTTTCAGGAAACTTGGGCAATCAACCCGCTTTTTCATCCGGGTTATTTTAATGATTGTATTCCTGCTACCCGGCCCATCAGGGGGCCTCACAATTTGGGTCAAGCAAGATATGGGTCTTAAGATTCGGGTCCTAACCTTTGATTCCAATGAGCTTCTTGCACTTATTGTGTCGCTTGGGCCTCATGTTACTTGTGCCATAATGAATGTATATGCCAGAGGCCTAAGTGGGGGACGAGGATCAGAAACCATTAATGCCCTGGGTGGACTGTTAGATACCCTACCTGGGGATTCTGGTGTTGTAGTTGTTGGTGATCTAAACATCACTTTTGAACCGCTTGATAATGAAGACAATGGCCTAGCGAGGGAAGAGAATGAATGATGAGGAGTTCCAGCATTGGCATTAAACCTGATTAAATGATGGACCGAGGCCTCAACCCAACTAAAAGCACTGTGTCTGGAGCATGGCCGTAGGGCAGCAAATGGCTGATCCATCTCAGAAAGACAAGGTAGAGATCCCTTCAATAATGGCTACCATCCCAGCTGTATTGACTATCTCCTAGTCAGCTTGAATTTATTGTACACTTCTGAGGATATGACCATACAGTTACACATAGAGAGCGATCATGACCCGCTCTGTTCACTGTTTAGACATAGGATCTTAGTGTACTGGTTGCACCGGCTACTCTACCTACAGCGAGTGATCTCCTAGTCTCTAACAATATGTGCCGAATTAAATGGCCTAAAATCCAAACATGTCCAGAAACACTAATCTCTATAAGCAGTGAGCATGAACGTACATCTAAATTGATGGAGACACGCCGTCTTACCCCTGAATTGGCTAAAGAATTCACAGAGAAGCACAATTCATGTTATCAAACATAGGCTGTCACTTTCGAAAACAGAGCAACTCCAAGATGAAAGATACCCTACCTAAATATCAATGGTACAACCATGAGTGCAGAAGTGCACATAAAACTCTTGGTGAGGCAAGTAAGTTGGGGTGTGGGGACAGGGTGAGAACTGCTAGATCAGTATACAAGAACACCATTTGTAGCACAAAAAAATCCTGGGACGTGGACAGATGGCAGGAATTAAAATCCGCCAGTGATAGTGAACACATCCCTTCTTTCTATATTAATTTTACCCATGGTACACTTACTACAAAGGAATATCTTTGGGTTTAGCTTTAGGTAATGTTAATATTCTAGATTTCTCTCTCCACATTCATCTGTGTTTTATTCAGAACTCCATCAAAAAGAGGTTGTGTCCATCCTGATAGTACTTGCTCATCAGGATGGGGTAAGGTTACCAATAAAAAAGAATGCCACAAGAATGTGGGTGAGGTTTCCTTGTCCAGAAATACCTGTCTTATTGGGTAACTCAGTGTGATTACTGCTGTTAATTGTCGCATCCATCATGATATACCAAGGATGCCCAGTTTTGATTGCACCTCATGACTCTTTCTTCCACCACTCTACACTTCCAGACTTTTTTTATCAGTCTGGTTGCTTCATTTTCATCCTTTCTCTCTCCCTTTGTCACTGTTTTCCTATTCTTCTATTCTTTCTTCTTCCTTCGTTTTCCCTTTTCTGCATTTCTGTGAATGATGAAAAATAATGTCCTGGTTCCAATAAAGTAAGAACCGGTGCCCACCACAGATAATCACCACACAAATTAAGCACTTCTTTCTGGGATGAAAACTGATACATAAATACCATGGACTATGTCTGTCTGAGAATTTCTTGTGATGGGCAGCATCTGTTCTATGAACGCCATGTCAATGTCTCTTCATTACCTTCATACATCTCCAAAGGCTATTGAGTCTCACTTTTTTGGCCATTGAAGGTTCCCCTTTACACACTGTTAACAGCAAAGTATGCTTGGTCTAAGTCCTGTAGCGGGGACTCTCTTGACTCTTCTTGGCCTTTCTCAATAGGTGCCACACACTCCCTAATTTCAAGAATTTATTTGCTTCTCGGAAGTGTCCAAAGGTAAATTTTAAAGACAGGAGGAAGCTGTTAAAATTGCCAGTGGATTTCTTAGGGAGCCTATTCTGCAAGAACAAACTACGAACTTCAGATCTGTGTAACAGAAATATGCTTATAATTTAACCAAGAATACGTGTGTGGGTGTGTTTTTTTTCTCTGTGCCCGTCCCTGAGAACAGCAAAAAGCGGTTGTGGTTGCTCAAGAAAGTGCAGTTGTGTGCATGAAAGAATGGAAAAGGATTTACAATGGTAGAGGCTAGATCGCGGAGTTAGGTATTTATGCTGTCGGGTTGATGGAGTAAAATACTCTTTAGCCCTTTGGAGTAACCATACTCCAGATGTAGAGATATCTGCTGCCCCTCTGGACATCTCTTGCATTAGCAGGATCAACATCATAGCAGTTACAGTCAATGCACTGAAAGTGTGCCATTCGGTTCTATCAATATGATGGTGCCAAAAGGCACAATTTCAATATATTACAAAATTCCAAAGCATAATTGTCTTTTTGAAAATAAAAAAGCAATGACCCCCCCTCACCATTGGAGTTTTCTCCCATGGCATGGGCATCATCAAAATGCTTTTACTGTAATGTAACTTTACGTTTGGATGGCAGAGGGTGAAAATAAAAACTGGTCATGTGTCATCTCACTCTAAATAGGGTGGATGGACAAATAGCCAAACTGCCAATGACACTTACTCAGTTGGGCCGTTTAAGAAGTATGTAGGTGGCGAAGATGTAGTAGTCTCTGCAGGGGCAGCCTTAGGCATGTGCAAGCTGTGCACCTGCACAGGGCCACCAAACCCCAGGGGCCGCCACGCCAATATATATCCTTAATATAATAATCCTCTGAGGATGGATACATATTTGCGTGGCGGCTTCAAGCAGGGATTTGGCGGCCTCCGGCTCTGTTCCACTTCCAAACACCCTGAACCCCACCCTCTTCACTGGCCTCCGCGCCTGCGTTCCTCCTGGTTCCTGATTGGCTTCTTTTTTTCCCTTACCACTGCTGGCCACGTCGGGTGTCACAATACCATCCTCCTCCTAAATTTTATCGTTCTGAGACGAATTTCGAAGGGTAGGAGCAGCCGCAGGTACTGGTCATCTAACACCTTTCCTGGACTTTTTATCAAAACACCTTCCTAAGATCCGGGGGGCTCCGGACCACCTCTTTCCGGGCCCCCTACCTACGCTCCCTGCCCAGGGCAGCCATGAGCCTAGAGCCGCCCCTGGTCTCTGTTGCTTACATACTTAAGTTGAGATGGGAGGAACTTCAGCTTGGCAGAAAGGGTCCTCCGTCACTGTTGCAATCGAGTACCCTCTCCGCCAAACTCTAAATCATGCCCAGAGTCAGTGGAATAGCTACTCGGACGAGGTACTGGTGTCACAGTACTATAGAACATTAAAAGCTACAAATAATACATCCAAGCAAAATAACACTTTTTGAAGTGCTTGGAAATTCCTACATGCAAAACGTGGTGGATAGAGGTCCCACCAGGATAAAGTCCTCAATGGCAGTGCAAGCTGTCTCCGTCCATCTGTCCATGTGCCTGCAACTGGAAATGGCTGTAAAATCTGCTGAGAGGGAAAAGTTACAAAGAGCAACATTCACTTCACCTGCCTCACTTGGCATCGAGCACCCAAGCTCAAGATGCATTTTGGCTTTAGGCCAGAGAATACTCTAAAAATAGATTTAGGATTGGTCTGTATCTGCAGGTGCTCATTTGGCAGACTGATCCTGGCTCTTGAAAAATGTTGTGCACGCGAGAATCCTCATGGTAATGCTGCTACATTATATTATCAAATAGTTTTGTTTACATAGAGCTAGATATTGTACTTCTCCTATGTCTAAGCCCTATTAATAACAAATGAAAGTGTTACCCCATATGTGTTATTTAACTCACCTCGTCAGGATGGAAGGATGAGTCTGCCTTTGATTTCATGACCTCTACATTTCTCAATAGTGAGCAATCAGTTGACTACTTTCTATATGTACCCTTCTCAGGTCAATGATATGCTACTTCAGAAACTGCATGCAGGCATTTTAGGGGTTTGGGGCAAAAATTCCATGTGGGGCCCACATAGCACAAGCTTCTCTTTCTGATTTAAAAAATGTATATATTCTTCATGGAAAGAGAAAACATGATAGCACAGGCATCTGGGGCCACCTAGTGACATAGCCTCACCTTTAATAAACAGGACTGGCTTGCTTAAAAAAATCTAAATACATTTTGAACCAAAAGTGTGTGGTCCTGAAATAGTTCAGGCCCCATGGAAAGATGCATCTTCTACCCCCCTTCTTGCAGTCTTGATTATAAGCATAACACTTCATGGCCTCCTTCATGGATATTGTTTCCCTGATATTCTGAAGTCACATCAATCGCTCTCAAACACCCTATGACATCTCAAACTCGCTCTGTGCCCCATTCTTTGCTCCTCAATAGCCTCTTATTAGATGCTGGATGGTTATGGTAAAGCCAAAGGGTGGTCACTACAGGAAGTAAACATGGTTCCTTGAATCCTACTTACTGCCTTCCAGTAGGGTGACCACCTCCCTCCCCGGTATTACAGCTCCAATTTCTAGTCCTGGGCTTTTGTGCGTCAGCCTAATGCATTCTGGCTGTTGTAATCTTGGTTTGTTTCCCTTGAATTCATTATGTCAACACACCTCATAGCAACGTTTTTTAGATGAAAAGTTCAGGACTGGAAACAGTGTCCGTGATGACACAGAGCAGTGGCGTAGCTAAGCGTACTGCCACTCGGGGCGGACCCTAAGTTTGCCGTCCGGTGCAGGTAAGAGTGGGGTGGCGACCAACGGACAACTTTTTCTGGGGGGGCTGACGGATGACTTATTCACCAGGGGATGGCAACAGACACAACTTGTTCACCTCTGCACCCCCAAAAAAAGCACCGCCCAGGGTTAACTGCCCCCGCTTCCCCCTAGCTATACCACTGACACAGAGTGAGGTGCCCATCTTAGCCCTCGGGACTTTAGTGGTCGAAAGGACAATGGCAAGAGTCCCGCAGTGCAATCCAGGGCTAACCGTTGCTACACTTGGCTAGCCCTAAATTACGTGCTACCTCTTTCCTCTCTTTCTGCCTGTCAGTTGCCTTCTCCACTGCAATATATGGGAGCACAAACCCAGCATACAGAAGGGAATAATACTACCATGCTGAGAAAGCTGCTGTGTACGTACGCCGAGAAGATCTAGTAACTTATGTCTGGAAGTAAATCAAAGATCCATGATACATTTTTCATTGCCCGATACAAATTATAAATGTCATTAAAAAAACTGGAGCAACAGAGGGATAATAGCCAGGTCGCCCTCCACTTACTAATCCATACACCAATGACCTGGTTACAAAGAACGCTACAGCCTTTCAATGTTATTTTAACTCAAGAAAGGGGGGGGGGGTAATATATATATTACCTACTGGCGGTCGCCAGTAGGTAGTTATAGTTAGGATTATTTTGAATAGGGGAAATCACAACATTCTATTGTGAATAACTTTGGCGCCGGTTGAGGAATCTGCCTGAAAACTTCCTCAAATTTGCCTCGCAGCGCTCCGGTCCTTCGCTGAAAGTTTGGGGGGGATTCGTCAAGCGGGGCCGAGAAAAAAGGGGAGTCCCAAAACGTGTTTTCCCCATGTTAATTTCCATAGGGCTGTCGACCTCACTTTTAGCCCGAACGGCTGAATGGATTTCCATCAAACTTGGCAAAATTGTAGGGACTGGTAGCCCGATGTGCCTTTGCTATGTTTCAAGATATGTGCTCCAGTGGATTTTGAGTAATTTAGGTTCCAAAAAATATATATATCTATAAGCGCGCCCCGGTACGCGCACCGGGGCGCTAACCAGCGCGCTACGCGAGTTCGCGCGCAGAAACCTGACTGGCTCGCGGGTGTCTGTCAACATTCCAAACAGTCCGAAGCGGCCGCCATCTTGTGTCTCGGTAGCATCGAGACACAAGAGGTGGCAAAAACAAAGGGGGAAATGACCAAAAGGGGGCAGAGTAGACCCCCTGACCCCCTAGGTTTGATGTGGGGGTCATAAAAGGGCCCCGCGGGGCAAAAAACAAACATTTTTGCTTTCGATTTGCGCGGGGGAGCGCCCGGTAAGCGCACCGCGGAGCGTACTGGGGAGCGTACCATGGGGGAAAAAGAATGACAGAGTTTTAAAAAAAAATGTAGCCTTGGGGGAGGAGCCAAGCTCGACATCATGATGGCCGCATGGTAGCTCGGCTCCGCCGGCCTCCCTGCCCAAACTCATTATCCTACCGCCCATCCTGCCCAAAAAAGAAATCATTTTATAGACAAATGTTTGCTGATACTTAACACCCGTCCTGGTGGATCCGGCGTTCAGTGGGTCCGCAGCGGCATCCTCCCAGGAAGTGCGGCCTCCGTAGGGTGGAGACCAGGACCTTGCCTTCAGCGAGTGGCCGGCGAGACGTGTCGGTGGCGGCCTCGGGTGGAGGATGAAGGCCGGCCGGAAGATGCCGTTGTGTGAAAAGGCCGGAAGCAACTGAACGCGCCTGGGACTACCGTCCGGTGTTCCAGAGGTGAGGTGCGGCAAGTTGTGTGTGGGGGACGCCGGGTTGGTGGCTCCCCCCTTTGTTGCCTTGCCTGGCCATTCCGAACCTCATCGCTCGGGGGCGGAGAGTGGCTCCAGCGGAGCGGTGGCGCCGGCGGGTCCCCCTCTTTTGGTGGTTCTCGTTTCCGCACCGAGAGTGCAGCTTGAGTGCTTGAAGGAGATCCCGCGGGGGCCTGGCTGATGAGCCCACCCCAGGAGTTGGTTCCGAAGGGACGGCGCTGCACTCGCAAAATGGCGGCGGGTGCCGTATGCTGTGGAATGCCCCGGGATGTCGATGCTGTACCTCTGTACTGTGTGAGGGCCTGCACTGGGGAGTGCGTACCCACGATTGGCGACGTCCTACGAGCGCTGAAGATTTGGCAAGTGACCTTGGCCCGGGATTCTTGTGTACAAGACAATGTGATGACCGCCATTGCTCCCGAGCCGTCCCTCAGAGATGCGGATGGGCCCGAGGTGGTTGCTGTTTGTTCCCCGCATTTTGGTGGGGGTAGCGATGTCCCGGTTCGCATGCTGGAAGATTTGCTGGTGATCATTGACTCTGGTATACATGACTGCCGTAAACAGCTTTTGCATTACCATCAGCGGAGGAGATCCCATGGGTTGCTTCCATTGGCCGTTCAGCGGCTGCTCCATGGCCTTTTTTCACCGCTTTGTTTTATGCTCACTACTTCGACATACATCGTGGCGATAGCTAAGAAAGGACTGGGGTGAGCCCGGTTCTTAATCCGGAGGACTGCTGTTCGGCGCACGGAGTTATAGACTGCCCCAAATTGTGATAATTTGTCGAATCCTTAATATGTATGGATACCTGAAAACTTGCCAGTTTCGTTTTGGGCCGCACTAATTGTTTGTATGGGCGGGGGGTGGGGGCCGTGCACCCTGTTACATGGCATCCTCTCCCCTGGCTTTCCTTTCTCCCTTTTTCTCTGTTTTCTTTCCCTTTCCCTATATTATCTCATTCTATATTTCGGGTTCATGTTAAGGGCGACAGGCACGCTGCTGGGAGGGGTAGGCCATAGCCTTCTGCAGGGGTGCAGGGAGGGGCGGGTGGATTGGGGTCTATTAGATAGTTACTTGTTTCTATGGCTCTTTTGTGTCCTTTTCTTGGGTCTCCATGACTGTGGGTGATTCCCGCGGGGTGAGTTACTGGGGGGGGAGGATTGGGTATTCCTATATAATACGGTACTTTAGGTTCTGCTTATCCTGACTTAGCTGCCCGCCCCTAAGTATGTTTGCTATCTAGATTGTTGATCGTCATTATCGCAGTGGGGCGGGTACAGTAACATGGAGTCCCCCTTTTTCTTTTTTCTAGTATTTTTGTTTTCTTTTACTCTCCGGGTTGGGCTGTATAATGATTGCAACTTTATCCGTCTCTCTGATGGTTTGACTGTTATGAGAGTGATGTTCTGTTTTGTCTTTGGGCACATAAGGTTGCGGGTGGACACTACCGAAGAAGAATTGCAAGGGCAACTATGGCTTGCATGCTTTGGACCTTTCTGATGATAGATCTATGATTCCCTATTATAATGTTGTTGGTTTTGTTCCCCGCCATGTGCACCAGGACGCTTATTATACAACCGATCCTTTATTCTTTCATATAAAAATTAACCTTCTCTGATCCTATGCCGAGTGGTTCCACTTAGCTAGCATCACAGACTTGCAGCATTGTGTAGTATCGTGTAACCACTCCGTACTTTTATTGATAATGGTGCTTTCCAGTTTGCTCCGTGACCGGCCTCTGGGTTGTAGGCCCGTATTTGTATGCAGCCATCTACACAAATAAAGGTTTTCAAAAAAATTTTTTAAAAAAAAAGTAGCCTTTTTTTATAAATTGGAGGTAGTTCTAAAAAGAACTGTTTTTTTCTTCTTTTTGTTGTTTTATATTTTTTTAATGTTTTTTGGAACGTTTTGTAAATTTTTGGGCTTTTATGAACAATTTTATATTTTTTGTTATTTTTATGGGGAGAAACAAAAAACAGGGAATTGTAAACGGCTCAACCGGAGCAAAAAAAAATCAGGGAAAAATTATTGTTTTTTGGGGCAATTGTGGTTGTCACCAGCACGGTTGATGAGCTTTATGCTTTGCTCACCATAGGGGATGGTCTTACCACAAAATATACAAGTGATCTTGTATTGCCCAAACTGGGGTTGCATGTTTGGGACCGTCTCCCTTGTCTCTGGTCCCGATGGAGTGGGATGCTTTCTTTTGGAGGTGCTGGGTGAAGATTCAGGAGGGTTTGTGGCCAGTTCACGGACCTCTGCCGCAGCATAGTTGTTGGGATGCCTGCGCTGCATGTGGCGAATCATGGTGTTATTGACAAATGAGTATTTCTTGTTAGGGTTCCCCCTTAAAAGTTCAGTGCCACAGATTAGGCAAGTCACCTTTGGCGCATTTACCTTTTTGAGGCCACTTGGGATGGAAAAAAAATCCCATACAATGTGCTGCTTTTGCCTATATGGGGTATTGTCTTCTGGCAGGAATGTCCTCCTCCCCTCCTCCTCCTCCTCCTCCTCCACCTCTTCTTCATCTCCACCACTGTGGTGTTGTGGTGGTCCTTTTGGTGGTGGTGGTGGTGGCTGAGATGCTCCTGCTGCTGTTGCTACTGAAGCCATTTTTCAGTCCAAAAAAGTACAGAGAGGTCTTTCAACAGGTCTTCTTCTCTCAAAGTACAAAGTGAGAATGAGGAAAAAAGGTGGGGGCTTTCATCATTAGGAAAAAAAAAACTGTCCTGAACCAATGAAAAGTGTTAATTTCAGGTCACATGACCAGGGCTTTCATCATTTGGAAACCAAAACTGTCCTGCACCAATAAAAAGTGTTATTTTTAGGTCACATGACCCGGCGCGCTTACGCTACGCGCACCCGGGCGCGCCCCGGGGCGCGCCCAGGGGCACATCGCGTAAGCGCGTCGGATGCTTACGTTGCGCGATCGTATGCGCTCGAGTGCTTCCGGGTGCGTTTACACCGTGCGTATCACGTGGACGCGGCTACACGATACGTCATGATGATGTTTTCGTTCGCGGCAAAAGTGCTAATGGGACGCTCACCGGTACGCGCCCTAGGGCACGCCGCAAGACTGCGCTTTCCGGTGCGCTCACCGGGACGCGCCCCGGGAGCGCTCCAGGGCAAAAAAAACAACAACAAAAAACAAACCATGAACAATATACATAAAAAAATAGTATTACATAAATATACATTATAGGATTCATTATAAAAAATATTACATTTCATAGCTATAGAAATTTGCTATTAAATAACCTTTGAAATTCACTGAAAAAACCAAAGGTTTCACACCAGTTATAGTTAGGAATTAGCATTTAAAAAACCCATGAAATTCACTGAAAAAACCATAGGTTTCACACCAGTTATAGTTAGGAATTAGCATTTAAAAAACCTTTGAAATTCACTGAAAAAACATAGGTTTCACACCAGTTATAGTTAGCTGGAAATTTTACTGACATAAAACCATTGAAATTCCCACGTTATAGTTAGTTGGACTCACTATAACTTGCGCGCCTGCAATGCACTGCTGATGACGTCACATATTACATCACTCATGACATGGTCAGTGACATCACTCATGACATCACTGATACCATCCAGTGAATGTGTGTCTTTCTGAAAAATAAATATGTTTTATATATGTATTTGTAAAGGTCGATGGAAGAATAAATGTTTAAATAAGTGTGTAAATGGATGTTTTTTAAATAAAATATTGATTGGTTAACTGGCTTATTAAGTGTATCTTAGTGAATACATATATTAGCGAGTCATTTTTAAATATTTAAATATATGTATCAGTGTTTCACTTTGTGTATAAGTTGCTGCATGGGTTGGTGACTGACTCACTGTTTGTATGTGTTTTGAAGACAGCATATGTGCAGGACTGTATGGGTGGATGAGTGTGTATATATGTGTGTTAGTGAGTGAATGCCTGACTCACTAGTGTCTTTATGAGTAACTACATATGTTTTAATCTAGTATATGTGAGTATTGATGTATATAAGTAAGTATATGTGAGCGTGAGAGATTGAAAGAGTTCCTGTTTAAATAAGTATGTGTTTCTATAAGTGATTGTTTAAGAGAGTAAATATGTGTAAGTTTCCTTAGAAGTAAGGTGGTAGTGTGTGTATAGCTGTATATGCAAATAAATGGATGTTCAATAGTTTATTTGCATGTGTGAGTATGTGTGTGAGTAACTTTTGGAAGACTGTCGGTGTGTAACAGGATGTATATGTGTATCACTACATATGATGAGTGAGTATATGTATGAGTGACTATATAGGACTGTTGCTGAATGAGTGGATGTGTATATAGATGGTGAAATTACTGAATTAGTTGTTGTAACTGGTATGGGTATCTCCATTTTTTGAAAATGTTAGTTTCTATTTTAGAATATGTGTTTCAAGGGTTACATTACACTGAAAGGAGGTCTGTCAGTGTGTCAGAAGGATGGTGTTATCAGTGATGTCATGAGTGATGTCACTGACCATGTCATGAGTGATGTAATATGTGACGTCATCAGCAGTGCATTGCAGGCGCGCAAGTTATAGTGAGTCCAACTAACTATAACGTGGGAATTTCAATGGTTTTATGTCAGTAAAATTTCCAGCTAACTATAACAGGTGTGAAACCTATGGTTTTTTCAGTGAATTTAATAGGTTATTTAAATGCTAATTCCTAACTATAACAGTGAATATATAAATATATATATATATATATATATATATATATATATATATATATATATATATATATATATATATATATATATATATATATATATATATGTATGTATATATATATATATATATATACATATATATATATATATATATATATACATATACCCACCCCTAAGTCAGGCTCCGCTTGTTTATCAGTCGTGCCCAACTCCAAGTGTTCTTTGTTCTAAAAGTTTAATGTTTGTCAACCCACCACACACATACTCACATCAATTACAAGGAAGAATAAAAAGGTGTGAGAAGTCAGAAAGTAACTTACATAAGCACCATCCTTAGTGCTATTGGTTGGCACTCACCAATTGGCTCACGTTGTCATCATCGATAACTTTCATGACAAGAAAAGAAAAGAGGAAAGTGATTTTTTTTGCCCAAATCTTGGAATTGTGTGAGAAAAGGTGAAGAAGGATAGGGTGTCGATGATGATATCATCCATCAACCATTTAGACCCCGTAACGTGTAAAAGAAAAAACTTTTCTACGCTAAAATTTGTTGTGGCTCACTTTTTGCTATACAAACTTTAATTTCCACAGTGCCCCCACTTAGATTAAAAAGAACAGCATGTTTAGACCATCTTAATTGGAACTGCTGACATTTTTCATTGCCTTGCAAATTTTTGGCAATTTCAGCAGGGCTCGGGACGCATCTCCACCTCACTGATGCGTCTCAAACGATCAAGTGGTTGACCCATGGACTCCTACCAGCAACTCACTCAGATGGGGGACAAAAACGATTTTTAACAACTTTTCCCCATCAGGTAGAAAGCAACCACCAATTATAAGCCGCTCTACCGATGATCTGAGCTTCGACAGCATCCTGGATCTTAAACTTTTAGAACAAAGAACACTTTGAGTTGGGTACAATTGATAAACAAGCTGAGCCTGACTTAGGGATATATATATATATATATAGTGATCAAGGACGAAGTTGCATCTGAAATGCGTATGGCGATCAAAAAGTATGGAATAAGAGAGCTGCTTGTTTGTGCAACCTGTAAATAAAACGAAGGAACAAACCTTTCTCTGTGTGGCGTCTTCACCTGGGCAAAACATTTTGTTGGATGTGTAGCGGTACGCCTAACCACGAGGATGCCCTGCTGCTTGAAGGCGGACCTGCGGCGCTAGACAACTGGCCCGAGAGGAGAGAAAGCCCGCTTTTGCAGGTCGAGGTTTGGGCACTACAAAGCAGTTTTCCCACTTGCACAACCCACATAGGTAATAAACTGTTTATTAGTTGATAGCACATGGAGGCACCCACTAAGGTTTGATTGTGGGAACCACAAGGACCAGAATGTAACATTGCACACGCCTACTTCGGCGTGGCTTGGCGTATTATTCAACTAGTTCTCAAACGACTACTGGGATGCTCACTACTTGCCAGTGATCAAGGAGGAGGTTGCGTCTGAAACGCGTATGGCGATCGAAAATGATGGAAGAAAGGAGCTGCTTGTTTGTGCAACCTGTAAATAAAACAAAGGAACAAACCTTTCTCTGTGTGGCGTCTTCACCTGGGCAAAAACTTTTGTTGGATGTGTAGCGGTACGCCTAACCGCAAGGACGCCCTGCTGCGTGAAGTCGGACCTGTGGCGCTAGACAACTGGCCCGAGAGGAGAGAAAGCTCGCTTTTGCAGGTCGAGGTATGGGCACTACAAAGCAGTTTTCCCACTTGCACAAACCACATGGGTAATAAACTGTTTATTAGTTGATAGCACATCCTGGCACCTACTGTGGTTTGATTGTGGGAACCACGAGGACAAGAATGCAACATTGCACACGCCCACTTGGGCGTGGCTGGGCGTATTATTCAACTAGTTCCCAAACGACTTCAGTGATGCTCTCGACTTGGCAGTGATCAAGGACGAAGTTGCATCTGAACCACGTATGGTGATCGGAAATGATGGAAGAAGGGAGCTGCTTGTTTGTGCAACCTGTAAAAAAAACGAAGGAACAAACCTTTCTCTGTGTGGCATCTTCACCTGGGCAAAAACTTTTGTTGGATGTGTAGCAGTAGTCCTAACTGCGAGGATGCCCTGCTGCTTGAAGGTGGACCTGCGGCGCTAGACAACTGGCCCCGTGAGGAGAGAAAGCCCGCTTTTGCAGGTCGAGGTATGGGCACTACAAAGCAGTTTTCCAACTTGCACAACCCACATGGGTAATAAACTGTTTATTAGTTGATAGCACATGGAGGCACCCACTGTGGTTTGATTGTGGGAACCACGAGGACCAGAATGCAACATTGCACACACCCACTTGGGGGTGGCTGGGCGTATTATTCAACTAGTTCCCAAACGACTTCCGTTATGCTCACTACTTGCCAGTAATCAAGGACGAAGTTGCATCTGAAACGCGTATGGTGATCGAGAAATGATGGAAGAAAGGAGCTGCTTGTTTGTGCAACCTGTAAATAAAACAAAGGAACAAACCTTTCTCTGTGTGGCGTCTTCACCTGGCAAAATCTTTTGTTGGATGTGTAGCAGTACGCCTAACCGTGAGGACGCCCTGCTGCTTTAAGGTGGAGCTGTGGCGCTAGACAACGGGCCCGAGAGGAGAAAAAGCCTGCATTTGCAGGTCGAGGTATGGGCACTACAAAGCAGTTTTCCCACTTGGCTGGTCGTATTATTTAACTAGTTCCCAAACGACTTCCGTGATGCTCACTACTTGCCAGTGATCAAGGACAAAGTTGTGTCTGAAACGCGTATGGTGATCGAAAATGCTGGTACCTCCCAGATTCACAATGATAAACAAAGACAGGCAAGAGAAAAGGGGCTGGGGCATAGCAATCATCCACTGGAACAACATCTCCATCACGGAAATTACCACCTGTTTGTACAGCTCCTTTGAATGTATCTAAGTCAACATTAAAGCTCACGAGTCCAGGCCTACACTCTGCCATCTTTTGTACCCCCCCCCCCCCCCCCAGGCAACTCCTCCGAATTTGGGGTTCACCTCTCAGACTTAATTGCCCACTGCGCACTCGGTAACACCAACAACATAATCCTGGGCGACCTCAACCTAAGATGGAATGAAACAAACAACCCGCTCATCCAAACCTTAAACAACCTACTACTAGAAAACAATCTGACACAACATTGCCTAGAAGAAACTTATTACAGAAGAGCAATGCTTGACACAAATATTGCCGAAAACGATGCAATCTCCATCGATCATATCCTTCCAGTAGACTTGTCCGATAACCACTTAGTTCTTTTTCACATCAACCATGCGGGTATAACTCAACACCCCAAGGGATAGACTCCCAAGTGGGTCAGGAACACAGCCCAGATCCCTCAAGCTGACCTAGAAGAAGAAATCAGCTTGCTACTTCCCACCATCACTGATCACCTCTCAACCACCGAACTCACCTCTCTTTACAACTTCAATATGACTCTGACCCTAGACCACCTTGCCCCTCTGAAACTAAAAAAATCTAGGATCATTACTTCCAGATCATGGTTCACCACTGACATTAATGAAGAAAGAAGACAGCTAAGAGCCGCAGAAAGGATCTGGAGGAACAATCCCTCTGCCCTCCATCGAGATCAACTCCAAGCAGCCCGCAGGTCTTACAAAAAGCACATTGATAATAAAAAGACAGCTTTCTTCTGCTCTGCGCTAGACACCGCTAAAAGCTGTCCCAAAGAGCATTTCAATATCATCAGGAATCAAACCTCCAAGCCCATGACATCATCAACACAGGCATCCAAAGAACGATGTGACAACTTTGCCAGCTTTTTCAATGAAAAAATCGCTAAGATAGATCTCTCACTCAGCTCAAATCTCATCCCTTCCATCGAGAACAAACCATGGGAAACTCAGGATAGCGCCTCCTTGATCCCCCCTAAACATTGGTCCTCCTTCACTCCCATCCAGGAGGCAGAGATAGTCAACTTAATCTCCAATGCTAAACCCTCATCACACGCCCTGGATCAGCTACCCCCACTACTGGCCAAAGACCTGAAGCTTGTCCTGGCCCGCTATGGGGCAAGATCATCAACCGCTCACTGAGCTCTAGAATCATACCGGACTGCCTCAAAGTAGGCCAAGTCACGCCTCTGCTAAAAAACCAAGGCTAGACACCGAGGATCTAAACAACTTCAGACCTGTTTCGAACCTACCTTTTTTGTCCAAAATCCTGAAAAGATGTGTACTCCCTCAGCTAACCCAACACTTGGATAACAACAATCTCCTAGATCCCCATCAATCGGGTTTCAGAAAGGGCTGCAGTCCCGAATCCGCAATCCTCAACGTCATTGATGACCTACTCAAGTCACTTGACTCGGATCAATGCTGTCTTCTCATCCTTCTAGACCTATTGGCCGCACTCAATACAGTTGGCCACTAATTGCTCATCAAGGTTCTACAAGAAAGGGCTGGTCTTCAAGAGACGGTCCTCCACTGGTTTTCCTCCTTTCTCCAGAACCGCTCACAAAGAATAAAAATTAAAAACTTTGAGTCCGACCTCCACCCCATCATCAGGGTTGTCCCACAAGCATCAGTGCTCTCCTCTCAGCTTTTCAACATCTACATTGAACCCCTGACCACTCTACTCAGGAAATCCAACATCCCCTTTCACTTATATGCCGAGGACACGCAGCTTTATCTAGAAACCACCTCCATTGACGACATCCTGAGACCTAACGCCACGCTCAAAGAGGTTCAACACTGGCTCTCAATTAATCACCTGAAACTCAACCAAGAGAAAATGAAACTACTCCTCATCTCTAACAAAGACAAAAACACCCTAAATGAACAATAGCTCAAAGCCAATGATGCCCTCAATTGTAACCTCATCCTGGCGGATTCAGTAAACTCTCTAGGGATAACTTTAGACCCGAATTTGGACATGAAAAAAACACATTTCAAGATCCGCTAAAAGTGCCTTTCTCAACCTGAAATTACTTTATAAAATAAAACCCTTCCTTCCACCCAAAGACCTTCAACAAGCCACCCAAGAACTGGTGCTCTCCAGAATTGACTATGGGATTGCAACCGTGACTGGAATAGCAAAATCACACCTCGCCCCACTGAAGACAACCTTCAATGCGGCTGCTAGGATTGTCACTGGTACCAGGAAATTTGAATACATCTCTCCCGCTCTCAGAGAACTTAAATGGCTCCCAATTGAGTTGAGTGCCAGCTTCAGAACATCCTGCCTCATGCACAAAGCTGTATACACAGGCAAACCAGAATACCTGGCCAGCAAATTCGAAAGGGCCGGCCAGTACAGAAACTTCAGGAGCTAAAACACTCTGCTACTCATCCCGCTGAAAACTCGTAAGCAAAAACAGCAGCTAAATCATTTGCTGGAAACATCCCCAAAATCTGAAATTCCTTACCCCCTCCACATCAGAATGACCCCCTCATTTCTAAAATTCAAGAACCTACTCAAAGTCCTCTTCCTCGACCGCTCTAGAATAAACCGATAAGAGACAACGAAGTACCTCTGCCGGCGCTCCACCGCTCCTTGAACTGGGAGACTGAAGACACTGACTCAGAACAAGAAATCTTTTTTTTTTTTTTTTTTTTGTGGACTCCCGCCTGGATTTAATAATGAATCTGCTGGGATGCTCATTTGGTTTGACCTGCATCCTCCTCCCCTTCTTACCCCCTTCTCTTGGATGCTCGTACATTTAGATGTTCGTACATTTCCTAGCTAGAATCCTCTTGTTCTTCCAACAACCTGTACTGTCAATCTGCACATTATTGTATATGTTGGGAAGCGCTCTGATACCATCGGGTCCAGCCAGCGCTACATAAAACTCCAAATAAATAGGAATAAATAACTATAAAATGATGGAAGAAAGGAGCTGCTTGTTTGTGCAACCTGTAAATAAAACAAAGGAACAAACCTTTCTCTGTGTGGCGTCTTCACCTGGGCAAAAACTTTTGTTGGATGTGTAGCAGTACGCCTAACTGCGAGGACGCCCTGCTGCTTGAAGGCGGACCTGCGGCCCTAGACAACGGGCCCCAAGAAGAGAAAAAGCCCGCATTTGCAGGTCGAGGTATGGGTACTACAAAGCGGTTTTCCCACTTGGCTGGGCGTATTATTCAACTAGTTCCCAAATGACTTCAGTGATGCTCACTACTTGCCAGTGATCAAGGACGAAGTTGCGTCTGAAATGCGTATGGTGATCAAAAACGATGGAAGAAGGGAGCTGCTTGCTTGCGCAACCTGTAAATAAAATGAAGGAACAAACCTTTCTCTGTGTGGCATCTTCACCTGTGCAAAAACTTTTGTTGGATGTGTAGCAGTATGCCTAACCATGAGGACGCCCTGCTGCTTGAAGGCGGACCTGCGACGCTAGACAACTAGCCAGAGAGAAGAAAAAGCCCGCTTTTGCAGGTCGAGGTATGGGCACTACAAAGCAGTTTCCCCACTTGGCTGGACGTATTATTCAACTAGTTCACAAATGACTTCCGTGATGCTCACTACTTGCCAGTGATCAAGGACGAAGTTGCGTCTGAAACGCGTATGGCGATTGAAAATAATGGAAGAAGGGAGCTGCTTGTTTGTGCAACCTGTAAATAAAACGAAGGAACAAACCTTTCTCTTTGTGGCGTCTTCCACTGGGCAACAATGTTTGTTGGATTTATATATATATAAATCCAATATATATAAATATATACACACACACACATATATATATATATATATTCACTGAAAAAACCATAGGTTTTAGCCCATATATAGTTAGGGATTAGCATTTACAAAACCTTAATTTACTCGCACAAAACCATAGAAATTCGCATATATAGTTAGATGCAATAACTATATATCGCGCACCCGCAACTCACTGCTGATGATGTCACATATTACATCATTCATGACATGGTCAGTGACATCACCGATGACATCACTGATGACATCTCAAATGACATCACTGATGACATCTCAAATGACAACATCCAGTGACTGTATGTTTCTGTAAAGTTAAAATATGTCTTACATATTGAAGAATGAGTGGATGTATAAATGTTTGGATGAAGGATTTAGTAGGTGCATGACTGACTGTATGAGAGAATGATTAAATGTGTCTCACTGAGTGCATGGGTTAGTGACTAAACTGTCTTAATTTGTGCATCATTATTACTGTAGTTCTGTAAACTGCTGCATTTGTTGATCAGTAGCTATATGAGTAACTATATGGGTTATTGATTGGTTGCCCAAATATTTGTATGGGAGACTGAGTGTGTGTGTGGGGGTGGCTGAGAGGTGTGTGACTCTGTGCATAGATGTGTGAGCAGTTGATTCAGTAGATGTATGGGTTCAAAAGTGCATGTGAAAACAGCTGTATGGGCGGTTGACTGTGTGCATGAGTGTATTGGTGAGTGAATGGATATCTCAGTGCTACATGTCAAAGTAACTACATATGTAAAACACAGTACATGTAAGACTTGACATATATAAATAACTGTGCATAAGAGCCAGTGAATGTGTGAGTGGCTGTATGGATCATTGTGAACTTGTATCAGGGATTGTATAAGAGAGTAAATATGTGTTAGTATATGTTTGATTAAGTAAGGTGTGTATAACTGTATAGTTGAGGAAATGGAGGTGTGATTGATTCTTTGCATGACTGACTAGGTGTGTGAGTAACTCCATGGATGAGTGACAGTCTGTGAGAGTCTGTTTACACTGATTGTATCTAAGGTTATATTAGAGTCTGAAGAGGTTGATCGTATTATCACATGAATGATATCATCAGTGATGTGATCAGTAATGACAAATGAGATGTTATCAGTGATTTTACAAGTGATGTCATTTGAAATATCATCAGTGATGTCATCAGTGATGTCACTGACCATGTCATGAATGATGTAATATGTGACATCATCAGCAGTGGGTTGCGGGTGCGCGATATATAGTTATTGCATCTAACTATATATGCGAATTTCTATGGTTTTGTGCGAGTAAATTAAGGTTTTGTAAATGCTAATCCCTAACTATATATGGGCTAAATCCTATGGTTTTTTCAGTGAATTTCAATGGTTTTTTAATAGCAAATATCAAAAGCTGTCAAATGTCAAGTACGTGATAGGTAAAAACTTTTTCGTGTTTATGCACGCTGATGTGCTTTGAACGCTGCCCCCCCCCTCCCCTCTTTTCTCTTAGTAGTACTCTCTCTTTGCAGATAGTGAAGGGTAGTTAACGCAGGCCTTTACCCCCGTTGTAATCCGTCGTGCCTGCTTGTCTCTCCATTTGATTGATTGTTATCCAAGCATTTACTGTTTTACAATTGATTCTCTTTGGTCCATTCTCTATTTACAAACAAGCACAAAGTCACAATACTCTCTTTAGTCTTTGCAGATAGTGAAAAATCGTGTAAAAAATAAAAGTAATCGAGCAAAATCAGTAGGCCACTAATGGGATCTCTTTTTGACCTCGCTAAAATAGAAACATTAGGAACAACCCTTCTTGAGAAATACGAAAATAGTGAGATGAACTGAGCTCCACACCATGAGGGCTGCAAGACAGCTCGGCTCCGCCACCCACCCCGCCCAAAATAACGATAAACTCTATGCAAATATTATAAATATATACAACACACCAGCAAAGTAACAGGGTAAAACATTTTATTAAATAACTATTTACATAACTATTTTATACTTTTTGTTACCTGATCCGGCTAGCTCAATCGATCGAGTATGAAACTCATAAACTCTGATAGCAAGCGTTGCTGCTGATGCTATGCAGACAAAAACTGGTTTTCAGTTTGTAGATTCATCAAGATTTTTCCATCCAAGGCTGGTTGAGAGTTTGTAGAACGATAGCTTCAGATTTTCAACATACGGTGTGGTGGCGCGGACTGGGAGGGGGCGCTTGGCTCCTGCCCCCTCCCCAAGTCGTGTTGCCCTGGTGTGGCCTAAGATCGCCCCCGACATAGGCGGCCGGCTCCCGGGGTCCGGCGGAACTTTTTGCCTTTTGATGACTCTTCCATTCTGGACCTTGTCCCACAATCCGTTTGACCTGAAGACACGCTGTAGTGGGGCGCCCCTTTACCGTTTCAGTTGCCATTCCGCCCGCTTTTGCTACACTGTGCCTCTTCCGCCATTCAGCTGTTTACCGCCCGCTCTTGCGACTACAGCGTCTCGCTCACCATGTAGTTGAGTTGCTCCCGCTCTTGCGATGCAGCGATAGGCGGCTGCCACAAGACTCTCAAAATGGCGGCCGGCTCTTCAGATTTGGGCGTGATCCACTAAAATGGCCCTGGGACACCTTGGAACTCAGACGCTTGTCTGCTAGGGCTTGGGCCCCATTCTCGAAAGCGTCCCCTGAGCCTTGAAGATTCTACAAAAGTCTTGGGGGCCCCCGACTCCCGCAGGCTTCTGTGGGGAGCGGCTGCCATGATTGCTCATGGAATGGCCACGACTGAGCTACGAGATGGTGGTGCTCTCATGCTGACGCCAGCTCCAGTCTGAAACATCCAGAAACACTGTAGACTACCAATTCGATCAGTTCCGGTAGCGCCCCAACGTGACCCGGTAGGGAAGAACTTGCCCTCCCCTCTTTGACTGATGGTTCTTGTTGCCTGTCCCTTCTGTTGTCATTTAACAGAACTTTTTAGACTACTGAAAGGGGTTGTGTTCCGACCGCTGGTTGGTGGAGACATTTTGACTATATTCTGGACCTACGTTGTCGCGTAATGCGTTATATGACACGCCGCGTTAGCGCACCCGGAAGTGCTCCGGTGCGCTAAGCGCAGCTTCCCGGAAGCGATCCGGGGCGCGGCACTTAACGTAAGCATAACAGGTCATGTGACTTGTTTATAAAACTTTTCATTGGTTCATTTTACTTTTGTTATTCTAATGATGAAAGGCTTGGTCATATGACTTAAAAATTACGCTTTTTATTGCTTTCAAACATTATTTTTTCTTAAACATATATGTTATAATGTTCCAGGCTAATGTACTTTCCCGGAAAATTTACAACTGTCCTGCAAGTAAAATATATTCCTTTTTTAGCAAAAGGGCGTTTCTTCGTCCCATGACGGAGCCGTTGAGCAAAAGATGCTCGGCGTGCTGTCTAAGTCGCCGATACGCCTGAATATCAGATTCTTATCGATCACTTTATGTTGCAGGAGTAAAAAACACAACAGCCCTTGACCATTTATCTTAACTGCGTTCCTGCGTATTATACCTTTTATCCGTCATATAATTGGACTGCTTTATTTCACTTGCCTTTTACTGATTCGAAAATAGTGACTAAAATTAAAAACTTTACCAATGTAAATACTACTACCATGTTTTGTTTTAAAAACCTTTATTGTGAAAATGTCAGTATACAAATACGGGCCTATAACCACGTGGGCCGGCCACGGAGCAAACTGGAATCGTATATGATGAGGAAACATTTACACTGTAGAGGAACGTAACGAGCGGGCCATTAGGTTGCAAGAACTAAGGTGTCTAACAGTTGCGGAATCGGTGGACGTACATTTTGTAATTAAAATACGACAGGGCCACTTACAATAACATTTTCTAGATAAACATTTGCGGGCAAGTACCATGGGTGACGTTAATTCGAACTTACAATAGTACAGTAATCAATAACACATCAGAACTTAATATCAATAAGGATGTCCAAATGTTCAATCAGTACTCGTCCCCGCCCGCCATGTGCTTCAAAACTGCATACGTATCTCGTGATATCAAGGTTGTTCAACCAGTACACAACAAGGAGTTACGAGTCCCATTTATACCGGCGCCATTTTGGGCGAGGCCGGGCAGGTCCAGGATATAGTCAAAATGTCTCCACCAACCAGCGGTCGGAGCAGAACCCCTTTCGGCAGTCAAAAAAGGTTCAGCTAAATTACAACAGAAGAGATAGGCAACAAGAACCAACAGTCAAAAGAGGGGAGGGCAAGATCTAAAGCCATTGTTCTACAAACTCTCAAGCAGACTTGGATAGAAAAATCCTGAAGAATGTACAAACTGAAAACCATTTTTTGTCTGTATAGCATCACCAGCAACGCTTGAGTCAGCTTTGTGTGAAGCCGCCATTTTGATTCAATCAATAGCGTCCCCCTGCACACATTCAGGGACCTGGTCGTGTCTTCAGGTCAAACGGATTGTGGGACAAGATGCAGAAAGGAAAAGGAAAAAAGTTCCGCCGGACCATGGGAGCCGGCCGCCTATGTCATAGGCGATCTTTGGCCACACCAGGGCAATAGTGAAGCTGCAGCAGGTGCAAATAAGCTTCAGACAGTGTTACAAGCACTGCTCAGAACTCTCAACTATGGCACCCAACATCCAGGACTTGCCATCCGGATCTTGGCTCTCAACTATGGCACCCAACATCCAGGACTTGCCATCCGGATCTTGGCACCTTGTGCTGGTTCCGACCTATTCACACATCGGTCCGCTACTGACACCACCTCATAAGCCAACGGGGCACCCCACGCCGACTTTCGGCGCAGCATTGTAGGATGGCCACACCAGTGCGGCAACTTGCTGGACACCACCTCTGTGCCATCCAGATCTCGGCGCGTTGTGCTGCCTTCGGTCTACTGTAGCCGCAAGTGCGGACGCAACTCAGCTGGATAGCGAGTGAAACACCAAGGGGCGCCCCACTGCAGCCGAGGAGCCTCCATCTTGGGGGCGACGCACAGCATCACATTGCTTTCTCAAACAGCCCCCACTGACTGACGCGACCTCACAGGCCAACGGGGCGCCCCACGCCGACTTTCGGCGCAGCATTGTAGGATGGCCACACCAGTGCGGCAACTTGCTGAACACCACCTCGGTGCCATCCGGATCTTGGCGCGTTGTGCTGCCATCGGCCTATTCGCACATCGGTCCGCTACTGACGCCGCCTCACGTGCCAACGGATTTTCTACGCTTTTTATACCAGCGCGTAACGTAAGCATAACAGGTCATGTGACTTGTTTATAAAACTTTTCATTGGTTCATTTTACTTTTGGTTTCCTAATTATAGAAGGCTTGATCATATGACCTAAAAATAACACTTTTCATTGGATTAAAACATTTTTTGTTTCCCAAACGATGAAAGCCCCACCTTGTTTCTGGATGTTTCAGACTGAAGCTGGCGTCAGCATGAGAGCACCACCATCTCGTGGCTCCGTCGTGGTCATTCCGCGAGCAATCATGGCAGCCGCTCCCCACCGGAAGCCTGCAGGAGTCGGGGGCCCTCAAGACTTTTGTAAAATCTTCAAGGCTCAGGGGACATCCGAGTTCCAAGGTGTCCCAGGGCCATTTTAGTGGACCAGGCCCAAATCCGAAGAGCCGTCCGCCATTTTAAGAGTCCTGTAGCAGCCGCCTATCGCTGCACCGCAAGAGTGGGCGCAACTCAACTACATGGTGAGCGAGACGCTGTAGCCGCAAGAGCGGGCGATAACCAGCTGAATGGAGGATGAGGCACAGTGTAGCAAAAGCGGGCGGAATGGCAACTGAAACGGTAAAGGGGCGCCCCAGTACAGCAGACGAGCCTCCACCTGGGAAGGCCCGTTCACGCCGACTCCCCCCCCCACCCCCCCCGGGGCGCCCCACGCCATTTTTCCGAGCAGCATTGTAGGATGCCAAAACCAGTGCGGCAACTTACTGGACATCACCTGGTTGCCATCCACATCTCAGCGCGTTCTGCTGCCTTGGGACTATTCGCACAACAGACCGCTACTGACGAGGCCTCCCCCCGCACCACCCGGGACGCCCCACGCCGTTTTTCGGAGCTGCATTGTAGGATACCAAAAACCAGTGCGGCACCCAGGTAACATCACCTGGGTGCCGTCCAGAACTCAGCACGTTGTGCTGCCTTGGGACTATTCGCACAAAACACAGCTACTGACCATTGTTGCTTCTTTTTAAAAAAAATGTTTAAATGTATTTACTGTTTTTGTTGCGTTGTATATATTTATAAGTTATTAAAGTGTTATAATCCTACAACTTTGTTGGAGTGCTATATATTTTTAATGTGACACATAATTGTGAAGACTTTGATGTACAAAAAGGCATCCCTGGAATCTTCCGCTTCAGGCTCGGACCCACACACCCTCACAGTGAGAATCCCCTCCCCAAGCACAATACAGGATGGTTATCAGATAGTAGGAACGCGTGTGGTGTGACGGATCTCATGAGGTGGGGGCCTTGATCTACTGTAGCTCCTTTGAAGAAGGGTGATTCTCTACAGCTGGGGCCATAAACTACACCTGCAGGACTAGGTGATAGCCTGGGACCGGCCTGGACAATCGGACACAGAGGAAGAGGAGTGTCAGAGGGTGCGGTAGTGAATAGGGTGAAAGAGAGGTGTCGGGCGGGCACAGGGTGTGATTCTCAGAGAAGAACAGCGCAGATGGGAGGAGGTTTCTGGGCCATGCATGAGAGAGAGAGCGGGGGTGACCAGTGCGTGGGGGAAATGCTTGCGAGGGTGGGAAGCCATGCTGAGGATCAGCGGCGTGCAGAGAGTGGGTCTGGTCAAGGCATCTAAAATGGCTGCCGTGCTCAACAAAAGTGTGGCATTGCAAAAAAGGCAAGATGGCGCAGACAATGTTTATCAATAAGGATTAATTTATAACAATTATTTTTAACAAAATATTTAATCGCAGTGACAAAATAGCGGTCAACAGTTCCTGATTTCCATCGAATCGAACGTTACCAGACGTCACGCAGCAAAAAAAAAAAATGCTCACGAACAGCGCAGATGGGAGGAGGTTTCTGGCCCATGCATGAGAGAAAGAGCGGGGGTGCACGCAGCAAAAAAAAAAAAACGCTCACGAACAGCGCAGATGGGAGGAGGTTTCTGGCCCATGCATGAGAGAGAGAGCGGGGGTGACCAGTGCGTGGGGGAGATGCTTGCGAGGGTGGGGAGCCATGCTGAGGATCGGCGGCGTGCAGAGAGTAGGTCTGGTCAAGGCATCTAAAATGGCTGCCGTGCTCAACAAAAGTGTGGCATTGCAAAAAAGGCAAGATGGCGCAAACAATGTTTATCAATAAGGAATAATTTATAACAATTATTTTTAACAAAATATTAACTCGCAGTGACAAAATGGCGGTCAACAGTTCCTGATTTCCATCGAATCGAACGTTAACAGACGTCACGCAGCAAAAAAAAAAAAAAGCTCACGCACAGCCGCTGGAAGACATGTATCAACATATATGAGCCTCCTCAGCCACCCTCAGAAAACATAAGGGGTCAGGATACGTCTCCCGTACCCCCTTATACCTAGTAATTTAATTAAATCGAAACACAAAATGGCGAATTCAAGTTTCGCTACCAGTTTGCGACCTGGTTCGCGAACCGAGAAGCGCTTCTACCGCAAAAAATCAAATTTTAATTATTTGCCCCACGGGACCCTTTAATAACCCCAACATCATTCCTAGGGGGTCAAGAAGGATCTACCTTGCCCCCTTTCATTAAATTCCCCCTTCGTTTTTCTCCTCCTCTTGTCTCTCGATCCTACCGAGAGACAAGATGGCAGCCGCACCGGACTGTTTAGAATGTTGACAGACACCGGAGAGCCAATCAGCTTCGCTACGCAAAGCTCCGTTACGCGAAAAGTACGCGATCTGGTGCGCTATCTAGGACGCTGTCACAGATATATCTGTTTTTTTAAACGTTAATTTCTCAAAATCCACTGGAGCACATATATTGAGACCCAGCAAAGGCACATCGGGCTAACAGTCCCTATAATTTTGCCAAGTTTCGTGTAAATCCATTCAGCCGTTCGAGCTAAAAGTGAGGCCAAAGGCCCTATGGAAAAATGAATGGGAAAAACGCGTTTTGGGACCCCCCTTTTTTCTCGGCCCCCCCTTGACGAAACCCCCTCAAATTTTAAGGGGCTGATCAGAAACAAAATGTGCCATTTTCCTGAAAATTTCAGCCGATTCCGTCCTCAAACGCCAAAGTTATTAGACAAAGAATTTTCAAAAGTTCCATAGAGAAAAAATCCTAACTATATATATATATATATATATATATATATATATATATATATATATATATATATATATATATATATATATATATATATATATACACACATATATATATACATATATATATACACACACATATATATACATATATATATACACACACATATATATGTATATATGTGTGTATATATATATATATATATATATATATATATATATATATATATATATATATATATATATATATATATATATATATATATATATATACAGAGCAAATCCTCAGACCTCCGCGCCGACAGCGTGGCGAAAGAAGGAAACAGACCCCACGACTTCAGGCAAGATGTTGGATTTTATTAAAGACCTTTCAGATGACGCATTTCGAGTACCATGTACTCTTGTTCACACACCGTTTGAACAGTCAGCCTGTTGTTTTTGTATGCTTAGTTTCCCTGACTCGTCCTAAGGGCCACACCTCCTGTCGTGCATCACATGACAGTGAAAGTAAACATAGAAATAGGTGCTGAAATATGGATGGGAAAACAGATGACTTTTCTTATTGTAATTACTTAATCACAACATAACATGAAAAATAATACAATATATAAAACAAATCAATATTGTTTTTATAAAATGTATTTCGTCTTGAATTTTAAAAAATGTGCATTATAACATTTGTAAAATATATTCATTTCCTACCCTGAAACATTGCACGAATCTCATAGATGGCCTCAACAAATATCGTGACTGCATGAATGCAGATACCCTGAATAAAGGCTGTCAAAGTGACTGGTGCTTTGTTCTTGCTGCTTTAATGCAGATACCCCGAGGGATATAAAGTGACTAATGCAGATTCATGTAAACTAACAACCAGATTAATACTTAACATTGAAGCCTTGATCCACTTGGTCATGTGACGTGAACATTTCTGTGACAACTCACATTGTAATACCCACGAGCTAATGTCTGAAATATTTATTAAAAATTAAAATTTCATGAATTTATATATATCATAAATATCAAGACCTATATACAATTTATATACAAAAATATATATATATAATATAAAATAACCACCACATTGATTTGTGCTCTTCTGTACATGTGCTTATTGTGAGTGAGAAATAACGAAAAAATATTTCGTGAAAAAATAAAGCTGATAATGGATATTTGTTATTGCGCGATATATACAATCTTAAAAGAGAGATATTACAAATTCCATAACACACATATTATCTAAAATATTACCAGATGTATTCTAATTGGTATACCTCTGCCGTGTGAATTGAAGTTTTCGCTCAATGGGCTAAAGATATTGGAATCGGATTGCACCTTGAATCCAAAACCCAATAATAGAGTAGCCAAGACTTGTAAAATCTAATACACAGAAGCTCCACCTCCAAAGACGACACTAAGGGAGACATTTATAAGAAATTATGTAAATCCTCAGTTGCGTTAAGACCATATGGTTGTTTGCTGTCTAACGGTATGATATACTGGGTCTCCAACCTTCTAAGTAGTTTATCCCTATCGCCACCCCGTCTCAAAGGGGGCACTGCATCAATGACAAAATAACTCAAACACGCCAGGTCCCTGGCGTGCACTGAGTCGAAATGCCGTGCCACGGGGTAGGCTGAATCATGATTTACTATGGCACAGAGATGCTGCAATATCCTCACGTGCACCTGCGACCTCGTGCTACCTACATAGCTCAAGCCGCAGGTGCAGGTCAGGACATACACAGCAAACTCCGTGTGGCAGTTGAAATTGCCCTTTATTGCAGTCTTGGTGCCAGAAAATGGATTGTCATAGTGGGTGCTGTTTTGCCCAAATTTACATGCACTGCAGAAACTGCATTTGAAAAAGCCCTTCCTAGTGAGCCAGTCATTGCCACTGACTAGCTCTGGACTTGGTTTGACTAGCTTGCTGTGCATGCTATAGGCTTTTTTGAAGGTGACAGTAGGTCTGTCTGAGACTCTTGAACACAGCACACCATCTGTTTTTAAAATGGGCCAATGCCTATTGATGATGGATTTTATTTGCCTTTGTTGGCGGCTATAGGTAATGATAAGCCTGGGCGATTGATCAAGATGTGCCACCTCTGGAGGCTTGGGTGAGAGGAGAGATGTTCTGGACCTTTCCTGAGTTTTAATTAATGCCTTGGAAAGGGTAGTCTCACTATAACCCCTGGCCCTCAAACGTTCCATCATGGCTGTGGCGCCCTCATCAAATTTCTCCGTACTATTGCAGATTCGTTTCAATCGCAAAAGTTCCCCCAATGGTATACTTTCGATCACGTATCGGGGGTGTCCACTGCTGGCATGCAATATGCTATTGCCAGCAGTTGGTTTGCGATATAAAGATGTCATGATGTTACTCCCAATGATGTCAACTTGGACATCTAAAAATTGGGCCGATTGTCTGCTTATGTTGGATGTAAAAAATAGATTGCTGGTGTTGGTATTAAGAGCTTCGACAAATTGTTGTGCACTTGAAATGTCACCTTGCCATATACAAAAGACGACATCAATAAATCTCATCCAGTATTTAACATTGTTGTAACCTGGCGTTGCTGCAAGATCCCGCTCCTCCCACCAGCCCACGTGTAAACACGCGTAGCTGGGGGAGAAGCAGGATCCCATCGCAACGCCTCTAATCTGTTTCCAGATGTCTTTACCGTACATGAAAAAATTGTTCTTAAGACACCAGTTTACTAGATCACATAACATTTGATTATGTCCATAGTACTCACAAGATTTTTGTCCCAAATAATGTTTGATAGCCTCAATGCCCTTGCAATGTTCAATACATGTATATAATGATTCAATGTCTAGTGTGATCATACACCAGTTTGTTTGCCATTGTATTGTGCCGAGCTTAGACAAAAAATCGCCGGTGTCTTTAATGTAACTGGCAAGACTTTGGACATGATTTTGCAAAAAGTAATCAATGTAACGAGAAACATTCTCACCCATACTTTTGATTGCAGAGATGATTGGTCTGCCAGGAGTTGGGTGGCGCATTTTGTGTACCTTTGGAATTAGGTATAAGTGAGGCATCACCGGGTTGTCCCCATGTAGAAATGCATATTCCTCAGATGATATTAAATGTTCCCGTTTGTATGACATTAACATGCGTTTTAAAGTATCCCGGGCTCGTTTGTACTCCAGGCCACTGCTCATAACATAACAATTGTTGTCACCCAGTTGTCTTAATGCCTCAGTTACATATTCTTTTTTTTGCCAAAGGACAATGTTTCCTCCTTTATCAGAATAGTTGATCACTATGTCCTGATTTTTGCTGAGTTTCTCCATCAGTTTGTTATACTGGACTGATTGGAAAAAAAAATTCTTGACGTGTTTCTGTCTCTGTATTTGTTTGTTTAATGTTTTTAAGTCTTCCACCACACATTCATGGAATATATCCACTGCATCTTTTGGCATGACTGGGACAAACTTACTTTTTACTTTGAAGGGACTTTCCCCTGCTCCTCTTTGTGTGACGTCAATAGCACAAAGATGATCTTGAGTATTAGATGCAATGTTACCTTCATTTGTATTGGAGATAAAAGATCCTGATCCCAGGTCACATAGAGTTAAAAGAGTTCTCGCATCGCTTGCAGCTGCCAGTGGAGAATCGCCGGGCATATTGTCATGTTCATTGCGATTTGTTTCTTTGACATTCGATTTAATTGCGAAGAATTTTTTAAGCTTAAGTTTCCTGATAAAAAGGAATACATCCGCTCTCATCCCGGTATAGTTGAATGAACTTTCCGGGCAGTAATTTAGACCCAGAGACAACAACTGTTGTTCAGCTGTTGTTAAAGTAAGGTTCGATAAATTGGTAATGGTGCTAGCCATATCTACTGTTTTTTGTTGTTGTTTCTCTTTTTGTACCAAGGCCTCTTTTTGTTTTGCAGCTGATTTGGCGCGTTGCCTCCTTGCTTTGCGCCTGGTATTGTGCCGCTTCTTGCGCCATTGTTGCGTGTTCTGGGTCGAAGTGTCTTGAGACGGTCCTCGACTAAAAAATCGATTTCCTCACCTAGGTCCAAAACTGCAAGCGTATCAGTATCCTGATTGAGGCTTCCAACTGATATATATATATACACACGCCCCCTCCCTTTCTTGTGTTATAATGACAAATTATAAATGTGCCTGCTGGGGTGCTGCCTATACATTTAATAAAAAAAGGGAGTTATTGGGGGTCTTACTCTTTTTGTTGTAATATGGACCAGCCACTGGGTGGTGCCTTACCTTTCATTATGAAGGTGCTTACTCTGAGTAAACAATGGACAGCCGACTAGAGAGAAGTTCAGGAACAACAGTACTGAAATCTATTTTCTTTACAAGAATAACGTTTCCAAAGCTCTGTTCCACAACGGCCTCTCTTCCAGCATTTCTTTATCAGACATCCGAAACTGAGCCGACAATTAAATAAAGGCATGAATATGAAAGTGGAATATTTTCAATTATTTTTATGACGTTTGTATTTCGATAAGTAATGTGTTAATTAACTTCTTTTGAACTCCATAGATGGAAGGACAGAAAATATATCAAAACATGATAAAAACGGTCGGCAAAGGGCATCTTACAAAAATTCAAACATTTAATAAAAAATGCAGTTGTGGTATCAAATTAAAACACAGGCCCCGGAGCAATTACCACTATCGTCGACGGAACCTATGAAGCTAATTTAACTCAAGCAGCTGAAGTTAAATGAGCATTTTTCGAGAATATGTAAAAAGGAATTTTCCTTTTAATTACGTAGTTTAAAACTACAGACGGAGTTCCACTATATAAAGGAAAGAACAAATACATTGTGCAGTTTCATAAATGGTAATGTTTATGGCACCCATAAACCATTCTACTTCCGGGAATTCTTTGAAGGTGCTGAGTAGTCAGTAGTGGAGATATACTATTGCGCTGTAATTTATTAAAAGTTTGTGAAGGCACTTGTGTGATGTGACTCAAAAAAATTGCATACATTTACGCACCATTTATAAAGGCCCGCGTGCTCAGCCTAAAATATGTTGCATCATGCAAGCTACAAACGAAAATTCTTTAAATGAGGGCCTTAGAGACAACTGACAGAGGGTTATGTAATGCCACAAGAATTTCTTCACATGGTGTATTTTCTATATGTATTTGTTTCTTTGAACACAAAACGGAATTCTACAAGAAACGCTGTATCTCGAAATGAATGCTGTACACACGTGTAAACGTGTGGATAGATTGAAGAACGTCTCTGCATAATTTATGAATAGTGGAACAGAGAGATACATATGCAAGAGGAACCGTTGCTTTATTGGATGACGTCACAAGTCCGCTTGGGTTTTGAGATCTATTGTGAAACCATTCACGGCTGGCCCCTTTAAGCCTGTTCACTTTCCATTGACATGTAAATAAATTTCCATAGAGTGAAGCAACGCTATTTGCATATGTAATGTTTCACTGAACAGAGGGGTAAGCTGTAACTTTAGATCTCCAGTTGGAGGAGATTGGTTTATAGGGCAGATTTGAATGGTGGAAGTGAGGAGGTACTGAGTTAGGGGGCGCGAGGGGGAGGGCTGGAGGTGTGGTCATTCCAGAATAAACAGGTCCCTGCATCATTGTAAATTGCATTCGCAAATGGTGCGAATCGCAAAATTCGGCCGTTTGCGAATGCAATTTCACTTTTTGAGATGCATCACCATTTTTGACCTTTTTTGCAATTTAAGAAATCGCAAAATTGCGATTTCCTAAATTGCGATTGCATTTAAGGAATCTCAAATTGAGATTCCTTAATTGCAATGCATCAAACTTAAAAAATTTGCGAATTCGCAAATAAGGGGAACAAATTACCATGAGGTTGAACCTCATGGTAATTTGCGAAAACTTTGAAAAATGCACTTTTGTGCATTTTTCAAAGTTTGATGTTGTGCAGACACCTGCCCTAAGGGCAGGTGTGTGTACAACATATGTGCACAGATTGATTTCAGGGGTGCAACAGGGTGTCCTTTGGACACCCCTGCACCCTTGAAATCGCATTCTCAATTTGCGATTCGTTAATTGCTAATCGCAAATTGAGAATGTCTTCCCATTCATTCCTATGGGCTCTGGGCCCATAGGAATGAATGGGGAGGTATTCCTTAATTGCGAGTCGCAATTTGCGAGTCGCAATTAGGGAATTTTAAGAAATCGCAAATTTTTCAGCGATTTCTTCATGCATAGGCTTTTGCGATTTCTTAATTGCGATTCCTTAAAAATGGCAATTAAGAAATCGCAAAAGCCAACAATGATGCATGTACCTGAAAGAGCCTTGTAAGTGCATGTGAGAAGTTGGCCCGATATGCAACGTTCGCTATTCTAGCGACCGCTATGTATCGTTCCAACGACCCTTATGGTGTTTGGTTGTAAGTCAACCTATAGACCAGCTATCCTAGTAGTGTGGATGCGAGCAGTCTAAGGCTAAAGACTCGAGAGGGCGTGTTAAGCCAGCTGTTTACCACACATGTACCCCTTGAACACCCAGTGAAAGGACACCACACAAGTGTTATGAAAATAAACAGTATATTTATTAAGAATCACAACAGCCCTGTATTCTTTATGAGGACAGGGTACTAAGCACAAACCAAATCTCTTAGGAAAATACTTCAAGTGCACAATTAAAACAAGTGTCCAAGGACACGGAAAGTTTAAGGTCTCGGGCGGACCCGATAAGGCAAGTCGGAAGCGAGGGACTCGGGACCCTAGAGTAAAGAGGCTATGCAGGCACCGAAATGCCGAGTTACCTAGCCACGAGGGCTGCGGCTGCACAAGTCTTACAGGCGTCGGGGTCTTCGCTGACGAGCCAGGAGCCGGAAGAAAAGGAGTTGCTGGCCGGCGACCAGTGATGAATAGTTCGTAGAGATCCAAGCCTGGATCAGAGATTGTTGATACCTGAAAGCAGAGGGGACCAAGTTCGTACTACTAGCCAGTAGTCAGAGGGTACCAGGATGGCACCGGTTGGCCGTCACCTCGACCAGGTGAGTGGGCGACGCTAGGCTCTGCAGTCTCACAGACCAGGAGGCGTTGTCGGCGACCACGGTGGAGGTGCGAGCTGTCCCACGAAGGATGATGCTGTCGGCGTCGCTGGGCCCAGGATGGGGCAACAAGCCTTGGCAGATCTCAGGGCCACGTGGTGGGCCTAAGATGGTGTCTTGAGTGGACCAGGAGGGTCCGGGGTGCTTCTCGCAAAGATGGAAGCAAGGGCCAGTCTGGAGCAACCAGACCAGCAGTGTTGATTGTCGGATGTCGTCACAGAAGGGCACAAGCCAGCGGCTAGTGACCAGACAACGTGCTGAGCAGCGAGCAGAAGGGCCCCACGCAGATCGTGGAGATGCTGGGAGACTGCACTTCGGTGCTGGAGCGGCTCAGGGTCGGGGCTTTTCGGACCCCAGAGCACTCACCAGAGAGTTACCTCGATGGTCGTGCTGGTTTAAGAGCGTGCAGGTTCTGATGATGGCCGGTCCCTCGAGGTCTCGTCGCACCCACAGATCACAGCTGAGCTGATGACGTGGGTAGAGGTCAGAGGTGCCAGGGAAGCCGGTTCTCGTCGAGCTGGGCCGTCGGATTCCTTGAGGAAGGACTTACAGCAAACCGCAGAGTTCTTAGATGGTGCCCGCTGATGCAGGGTGACTACTCCTTAGTCACAAGGGAGAAATCTTGAGAAGAGTCTTGAAGTCCTTTCGTAGAAAGTATTCTTGATTCAAAGATGATCTAATTTGGAAGGGTCCCCGCTCCGGCCTTTATTCTAAAGAAAGGGGTGGGTACATGACTAGGTCCTGCCCTAAGGGTGGGACCAGGAAGGGAGGTAGTTACACCCCTCTCCCCTGCCGGACTTTCCCCAGGCCAGGGCTGGCGCCCCTGGAACTGGTTCTGACCGGCAGATGCGTAGTGAGCACCGGGGTGCCACTTCGCAGTCACCTTCTCGCAAAAGCCCTACCTACCCAGAATACACAAACCCTGTCTGGGACGGTGCGAACACCGCCCTTGGCAGGAAACCCTTTGTCCAAGCTCTCCTCGCTGGAAGGACTCCCAGCAGCAGGAGGTCAGACTCGTGTCTGTGGTGGCAGCACCCATTTTGTGGAGCTGAGGCTTTTAGTTAACTTTAACCGGGGTTCACAGTTACGTACATGTCGTGTCCCTCTAGAAGGGCGGAATGCTAACCTCGCCGCCAGCGTTGGGGAGAGGGCAGCATCCCGATTCGTATGACACCTTACTCGACATGTCTCGATAACGCGACACCGAAGTTACCGATGTGGTACGCGTTATCATGGAACAGCCATTGGGTCTTGGGTCCGCAAGCTGCAACCGGGCTCGGCTCGGGCCAGAGCCTAGTTCACACGAGCCCATGCACTCTGCCTTCAGGATCGTCAAGGCCTGCCATAGGAGTGACTGATAGGAACTCGAGTGTCCATTGTATGGTTAGATATAGGGCTACTATATCTAAAGCAAAGTGTGATTACACGACTTCGCCCCAGCTGTCATGCAGCCAGTTGTGTCAAATTTAGGAGGCCAGCCAGGGGTGGCATAATACATGCTGCAGCCCCTGGCGGCCCTGGGTACACCTATGCCCTGAGTTACAGGGTCTGATAAGGTGGCCCAGTACCAATTGGTAAATGCACCTAGGGTACATATCGTAATTTAGAAAGAGAACAGCCAGGCTGTGGGTCTGATTAGCAGGCCCACAGCCAGAGAAAGTCGTAAACCAGTGAAACAAAAGCAAAAAATCTGGGTGATCATAGGATTGCAGACCCTACTCTCCTACATGACCCCCCCCCAAACGTCGGAACAATACGCTAACCTTGACCAGGTGAGTCTTCTTGTTCTAAGTGGAAATATCTGGAGAGCCCATCGGCATTGCCATGATCAGTACCAGGTCTATTTTCCACTGTGAAGTCCATCCCCTGTAGGGAAATGGACCACCTTAGCAGTTTGGGGTTTTCACCCTTCATCTGATTTAGCCACAAGAGGGGCTTATGGTCGGTCTGAATCTTGAAGTGAGTGCCAAACAAGTATGGCCTCAGCTTCTTCAGGGCCCAAACCACAGCAAAGGCCTCCCTCTCAATAGCTGACCAATTCTTCTCTCTAGGGGTCAGCCTTCTGCTTATAAAAGCAATGGGCTGGTCTTGACCATCAAAATTCAGTTGAGAAAGAACAGCTCCCACACCCAACTCAGAAGCATCTGTTTGGACAATGAATGGTTTGGAGTAGTCCGGACTCTTGAGGATAGGCGCCGTGCACATGGCCTGCTTTAGGTCATCGAATGCTTTTTGACAGCTCGCTGTCCACTGAACCTTTTTTGGCATTTTCTTGCTTGTCAGTTCGTTTAATGGTGTCACGATGGAACCATAGTTCCTGACAAACTTCCTATAGTAACCAGTCAGGCCCAAGAAAGCTCGAACCTGAGTCTGGGTGGTTGGAGGAGCCCAGTCCCTGATTGACTGTATCTTGCTCTCCAGTGGCTGAACCTGGCCTCCACCTACAAGGTGGCCCAGGTATACAACCTGTGTCTGCCCTATCTGGCACTTGGTGGCCTTGATAGTGAGGCCTGCTGCTTGCAGCGCCTCTAACGTCTTCCGCAGGTGGACCAGGTGATCCTCCCAGGTGGAGCTAAAGACAGCAATATCGTCAAGATACGCCGCACAGAAGTCATCCAGCCCAGTAAGGACTTGATTCACCAACCTTTGGAAGGTGGCAGGTGCATTTTTCAGACCAAAGGGCATCACCACGAACTGATAATGCCCACCAGGGGTTGAAAATGCGGTTTTAGGCTTGGCGTCCTCAGCTAACCTGATTTGCCAATACCCAGCTGTCAGGTCAAACGTACTTAAGTAGTTGGCCGAAGCCAGCCTATCAATAAGCTCGTCTGCCCTTGGTATTGGGTGGGCGTCAGTCTTAGTGACTGCATTGAGACCCCTGTAGTCTACGCAGAACCTCATCTCTCTCTTACCACCCTGGGTGTGAGGTTTCGGCACTAGAACTACGGGACTAGCCCAGGGGCTGTCCGAGGGTTCAATGACGCCCAGCTCCAACATTTTCTGCACTTCACTCTTGATGCAGTCTCTAACGTGATCAGGCTGCCGGTAGATTTTACTCTTAACGGGCAAGCTGTCACCAGTGTCAACCTCATGGGTGCACCAATCGGTCTGGCTGGGTGTTAGAGAAAACATATGTCGGAACGACTGAAGAACCTGTTTACAGTCGCTCTGTTGACGTTCGGAGAGGCTGCCACAAAAGACAACACCATCTACCGATCCATCGTCAGGATTCTGAGTGAGCAGGTCGGGGAGAGGGTCACTCTCTTCTTCCTGTCCCTCATCTAGGGCCATGAGCAAACTCATGTCCTTCCTGTCGACATATGCCTTGAGCCTGTTGACATGAAGCACCCTGTGGGGGCTCCGGGGAGTTCCCAGGTCGACCAGGTAGGTGACCTCTCCCTTTTTCTCCAGGATGGTGTAGGGCCCGGACCATTTGTCCTTGAGTGCTGCTGGGGCCACTGGCTCCAACACCCACACCTTCTGTCCGGGCTGGTAAACAGTCAAGACAGCCTTTTGGTCATGCCAAGCTTTCTGGAGTTCTTGGCTGGCCTTAAGGTTTTCAGATGCCTTCTCCATGTATTCAGCCATCCGCGAGCGGAGGCCAAGCACATAGTCCACTATGTTGGCTGCAGGCTTTTTGAGAGGTCTCTCCCATCCTTCCTTCACCAAACACAGGGGTCCTCTTACAGGATGCCCGTACAAAAGTTCAAAAGGGCTGTAGCCAACCCCCTTCTGTGGGACTTCTCTGTAGGCGAACAAGAGGCAGGGGATCAGGACGTCCCATCTACGCCGAAGCTTTTCAGGTAGTCCATGAATCATCCCTTTAAGGGTCCTGTTGAATCTCTCAACAAGCCCATTGCATTGTGGATGATAGGGTGTAGTGAACTTGTAGTTGACACCACATTCCTTCCACATAGCAGTTAAGTAGCTCGACATAAAGTTTGCACCTCTGTCGGAGACGACCTCCTTAGGGAAGCCCACTCTGGAGAATACTCCAACTAGGGCTCTTGCCACAACAGGTGCTGTAGTGGTCCTAAGGGGAATAGCTTCAGGATACCTGGTGGCATGATCCACTACCACCAGTATAAACTTGTGCCCTGATGCTGTTGGTGGTTCCATGGGACCGACGATGTCGATCCCCACCCGTTCAAAGGGCACCCCCACCACAGGCATTGGTATAAGGGGGGCCTTTGTTGTGCCACCTGACTTACCACTGGCTTGGCAAGTGACACAGGAGCGGCAAACCTCCTTGGTATCTTCGTTCATGTGAGGCCAGTGAAAGTGTGAGACAAGCCTGTCCCACGTTTTCGTCTGGCCTAAGTGACCTGCTAAGGGAATCTCGTGGGCCAAGGTAAGTAGGAAACCACGCTGAGACAAGGGTACAACCAGCCTCCTGGTCATGCCAGGCTTGGGGTCTCTTGACTCAGTGTACAGGAGTCCATCTTCCCAGTATACCTTGTGGGTACCTGTGGCGTTCCCAGCAGCCTCAGCAGCAGCCTGCTGTCTGAGGGGTTCAAGAGAAGGGCAGTCTAACTGGTCCTTCCCCAGGTCTTCCCTTGAGGGTCCCCCTGAACCCAAGAATTCAACTTGATCAAGTTCGAACTCCCTAGGCTCAGTTTCCCTCAATTCCTGTAGGTCAGCCTCCTCTGAGACTTGATCCACGACCTGGGGCAAGGGGGAAGGCGCAGCCTTAACCCTACTGCTCTTTTTCTTGGGAGGTGTCTGGTCCGTTGTTCCAGGATCCAGCACCTGTTCAGTGGGGCATTTCCTGACCTGTGACCTGGTCACAGCGAACACATGTGCTGGCAAACCTAACATTTCCATGTGAGTCCGGTGCTCCACTTCTGACCATTGTGATGACTCCAAATCATTGCCCAACAAACAATCCACTGGGAGGTCTGGACTAACTACAACCTTCTTTTGGCCAGTTACCCCTCCCCAGGAGAAAGCTACAATTGCCATACTGTGATTGGTAGTGACATTGCTTGCATTGGTCACCAGGAATTCTGTACCTGGCATGATCTGTCCAGGGTCCACAAAGTTAGGCGTCACCATGGTGACGCTGGCACAAGTGTCCCTATAGGCCTGAGCCATCTTTCCATTTATGAAAGGCGTCTGTCTGTATTTGCCCAAGGTATTGGGACTTATGTCAGGGGACACGTCCGCGTCCCCTGTACTGACAAGGACAGCCTGAGTGAGTGTGCCGACTAAGTTGTCACGCCCCTCAGAACCCAGGGTTAACCCTACTAAACCCTTGGGAGGCGCACTACCACTGCTGACTGTACTAGGGGGCACAGGTGCCTTAGGGGCTGCAGTGGCAGGAGTCTGCCCTCCTCCTTTCTTGGTGCACTCACTAAACCAGTGAGATTTACTTTTACAGTACTGGCACCATCTTTTGGATTGGCCTTCTTTCTTCTTTTGGGGGGCCTGACCCCCACCCTCTTTGGGTTGTTGGGGACCTGTCGAAGACTTCTGGTCATTTTGTTCCCCCTTAGAATCTTTACCCTTCTGGTCTGCTTTCTTCTGACCACCTTGATTCTGGCCCTGGTTCTGTTTAACTCTCGTACGAACCCATCTGTCTGCCTTCTTTCCCAATTCTTGGGGAGAGGTCAGATCCGAGTCGACAAGATGCTGATGCAACAACTGGTTCTGACAATTGTTTAAAATTTGTTCTCTCATCATCAAATTATACAATCCTTTGTAATCAGTAACCTTACTGCCCAGCAACCAGCCCTCAAAAGCCTTAGTGGCACAATCGACAAAGTCAGACCAATCTTGAGACTGCGTTTTCTGGGTATCCCTGAACAGCACCCTGTACTGCTCAGTGGTTAGGCCGAACCCTTCAACGAGTGTATTTTTCAAGACTTGGTAATCGTTCGCATCCTCCACCCTTGTGGTGAAGAGCTTGTCTCTTCCTTTACCTTCAAAGGAGAGCCACAAGATAGCTGCCCACTGACTCTGGGGAACACCTTGCACCGTGCAGGCCCTCTCCAAAGCAGTAATCCATTTGTGGATGTCGTCCCCTTGTTTAAAGGGGGGCACTATCTTCCCAAGGTGTTTCGTATCGAAACTCTTTTCCCTATTGCTAGGTATATTGCTGCCACCAGTGGGGACTACCCCACTTAATTGTTGCTCTCTCGCAAAGGCAAGCCTTTCTTTGGCCAGGGCAAGTTCTTCCCTTTCGATCCTCAGATTAGCTGCCCTTTCCTTAGCTTCGTACACTCTCCGCTGAGGGGACGTCATCCCTCTTTGCGAAGAGTTGCGAGAGCCATTGGTTTGAAGGGATCTGCCAGAGTCTCTTGACAGAGATCGGGCTCGTCCATTCCCAATGTTAAGCTGACCTGATAGTGGCCCCAGGGGTCCCCCAGTACCGCTATCATGTTTGCTTAAGTTGGACCTGCTTAGTCTGACGACTTCTACCTGTCCCTTATCTGCCTCATCCCCAGAGGGATCCTCATCCTCATCATCCTCCACATCTTCGTTCTCAGTTGCGGGTGGATGAGGTCAGGATCGTCTCTGGTTCCCTCGAGGGGAGGCATGTCTCCTTCTGGATTAGAAGAGCTAAGAAGGGTCTCAGCTTTTCTGGCATCATAAGTCTCCAAGAGACCAATCAGAAAGGACGTGGTGGGGTTAGACCCCTGCTTGATCTTCCGGGAGTGACACACCTGTCTTAACTCCTTGAAGCTCAGGACAGTATATCTTGAAGGGGTGACCTGTGGAGGGTCAACTGACACAAGGGGAGACTCAGAGTTTCCTCCTTTGTCCGACATACTGTTTCTAGTGTGGTGTAAGTGATGCACCTACCTACACTACGTGTTTACCTACTGTTCCCTTGCTAAGAGTTGCAGCCAAGGTGTGCTAAGCCTTGAGGAGCTGCAACAGCTGGTTCAGTAGAACTCAGAGTATTCTAAGCTTTGGTTATATGTACTAACAGTACTTATGCGATCTTTCAACAAGATATTCTTAGGATACGTGTGGTAAAACAACAGCAAGCTCAAATCCCAACCGCTGCTCACCAATGTGAGAAGTTGGCCCGATATGCAACGTTCGCTATTCTAGCGACCGCTATGTATCGTTCCAACGACCCTTATGGTGTTTGGTTGTAAGTCAACCTATAGACCAGCTATCCTAGTAGCGTGGATACGAGCAGTCTAAGGCTAAAGACTCGAGAGGGCGTGTTAAGCCAGCTGTTTACCACACATGTACCCCTTGAACACCCAGTGAAAGGACACCACACAAGTGTTATGAAAATAAACAGTATATTTATTAAGAATCACAACAGCCCTGTATTCTTTATGAGGACAGGGTACTAAGCACAAACCAAATCTCTTAGGAAAATACTTCAAGTGCACAATTAAAACAAGTGTCCAAGGACACGGAAAGTTTAAGGTCTCGGGCGGACCCGATAAGGCAAGTCGGAAGCGAGGGACTCGGGACCCTAGAGTAAAGAGGCTATGCAGGCACCGAAATGCCGAGTTACCTAGCCACGAGGGCTGCGGCTGCACAAGTCTTACAGGCGTCGGGGTCTTCGCTGACGAGCCAGGAGCCGGAAGAAAAGGAGTTGCTGGCCGGCGACCAGTGATGAATAGTTCGTAGAGATCCAAGCCTGGATCAGAGATTGTTGATACCTGAAAGCAGAGGGGACCAAGTTCGTACTACTAGCCAGTAGTCAGAGGGTACCAGGATGGCACCGGTTGGCCGTCACCTCGACCAGGTGAGTGGGCGACGCTAGGCTCTGCAGTCTCACAGACCAGGAGGCGTTGTCGGCGACCACGGTGGAGGTGCGAGCTGTCCCACGAAGGATGATGCTGTCGGCGTCGCTGGGCCCAGGATGGGGCAACAAGCCTTGGCAGATCTCAGGGCCACGTGGTGGGCCTAAGATGGTGTCTTGAGTGGACCAGGAGGGTCCGGGGTGCTTCTCGCAAAGATGGAAGCAAGGGCCAGTCTGGAGCAACCAGACCAGCAGTGTTGATTGTCGGATGTCGTCACAGAAGGGCACAAGCCAGCGGCTAGTGACCAGACAACGTGCTGAGCAGCGAGCAGAAGGGCCCCACGCAGATCGTGGAGATGCTGGGAGACTGCACTTCGGTGCTGGAGCGGCTCAGGGTCGGGGCTTTTCGGACCCCAGAGCACTCACCAGAGAGTTACCTCGATGGTCGTGCTGGTTTAAGAGCGTGCAGGTTCTGATGATGGCCGGTCCCTCGAGGTCTCGTCGCACCCACAGATCACAGCTGAGCTGATGACGTGGGTAGAGGTCAGAGGTGCCAGGGAAGCCGGTTCTCGTCGAGCTGGGCCGTCGGATTCCTTGAGGAAGGACTTACAGCAAACCGCAGAGTTCTTAGATGGTGCCCGCTGATGCAGGGTGACTACTCCTTAGTCACAAGGGAGAAATCTTGAGAAGAGTCTTGAAGTCCTTTCGTAGAAAGTATTCTTGATTCAAAGATGATCTAATTTGGAAGGGTCCCCGCTCCGGCCTTTATTCTAAAGAAAGGGGTGGGTACATGACTAGGTCCTGCCCTAAGGGTGGGACCAGGAAGGGAGGTAGTTACACCCCTCTCCCCTGCCGGACTTTCCCCAGGGCTGGCGCCCCTGGAACTGGTTCTGACCGGCAGATGCGTAGTGAGCACCGGGGTGCCACTTCGCAGTCACCTTCTCGCAAAAGCCCTACCTACCCAGAATACACAAACCCTGTCTGGGACGGTGCGAACACCGCCCTTGGCAGGAAACCCTTTGTCCAAGCTCTCCTCGCTGGAAGGACTCCCAGCAGCAGGAGGTCAGACTCGTGTCTGTGGTGGCAGCACCCATTTTGTGGAGCTGAGGCTTTTAGTTAACTTTAACCGGGGTTCACAGTTACGTACATGTCGTGTCCCTCTAGAAGGGCGGAATGCTAACCTCGCCGCCAGCGTTGGGGAGAGGGCAGCATCCCGATTCGTATGACACCTTACTCGACATGTCTCGATAACGCGACACCGAAGTTACCGATGTGGTACGCGTTATCATGGAACAGCCATTGGGTCTTGGGTCCGCAAGCTGCAACCGGGCTCGGCTCGGGCCAGAGCCTAGTTCACACGAGCCCATGCACTCTGCCTTCAGGATCGTCAAGGCCTGCCATAGGAGTGACTGATAGGAACTCGAGTGTCCATTGTATGGTTAGATATAGGGCTACTATATCTAAAGCAAAGTGTGATTACACGACTTCGCCCCAGCTGTCATGCAGCCAGTTGTGTCAAATTTAGGAGGCCAGCCAGGGGTGGCATAATACATGCTGCAGCCCCTGGCGGCCCTGGGTACACCTATGCCCTGAGTTACAGGGTCTGATAAGGTGGCCCAGTACCAATTGGTAAATGCACCTAGGGTACATATCGTAATTTAGAAAGAGAACAGCCAGGCTGTGGGTCTGATTAGCAGGCCCACAGCCAGAGAAAGTCGTAAACCAGTGAAACAAAAGCAAAAAATCTGGGTGATCATAGGATTGCAGACCCTACTCTCCTACAGTGCAGTCCTCCAAATCAGAGTGGGGTAAAGAGCAGTTTTGAGAATTAGGAAGTAGCTGGATGCAGACTGCAGTGTCCTGACAGGGAGGTATTGGGTAAGCATCTGAGGGAGGTCTGGGTGGCACGTGACATATAATATATTATGTACCAAACTGAGAAGTTTATTGAGAACCCAGTGTTTAGCTGAAAGATATTCATCTTGTTGCTGGTATTGGGACATCAGTGAGTGGGTGGCAAACAATCAAATGAGTTGACTTGGGCCAAGTTTTCAAGCTTTTTCAGTTTATTTTATCCTAGCCTGTGCAGTTGCAGGGACAGCCAACTACTATCGATGAAAGGTGAAGAGGATCATGTTGTCTGCTTATCAGGTCAATGAGTAATTAGTCTGCCCTGGAAGTTGACCTCCCAGGCCTTCTCAACTTTTCAGGGAGATGTTGGTGAGCAGAGCTAACTCAATGGAGGTGGTGTAGGATTGAGTACAACACAATTACAACTGAGAAACTCCCTTCAGGGCTCTCTGTTTGTACAAATGCTCAACACTTTAAAATGCCTTAAAATGAACAATATATTTATTATAGAACTAGGAACAAAATAGGAAAAACCACGTAAGACATTATATAAAATAGAATTGTAGCACAACACAGTACTGTGCTAAAATACAGGCTTGTGGCAGTAAACACTAGGGGGCATATTATCAAGGGGATTTATCTCCGCTTTTTGGGCTTTAAAAGCCAAGAAAGCTGCGATAAAATGATCTCCCTATTACCTAGCTGTCGCTAACACCAGTTAGCGACAGCTAGTAGGAGATAGCGACCATCTTGGGCCCCACTTTGCATGTCAGTGATATTAATCACTAATGACATGCAAAGTGGGCGTGCCAAGATGTTAGCGACTGGAAACAGTCGCTAACATCGCTATCTCCTATTACCAACTTTTGGAGATATTCGCGCTAAGCGCGAATATCTCCAAAAGCTAACACCTGCCCTGAGCAGTTCTTAGCCATGTTATCCAATGGGAGGTGGATAACATGGCTAAGAGCATTAGCTCGATAATGCATGAATATCGCTGACTTTTCAGCGATATTCATGCATTGCGGCCGATTTTTATCGCATTTGCGATAAACCTTGGTAATACCAAGGTTTATCTGTGATAAAAATCGCCGCAGCTCAGCGGTAAATTTTTGTCTCCAACCAAGCAATAGCGATAATTATCGCTATTGCTTGGTAATATGCCCCTATATACTGTTAGCACTGTAAAATGACTGCAAAAACAAGAACACTCCTGGAGATGCCACATAGCAATTCATCTTCAGTACCGTTAGAATGGTTTATTCAATCTTTGAAAACATGATCAGTTTAGGATCCTGGGCTGTTCACAATCATAATACTGCAAAATACAAGATGTAATCTTTCTAACAAAAATTAGGGAATTGTTTAGAGTTTGGTGGACAGAATACTCTGCCACGTTTGGGTGATGACATACTATATACGCTAAACTGATGGCCCCCGCTCTGTTTAGAGTCAAGCAGACTGTCATGTTATCGCTGGTGTCAGCTCCACTGGAGCTGCTGGCATAAACCTTAGACTGACGTCCCAAGAGACTTGGTTCCATCTTGTGATCAGTCAAGGGAAACAATCTGTTAGTATGTTAAAGGAGGAGAAACAAACAATATTCGGTGAAGTTGCATTTTGAAAGTGAACATATGGCGGGGTGGGGCTTGACGCCTGATAGAAGACGGTGGCACCCGTCTGAGGTTCTGATGGTGTGCATACGAGAATGCTGTCTGACCACAGTTCCCTACATTGGTGGCTTTTCTCGTAATGCCGAATGTAATTGTCAGGATGTAAGGCACTCATTTTCCAATTTATAGCATATTTGGAGGAGTGTGCGTTATGTTTTCCAGCTGAGTCGTGCTCCGTCTCCCAAGAGCATACGTCATTTTAAGCTGCCACTTATGTACCTTTTCAAGCTAAATAGAGGAAAACCCTCCTTCCTGACATGGCATTTCTCCAGTATTACTGACACTTCTCCCTTCATTGTTTCTTTACTTTCTGGCTGCTCATATTTGGTTTCTTTTTTGCACAGTTATGGTTCTCATTAAAATACATCACCTCTACTTTTTTGTCAAAAATTACCTGGCTGCAAATGCCTTACTTTGACTTTTCCATGTAATGGAGAGGTTTGTTTCTCTTCCTGAGTTTTTCAATGTTTTCCACACAAATTGAAAATTCTACTTCCGCCTAACAATATTTTGATACTCTGAGTGACAATTGACATTCCTCTGCCTCCTCCATTGATTTGATGTTCCTCAATTATAGGCAGACTGAAAAAATATATATATCTTCTGCTATTCTCACAAATATAACACAATTACTCAACTTCACATATCTTAAAGATGGAAGAGTCTAGTCCGTCTTTATATCGAGGAGAAACATATTCCTCCAATATAACTCTAGTTACTGCTCTTTCGACCCATTCTGCTGGCAAATCTTTCACTAAACCTTCTCTCCCATATGCAAACTCTTTCAACATTTTCTATGAAACTTTTTTTGGAAGAAATTTGAGCTTTGCAGCCTTGTATAGGAGAGACAAATGCAAGATTATAGGGCCTCAATGACAAATGGCCGCTGATGGATGAGAGGATTCTGATATTAGAGCAACAAGTTTCTACCTTCACTGATGCTACACTCAAACAAATCACCTTCAGACACAGGTTTCTGTGCTTCAGAGGCAGGGGAAAGACTTAAAAAATAGAAATAGGAGGAATAACGTACAAATTTATAGATTGCCTGAGGGCACGGAGTGTGCTGATCCAATATTAGGAAATGCCATCTATTTTTCACAAGATTATGCTAAAGATACTGTTTACAGATGCAAGGAGTTTCAAAATATGACTCCGGCGTTTAGCTTTCTCACTGCTTAATTCAGACTCCTTCACTCATGCCTTTTTAAGGTTATGTGTAAAAATAAAATAGACACACACGAAGACCCGACATACTTGAAAAAGTTTCTCGAGGAGTGTAAAGCTGAAGCCCTGTTTTAAAACCCTTTGTACATTGATACCTGTCCACAACTACCTCTGCTCTTTCCAGTGGATTTTCTTTCAAATGTTAATATTTCTTATGTTGCAATGTTGTTGCTTTATCATTAATTGGTGAGTTCTCTCACACAAATATTATAAAATATAATTTGTCTTTACCCCTTCCTCTGTTTCACATGTATTATCTTCAAGTTTGTGCTTGTGCTTGTATCCCTTCTCGTCTACCACAGTCTCACCCATGCACTTTTCCCTGAAGCCCAGATGTGTCATCTTTGTCATGTGGCCTCAACTCACCATTGTTTTGTAAATATCTGTGGGTATATTTTTCTCCCTCCTTGTGTGTACCTTATTGTTTCCCTTTTCCGATGCTCAGGATATTTTCTTCCTCTCTTTTTTTAGGTTTCTTCTATCCCACTATTTTTCTTATTATTATTCCAAAACACATTAATTTCCATATAGTTCTTGTATTTTTTTCCAAGTTATTATGTCTGATTTTCTAGGCATCATTTCATCTTAGGTCTTTGAGAAATGTGTCTTGCACCCTAATGGGTTCGGATTCACCTTTTAAGGGACAACATGTATTAACTAATTTATAAAAAACTTAGTGCAGATATTGTGCCTCTACAGGAATCACACCTTACAGAAGATGAATCTTTAAAATTGAAAAGAGGGTGAATGAGTGAAGTTTTCTTTTGTCTGGGAAATGGAAATAAAAATAGTGTTGTAACCCTATGTCAGAAAAACCTCAATATTTCTAAATATCCGAAGAAGCAGATACTGAGGGACAATTGATAATCACCAGCTTTCTAATTGATAAAGTCAAAGTTTCCATTTTTGATGTTTATGGTCCAACACATGCAGATTGTCACTTTTGATCAACTATTAACCAACAATGTATGCAATTTATAGATGATCATTATATTTTAATAGGGGATTGTAACCAAATTTTGATCCATCTAGTCGGAAGTCAAGTTGACCGGTCATTCTGCTTTGCTTCCGACGGGCTCAAGGAGCCAGTTGGCCGGTCGGAACCTGCATATAATCCCTTAGGGATAGTGTTTCTACGGTCGGAATTATGATGTCGGTTTCCCACAGGTTTGTCATGTCAGGCTTTCCGACTTGAAAAGCCTCTTGAAAGTGACTTTGGAGGCCCCTAGCAGGGCCCCTGTCCCTCTGCGGCCTCCGGTTGGGGTTCTGGGGTGCACCATAAATCCCTGCACCGTGTGGCGGGCACCACATGGCGCAGGGATTTACACAAACTCCCAATTCTCAATGGAAGCTTGTGCTGCGGGTGGAAACCGGCCGCAGCACAAGCTCCCATTGAGAAATGGCATGGTGCAGTCGCATTGTAATTAGATGGTCGGAACCGCCGACCTATGGCCGATTTCAACACTGAAACAGTGTCAGGTGAACGCAAGTCGGCTCGACATCGTAATAAGTCCTTAAATATTCTTCGTACACCAATTGCACCAAGATGATGGAGATTGAAAACAGACTATCTTTATACTCCTCTTTTATCTAAACTTTACCTCATTTATTAATAATTTTTTTAACCTAATCAAACAGATGGTAATGGTTTTCATACTATTTGGGATACTTTTGAAGCCTCTGTCAGAGACGTTATTATTGGCTATGATTATAGAAAAAGAAGAACATCTATTGCTAAATCTAAAGATTAAAACACACATACTGTACTTAAATCGAAGGACTGTTTACAAGAACTCATCAGGGCAAAACTTAGTTTTAATAAAATGTCAACTGAAAATGCATCAACGTATCTCCTCAAGTCTGGTGCCAGATATTATGATGGCCATAACAAATCTAGGAAACTCTTGGCAAAATATCTCAAAATTAAAAAGAATAAAATAAAAATGTATTCTATCCTGGATCACCAACAGTTTCCACTGTGCAATTCTGCAGACACTTTAAACAATTGTGTCTATTTTTATAAGTCATACTATGCACCAGAGTATTCTCCAACTGACCATAAAATTGTAAATTATCTCTCAACTATATAGAAGTCTACTTACACTCACTTAGATTTTATGACACTGGAATCAGACAATTTAATGGAAGAGCTTCATATTGCACTAAACTCACTTAAAGATAAAGCACCACGGCCAGATACTTTTTTTACACACTTTTCAAAATTGCTTATACCTACACTTTACACCCTAATTGATTCTTTTCTACACTCAGTCAAATCACCTGCATCATTTTTAGTTGTGCTTATTTGTCTTATTCCAAAAGAAAAAAAGATATGCAATATTGTAAAAATTCCCTTGTCAACATTGATTATAAAATGTTTTCTACATTTTTGGCTTTGAGACTTGAATATTTTCTCCCAAAACTCATTGGTAAGGAACAGTCTGGTTTTGTTTAACGGGAGATACATACCAGACAACACATGAATATTGTTTGAAATCCTGTCCAAATCTAGTAATTCATTTGAACTTTTATGAGCAATCACATTAGATGCTGAAAAGGCTTTCGATCTTGTTATTTGTTCTTTTATTTTGGTCCTAAAAGTATAATTTTAATATCCCTCTTATATACAACTTCTCAAGCAGCTATTTCCATAAATGGTCTTTCTTCTTCATACTTTACTTTAAGTAGAGGCATTCAACAAGGTTGTGTCCTTTCATGTTTTTTCTTTTAATTTGGCATTATAATCCTTTATATGCAGATTAAGACAGAAACATGGTTTTCATGGTTTTCTTACAACAAACTACAGATTAAATTAGCAGTATATGCTGATTATATTATTTTACTTATTTCATAACCTCAATCATCAATTCCATTCCAATTACTTCTAATTCTTCAGTATCTGTATTTGAATGAAATCCTGCTCAATGTGAAATTAAACCTTTTAATAAAGTTACAATTAAACAAAATTTTCTGACTACTAATTTCTCATGGAATACGAATAAAATTAAACATTTAGGTCTATGGTTCGCTCAATCCATTACAAATTTAATTTAATTTAATCTAGATGATTGCATAAATATATTAAGAACACTAGTTAATTGCTGGCATTCTTTATATCTTTTTCGGTGGCGGTTTCTTGATATAATCAAAATGATGTTGTTACCCATTATCTTATACACTATATATAAAATTCCATTAAATATTCTTTTTAGATAAATTAACTCCATACTTTCTTCTTTGCTATGGAAAAGGAAAAAAACTTTTATGTCCTTGTTGAAATTAATGCATCCCAAATTTGATGGTGGTGTAAATCTCTCGGATTTTATAGATATCACATGGCTTTTTTATTAAAACAATCTGTATGTTGGACTTTGGAGTCTCCAGACATTATGGACAGATTTGGGGAAGAGCTGTTTATCTTCTTTCTCCTTCCTTTAATATTTGATGTTCTCACAAAAACCAGGGTATATCCTCTACCATTTCTAAACATATGTGTAAACTGTTAGACTCTATTATGTCACATACCCCCACAGACATTAGCACGTTTCTCAACTCCATCAGACATAATAAGTTAAGACAACTCAACATTAAACGTCATTATGGGAAGCATGGAAAAAGGGTTTAATCTGGTATAGACAACTATTCCCTGATAACTCTTTTATGACATTCTCAGAGGCACAGTTTATTTTGGACTTTCAGCTTCCTTTCACTATAAATTCTAGATACTACAAAACATCATATCCAATGCATATAATCAGCTTCAAAGTCATAATGATCATACTTCATCCTCCAATACCCACTTATGTGGTCTCCTCCTTAAAACTCCAAATGCATCTACTATACGTAATCATATCCAACTGTGGAAATTAGCAAAATTAATGTACCTAAGCGGCGTTCATTTGCCTTTTCCCATTCCCCTCCCTGTAAGCACCATGAATACCGTGAAATGTTGACCGCATCATTCCGCCAGTAAAAGCCTGTGCCCATATGTACATGACAGCCATTTTAGGCACCATGGCCTTTTTGCCCGCTCATTTGGAATCCCCGGCTTCCCTCCTGCGCGTATTTGAACACCCCCCCTCTTACATGCATAGACCATAAAACCCTCTCCCTCTGCGCGACCCTGCTCTGAAAAGCAACCCTCCTGCTTGACCCACGCAAACCCCCCATTTCCTCTCGAAGAAGCATCCTTCGCCTCAGCTGACATAACCCCCCCCCAGCTGTACCTGACTGCCCCCGTTCTCTCATGTACGGGTCATAAGACCTCTCTCTCTGTGCGACTCTGTCCCTGGGCATCACACCTCGTGCCTGACCATCACCTCCCTTCTTCCTATGAATACCCCTCCCTTGATGCCCCCTCCACTGAGCCCGATTGTCCGCACGGACCACTGGTCATCTCTTTTGCCTGAGGATACAGTTCATTGCCCACCACTGTATGCACTCGTCCCTCTTCAAAAGAGCTACTATTTGATCATGACCTCCCCACCCCTCCGAGAATCGATCAGACGCACACATTCCAAAGAAATCAGCGGAACACTCAGCTGAGCAATAGCCCCCTCCCATTGTATGGTGTGAGGACCTGTACTGTAGCCACGTGTTGGATTGCGCTAGAACGGGGAGGGGTCGGGGATGTCTTTTCCTTGCTTCACAATGTTATTATTGTAATAAGGAATGTTTGTGATGTATAAAAGGCGATGTCTCAGAGAACTTGTTAGAGCACCTCCCGAAAGACACTGTGTTTCGTGTCCGAAATGACAGGCTCTCCTCATGAGAAATAAAACTGTTCTTGTGTTCCTGCTTCCAGCGCCCGTCTCTTTATTTGGTAACTATTCAGAATGGGAACTAAGAGGCGTCTTGCGCCAGCAGCCTGGGCATCAGTAGTAAATTGGGCTGACTTTCCACAATTGGCGCCCCAAACGCGGGGCCCATCAGCGACATAAGGTCCGGTAAGAGAGGTCCAGACGATGGGGTGAACATCTAAACGATCGGAGTATACCTGCCTTAAGAGGACCCTCGTCCGGCTGCTGATTGAATGAACTTCACAGATTCCGAACGGACCTCTCTCGAGTGACCTACTGTCCTGACTGGGATCCCACAGGACTGCTGCGGTAAAATCATGGAGTAAGAGAACGATCGGGCGCTGGAAAGGGGAAGACGAAGAACTGTCCATATGGTCCAGTCCGGGTAAGGTTAAGTAGGAGACGCCTGTTACGTCTAATTGGTAGGATGGCTTTATCCATCTGATTGATTGATTGATTGTTTGTATTGGAAGCGGTAGTTAAATACTGATATTGTTCATTGATTGGTTGCTCTGTTGTTCTTGGAGATTCGCTGTCTGCAAACAGGGAAAGAACACGTTCTCTCTTTGCAGGTAGCGAAAGGGTAGGTAACGCAAACCTTTAACACGTCGTACCTACTTATTCTCCCCATTGATTGATTGTGGCCCGAACTGTTGTTCGCGGATTGTTTTCTGGAGATTCTGATTGATTGATTGATTGTTTGTATTGGAATCGGTAGTTAAATACTGATATTGTTCATTGATTGGTTGCTCTGTTGTTCTTGGAGATTCGCTGTCTGCAAACGGGGAAGAACAGGTTCTCTCTTTGCAGGTAGCGAAAGGGTAGGTAACGCAAACCTTTAACACGTCGTACCAACTCATTCTCCCTATTGATTGTTTGATTGACCGAACATTGATTGTTCGATATTGGTTCTTTTTGAGGTATTCACCGCCTGCAAACAATGAAGAATAGAAATATTCTGTCTAGTCTTTGCCCGCCGTGATAAGATAGGTAGTGCAGACTTTTGTCCCCGTTGTAATCCGTCATGCCTATCTTCTCCCCACTGATTGGTAAACTAGTTCCACCCGGACCATTTATTGGAGGTAGATCATCCGGTTCAACCGGAGGGCATCCCTGATAAAAGGACATATAAAATATGATGTGATCACCGAATCCTGTTAACAGAAACTTTAGCATGAAACACACACTAGAAAAGGAAGGAAAAGAAGTCGAGCTAAGCCGGTAGCCCACTGATGAGTTTCCGACTTCATTAAAAATAAGAAAACGTTAGAAATAGTCCGTAATAAGAATTATCAAATGGTGAAAGAAGCCAAGCTTGACGCCAAGACAGCCACAAGGTAGCATGTCTGTCCCACCGCCCGCCACGCCCAAATAACGGTAACATGAAATAGATACAAATCAGCAGATACCTACCCCCATTCCGGAAGCTCCCGAAGTGCAACAGGTCCGCGGTTACGCCCATCCGGAAGGCGAGGCCTCAGCGCGTGTAGAGCAGGGCTCGGCTGGCCGCCATCGGAAGGGGAGGCTGTGGGGCGGATGGCCCGAAGGTTGTTATGGTCTCCCCATTCCCTTCTTTCCTTCTGCCCTGCGGGCCACGGGGGGGGGGGGATGTCTTGCCTCAGCCACCGACCCCCCCCCCCTCTCTATCGCCTGCTCCGGCTGTCAGCGATAACACTGAAGAGTTGCAGGTAGCCCCTTCAGCGGCAACACTTGAGAGTTGCAGGTAGTCTCGCCTGGTCTGGCCGCTCCTTGCAGGTCACAAAAGGGGGGGGGTTGTCTTGCTGCCCCCGACCCCCCCCATCTTCATTGCCTGGTACGGCCATACCAAAGTGGTGGAGCCGAGAAACTGCGCGGGGTCGCTGGAAGGGGGAGGCGGCGCGAACGAGCCTCCCCCACCCCCCTCCAGGTGGAGGCTTCCAGCGACACCCCAACGCTCCTGCTCAAAGAGGGTCCATATCAAAAAGGTGGGTTTTTTGCCCAGGACTGGCGCGCGCCCTGCGCTCCTCGACCTTGAAGATTCTAAAAGAGGGGGGGGGGGCGACCTCTCCACGAGGCGCCCCCCGCCCCCGTCCTCCGATGGAGCCACGAGACGTCGGCGCACTCCTGCTGGCGCCAGCCTCAGTTTGGAAATGACTAAAAATCCTGCAAAGATACAGATTTGTTCAGTTCCGGTGGAACACCAGAATGACCCGGTAGGAAAGATTGTTGCATCCCTCCCCGCTTTTTGACTGATGGCTCATATCGCTAGTCTGTTACCCTATTACGAAAAACTTTTGAACTGCCAAAAGAAGGTTCTGGTCCAACCACGAGTCAGTAGAGACAATCTGACTATACTGGGACTTGCCTGACCTCGCCCAAAATGGCGCCGATACAAAATGAAACTTTCAACTCCTTGTTGCAACCTGATTGCTCAGCCTTGATGTTCCAAGATATGTATGCAGTTTTTGGACAATGAAAATAGATAAAATGGATATTGATTATGTGTTTGGAAAAGAAAGCGATGTAAGATGGGTATTGATTATTTGTTGGGACAATGAACTGATATGAGGTGGGTACTAATTATGTGGATGGATAATGAACAGATATGAGATGGGTATTGATCATGTATTTCAACAATGAATTCAGCATAAGATGAATACTGGTTACGTGATTTTTCAATGGATTGATGCACGATAGGTACTGAGTGAATAGTTGGACAATGAGATGATGTAAAGTTTGAAACCAATGGTTATTGAAAGTTCGAATTTTCGACATTTATGATGCTTGCTCCCAATGAATTTCGATACGATTTTATTACACTGCTACACTTTATATTATGAAATAAATGGCCACCGACTTCGTTCCTCTTATGCACAGTTCCAGTCTGCTCCGTAGCCGGCCCACTGGGTTGTAGGCCCGTATTTGTGCGCCAACATTTTTTATTAAAGGGTTTTTTGAACAGGCAAATATAATTGTAGCGTTTGGATTGATGAGTTTCGAAATGTATGGCTACTGTCACCGATATAAGTAAAATACATGCAGCATGATTAAGGTTGAAGGTTAAAAAGGCCCGATACTTAGCAGATACATTATGTGTCACAGGCAGCCGGAAAAGTGTTTTAGACGCCCTTAAACGATACCGAAGAAATGCCACCTGACCACCACCCTTGCACATGGCCTTAAAGGCCACAATCAAGTGATCCATGTAGATACGCAGACCATCGATGATTATCTATCTAACAATACTGGTCCCTCTGGGCTTAAACGCCGATATGGTAGGGGATGCACCCCGTGGAGATGGGTCGAGTATGTGGTAGGTAAAAACATTTTCGGATTATTGCGCGCTGATGTGTTTTGAATGCTGCCCCCACCCCCTTCTTTCTCCTCCCTTCTGCAGGTCGCGCCGGAACATCGGCTGAAGTATGGAAGAGCGATGATCGAGCGACCGACAGAAGGGGAAAAAGGGGATCTGAGCATAGTACTTATGCTAACGAGCTTTGAAAGGTGTAGACTTAGATATGACTGTGCCTCCTAGAACGTAGCGACTGGGAGGATGGACTGACATAGAAACTTGACGGGTTAGTACTGTATGACAGAATTTGACTCGAACCAGCACACCAGATAGTGCAACTGTGACGTTTTACTAGATAGGGAAAGGACAAGGAAAGTTCCGGGGTAAGGTTTACCTAGGCACCACCCGTCTGGAAAAGTAGGAATGATGTTGATGTTCAAAAAAAAAAAAGTTCTCGCACTCTTATAGATATAGCCAAGCTGTCCGACTGTTCTCCCGATTAATGCCCTCCGTTGCCTCAGCCTGGAGAACTTCTTGCCAATTGACAGAAACAAAAAAAAGTGGTTCAAGATCCAACCATGGGCAATAGCCCGACCAGGTTAATTCCTGACCAACTGACCGAGGTGTAAGTATTAGCGATCGAGAACGCTCGCAAAGATAGCGAACGAAAGGAAAAGGAGGAAAAGGTAAAAAGAGCTCAGCACGTAGACAAATAGGATACTAAAGATACGCAGCATGCAGAAAGAGATCTTTTTTTTGGCCAATAACTGTTTTATGTTTTGTCATGAACATTTTTTTTGTATGTACTACATGTACTGTCTTCCTTTGACTGAGTTTGTGTGTATGTAATGTATGGGTTTATGTCTCCCCTCTGTTCGCGTCTCTGTGTTACCTGACCCCTGCTGTTCTGTGTTGTGAGCGCACTAAATGACCCATTACTGTACACGTCTCTCTCTCTCTCTCTCTCTCTCTCTCTCTCTCTACATGTCCTATGTGTACCGAATGGCTCGTTTAGGTTGCGGACGACTCTCACTCTCTATGAGAGTCTCCCTATTCCCTCTTCCCTTTCGCGGTAAAATTGTGCCCCGTCGGCACCAGCCTCATTGGGTTCCTTTTTTTGAACGCAAAGGTGTTCAGCAAAATGGACAGAAACTAAAACGATTGTGACTTGCCATATTACTACCTCTCCTTTCTGCAAAATAAATGAACTTGAATTGGCTAAGAAAGAAAGGGCAGGTAAGACGACTGATATCCCCCAATCTGGCCTTTTATAGGGGGGATTACATGTCAATGGCTTCCTATTCTTCAGTTCGTTAGAAATACGATCCCCAATACCCAGATTGATCCCCAATGTCAATGGTTGCCCCACCATTATGTACTCAAGCGCGAATGTTCAAGGCGTCCCCGCTTCTCCCATTGACCCCTGCTCCATATCAGCTACCCCCGAAGTATAACTGGTGACCTTGATTAACTGTCGCTCCTCGATGAAAGTCTGTTTACCCCCCCCTCTCTCGATGATAGCACCCCCGCCCTGTTTGAAAGGGTTAACCAGCTCTGAAGGGAAATGTTAGACTGTTAAGGCTCGGGTTAGAAAGACAAGTCTCCGCTGGAGGTTCCGAAATGTTGAATTTGATGAAATGCGCAGTTGATAGGAGTCTGATTTCTCTCCATTTGTCTCATGAATAGACAATGAATAAAATGGGCATGAACTCAGTAGGAATGCCGACATATACACTGCATGGTAATAGACTTCTGACTGTGACCAATGAACGTATCTCCCAAGTGCGTAGGATTGAAGGAGGAATTCACATGCATAAATGTCTTCTCCTGCCAGTTCTCTAAAAGCTTGTTTTGTACCTATTCAAAGATATACGATCACCGGAGGAGAAGGGTCAGACGTGACGTACAGCCTGGCTGCAGATCTTGAGACACATGTGACCTCGACCAAAGGTGGAGCTGCAGAGCAACAAGATACGGGACGAGACAGCAATCTCAAACGTGGAAAATGAAAAGTTGACGGGCTGCCCCGAAGCCCTCAGTCTGCTAACCCACGTGTGCCTGACGTCTTCGCCCCCTTTTTGGGCCCGATTGATGGGCCTGCCTGCTCGTTATCCTTTGCTCCCTTGGAAGTGTCCGAAAAGATCTGGTCCCACTCCGCCCTCTCTTCCCTCGACTATCCAACAACCCCCTCTTTTTCCACATGACTTTTTGACTCAGAAAGAAGAAACAGCATTTAGGTGGAAACGAGGTTTGCAAACGGAAGTAAAAAGAAATATAGGTGCCGAGCATAAGGCACCACCAAAAGGATTGGTTAGGGAACAGGACTGTGGTCTAACAGCAGAGGACTGACCGCACCCTGCAACGCGTAAGGATAGAATCGAGCTGGACCTATAGCTCCACCGCCGGTGCTCAACAGCGCCAACGAAAAGATACGGACGAGAGCCTACCAGTGATGGCTCGCTGCTAAAAAGACACTGTGACGAAGATATATTGGACTGAATTCCTCCCTCAACCACTTGGTATTGTTTTCAAAATGTTTGTCGGTCACCTTTAGAGCTGTACATTGATGAGAAAGTCAGAAGCATTTATACTGTGTAGTATGCTGCACCCTAGGCTTGTAGTAACCGAACAAATGTAAATTTCTATGTATTGCATTCTGCCAATCACATCAACTGCTCATGGTTATATGCAATCTGCTAGTATCGCTAAGTTTTCATCAACCATACATGTTTATATGTACCCCCGTTAATTAGGAAATGAACTAGCTTATGGTAAAAGCGGTGACTGTGGAAATTAGCAAAATTAATGTACCTAAGCGGCGTTCATTTGCCTTTTCCCATTCCCCTCCCTGTAAGCACCATGAATACCGTGAAATGTTGACCGCATCATTCCGCCAGTAAAAGCCCGTGCCCATATGTACATGACAGCCATTTTAGGCACCATGGCCTTTTTGCCCGCTCATTTGGAATCCCCGGCTTCCCTCCTGCGCGTATTTGAACACCCCCCCTCTCACATGCATAGACCATAAAACCCTCTCCCTCTGCGCGACCCTGCTCTGAAAAGCAACCCTCCTGCTTGACCCACGCAAACCCCCCATTTCCTCTCGAAGAAGCATCCTTCGCCTCAGCTGACATAACCCCCCCCCCCCAGCTGTACCTGACTGCCCCCGTTCTCTCATGTACGGGTCATAAGACCTCTCTCTCTGTGCGACTCTGTCCCTGGGCATCACACCTCGTGCCTGACCATCACCTCCCTTCTTCCTATGAATACCCCTCCCTTGATGCCCCCTCCACTGAGCCCGATTGTCCGCACGGACCACTGGTCATCTCTTTTGCCTGAGGATACAGTTCATTGCCCACCACTGTATGCACTCGTCCCTCTTCAAAAGAGCTACTATTTGATCATGACCTCCCCACCCCTCCGAGAATCGATCAGGCGCACACATTCCAAAGAAATCAGCGGAACACTCAGCTGAGCAATAGCCCCCTCCCATTGTATGGTGTGAGGACCTGTACTGTAGCCACGTGTTGGATTGCGCTAGAACGGGGAGGGGTCAGGGATGTCTTTTCCTTGCTTCACAATGTTATTATTGTAATAAGGAATGTTTGTGATGTATAAAAGGCGATGTCTCAGAGAACTTGTTAGAGCACCTCCCGAAAGACACTGTGTTTCGTGTCCGAAATGACAGGCTCTCCTCATGAGAAATAAAACTCTGTTCTTGTGTTCCTGCTTCCAGCGCCCGTCTATTTATTTGGTAACTATTCAGAATGGGAACTAAGAGGCGTCTTGCGCCAGCAGCCTGGGCATCGGTAGTAAATTGGGCTGACTTTCCACACAACAAGTCCTTGTCAATAGAAGTTAAACAGACCTTGAACTAGCATGGGAGAATAATTTAGGAGTAATATTGACTATTTTAATGTGGGGAAAGATATGGTCAAAACTTTGGAAATCCTCCTGTGCGATAAACATTTGGCACTCTTTTACATATATACTATAGACGCTTAGTAGCCCCCTTAAATTTACACAAAATGTACCCAGAAATTCCAGATGCTGGTTGGTCATGTCCATCACAGCATGTAGTTATAATGTTTCAGTTAATGTATAAATACTAAATGTATTACTGGCAGATGTCTTTCAACAGACAAGGAAAAATTGTAAGGACTTTATCCAATAGTGTTTTCAAGCATGGTATTACGCTATATGTTATAATCATAGATTAGATAAAGCATACCTACACCCTGTATCACTTGTTTTGAAACCTGCTGTCTTGTGGTTCCCACTCACAAATTTTCGAGATAGATATGTGAAACCTTCCTTTGAATACCAACCAAACTAGGAAGAAGTTCTCCAACCACCTTTCCTTCCTTCTTATTCACATTAATTCTTCCTATTTTTACCCCCTAAACTGCTAGGCCTTTCCGGGGTCCACCGCGCCTCCCCAATTGCATGTGGTTTGCACTTAGGCCTCCTTAGCTTTTTGACCATATAAGGTATCCATGCCAAATTTGTGTCCCTTCTTTCTAATAACCTGGGGATTCTAAAGGTACACAGGGTTTGTAAAATCCCTTGGAGGGGTCTTAGAAAACAGGTCAGATATAGCTACATTTTGAGTTTTGCTGGGAAAATAGAAAGAAAATGCTCCAGATAAAAGTGTCCATTTTGTTTCTAAAAATGGCATCAACAAATGGTTTGCTATGCTAAAGTCACCCTCTTTCTAGCTTTCAGGACCATGCAGAGGTGAATCAAAAAACAAATTTATTACCACAGTTTTGGCATTTTTCGAAGAGGTAGCTAATTATTCTTATTTTTTGTGCTTTCAACCTACTTCCATTTTGTGGTGAAAAGTCTTCTGATAAAATGGTACCCCACTTGTGTGGGTGGCCTAGTGTCTGCGACAAGTAAGGGCCCAAAACGCACCAGAGACATATCAGATTTTTCAACTGAAAACTGACACTTTTTTTGCAATGTGGGTGACTGTGGATTTTTGGTTCTAGCTTTACTGGCATCTAGGGAAAACTAGAAAATCTGCACATTTTTTAAAACGAGATGTCTATGGAAATCCACAGTGGAGTGACTTGCATGGCTCTCACCAAATGTTTCTACCCAGAATCCCATGCACACCTCAAACTTTGCTTAAAAATAAATGTTCTTCAAATTTCTGTCATGGACAGTTCTGAAATCTGTGGGAGTCACAAACATTTTTCCATCTAGCATTTCCCCAAGTCTCCCCATAGAATTGGTACCTGGCAGGGGCTCCCATTGACCTTAGTTTGATCCACTCCTGTACTGGGCACTAGGTCCAGCCACACAAGTGGTCACAGTTTTTATCTGCACAAGTGTGGTAATCTGGGTAGTAGGAATGTTGTGGATTCGTACAGTTTCTAGAAGTCACCATCACATAAATGTAAGGAAAAGATGCGATTTCAGGCACACTTTGATGTTTGCAGGGCATTGTGGTTAAGAAAATCCTATGGGATCCACGCAAGGCATACCACCCTGGAATCCCCTGGTTGTCTAGTTTTCAAAAAGGTTTGTGGTTCATAGGTTTGCATTTTTGGCACAACAGCACACCCCAAATGTCGCAGATACCACTATTGCTTTATACTCAATGTAGCGCTTTAGGAACTTTTTTTGTTGAGGTCTCACACAATGTGGGTTCCGTTCTTATCGGAAGACGTGTAGGAATTGAGGGAGGTAGGAGAATTTTTGGCTGTCCGCATATTCCATAAGCTTTTGTTACAGAAGTATTAGGGAAATGTGTGGTTCTTACCAAAGTTTGACATGTGCAAGGGCTTCTCTGTAAACTTACGTGGGGAGAGCAATGCAAGACATGCTCCCCTGGACTCCCTTGGTTGATTAGATTTCAAAAATGTGCAGGTTTGCTTGGTTTCCCTAGGTGCCAGCTGAGCTAGGGCTCAACATCCACCACTACCTACATAGTAAAAAACAGGTCAATTTTTCAATGCAAAAATGTAATGTGTCTATGTTGCATTTGGAGTACATTCCTATCGAGGACACTAGGCCTACCCAAACAAGTGAGGTAGCATTTTTATCAGGCGGCTTGGCGGAATGCTAGCTGTTAAGAAATTTGAGGCTCCCACAGATTTCAGAACTTTCTGTCAAAGAAATGTGAGAAAAACGTGTGTTTTTAGCTGAACTTAAGCTTGCAAGGGCTTCTGGGTAAAATTACTTTGTGAGAGCCACGCAGGTCACACATCCCTGGCATTCCCTGGTTGTCAAATTTGGGTGGCGGCACAGACAAGCCCCAAAATCCATAGCTAACCGGATTCCGAAAACTGGGTGGTTTCAGTGGAACAATTTCATACGTCCACGTTGCGTTTTTAGTATTTTCCATTGTGGATGCTAGGGTCACCCACAAAAATTGGGTTCAGTTTGTATGTGGGGACATGTGATAATGCTGGTTGGTTGTCAATTCATGGATCTCAACAGATTACAGAAATTTCCAATACGAAATGCAAATAAGTGAGTAATCTTTGCCATGTACGCACAGGTTTTCTGGGCATGATGGGTAAGGGAGAAAAATCAATGCAAGTTACACCACGCTGGACACCTACAGGTGTGTAGTTTGCAAGAAAGCTCTTACTAAGGGCCAGATCTACATTTTGGAGGTCAGAGCTGACTTAATTTGCCTCGTTGCAGACTTATCATCCGCTATGCGGAGACTACTCTGCCAGCCAAGTTTAAAAATGATCGCCAAGCGGGTGGTTATTTCAACAGTATTGGCAGGAGACACCATCACAGCGCTTTCTTCCACTGCTTTTTTTAACTTTTAATTCACAGCTCCATCAAAATGTCATAGACATCCATAAATAGTTTTTGTAATGTTCAAAAATAAAATGCCAAATCAGTTTTTTATTTTTGAAAATAAAAACAAATTCTCCTCTCACCAATGGAGATATCTCCCATATTGAAGGGGGGTTAGACATTTCACACTGCCCCTTTCCACCAGGGCTTTCCAGATGGTGAAGGGCAGTGAAGACTGACCTGTATATCCGCCCATCTAAATTCAGTGGGTAGACATAGAGGTCAACCTTCAAACTGCACTTCTGCCTTTACTCAGTCGGGCCATAACCCTGCCAGAGATGAAGTACTCTTCACTATGGTAACACCAATGGTCCGTCTGCATATAAATCTGGTAAGAAAACTCAGTTGCTGCAATGAAGTAACCTTTCCACCAGTTATAAATCTGGTACTCATTTTTTTAAGTTAGCCCACCACTTACACTGGTTGGTTTTGGCAGCTCCAGAAGTGCTAGATTCAGAGAACAGATACTAATCACAGTACCGGAATATTGAAACTAAGCCTACTGAAAATGAGCGATAAAGCCACTTCAAGGAACCAACCAAGTTGTCATCCAGTCACACGCCATTCGTGCACCATACACAAGACTTTCATACAGCCAGCCACAGACCCAATACAACAGATCAGTGCACTCACGTCAACATGTTGCTGCCATTCAAAGGCCCATCACAGTCATATGCCACAGGATGCAATCCTCATTCAAAACAATCTCTCAACCAGTCAGCAACCAACTTACATACAAACACACCACAAACAAACTTCTACAAACACATATGTCCACACATGTTGAAGGGGGGTGCCACCACAACCTTCACAATTGAATAAACGGTATTACTACTTTTTTACCATCTGTCAAGTAACCACTTCCATCGACATACTGAACATTACCGAATGCGTGCCTAGTGAACCTTTCCTAACGGCTCCCATGACAACCACATGAGGCTCAGGAAGATGTGTCTTTCCTGTGCTTTGTGCACACTCACTGCTAAATCCAACTCCTTCCAATTTGTGGATGCAAGTTGGGGTTGTACGAGACTTCGATGCAAGGCCCACAGTCCTCAAACTGAATGAGCATATCTATCTTTGAAACGGAGGCAAACATGCCTGGGAAGAGTACGTTCCTTAAAGAGCACTGCATAAACTACAAAGAAAGTTAGTTTTTGACATCCAGGGTAGTCAGTGAGAATGTGGCATATGTCCCATCCACTGTTATGTGCAGTGCTGTGACTGTAATGCACTTGTCATGCTGCAAACTGAACATCTACTATGTTCTAACTGCAGATGAACTTGGCAAGCAGGACACATATATCACCCATATGTGTAGCATTGGGTACATAGTTCTCTTTAATGTATTGTGTGTTTGTAAACTGCAATGTCACCCAGGCAAAGGTGTCTGGAAGGTTTCTGAAATCTGGGGCTGGTTTGAGTTATTATGGGTCAATGCCTGTGTAAGACTTTGAATGTGTGTGGCAGCAGTTAGAAAAGGCCAGTGGCTTGGGAGCCAGTAAAGCTGTTTGAGGTGCTGGGCTGTGTGTGGGGGGAGGTTGAGGAGGAGGCTGCGTTGTGTATGATTTGGAGTCATCTGCTTAATTGAGGGAGCGAGTAATTCAATATCAGGGTGAGTGCTGCGTCGATGTGGTTCAGACCGTTGGTGAAGATGAAGTGATGGCATGTGTATCTGTACAACTTAACAACAGAATAACTGTGGGTCAAAAGGAATGTGTCTTTTATGAAGTGTGTCAGGGTGACTGAGTGTGTGTTGAGCAATTTGTTAGAACAGCACACAACAAGGTATCGCACTAGATGGGAAGATATCCATCAGTTTATCGTCCTTTCCCGCCCTGTCATCATTTGAAACCTTTCCCAGAGTGTGGAAGCTGAGTTGTTGCCACTTCAACAAGGAAAGGGTGGTACGCGGTAAAGGGGAAGTCACTGGCTTATCATAATGGTCTGACCATTATGATAAGCCAGTGACTATTAGGGTTACTCACTGGTTGTTTTGCACTGATTTGTTTTTTAACCTTGGAAATGAACGGCACCAGAATAAAGTTCCTAAGCGTTCATTATCCAATTTTAACATAGAGCACCTCTCCTTCCTCTTTTGATTTTCACAAACTTTTTCTTGCACTGCTCCTCAGTCATCAAGTAACATCCCCTTTACCGCGTACCACCCTTTCCTTGTTGAAGTGGCAACAACTCAGCTTCCACACTCTGGGAAAGGTTTCAAATGATGACAGCGGCAAAGGACGATAAACTGATGGATATCTTCCCATCTAGTGCGATACTTTGTTGTGTGCTGTTCTAACAAATTGCTCAACACACACTCAGTCACCCTGACACACCTCATAAAAGACACATTCCTTTTGACCCACAGTTATTCTGTTGTTTAGTTGTACTTTTGTTCAGGGGGCTATAACTGTGTGGTCATTAAACATTCCCTGGGACCCTCTACTTACCAGTTTGTTGTTTTATGTGTATCTGTACACCTTGACTATCCGCCTTCTGTATATGCAATATCCCTGTGAAAGCACATTAGGGCTCGATTCACCAAGAGCCACCACAGTCATGTAGGAGGCTCTGCAGTCGTGGTGGAGTCTCCGCACTTGTGGTGGAATCTACACAATGAGAAACCATAGTGTAGAGATGCTGTCATAAGTGCGGGCCTCCGTCATGATTGCAGAGACTCTTTGTGAATTGGCATCCGAGTCTAAACTTTTTCCACCTGTTCATGTCTCTGTCCCCTTCAAAGTCCTGACTAATCTTTTATACTTACCAAATGAACCTTAATCAACACCTTCCGTTGCTAGCTACTTGAAGCTCCCCGCCTTTCCTGAAAGCCAATAAAGCAAAGGTTGTTCTACAGTTATCATACGTGCAGGTACCGGGGGCTGTATAAAGGAAAGGGCACACTGTCCCTGTATATACCACAGCGCACCTTTAACCAGGTGAGCTGGACGCAAACAAGGACAGTGCACCCTATTACAAAGTATGTGCTGCCCCAGGGAAGTTCCTGGGGCAGCACATTCAGTGAGATAGTGAGCTCCTGCAGGCGGGTGCAATAAGTGATTGTACACACCTGAAAGGGAGGCCTAGGGGCGTCCACGGGATCTCCTTTCTCCCTCCCAGAGGGCTGCCTTCAGGAGCTGCAATGACATTGTGACGCGTTTTTTGGTGCGACCTCTCTGTGCGCTTCCTAAAGCCCTGTTTGTGTCTGCGCCCATGTCTATAATACAGCATGAACATAGACTCAAAGAGATTCCCTCATTTGCATGGGGCTACCCCCATGCAAATGAGGGAACACGCGTTCATGATAGCCCAGGCGCTACATGTATGCCAGCAATATCAGTATTGCAGAAGGGGGCACACACACGTCTGCAGCCCCTTCTGTGAATCACAGTGAAGATAGCCAATGGCTGAAATAGGTTGTCATAGTGGGTGTAAGAAACATGTGAGTAACACGACAGAATAATCGATGAAGAAGGCTGACTTAACGCCACTTAAGTAAGTATATTATAAAAATGGTTTTAGTAAGATCACAAGGTCTTGGCTAACACAACTTATAAAAATGTAGGCAACCAATCATTACTGTATTGGATAATGACTGTTTTGAATAAATATTACTGAGTTTTTATGTTAAGGAGGTAATAGCCGAAATGTGCACATTTGGAATGCTTCAAATGTCTATAAACGACATTTTGGCATCATTTTTTAAATTCTTTTTTTTTATAACGTATTATATTATTTAAAAATATATAATAAAACATTAATGCATGAAGAAAGGAGGAAGGAAGAAAGTAAGGTTCACACACCACAAGGCACTGAATCAGCATTCTGCCACTGCATCGATTATTAAGAACAATATGCCTCCAGATGTACACTATAAAAGGGTTCTTATAGGGGACAGGAGAGCAAAGGGAGAGTTTTGACAGGTGCGGGGATTAGATATAGAAAACACAGAGACTTGTCTTCTTCCCAAAGCCGAGTTTCCATTTTTAGAAGCCATATGATTTTTTTTCTTTAGGCAAATGGGAGCTATTAAAAGCAGGGATTTGACATGTTTATGTGCAGCGCTCAGGGTAACAATGGCGCGTGCTCTCCCTCGCCCAGAATCCCGAGCAAACAGTCAGAAAAGGCGCGCGCCGAACGAGAAAAGACTTTATTTCATTTAACAATGACCTGCTCTTGAAAATAATCCCATGTTAATGCCCACAAAAACTTGTTCAAAAATAAATGTGGGTTCGTACAAAGAAGCGAAATTGAACTGCAGGATATTGAACTGGTGAATGGTGTTTCTCATTTTGTGCTATACAGAGCAGTTGGTCAAACTCCAACTCCACATATTCCTGCCTGCCTTCTCTCCCCCCGATTTTTGGGATCAACGTTTCCTGCGTTTACGTGTTGGCTCTCTGTTGCACTTTCTAGTTAGACTTCTTTCTCTCTCATGCTTTCTCCTTTATATATTTATTTCGGAGTGCTATATCGCGTCAGCTTACCTCTTTTTTTCCACTTTAAAGCACAATGAATAAACTTTAATGTATGCATATGTTATTGCTCGACGGTGGCAGTTAACAGCAGCAAAGACCTTTAGTTTCCCATATGCCGGTGATGATGGACGCGTCCTGACTCAGTGGCGGATCCCCCGCTATGACGGAGGAGCGTCGCCACACTGCTTTCTCGCAGTGCGAGAAGCAAAAACATAAAATGGTAATAACTTTCAGTTATTACTGTTTTATGTTTCCTTTGCGGGCAGGTGGGTGGGCGAGGCTGCTCTGCTAAAGGAGCAGGGGAGGAATGGTTTGCCCACTTCTAAGTGCACAATGACTGTTTAGTCGGCCCTCTCGGGCAGCCCAAACAAGTCTTGTGCACTTTCAGTGTTCTCCATGCAGGCTGCATTAAAGCCTGATTAGAGAATATGCCCACCCATCCTGCCCCTACCTGAGTGCCGTGTCACAGCTGTCAGACCAATCACAACGCTGCATTGCAGCGTTGTGATCGACTTAGGCGAGGGAGCCTGGCTCAGTCAACAAAAAGAGAGAAAGGGATTCGGGCACTCTTGGTCCCCAGTCAATTAGTAAATAAACAAAGGAAGAGTGTCCGTAGAATAAGCGTTCAGAATGATTATAGCACGTGAGATTGAGGCCAGTTGTAAGTGGTCGTATGGAAAGACCAATTTCAAGAAAAAATGCAAGATTTTTTCAGGAAACCCTCACTCACCCTAGTGGTGACATGCTTCATCATCGGGTCCACCGGGAGAGATCGAATACCTCCCCGGTGTGCTGCGACGCCAGGAGACTGCGGAGCAGGTTTTCGTGAGGGTAGGGAGTGAAAAAAGTAGTGATCGCATCCACGAGATCCAGTGAGGGAGCAGCTAGGTACCGAGAGGGTGCAGAGCGTTGCGGGCGGTGTGCCATTTTCGCTCCCACCCCCCTCCTGAGTTCTATGGGGCGTGGTTCATTTGTTTACAAACTTCTAGGTTCCTCGTAATAGAGGTAAAACCCCATACTTACAAGTTTGTATGATTTTATTATCATGCACCTTTTCACACATAGTGCTATTTTTAACTTTCACTGCCTTTGGCAGGGTGGGCCTTAGCGTGCCCAGACCTGTCAAGGTGACACTCGCAAACTGGTCCTGAAGAAAGCCCTGTAAAGTCACACATAACACGGGCAGAAACATGTTGACCTCTCTTTAAAAGGGAAACACCAGTATACTTTATTTGGTTAGTTTTCCCCACACATAGAAAGCTTTTAATATGTCAGTTTGACCAACCAATAAATGATTTTTTGGTACAACCTTGGACATTTTTAAATTCACTACTTTTTTCACTCCCTACCCTCACGAAAACCTGCTCCGCAGTCTCCTGGCGTCGCAGCACACCGGGGAGCTATTCGATCTCTCCCGGTGGACCCGATGATGAAGCATGTCACCACTAGGGTGAGTGAGGGTTTCCTGAAAAAATCTTGCATTTTTTCTTGAAATTGGTCTTTCCATACGACCACTTACAACTGGCCTCAATCTCACGTGCTATAATCATTCTGAACGCTTATTCTACGGACACTCTTCCTTTGTTTATTTACTAATTGAGGGAGCCTGGCTGCCTGCTTCCTGTACAGGGAGTAGAGAAGACGCAGGACCGCGCCTCAAGATAAATTGAACTTTTTTGTATTCCCCGTGCGACATCCCATGACAACCCCGCGGCCCACCTTTGCGCCCCTCGCGCCCCCCCCCCCACCCGCGAGCCATGCCAGCCATCCTTGAGTGGTTAGCCCACTCCTAAGTGTACAATGACTGTTTAGTCGGTTCTCTCAGGTCAGTAAAACCAGTCATGCGCACTCTCAGTGCACTCCATGCAGGCTGCATTACATCCTGCATGGAGAACATGCCAACCCCTCCAGCCAGGGGTGAGTGCTGTGTCACGGCATTCAGACCAATCACAACGCTGCATTGCAATGTTGTGATTGTCTTAAAGGAGGGAGCCTGGCTGCCTGCTTCCTGGCAGGAAAACAGGAGCAGAGAAGACGCAGGACTTGGTCTCAAGGTAAGTTTACCTTTTTTTTATTCTGCCCCTCCTCCCCCCTGCACAACCTCCCCCCCGCAAACCCCCCTGCACCCCCCTATGGCGACCCTGAACCCGTCCTTCCACCCACGAAACATGCCGGCCGCCCCTGCGCCCTGTCATGAAGAAGGTTTAAATCCAGCCAAGGCTCTTGCACATGAAGAGTTCTGGGTAGTGGCAGGGGTAGTGTTTAATTTGTAAAAGAATGAGTGTTGGTGCCTGAAACTCTGGTCAGAAGCCCACGGGCAGCGCTATTAAATGTCAGCGCACCGATTACCAAGGCTGTGTGATATTGAATTCACCTCATGCTTTTTGATCCAAATTCCTGTGGAGAGGAAATAATTTATATGTGGTGATATCATGCTGAGGACATTTAGGCTATCGACAAGCCATTACTGAAGCTCTCACTTTAGAACATGCTCATGCACTCCTCCTTTCTGTGATGAAAATTGATACTTCCGACAGAGCAACTGGGATGATTCTATAGGGGAATGATAATGGCCAAGACAAATCCACTAGTGGAATTAACTCCAGTGTTCTTGGAATTCCCCACACAACCATATACCCATGCTGAGGGAAATGCCAGCAGAGTATGATTCCACTGATTTAGAACATACTCCTGATTTAGAACGTATTCATTATCATACACCCCTTTAGGAACATGGTGAGCAATTCACTCTGTCAAAATAAGGCTGTTTGTCATTTTTCTGTTCCTTTGACTATGATGCACTTGTAGTACATCTGTCATGTTTCTGATAGAGCACAGCCAAACTCTAAATAAGGCCCTTTATCTCTTTATTTGAGGTATATCGCCAAACGAATTCTTGCCATCTGACCAAGCAATGTTTGTTCTGTAAAATGGTTCATTTGTCCATTCAAAACTAAAATCGTAAGAATAGTCTTCATGTGTTTGCATTGTATAGATTCCCCCCAAAAACACCTCTGACAAGGGTTCACAAAATATTCACATGCTTCAATTCTGCTTTCTGCTATGAGCTGAGCATTGAATCAGCATGGCCATTCGATATTACCAGCAGATTAATGTTCCAATCATGTAAGTAAATAAGACTTTAGCAAGGTACTAGATAGGTATTATCAATATAACTCTGGGAAATACTTTTATCTACCCCTGCAGGTATGTTCAATAATTTCAAGCATGCAAATATCAGATAATCTTCAACATGTCTGAGTACAATGAAAGAATTAAGACAGCAATCATGGACAAAGCAAAAAGGGGTCCAGATGACCAGGGTCGGCCTTAGGCATGTGCAAGCTGTGCACCTGCACAGGGCCAACAAACCCCAGGGGCCACCACGCCAATTAATATCCTTAATATAATAATCCTCTGAGGATGGATGCATATTTGCGTGGCGGACCCTGGCAGGGATTTGGCGACCTACAGCTCTGTTCCACTTCCAAACACCCTGACCCCCCTCTTCACTGGCCTCTGCGCTCTGCCCGGACCCTCTCTTCCGGGGCCCCCTACCTACACTCCCTGCCCAGGGCCGCCATGAGCCTAGAGCCACCCCTGAGATGACACGCAGGGTGTGTTAGCTCTGGTCAGGTGAGGTTACTCAAGGAGTCGCTTTACCCTGCTGCCCCTCCTTTCTCGCCTCGTATTAAAGCTCTGGAAGGGCTACAATGTTTCGAGTGCCATAGACTAGGTCGGATTCCCCCAATCGCTGGCTCAGCGATGTGTTTTTTCTTCCGGAGGGGGGGGGGGGGAGGATAACAGGTCGAGCAACAGGAAGACAAAGGCGTGGGTCCTGCTGGGCAGTCAGAGCAAGCCCTGAAGAGTGGGAGATAGTGGTGGCTTGAAAATCAAGCTCCAGAGAGTTTGCTGATGCCTCCCTATATACTGTACACCAGGAGAGGATACAATAGCAGCAGCTAAACAAAAAGAAGTGCTGGATAAAAAGTCAAAAATACACTGCTGAGAAACAAGAGAGAGTTTTACTATGGAAATATCTTTAAAGGGTTAACAGTGCAACTAAGATATTTTTCAATGCCCACAATTATGTGGAATAATTAAATGCACAATCTAAGAAAAATTGAAGATGCAAACAACTTATTTAAGATTATACTAAATGTCCAGTAAAAGGGACAACACCTTAACTCGAAGATATTGAGTTACATCAGGAGGTTGATGGAGGAGGAGGAGGGAGGGTGGGAACCATAAGCACTAACATTTATCGAGGCATAATACAGTAACTCTCCAACTGGCAGGAACTCTGAAAGACCTACAAAACATGCCTGAGAATAATAGGATGATTCCCTATCATGTTGAACAAATCCAGGAAAGTATTAAGTACTAGCAGCCCGTCCCGACGTTGTCCGGGTATGAATTGCTGCCGGACAGTAGTATATTGTTTTGTAGGATTTCGTTTTGATAGCATTTCTTATCTGTGACAGGCCTGTGAAACGCTCCGATTCACAGTGCGCTGGTGATGCACTTAAGAGTGCGCGTTCAGTAGTGTGTGAACTCGTGTTTCCCTTCTTTATTTTTCCTTGCAATATTATATAGCGCAAACTCGACAACATGGCATGAGTACAATTTACATTACAGAAGAACACATTCATTTGTGGTAGGCACGGGGAGACAAATCGATTTTCCTGGAATCACAGGATGTTGAGCTGATGCCGAGATTCGAACGTAGCTCCCCCAGCTCTAAAGTTCGCAATTCTAGAATTTGTGGCGAGAGGTGTGTCTAAAAGTGTATGTCAGTGCTGGCCATCAATGAGAGAGACCTTTGCATTTTTCAAATGGTTGGTGAAAAAATACGAGTATGTTGCTGGAGATGTGGGCCGCCATGCCACCAATGTACTTACCGGGGGAGAGTAAACACCCATTATTCCGCAACTTTTTTCCGCATACCATCACTCCGCATACTTTCATTACGAAAGTACCATGACTCCGCAATGCCATTATAACGCATGGCATTACATTTTATATGCTTTTACCACGCGTACATTTACAACGAAATTCGTTGTAAATGCATGAATGGTAAAAGCATGTTTTTTTTTATGTTTGGATAAGGTAAGCATGGGTATAGGGGTATATGTTTTGGGGTACTGAGGTATATGTTTTGGCGTGTTTGGGTATTTTAAGGGTTCAGATATAGTTTTGGGTTATGGGGTACAGTGGTAGTTTTAGGGTTTATGGATAGGTATGGGTTTTGGGGTACAGGGGGGTTTTTAGGGTTCAGGGCTAGGTTTGGGTTTTGGGGTATAGGGGTATTTTTAGGGTTCAGGGGTAGGTTTGGGTTTTGGGGTACAGGGGTATTTTAAGGGTTCAGGGCTAGGTTTGGGTTTTGGGGTACAGGGGTATTTATACGGTTCAGGGCTAGGTTTGGGTTTTGGGGTACAGGGGTATTTTAGGTTTCAGGGGTAGGTTTGGGTTTTGGGGTACAGGGTTATTTTTAGGGTTCAGGGGTAGGTTTGGGTTTTGGGGTACATGGGTATTTTAAGGGTTCAGGGCTAGGTTTGGGTTTTGGGGTACAGGGGCATTTATAGGGTTCAGGGCTAGGTTTGGGTTTTGGGGTACATGGGTATTTTTAGGGTTTAGGGATAGGTTTGGGTTTTGGGGTACAGGGTATATTTATAGGGTTAAGTTGGGTTAGTGTTTAAGGGTGTTGGGGTATTTTAAGGAGTAAGGGTGGGTTATGATTATGGGGTGCAGGGGTATTTAAAGGGAGCAGGGTGGGATTAGCACACAATATGAGGCATGGCATGAAGGGCGGAATGTACCACATGCCCCCAGCGTTTGTCACGCCCACAGCGCAACACAGACACGCCCACAAGGAACTACTTTGCTGGCACAGATCTTTTACCTTTTAAATGCATATGGTGGGAGTCTGCATAGCCTATGTCCTTCTGCTGCAACTGCCCTTTCCAACGCTGTATTGGGTGTTGTGATTGGTGCTGTGGTTCCTGAGATTACCCGCCTCAAAGGTTTGGGCTCTCTCTTTATTATATTAGTATGGATAAATCTAAGTGTCTCAAGGCAGGTAATACACAAAGGATGGGGAAAGACAAGGATAAAATAGTTTCGTTGTTGGCATGAAATGTAAATGGCCTACGTACTAGAAGAAAACAAAGATGTGTTTTGCAATATCTAGAAGAATTTGAAGTGCAAATTCTCATTCTACAAGAAATGCATATGACTCCTACGGAATGTAGAGAGTTATTTGTTAAACAAAAACGGGTTCCACAAATGGTATGCACTGATCAGACAGGAAAAACCAAGGGTGTTGCAGCAATAAAGAAAAACAAAGGAATTGAATTTATAGATTACAAATCTGACTCCTCAGCAAAATGATTTATTGGCATTCTTAGAATTAACAATGTAACCATAACCTGCTGGGCTCTTTGGGCTAAACTGTGATGATACTACACATTTAAATATTCTGGTGGTGAGCCTCTTAGAGCCTCTCTCACCTATCAGGATCCGGAGAGATTTCAAGACACTTCCTAATATGGATTTTGATAGGTCCACATATCTGGATTTTTTAAATACCCTGGAGTTCAGGACTGTATTATAACATGTATTACAAGACTTGGGTCTTTCTGACATCTGGCTTAGAAAGGTGGGTTCGCAAAGAGACTATACTTTCCATAGTACGAAATATGGGCAGTACTCAATATTCAAATGTTTTTCCTACACTACACACTATTACACAAAGTAAGAGAAATCAGACACATACCAGTTCATATCAAAGACCAATCTGCTGTTGTTTTCTCCTTTGAGTTTTCTGGCATCAGTGAACAACAAAAGTGCACCTTTAATCGTGCCTTGGTAATCGATCCTACAATCATTCAAACACTAGTCTGAGAGAGTCAGCAATTTTGTGCATTAAAAGTAGGGGCATCTTTCCCAGCTATGGTCTATGAAGCATATAAGTCCTTTATACAAGGGCTTCTATGTAAACAATTATCAATCAAAGTCAAAAGGGTCATAGAGGAGGAGCAGGCCCTAGAAAAAGAAATTAGGCGGCTAGAGAGAGAAATGCAAAAAGAAAACCCCCAAGACAGCATACACATTCTTCAACAGACGTTAGAAGATGTGCAGAAAGCTTTTAGAGTCAAGATAGAGTAAAAAAGTACAGCCAATGGCAGGCTAAAAAAAATAAGGCCCTTTTAATATGGTGAAAGAAGCAATGCCCTATTAGCATGGAAAATCAAGACTGATAAAACTAGAAATCACATCAAAAAGAAATGGTTCTAAACAATAATGGTGGTACTTTAAACAAAGAAGAGGATCTAATGGCATACTTGCTTGAAATGCTTAGCTCCACATACACAGAAACCCGCCTCTCTGACAACCAAGTTGAGAATGTGGGTGAAAGACAAGCATCTGCCAGCCATCTTACAGGATAGAAAACAAATGTTATCAGGAATGATAACACAAGAGTAAATCTTCGGGCAGTTAAAAAAAAGCCAGAAGAGGAAAAGCAGCAGTCCTAAATGGCATCCCTACAGAATTATATAAGTCGATGGAAGAGATTGTGGTCCAATATGAAAGGAACTAATACATTTGATCTATTTAAAGACCGCACAGACATCTCACACTTGGAAGGAAGCCATAATAGTTCTGTGACGAAAACCCATCAAAGACCAGAAGAGAGCCAACTAATACAGGTCCATTTAACTTCTAAGCCAAAATCTTCACAGCAGGAAAAAAATCGGCTTCACCTGTAAACGGAGTTGCACAGGTGGAAGCAAATTTAAAGTCAGCTCCACAGTCACAGCAAGTTGTTAATACTTTGCAATCTTCTGCACCCCATTTGGCGGTTTCTTTTACTGCGAAATTTCGTGACCAAGAAGTGAACTGAGTCTCTGTGATTATAGATTCTGGGTTGACGGGGAACTTTTGTGACATCAAATATGCCCAGCGAATTGGATTGAAGTTTGGGAGAAACAGGTGATGGAAGCAGTCAGAACCGTGGACGGTACAAATCTATCCTCAGGGCCAATCACCCATGAAACTGAATTAATTCAGTTGACGGGTTTGAATGGTCATTCAGAAACTTTGACGTTTAATTTAATTCATGCTCCTCAGTTTCAGTTGATCCTTGGCCTTCCTTGGTTAACTGAACACAATCCACGCATAGACTGGGAAAAGAGAACAATAACAACGGATTTAACCTTTTGCAAGAAGAATTGCTTTTGTGAACAATCTAAGTTGTTCTCCAGCCAGGAAATTAGCCTGTCATCCAGCTTTGATTTGCGCCTTGGAAACTAAAGAGATTCCAGTGGAATATAAGTATCTGTCATCAGTGTTTGATAAAAGAGAGGTGGAAAAGCATTCCCCTCAGCGTGCTTACAACTGCAAAATTGACATCGAATCAGGGGCGGTATTACCTTGTAGCCGTATATATGCATTAACTGAAACAGAAAACCAATATCTTAAAACTTATTTGGACACACACTTGGCAAATGGATGTATACGCCACTCAAAATCCCAAGTCTCATCCCCTTTATTTTTTATTCCAAAGAAGGATGGAGATCTTCAAACTTGCATCAATTATAGAGCCTTGAATCAAGTCACGATAAAGAATCGATATCCTCTCACTTTAATCTCTGTTTTATTGGACTAAGTGAAGAATACGAAGGTCTACACCAAACTGTACTTGTGTGGGGCTTACCATCTGATCCGAATTGCACCAGGAAATGAATGGATTATTTGAGTATCAGGTGATGCCATACAGGTTATGTAATGCTACAGCAGTGTTCCAACACTTTGTTAATGACATTCTCAGAGAATTTTGGACTGAATAGCCGTGGTTTAAATAGACGATATTTTGATCTTCTCTGACAGCATGGAAGAGCATGTGACCCATGTAAGATCAATTTTAACAAGATTACTTGAGAACCATCTGAAAGTAAAACTGGAGAAGTGTGCCTTCCATGTAGAAAAAGCGGAATTTCTTGGATTTGTGTTATCCCCAGAAGGAGTAAGTATGTATTACGCAAAAGTTAAGGCAGTGCAAGAATGGCCATTTCCCAATAGTGTGGAAGAGATCCAATGTTTCATCGGCTTTTTAAGGTTCATTTCGAATTTTTCCCACAAAGAAGCTCAATCACATGATTGCTAAGAAAAGGAGTTAAGTTTGTCTGGGATGAAGAAGCTGAAGAAGCCTTTCATTGTTTGAAGAAATCCTTTACACATGCTCCTATCTTGTTGCATCCAAAAACTGATGAACCATTTTATGTTGAAGCTGATGCCTCAGATGTTGCCATAGGAGGAATTTTATCTCAACGCCACAAGGATACTGGCCAGCTTCATCCAGTGGCTTACTTTTCCAGAAAGTTAACCCCTCAAGAATGCAATTATTCTTTTGCAAACAAAAAATTGTTGGCTGTTAAGAGTGCCTTTTTGGAATGGCAGCATTATTTGCTTAGGGCAATGCATAAGGTCACTGTGCATACAGATCATAGAAACATCCAATTCCTCAAGTTAACTCGAACATTAATGCCAGACATTTACTCTGGTCTTTATTTTTTGCAGACTTTAATTTTGTAATTACGCTCAGGCCTGGTACAAGTAATGTTAGAGCTGATGCACTTTCAAGAATACATTCTGACAAGTTGGTATCTGATCAAAAGGAACAGACAATAATTCCAGAAGAGAAAATCATTGTGGCTACCCTCAATACTGACTTTTCAAATGAAATTCTGGAAGAAATGTCTACAGAAGAGCTGTTTAGCTGGGCAGAAGAACAATCTGAGCAAAAGATCCGGAATGGTCTTCCGTATCAAAATGATTGTCAGTACCTTCCAACTAAGGAACTTCAAGAAAAGGCTCTAAAGTCTTGTCATGATGAATTACTCTCCGGGCATAACGGAGTGCAAAAAACCATGGATTTGGTGGAAAGAAATTTTTGGTGGCCCAAGATGAAACCACAGATACAGCAGTATGTTACCAGACGCAAGAGATGTTTGAAGGGGAAACCTGACCGAAGGACTCCTTAAGGGCTTTTGATGCCTATGCCTACCCCACCACATCCTTGGCACACGGTATCTATGGACCTGATCGTTGACCTCCCTACAAGCCAAGGTTTTAACTCTATTTTGGTGATGGTTGACACATTTTCAAAAATGGCACATTTTGTTCCATTAAAAGGTGTTCTACAGGCATCTCAATTGGCGCAATTGTTTACTCACCATATAGTGAGATTGCATGGAATCCCATAAATGTTGATCTCCGACCGAGGCTCACAATTTGTTTCCCATTTTTGAAAGGCTTTCACTAAAAGGTACGGAATTGACACTCCTTACTCCACCAGCTTTCATCCTGAAACTGATGGACAGACGGAGAGAGTCAACCAAGAATTAGAACAATACCTCAGACTATATTTGATGGTTCAGAAATCTGGGTGGTCAGACTTCGTATGGTCTGCTGAGTTCGCTTATAACAATGCCAAATATTTTTCCACTGGTTACTCACCTTTCTATTTAAATTATAGTAGACTCCCAAGCTTAATTTTAAAAAAGGAAGAGGATCCAATTCCTGCTGTGGAGGACTTTGTAAAACAGGTTCAAAGTTCTGTAATTCGTGCAGAAAAGAATATAATAAAGACTAAAAATTCTTATAAAGCTCAGGCTGATAAGAAAAGAAGAGAGAACCCAGTTTTTAAATCAGGAGACAAGTTTTGGTTGTCCACCAAGAATCTTAGATTGAAAGAGAACCGTAAGTTACAACCTCGATTCATTGGCCATTTTCAAGTAGACAGAATGATAAAACCAGTGTCAGTTAAGATCCACTTGCCATCCTACCTCAAGGTTCATCCAGTATTTCACATTTCATTGTTAAAGAAAAGCCCACCTAATCTGATTCCACTCTCCCCCGAGACCAATTTTAGTAGATTCTGTAGAGGAGTTTGAGGTCCACAAGATTCTAGATTTATCCTTTAGAAAAGGTAAATTGTATTATTTGATCAGTTGTAAGAGACCGGTCCTAGGATGCTTGATTTCGGTCCAGGAAAGACATGGCTTGGCAGTTCGAGCTGGACTGTTCTCATGAGGCACATGGTCAAGGCTGATTTGCATATGGCCATGTCTGAACTGGGGTGGTGTGGAGTGCAAAAAAACGATGGATTTAGGCCCAGATCTCTGTACTGGGGTGAATGTATGACATTGTTCTGCATTCTGTCCATCAACTGTTGTTTTTGCACTTGTTACCCCGAGTGGGATGGGTATGCTCAGACGTGAGTCCCATGCTCTCCACACCACTGGAGTCAAGCTATCCTGGCTGATGACGACTGATAGCCAGAAATCGGTCCTAGAATGCTTGATTCCGGTCCAGGGAAGACATAGCTTGGTAGTTCGGGCTGGACTGTTCCCATGAGGCACAGGGTCAAGGCTGATTTGCATATGACCATGTCTGAACTGGGGTGGTGTGGAGTGCAAAAAAACGATGGATTTAGGCCCAGATCTCTGTCCTGACATGAATGTATGAAATTTTTCTGCATTCTGTCCATCAACTGTTGTTTTTGCACTTGTCACCCCGAGTGGGATGGGTATGCTCAGACGTGAGTCCCATGCTCTCCACACCACTGGAGTCAAGCTATCCTGGCTGATGACGGCTGATAGCCAGAAACCGGTCCTAGGATGCTTGATTCCAATCCAGGGAAGACATGGCTTGGCAGTTCGGGCTGGACTGTTCCCATGAGGCACAGGGTCAAGGCTGATTTGCATATGGCCCTGTCTGAACTGGGGTGATGTGGAGTGCAATAAAACGATGGATTTAGGCCCAGATCTATGTACTGGGGTGAATCTATGACATTGTTCTGCATTCTGTCCATCAACTGTTGTTTTTGCACTTGTCACCCCGAGTGGGATGGGTATGCTCAGACGTGAGTCCCATGCTCTCCACACCACTGGAGTCAAGCTATCCTGGCCAATGACGGCTGATAGCCAGAAACGGGTCCTAGGATGCTTGATTCTGGTCCATGGAAGACATGGCTTGGCAGTTCGGGCTGGGTTGTTCCCATGAGGCACAGGGTCAAAGCTGATTTGCATATGGCCATGTCTGAACTGGGGTGGTGTGGAGTGCAAAAAAATGATGGATGTAGGCCCAGATCTCTGTAATGGGGTGAATGTATTACATTGTTCTGCATTATGTCCATCAACTGTTGTTTTTGCACTTACAATTTATATCAGTGCACGTTCCAGTCAGCGAAAAATCCAGTTGTTTGTATTAAGCTTCAACAAACTTTACCGAGAGTGAAATGTGAGACAACAGACTTTCTGAGAAGTGCTTCTGTGAAGAGAAGCCTTCTCAACTTCCGAAGTAAGCATATTTATTTTCCAATTAATGGTCTGCAAGTTTTGAACTTTTGGCAGAACTTCAGTGCTCTTTTCCAAGTGCATTTTTGGTTTAATGTTTTTTCTCCGAACTACAAGTATATCTACTAAAGAATTTTGGAACTAATTGGAAAACTAAGTCACAGTCAGTCTGCTAAATAATGAACTGCTAACCTATAATGACAGGAGTGACTTACTAAGACTGCATGAAATAATTTACTAATTGACTGAAAATCAATTCATTCATTTGTTGTCAACTGATGGATAAAACAAACTCTCACTTACAACCTCCTTATTGAAATTAACATAGAAGTCAGAAGATTGATCAAATAATCAATAGACAGAACATCATAGACGGAGGCTAGGTCTCTGGTTTAAAAAAGGTAAAATACTAGTAATAGAGAAAAGTTAAATCACAGGTTTATAGGCAGGGAGAACATAATTGTTGTATTTATCATTTCAGGAGTCTTTACAAGGAAAATCCAGAAGAAGCACCAGTGTCCAGAGGCAGTCTCTCTTGTTTTGTCTTCCGCTCCCCCTTCCCCCCAGCTGAATTCAGAGACAGTGGTTATCTTCTGTCGCTGGCTTTGGTGAGAGGGATTTGGGGTCTGAGTCATCTGTTCTCGGGCAGATCGCAACATTGATCTGACAGCAGGGGCGGGCAGACACCTCTGGGCGGTGGGAGTGGATGGGGTGCAGTAGCCTGGGTGCGCAGGGCCGGGACCGCTGTGAAGGCGTGTGCAGTTGTATGTACTCTGACATTACTGATTCTGCACTATGTTTCAAATGAGTGAGCTTGAGGACTACAGTATGTCCCCCCAGCAAGTAGTTGGAGACACACCGATAGCGGAAAGGTGCGCTGTGAGAGTTTTGTCGGCAGTGTCGGCACTCACTCTCCCTCTTCATTTCTTCCTTTCTCTCTCACACTCTTTCTCTCTCTCTTCCTCTCTCATACTCTCTCACACTCTTTCTCTCTCTCTTCCTCTCACTCTTTCTCTCTCTCTTCCTCTCTCTCACTCTTTCTCACTTTCTCTCTCTCTGTCTCTTTTGATGGGTGCATGATGCACAATCTTATCTTGCTTTTGTCTTGCAGGCTGTGATTCACAGATTGTCGAGGGATGACATGCCATGGCTGTACCTGCCTTTATTTTGTTGATTTGTTTAAATAAAATGTTTTATATGTAAATCCATAGACGACTGTGATTCTCATTTGTCCAACCTCACATGCATCTTGATTGTTATAATTGTGCGACATCAGCAGATTTGTTACGTTCCAGATTTTGGAAGGGTGCTGTCACATTTGTTTGTCGGGGTAAGGGGGGATGGCGGACAAGGCGGGGATGGCGGGGCACTGTTGGGTGTCCAAGCTGCATGATCGTTGGCTCCATGGCATTTGTTGTCGTTCAGGTGTGGGTGTAGGCTGGGCTCCCTTTCATGTTGCAGGTTGTAGTGCTCTCCATGCCACTGGAATCAAGCTATCCAGGCTGATGAGGGCTAAAAGCCCGAAACCGGTCCTTGGATGCTTGTTTCCAGTCCAGGGAGGATCTGGCTTGGCAGTTCGGGCTGGACTGTTCCCATGGGGCACAGGGTCAAGACTGTTTTGCATATGGCTGGGTTCAAACTGGAATGGCATGGTGAGCAAAAAAACGATGGATTTAGGCCCAGATCTCTGCACTGGGGTGAATGTATGACATTGTTCTGCATTTTGTCCATCACCTATTGTTTTTTGCATTTGTCACCCCGAGTGAGACGGGTATGCTCAGACGTGAGACCCGTGCTCTCTATGCCACTGGAATCAAGCTATCCAGGCTGATGAGGGCTGAAAGCCCGAAACCGGTCCTTGGATGCTTGTTTCCAGTCCAGGGAGGACCTGGCTTGGCAGTTCGGGCAGGACTGTTCCCATGGGGCACAGGGTCAAGACTGATTTGCATATGGCTGGGTTCAAACTGGAATGGCATGGTGAGCAAAAAAACGATGGATTTAGGCCCAGATCTCTGCACTGGGGTGAATGTATGACATTGTTCTGCATTCTGTCCATCACCTGTTGTTTTTTGCATTTGTCACCCCGAGTTGGATGGGTATGCTCAGACGTGAGTCCCATGTTCTCCATACCACTGGAGTCAAGCTATCCTGGCTGATGACAGCTGATAGCCAGAATCCGATCCTAGGATGCTTGATTCCAGTCCAGGGAAGACATGGCTTGGCAGTTCGGGCTGGACTGTCCCCATGAGGCACAGGGTCAAGGCTGATTTGCATATGGCCATGTCTGAACTGGGGTGGTGTGGAGTGCAAAAAAACGATGGATTTAGGCCCAGATCTCTGTACTGGGTTGAATGCATGACATTGTTCTGCATTCTGTCCATCAACTGTTGTTTTTGTACTTGTCACCCTGAGTGGGATGGGTATGCTCAGACGTGAGTCCGATGCTCTCCACACCACTGGAGCCAAGCTATCCTGGCTGATGACGGCTGATAGCCAGAAACCGGTCCTAGGAGGCTTGATTTCGGTCCAGGGAAGACATGGCTTGGCAGTTCGAGCTGGACTGTTCCCATGAGGCACAGGGTCAAGGCTGATTTGCATATGGCCATGTCTGAACTGGGGTGGTGTGGAGTGCAAAAAAACGATGGATTTAGGCCCAGATCTCTGTACTGGGGTGAATGTATGACATTGTTCTGCATTCTGTCCATCAACTGTTGTTTTTGCACTTGTTACCCCGAGTGGGATGGGTATGCTCAGACGTGAGTCCCATGCTCTCCACACCACTGGAGTCAAGCTATCCTGACTGATGACGGCTGATAGCCAGAAACCGGTCCTAGGATGCTTGATTCCGGTCCAGGGAAGACATGGCCTGGCAGTTCGGGCTGGACTGTTCCCATGAGGCACAGGGTCAAGGCTGATTTGCATATGGCCTTGTCTGAACTGGGGTGGTGTGGAGTGCAAAAAAATGATGGATGTAGGCCCAGATCTCTGTAATGGGGTGAATGTATGACAGCTTCTTTTCACGTGCGACAAGGGCGCCGACTTTAATGGTGAGAGCATCAGAGATTGCCTTGAGGCGGTTTTCGGCTGGTTTCAGCTGAACTGCCTCAAGTGCAATTCTGATAAATCGGAAGTACTTTTTTTTGGCTGCCCCCCCGATCCCAGGTGGAAGGTCTGGTGGCCTCCCGCTATGTTTCCCCCTGCCGGTGACTCAGTGGTCGCTAAAAATCTCGGGATACAAATTGATAATGGCCTCACACTCAAATCCCAGATATCGGGCCTGGTGGGCAAATGCTTTGCCATCTTAAAGATGATTCGGAAATTTCTGCCCCTTCTGTCATTTGACCATAAAAGAGTTACAGTACAGGCACTGATTGGCGCTCGCCTAGATTATGCTAATGTACTGTATCTAGGCCTCCCTGAATTCCTCCTATCTTGCCTGCAAGTTGTTCAGAACTCGGCAGCGCGTGCCATATTTGGTCTTACCTGGAGGGCCAGTGCCAGTGCTCTACTCACCACTCTTCACTGGCTCCCGATAAAAAAAATGGATTATCTTTAAAGCAATGACGTTGGCCTTTAAGGCACTGTACGGCCTGGGTGCCATGTATCTCTGGAAGCGGATGAATTTCTACCTCTCTTCTAGATCACTTAGATCTGCCTCCCTGGCCTTGGCCGTGGTTCCTGCTACGCGGCGGGCTAGGTGTGGCGGACGCTCCTTCAAACTCCTCGCTCCTCAGTTATGGAATGCCCTTCCTTTGTCCCTCAGAACCACTGACAATTTGCTTGCTTTCAGGAAAAGTCTAAAAACCCTGCTTTTCACTCAGTAAAGTAATTCCGCTCCCCTACCCTTCTGTTCAGTTGAGAATCTTAAGCGCCGGGACACTCCTCGGAGTAGCTGAGCGCTATAGAAATCCCCCATATAACATAACATAACATTGTTCTGCATTCTGTCCATCAACTGTTGTTTTTGCACTTACCATTTATATCAGTGCACGTTCCAGTCAGCGAAAAATCCATTTGTTTGTATGAAGCTTCAACAAACTTTACCGAGAGTGAAATGTGAGACAACAGAATTTCTGAGAAGTGCTTCTGTGAAGAGAAGCCTTCTCAACTTCCGAAGTAAGCATATTTATTTTCCAATTAATGGTCTGCAAGTTTTGACCTTTTGGCAGAACTTCAGTGCTCTTTTCCAAGTGAATTATTGGTTTAATGTTTTTTCTCCGACCTACAAGTATATCTACTAAAGAATTTTTGAACTAATTGGAAAACTAAGTCACAGTCAGTCTGCTAAATAACGAACTGCTAACCTATAATGACAGGAGTGACTTACTAAGACTGCATGAAATAATTTACTAATTGACTGAAAATCAATTCATTCATTTGTTGTCAACTGATGGATAAAACAAACTCTCACTTAAAACCTCCTTATTGAAATTAACACTGAAGTCAGAAGATTGATCAAATAATCAATAGACAGAACATCATAGACGGAGGCTAGGTCTCTGGTTTAAAAAAGGTAAAATACTAGTAATAGAGAAAAGTTAAATCACAGGTTTATATGCAGGGAGAACATAATTGTTGTATTTATCATTTCAGGAGTCTTTACAAGGAAAATCCAGAAGAAGCACCTGTGTCCAGAGGCAGTCTCTCTTGTTTTGTCTTCCGCTCCCCCTTCCCCCCAGCTGAATTCAGAGACAGTGGTTATCTTCTGTCGCTGGCTTTGGTGAGAGGGATTTGGGGTCTGAGTCATCTGTTCTCGGGCAGATCGCAACATTGATCTGACAGCAGGGGCGGGCAGACACCTCTGGGCGGTGGGAGTGGATGGGGTGCAGTAGCCTGGGTGCGCAGGGCCGGGACCGCTGTGAAGGCGTGTGCAGTTGTATGTACTCTGACATTACTGATTCTGCACTATGTTTCAAATGAGTGAGCTTGAGGACTACAGTATGTCCCCCCAGCAAGTAGTTGGAGACACACCGATAGCGGAAAGGTGCGCTGTGAGAGTTTTGTCGGCAGTGTCGGCACTCACTCTCCCTCTTCATTTCTTCCTTTCTCTCTCACACTCTTTCTCTCTCTCTTCCTCTCTCATACTCTCTCACACTCTTTCTCTCTCTCTTCCTCTCACTCTTTCTCTCTCTCTTCCTCTCTCTCACTCTTTCTCACTTTCTCTCTCTCTGTCTCTTTTGATGGGTGCATGATGCACAATCTTATCTTGCTTTTTGTCTTGCAGGCTGTGATTCACAGATTGTCGAGGGATGACATGCCATGGCTGTACCTGCCTTTATTTTGTTGATTTGTTTAAATAAAATGTTTTATATGTAAATCCATAGACGACTGTGATTCTCATTTGTCCAACCTCACATGCATCTTGATTGTTATAATTGTGCGACATCAGCAGATTTGTGACGTTCCAGATTTCGAAAGGGTGCTGTCACATTTGTTTGTCGGGGTAAGGGGGGATGGCGGACAAGGCGGGGGTGGCGGGGCACTGTTGGGTATCCAAGCTGCATGATCGTTGGCTCCATGGCATTTGTTGTCGTTCAGGTGTGGGTGTAGGCTGGGCTCCCTTTCATGCTGCAGGTTGTAGTGCTCTCCATGCCACTGGAATCAAGCTATCCAGGCTGATGAGGGCTAAAAACCCGAAACCGGTCCTTGGATGCTTGTTTCCAGTCCAGGGAGGATCTGGCTTGGCAGTTCGGGCTGGACTGTTCCCATGGGGCACAGGGTCAAGACTGTTTTGCATATGGCTGGGTTCAAACTGGAATGGCATGGTGAGCAAAAAAACGATGTATTTAGGCCCAGATCTCTGCACTGGGGTGAATGTATGACATTGTTCTGCATTTTGTCCATCACCTATTGTTTTTTGCATTTGTCACCCCGAGTGAGACGGGTATGCTCAGACGTGAGGCCCGTGCTCTCTATGCCACTGGAATCAAGCTATCCAGGCTGATGAGGGCTGAAAGCCCGAAACCGGTCCTTGGATGCTTGTTTCCAGTCCAGGGAGGACCTGGCTTGGCAGTTCGGGCAGGACTGTTCCCATGGGGCACAGGGTCAAGACTGATTTGCATATGGCTGGGTTCAAACTGGAATGGCATGGTGAGCAAAAAAACGATGGATTTAGGCCCAGATCTCTGCACTGGGGTGAATGTATGACATTGTTCTGCATTCTGTCCATCACCTGTTGTTTTTTGCATTTGTCACCCCGAGTGAGACAGGTATGCTCAGACGTGAGTCCCGTGCTCTCCTTGCCACTGGAATCAAGCTATCCAGGCTGATGAGGGCTGAAAGCCCGAAACCGGTCCTTGGATGCTTGTTTCCAGTCCAGGGAGGACCTGGCTTGGCAGTTCGGGCAGGACTGTTCCCATGGGGCACAGGGTCAAGACTGATTTGCATATGGCTGGGTTCAAACTGGAATGGCATGGTGAGCAAAAAAACGATGGATTTAGGCCCAGATCTCTGCACTGGGGTCAATGTATGACATTGTTCTGCATTCTGTCCATCACCTGTTGTTTTTTGCATTTGTCACCCCGAGTGAGACAGGTATGCTCAGACGTGAGTCCCGTGCTCTCCTTGCCACTGGAATCAAGCTATCCAGGCTGATGAGGGCTGAAAGCCCGAAACCGGTCCTTGGATGCTTGTTTCCAGTCCAGGGAGGACCTGGCTTGGCCGTTCGGGCTGGATTGTTTCCATGGGGCACAGGGTCAAGACTGATTTGCATATGGCTGGGTTCAAACTGGAATGGCATGGTGAGCAAAAAAATGATGGATTTAGGCCCAGATCTCTGCACTGGGGTGAATGTATGACATTGTTCTGCATTCTGTCCATCACCTGTTGTTTTTTGTAGTCTGACTTTACACCAGGTCAGAGCAGGTATAAAGTTCCTGGTGCTAACCCACCTTATTGTCTGTTTTGTGTTCTCTTCGCCGATCTTGCTGGTCGCTGAGAAAGTTGCTAAGTGGTCTGTTCGCTGCTTTTTGCACGGAAACACCTACTTTGCATCTCATTAGCGATATTTGCCGGGGTAATCCGTGACGATGTTTTTTTAGGCTGCTTTTGATGGTAAACTGGTGATATGGGCTGTTTGCACCAGCTTGTGAATGGTGCGTTAAATTGATCACCATTTTGGCTGTGATAAACTGCTGTTAGCTCGGCGATGTGTCCTTGAGAATATGCCCCTCTGTGTTTTAAAGACCTGAGAAGTACTCGAGTGCCGCGCCCCCCAGCGCGTTCACACTAGGGGGCCACGCTGAAAGCCGCGCACCTTTCGTGTTCACACTAGGGGGCCGCACTAGGATCGTGACTCCAAACTTTTTTGAAATAAAAAAATTTCACATTCATTAATTTGCATTCGCCTCGAGGACCCCATCCCATGAAGCATGCCCACATCGACTTCATTTTTATTTCTTTTTTTCAAAGGGGAGGGGGCCACGTGGCCCCCCTCCCAGGTCACTTCTGGCCCCTGGGACCCCATCCCCAGGGCCTGGCCTCAATGCCCCCACAGTCCCGCCAGCTCCCTACCACCTGCGGGGGCCGGCATTCCTTATGGGCAATGGGAGCTGCTGACATGCAGCTTTCCTTGCCCAAAAGCAATTCTCCTTTCCTTTATTGAAGAAAGAGGAGGTTTTCTCCTCTCGCTTCAACAAAGCAAACCAGGGTTTGCAATCACAGGGTGGAAGCTATGCTCCCGCCCTGTCATAGCAAACAGCAATGTCCCGGGGATGTACACCCTGGGACATCGCAGGACCTGGCCCTGGGGGTGACAGTCCCCAGGGCCATCAAGCGCTCCAGGAGGGGGGGCCCGCTGCCTCCCTCCCTCTATTTTCAAAGCTGGTGGTAGTTCCTGGGGCTGTGGGAGTGCATTGTGCCCTCCCGCACCTAATTTACATAGCCCCGAGGCTCCCTTTTCTTCATTTTTCACTTTCTTTTACTGTTTTCTTGTGACTTGGTTCTACTGAGTCACGAGATGGCTACCGACCCTTCCTGGTTTGAAGTGTTGGCAGCCAATTAGAATGAAGCTCGTGGTCGGGAGGGTTCGCGAACCCACCATGCCCCTAGTTATCGATATTTTTGTTTTTTTATTTTCTTAGCAACTACTGAACGGATTTACACTATTTTTAAAAAGGTCGCTTTCTGATCTGAAAACTACCTTTTTGCCAATTTTGGTGTAATTCCGTTCAGCAGTTCAGGCTGTAGTCTTGACTAAAGTTTCCTTTGGGAAATTGATTTTTTGACTTTTATTTTTCGAATTTCTCAGCAACTACTGAGCGGATTTACACCATTTTAAATAAAGGTCGGTTTCTGAACCAAGCACTACCTTTTTGCCAATTATGCTGTAATTCCGTTTAGCAGTTCGGGCTGTAGCCTTGGCTAAATTTTCCTATGGAAATTAACATGGAGAAAATACTTTTTGGGAACCCCCTTTTTTTCTCAGCCCTCGCTTGACGAATCACCCCCAAATTTTTAGGATAGGGGCTGACCTGGATAGACCTTTTATTTGGAGAATTTCACAAAGATTTGTCAATTGATGCCAACAGTTATTAGCAAATCACAAAATGCTTTTCCTATGGAAATAGGTTCTAACTATAACTACCTACTGACGACCGCCAGTAGGTAATATATATGGTAAAGACATGTGGTAAAGACGCATGCATTGTAAAACCTGTATTGTTAAGGCATGCATGGTACCAACCACGTTGTAAAGGCTGTTTCCCGGTGAGACCAGGTGCACATGAGTCAACTCCACAACCTAGTTTAAAGACGTATATAGCCTGTTTAATTTGTGCTGATGGTTGCAGGTGGTGGGTACCAGCCCACATTTTTGTGGACAGGGGTTTATTTTTATGACCAAGAGCAAGATGAAGAAAGGCAGGATACCTTGAGGTAGAATCAAGACCAGGCGGTCTTGATATTTGGTAATCCTGGCTTGGCGTTCAGCAGCCCCGGCGGCAGTCTCCTGAGGGAAACTTTAGGCTCCCACGCTTATTTATTTATTCACAGAAATCATTATACGTATATTTTTTATTTACTGTAATTTTTAGTTAATCAAGGAAATCGCTAATGAATGTGTTTAATGCAACACCATCTTTCTCTCTCATTAGCAGGTTGCCATAGTAGCATGACAAAACTATGTGGCATTACCTTCAATCCAGAAAACCCATTAAAATCAATATTTCATGGGTTCTATCCATGGAAATCTTCCGAATACTTAGATTTTCAAAAGCATTTTTTATGACTTCCACTATTAGGTAATATCAAATACAGTTAGTAATTTCACATCTTTGTTGTAAGCAATCTATTATAGAGAATGATTCTATTTAATTACAGCTGACACATATTTCATGGAATTCCTTCCCTTTCTCAAGGCTGAAAAAGTGATTGCATTACGTATTAGCCACAGAACCTTTTTATAAGAGGAATCATAATTATTGTTTCATATCACATAAAATGTAATAATAATTAAATTAATGCATGTTATCATGTACAGGTGACCATTTGGAGTTAGGTTTTTCAAAATGCCAAATAAATGTTCAGATGTGTGTATTCTGTCCCTATAAATATGATTATACCCATATAAACCTGTGACTCAAATAGCTTTGCATGCAGATTCCGGAAATATTTGTGAATCCCAGGGCTTGTGAAATCTGCCATTGCACGTAGGTGTAAATCTGCAAAGATCGATTTACACATTTATTCGAATAGGGCTTACTGTTACTTGTAGGTGCACATATTAATGTAAACATAGAATCTTGGTTACAGTTGACCAGTTGTGTGTTTTAGAATCTCCATAGGCGCTAGTCTGCAAAGATGGAGAACATCTACAGTCTGCAACCTGCAATGGAGAGCAAGAGTTGAGCAATAAAGCTTGACTCGGAGGGCATCTTCCAGTGGTCAATGCAATCATGCCCAGTAACGCTGCCCCTAGAGTCACTGGTACTAGGGGTAATGCTAAATGCAGAGGGGCTGAGTTACTGGGTATTCCATTTGGGAGCCTGAGAATCCCCTGAGAAATGAGGAATTACTGGGGAAGTTAGTGAATCCAGTACAAATTCCCATGCTCATCCCTCTCTTCCCACCCTGTATTATGAATGGAGTCTAGAGTGGAAGGTGAAAGACTACATATCTGAGGAGTTATCGTGGATCTCGCAATTATGATGGAGCCGATAACGCCCAGTACTGGCCCTACTATAGTTAAAAGGTCTCTCATGACGAGGACGCAAACAATCCTTTTGGGCGATTCACTAGGCTGTGTGGTGGTTAGACTGAAGAGGGCTAGTGGCCTTTTCAGTCATTAGCATCTCTAAAGTTACACAAAGACTTCAGGCTGAATACTTATACAGAATGTTATGCAGAGCTCTAATAAGGATTTTCTGTGTTATACAAAGCTCTAATACAGATTTTCTGTTATGCAGAGCTCTAATACAGATTTTCTGTGTAATACAGAGCTCTAATACAGATTTTCTGTGTTATACGGGGCTCTAATAATGATTTTCTGTGTTATGCAGAGGTCTAATACAGATTTTCTGTGTTATACGGAGCTCTAATACAGATTTTCTGTTAAGCAGAGCTCTAATAAGGATTTTCGGTGTTTTATGGAGCTCTAATACAGATTTTCTGATATGCAGAGCTCTAATACAGATTTTCTGTGTAATACAGCACTCTAATACAGATTTTCTGTGTTATACGGAGCTCTCATAATGATTTTCTGTGTTATGCAGAGGTCTAATACAGATTTTCTGTGTTATACGGAGCTCTAATACAGATTTTCTGTTATGCAGAGCTCTAATACAGATTTTCTGTGTAATACAGAGCTCCAATACAGATTTTCTGTGTTATACGGAGCTCTAATAATGATTTTCTGTGTTATGCAGAGCTCTAATACAGATTTTCTGTGTTATACGGAGCTCTAATACAGATTATCTGTGTTATGCAGAGATCTAATACAGATTGTCTGTGTTATACGGAGCTCTAATATAGATTTTTTGTGTTATACAGAGCTGTAATAAGGATTTTCCGTGTTATACAGAGCTCTAATATAGATTTTCTGTGTTATAGAGCACCCTAATGCAAATTTTCTGTGTTATACAGAGCTCTAATGCAGATTTTCTGTGTTATGCAGAGCTCTAATACGGATTGTCTGTGTTATACAGAATTCTAATACAGATGTTCTGTTATACAGAGCTCTAATAAGAACTTTCTGTGTTATACAGAGCTCTGATACAGATTTTCTGGAGCGCACAATGGTCCTTCAGGTGCCTTCTATTTCCAAAACCTTTGAATGGATGCATTCATCCAATAACTCGTCCAGGCATCCATCCACACAAACAGCCGCCAATGCATGTCCCTACCCATGAAATCAATCATTCATTCCTCTATTTACTCAGTTTCTCTTCCATTAACTCACTCATTCATCCATCATTGCCCGCACTCAATCTCCCACAGCATGCCTTGACACATCTATTTATCCATGCATGCACGCATTCACTCATCCATCCAGGCAACTATTTGCTCTGTCTTGCATTCACATAATGCACACAGTCTCATACATTCACACACACACACACACACATCAATCAGAGAAAGAACATCTTTCACTTGCAAAAACAAGCCAGGCCATTTTGCTTTGTAAGTGCTTGTTTTCGTTGCTGCCAACATAGTTTGGAAAGAGGGGTTTTGGCAAACTCTAGGTGCATATTATAATTTGTATAGAAGGAGATTAGCTAATTTCACACGCTCTAACTGCCCTATGGCTTTCTGTTTTAACTTGGCTCATAGTTTTGATATCACGTCTTTATTAGGATTGCTTTTGTTTCATTTGGCCAGCATTCACATGCTCATTGTTTCAGGCAAAAATAATGTCAGACACAGGGCAAAAACCCATAGATAAAATGGGCAAACTCATTCTGAAGGTCCAAATGCTATTGTTATACAGCGATTCTGATCATTTGTCTATGCTCACATCTTAACTACGTGTGGAGTACTCCTGCTAAGGCTGTAGTAAATGCACAAAGTGCTTTGTAGACATCCTGAAAGACTATTTATATGTTTTACATAGTACACACACAAGGTGCCACTCGCCCCCAACCGATCACCCCTCGCTTTGCTGCAATGCTCAAGAAAAAGAGATTGGAGCTAATTGTGGTTACCCAGATCTTAGTCTTTTATTCACATTAACACTTACATTTACTCATAAGCCAAGTGGAACAAGAGAGAGGCATTCTTTCATTCTTCTAGAAAACATTCTTTTAGAGGCATCAAAAGAAATAGGGAAGGTGAATTAACAAATTAAATATTATATTTCACAATCTAGGCACATCCAGCGCACAATGTCATGCGATCCGCTTTGTGCTGTTTGCCAGAAGTCCCCAACTTGCAATAACCCCAAAGACTATGGTCTAGATGCGGGGGGCACCTGCTCAATAACACTGGGCCGAATGTCTCGTTAACAAGCTATAATGAAGAAATTATAGTAAATGTTCAATGCTTTCATTTTTGCATAGCTTCAGATGTTCTACTTAATACAGCATGTACGTACCACCTTCCCATATGTTCAGCATGTAGTGCCTAGAATGCAAACATATCAGTGTCAAGGAGCCACTTGGTAGAAGCTGAATTAGGCTGGAGTTGGACAGCACCATATAGTGCTTTAGTTTGAGTGTGCATTCAAGTCACACTTTTATTTGTCTGTTTTAGATGTTTATATTTGGCCTGAAATCTGTCTGTGTGAATGCTTGTCTGTGCTTCTCCTCGGGGGAACATTCTAGAGACAACACTAGGCGGCAGACCATCTGCAATGACGTCTCTGTATGTGGGGATAGAGATGGCTGACAGCTGTGTGAAATGACCCCCTGGGGCATTTTAGCGCCTAATAACAGGTGTTATAGTTACCCAACTCAATGGAACTCATTTCTTCAACGCCAGAAGGATGAAAAGCTTTGTGGAGCTGCAGGGATTTAAATCTGTGTCAAAGACCGTGGGTGCATTATACCTGCTGAGAAGATCTTTATGTGGGGTGATGCCAGGGCGGAGATTTCATTTGACAGATCTGTCCAGGCCCTCTCTCAACGTATCACGATAGAGGTCCCATGGGCCTCATTTATGAAAAGTGACGCATCGCTGCGAGAAAACAGCGATGCGTCACTTTTCATTGCGACCTCCTTGCGACCCCAATGATGCGTCATATTTACAATATGACGCATCATTGCGCAAGGAATTACAGATACGTCAATATTTCTGACGTATCTGTAAGCGCAAAAGTGACGCATTGCTGGGGCAGTGACGCAACTCCAGCAATGCATCCTTTCACATGGGGAAAGCCCCATGTGAAAGGGCTTGCATCAGTCTTACGCCTGCTGTGAGGCAGGCGCAAGATTTTGACGCAAAAGCGTCCTAAAAGTGACGCAGTGAAATCTCATAGATTTCACTGCGTCACTATTACGAGGCTTTTTGCGGGGGAACGCCCCCTCTGCATACATTATACCTGACGCAGGTATAATGTAGCGCAGGGGTTTACAAAGTGACGCATCTGCTTAGATGCGTCACTTTGTAAATAGTGCGCAACAGGAGGCATGTTTTACGCTGCCGATGTGTCACAAAAACTGGCGCACCGGCGGTGTAAAAGTGACGCACGGCCTCATAAATGAGGCCCCATATTCTTGAAGTTTGACCTAAATTTGCTTGAAACAAACCCTTATAATAATGTAGCATTGTTGTGGTGACAGGTGGACCCAATCAACAACAGGATTAAGGATCAATAACCGGAAACCCACTTTGGGAAACATTCCCAAAAAATGGAATTCCCAGAGCTTTGATACATGAGCCAACTGGTAAGAATAATTGATTTTGTGGCTGAACAAAAGCAGCCAGTGTGTTCTTGACAGAAATGTCAAATCCAGTGTACCCAAGAAGTAGGTTTGCTGGGCTTTTACTGACGTGACAGTGTGCTGCCATTCTGAGGGAAAGTGGGTGGTGAAGGTAGAGGGTTGTGTGCACACATGAGAAAGGCCATCATTTACAGCAAGTTCACTTTTCACGACTAGGGATTTTGACCAAAAGAGGCCTACCTTCTAAGATAAGGGTGAATAAGGACCCTAACTCCCTCAAATATTTTTTATTAATGCATCCCATTTATGAGTAAACATTACAAATGTTAGCAGAACGGCAGGAAATGTACGGACTCGAACAGCCTTATGTTAAGCTTTGATTGTTTTTTCCAAAACAGATTTAGTTCGTTATATTTTCACAAGCGTTTATGACAGGCATCAAGTACCAAATTGGTGTTAATAGTATTGAAATTAAAGGAAGCTTAAGTATTTCCATTCTGGGAGATACAACTGACACCATCTTTTCAGAGAATTAATATCTTATGTGCACATAGTTTCGTAACAATAATTAAAATGCTTGCAGGCATATCAGATGTTCTTGTGGGGCCGGGTCAACGCTCTTCATAGGAGGAGGACATTTTTGAGAGTTTAATCATAAAATGTCCAGTTTTGAAAGAGAACACAGATCAGATCCAGCGTCTGGCACCATCTAGTGGTGTTATCCATGTTAGCTGCCTTGCCATTAACAACTAGGACAGCTTTGCTCTGACTTCTATAAACACATGTGGTAGCACGGACCCAAAAAGAGACAGTGCTTAATTTGTGAAGTCATAAGTACCGGGGCCCTAACATTTGTTATGAAGCTGCTGCAGTCGCTTTAGAAGGTCATGATGCCGAATGCCATGGATGCGTAATGTCTTGATTCCACCTCATGCATGTTAACTCCCTCACCAGACACTCTCTATCCCTATGCCATACTCTAGCACGTTTATTTTTCGTCCCTGCTTTCACCTTTTATTTTTTCCCACCTTCCTCTTCCTCCTTCTTCCCCACTTTTATCAGTGCTTCAAATGGGCCAGTACTCACAGGTACTCAGTACAGCACTTTTATTTATTTTTTCCTTGTGAGTACCGGAACTTTTCCAGGCCTGAGGAGAGTTCTGGAACTGATTTGAGGCTGTCCGGTTAGGCAAAACTGTCACATGAGCGTGAATCTGCACTCTATCATGACAATTTTCCAGTGTGTAAACAGAAATGTGACACATGGCGTCACCCATGACGCTGCAGTGTGGCAGAAATCAGGGGCGGCCTTGGGCATGTGTACGCTGTGCACCTGCACAGGGCCGCCAAACCCCAGGGGCCACCACGCCAATATAAATCCTTAATATAATAATCCTCTGAGGATGGATACATATTTGCGTGGCGGCCCCTGGCAGGGATTTGGCAGCCTCCAGCTCTGTTCCACTTCCAAACACCCTGACCCCCCCCCACCTCTTCATTGGCATCCGCGCATGCATTCCTCCGGGGGGGGGGGGGGGGGGGAGGGGGCCCTACCTATGCTCCCTGCCCAGGGCCGCCATGAGCCTAGAGCCGCCCCTGCAGAAATGAATGGAATCCCTGTAAAGAGGGCTTTTCGCTATATCTTTTCCTTTCTTCTTTGCCTAACTGCACCTGTAAGTGCCGATGTTCTCAGAAAAGAGAGGACCATCACGGCAGCCTAGGCCCTGAGAGAGCGCAATTTGAGAAAAAGTATAAGTGCACCATATTTACAATTTAGATGCACGAATTTAGTTAAAGCATTTAGAAGTGTCGAAAATATATAGAAATACACATACTTATGAGTGTTTAATCAATGTAGAATGCATATCTTAGAGTGTGAAGCTAATGTAGTAATGTTTAGAAATGATAGAGTGCTGTTAAGACTCCATGTTATGTGGCTGTTGCAGAAGAGGATCTAATGCTGTTAAACGTAGAAATGTGCAGGCCTGATGGCAATGTATGAAGAACGAAAACGTGCCTTTGCAGTTCACATAAGATGGATTATTATTATTATTATTATTGTTATTATTTAGAATATTATTGATCATGCGTTAGAAATCATGTTTTGTAGAAGTGTTTCATATAATCAGAGTGTATTAAGTAGAATTTGTTTTAGTTTAAGAAATAAAGGTTCACAGAGTGCAAGCTTCTTGCAAAATAATTTAGTAGGGCTGGAAAGATAAAGTTGCTTCTTTGATCTGCATGTGCTAGTTAAATTCAGGTCTCGTTAAGCATAAATTGCCAACCATGTTCGAAATTTTACGACTTGAGAGATAAACTGGAGGTCGGAATTTGGGGCCCAATTCATGGGTGTCTGTTTGCAGGTGTGAGGGGGTTCCAATCAAGAGAGTGATGAATAGAGCTCTGTCCGGGGAGACAGGCACAGGCCTGGAGGAGGCTCCAGGAATTTACTGGGGGGTACCGGCGAGCCGAGAAGAAGCCTGGGAAGCAAGGTCAACGCTAACAAGAGGCCCAGAGGAGTATCAGTATGGAAAAAGCCAGAACCGAAACCACGTGAGAGGTGTACGTGAGGGGCGTCTCTGAGGGGCGTTTCAACTGTACTTGTGATTTTGTATTAGGGACAGCACCCTGGGGTGGAGTTAGAGCAGATGGCCTGAGGACCCTTAGAGAGCGGATGGGTAGGCAGAGAGGGCATGACTGAATTGCACAGATTTACATCAGAGACTAAGGGAAAGTGAGTGAACTTCTTTGGAAGTCACCACGGCTGACACCTTTTTAGGTTAAGATTCTGTTAAGTAGGGATGTCACTTAGTCTAGTGTAGGGACAGTCTAACCTGAATTTTCTCTTTTGTAAATGACGCTTAAGTTACATCTTGTGTCTATTCTTGCAAACCTGTTAATATTTGAACTGGCTTTGGTGGTATTTTTCTGTCGCCTAAGATCGTTCAGAGAATTCATGTTCGTGTTGGTGCCAGTATACCTTTTGAACCTTATATTGAGATGCTTGTATCTTCAGTTATCTTTGGCTTTATAATAAAACTTTAAAACGTATTCGTGGTAAGTGGTTCTTCAGAGTCGTGCCAAATTTTTGAGTTTGCTTAACCTAGTAGTGGATTGCTTTTTACTCTATGACAGGCAACAAAGATTCAGTCGACCTAAGTGGGGATTTAGATCTAGAGTAATCAAATGCGAGATCGAAAATCCCGCCTTCTCAGTTGGTAGCAGAATTAGGATGGTTGCCTTCTAGAGGAAGGTGACCTAAACTAGGTTAAGATTACCCCGAGGCCCCTAGAGATCGAGAGATGACCAGCAGAAGAATCACCTGCCGAAGAAGGTGCTGACGGTACGAGAGAAAAGCAGCAGAGTCGGTTGAGAGTGAGTATAATAAAGGTCATGCGTTGTCAGATTGCGGTGTTTTGTGTTGTATTTGTGTTGTAATGTCATGCGGAGTTGAATGCCTGTAGTGTGATTGAGGCAGAGTTGTGAGCGCGTGCAACCTGGTGAAAATCTTAAGTTCAGAGAAGAGCTTAAGTGGTTCGGGTGTATCGGACATCCAGAGTAATTGTCAACCGTTGTGAAGGGGGTCATGAGGTACCATTGATCGCCCGCAGGACCGTGATAGGGGGAATGCAAGAGTGAGTGTATGAGTAACGGACGCTGGTCGGAAGTTACTGTGTGTAAGTAACCTATCAGTTAAGGCGATTGTCTGGACGTTTACGGAAAGACATTTCGTCAGTTGAGGTGACAATTACAGTTAGACTGTGGGCGTACAGTCAAGAAAAGTGATCGCTTGGTCGGAAGTAATCATTTTTCAGAGTATGAATGGGACGCATGCATGACCGGGATACGAGCTGAGAAAGGAGGGGAACTGCTGCGAAGGGGAGACAAGTGACGTCAGAGAGAGCCGCGCTGTGATAGGCCGGTTGGTGTGGAACCGCGCTGGGATAGGCCAGTTGTCAAGAGCCGCGCTGTGATAGGCCAGTTAGTAAGAACCGCGCCGGGATTGGCGGATTGTCATCAGGAAGTAAACAAGCGCAGGGAATTAAGGAAACTGGTAGATTTGATCATGAAGTGTTTTAAAAGCTTGAGAGCGATCTTTAAGAGAGAAAAGAGAGAATCTTTTGACGGGGAAGAGGCCCCACCAGAGGGTACACCAGCTCATTATATGGCCACGAATGTTGGGTTGCATACTATACTGTGGATTTCTGAGTGGAGTAAGATTACAGAGGGGAACGAGGAACTGACGTTTCCGAAATACGGAACGTTTAGATTAGAAGTATTGCACCAGTTAAAAGCAGTTATGACCTCAACGAGACCTCTGCCCAGACCAACACAGTTTGAAGCCCTTAATGCGTGGATTAGGGCGGCGCACGACAAGAACCAGAACAGGCGTCAAGAAAGAGTGAGACGATCGGTAAGAGCAGTTCAGGATGCCAAATGGGATGAGGAAGCTAAAAAGTGGAGAGTGCAGACTATTGAAGTAGATAAACTGTATCCAGTGATAGAAGTTGCAGGAGACAAGAGACCACCAGAGGAGGATGATGAGAGCGAGGCAGAGGACAGTCTGATAAATAGGTTGTTGATAGACAGACCGCCTCCGTACAATAGAGGGATGGAAGGTGCCGAGCTCCAAAGGGGGGGATGGGGCTGGTACAGGAGAGTATAGACCACCTCCTATAGCAGATAGAGAATACGCCAAAGGTGAGGAAACACCTCAGCCTAGTCCGGTACAGAGAGTAGTCGGAAGGTTTGTGGTACAAAAGGTGCCAGAAATGGAGCGTGCCAAGTCCTATCAATTGCCAGACGCTCTCCAAGTACCTGTTACCATAGGTCCTATAGTATCGATTTACGACCCAGAGAAAGCACGAGAGGAGGAACAGGGACGGCTAGACAGGGAGAGAGCAGAAATGGAAAACAGGAACAATATGATTAATTCTCAAAGGCAGTTGCCAGGACCAAGAGATTGGAGCACCCCATTAAATCAAGCAGGGGATCCCATAATAGTTCAGGGGGGTCCGAGAGGACCGATGGATCTGAGGGGACCACGACCGAAGTCCTTTAAGGAGTTGAGGGCTGACTTGAGAGAGTGGGATGCTAACACGGGAACCCAGAGTAATAGGTCAGGAGTGGAAGCCAAGTGGGGAAGTCGAGGTGATGGAACATTGTCTCACTGCGGGGCTAGTGAAAGCGGTCAGGAGTGCGATAGCAAAGGTCAGGAGAATAGAGGGGCTACACGTCATTTCCTTAATGGAAATGGACAGGGGCAAGAGGATAGAAGTGCAGAGTGTGGAAGGGTGTCTCGTCTCATTCACAGTGAAGGAGACCGAAGGACACAAGAGTACAGAGACAGTTTTAAGTGCACTCACCATGCACCTGGCGATAATAGACAACACTGGGATCGCGGGAACATGGGGAGTTGCGAAGGGTCTTACCATGTGTTGAGTGATACTAGACAGCAAGGGAACTGCGAAAGCAAAGGAAACAATGGAGGGTCTTATCATGCATTTAGGGAGACCGAGCAGAATAGACAGAGTGAGACTGTGGGAAATAGAGTATCATTTCATCACATGCCAAGAGGGGATGGAACTGCATGGGACCTCGAAAGATGGGAACATGGGAGGACTCTCCATAACTCGCCTGAGCCCAGGCATAGGGCTCGGAGCTGGGATGGGAGAGATGTCAATGGACCCTCTAAAAATCACTCATTGACAGCTGAGATAAAAGCCAGAAGGCTGGATGTGACCAGTTTAAAATCTGACTTGGATGAGATAATAGATGGCACGTTGCCTTTGGAGAGGATTGACATGTACGAGCAAGATGAGGTACTGTTCATAGCAAAGGATATCACTCGGAAAGCGAGAGCAGTACATGAGAAATTATCGGAATTAGCAGACAAATACATGGTAGACTTGTCGAGAACAAAGGCATTACAGGGTAATCATAGGTTGCATTATTCAGATCAGGACCTCGAAGAGAGGAGAACAATTGGATTGAAAACACACATAAGAGAACTGATCACAGGAATAAGGACATGGAGAGATCTTGACAAGTGGGAAGAAAGGTGGTCCAAGAAAGGGACTGTCAGGCGGAGCACAGTTGTGATGTCCCCGGAGGGAGGGCTACAGAGAATGGAAGCTTACCCTTTGCGAGAAGTAGCGAATGGGAGCTACGTGCATGTGCCATGGAGTAGGGGAGATTTAGCTGCATTTACCAATTCCTTTCCTAAACTGAGAGAGAACCCCATGGAGTGGTATAAGCAGGTAGAGAGGTTTGTAAAAATCTCTAAAGTACTGTGGATTGATTTGAACACCCTATTTGATATCGTAGTTTCACGAGACTTATGGACAGCATGCAAGGTTAGCGTAGAATGGCCCACATCTGAACCAGAGAGGGATGCTCAGACTAATGGACCGTCTGAAAGAGTCATGGAGAAATATGAAAGGGTAATGACATGGCTGAAAAATAAGGTGCCACCGCAGGACATAGATTGGGTGAAAATAGACCGAACTAGGCAGGAACCCAAGGAGACAGTCCATGAATATTATGAGAGACTACTGAAAACATTCAAACAATACAGTGGACTAGATGAAATGGATCCCAAAGACATAGGACAGTTTGTGTCAAAATTCGTTTTGGGATTGAGACCTGATATTTGCTTGATGATTCAGCAACATTTAATTTGCTGGCAAAACAAACCGTTAGATGAAATTTTGAGGTATGCAAGGTATTGTAGCGATGAAATTGATTCTAAAGCAAAAAAACTTAAGGAAAAGCTGATGTTGGTTCAGATGCAGTCAGCTGGAAAGGGTGGACAGCAGCACCAGGGAACAGGGACCATGGGAAGGAGATCGAATAATCAGAATAGGGACAATGAGATAAATCCTAGACCTAGAGTAGACCTGGCTACCTTGAAAAAGACGACAAAGTGTCACCAGTGTCACCAGGTGGGACATTGGAAACGCGAGTGTCCCTATAACCCTGAAAATGGAGAACTAGAAATAGAGGAAGAAGAAGCTCAGAGCAACCCAGTAAAAGGGACGACAATACCCAAGGGTAAGGTGGTCAAAGGGGGGACTTCAGCTCCTCGAGCCCAGTTCCCTCAACCACCCAGAATAGCGACAGGAGGAAAGACCTATAGACAGATGCCAATTTTTGTAGGAGGAGAGGAGTGTTACTATGTTGATCCGTTGACTGGACAGCGTGTGAGTAGAACGGAGGACTGTACCCTCGGGGCAGTTATAGAGGTGGACCAAAGGGGACCGTATGTGGAGGCAGAAGTAGCAGGGTGTCCTACGACCTTCCTGGTGGACACGGGGGCCACTCGATCCGCTCTGAGATCAGCAGTGGTTCCGGACCTGCCAATGTCAGGGGAAACCATTCAAGTGGTAGGAGTCGCAAATAGAAGAATGACTAGTCCTTTGACGGAGCCAGTACTAGTGCGAATAGGAAAATACAGTGATGAACATCAGTTTGTAGTATGCAACTCTAGCCCTGTGTGTCTGTTAGGAAGAGACTTGCTGTGTAAATTAAATTGCACAATATACTGCACACCTCAGGGAGTGGAAGTACAGACTAACGACGATGATGCCACCTTTAAGGTTGCAAATTCAAAGATGCATAGAATTGTATCCTACCTTGACGGTGGAAGAGCTCCCTTGGGACTTAAGAGATACTGTGTCATCTGAAGTGTGGGATTTCACTGGGGAAGAGATAGGACTGATCAAAGGAGTGGAGCCAGTGAAAATCATGATAAAACCAAATGTTGAATATCCAAGAACGCCTCAATACAAATTGACTCCGGAGACGATTGCAGGAATAAAGCCCGTGATTGACTCCATGATTAGACAGGGAAATACTGAAAGAAATCGTGGGTAGTCCATGTAACTCCCCGATTATGGGTTTGCAGAAACCTAGTGGCAAATTCAGAATAGTGCAGGATCTCCGAAAAATTAATAACATAGTTGTTTCATGTTGTCCAGTGGTACCGAATCCATCAGTGATATTGTTTCAGGTACCATTTCAAGCTGAGTGGTTCACAGTGATAGACCTTTGCCAGGCCTTCTTTTCAATCCCATTAGATGAAGAGAGCCAATTTCTTTTCGCATTTAAGCTGGAAAATCGCGTATTAACATGGTGTCGTATCCCACAGGGGTATACAGAAAGCCCATCGATTTTTAACCAACTGCTGAAAAAGAACCTTGAAAGTCTAGTACTGCCACAGAACTCGGTTCTGGTCCAGTACATAGACGACCTACTTGTTGCGTCAGAAACAGAGGAAGCTTGTAAAATAGACACCATCACCTTGCTGAACCATTTAGCTGAGAACGGACACAAGGTGTCTCCGAGCAAGTTACAGTACTGTCTGACAGAAGTACAGTACTTGGGTCATAGAATTGAAAAAGGGAAACGGAAGGTGTCACCAGACAGGATAGAGGCGATCATGAAAATGAATTCGCCCACGACACAAAGAGAGGTCAGGATGTTTCTAGGAATGGTTGGTTATTGCCGACAGTGGATAGCCAACTTTTCCCTGAAAGCAAAGCCCTTACAAAAACTGACGCACAAGGAGGTGAGTGATCCGGTACCATGGGACAAGGACTGTTTGATGGCATTCTTGCAGCTGAGAGAGGACTTGTGTCGTGCTCCTGCTCTGGGAATGCCGGATTACGAAAAACCATTCTTACTTTACTGCTGTGAAAGAGAAGGTTGTGCTTTGTCAGTTTTGGCCCAGATTCATGGAAATGCCCGTAGACCAGTTGCGTACTTCTCGGCTACTTTAGATCCAGTAGCCGCAGCGTTGCCCGGATGTCTCAAATCCGTTGCTGCATCGGGTGTCAGCATTGAGAGGTGCGAAAGTATTGTAATGGGACACCAGTTAGTGGTGTATGTACCTCATTCTGTGGAACTGTTAATGACCAGGACCAAGACACAGCATTTGACAAATAACAGGCTCACGCGCTATGAGCAAGTTATTCTTGCTGCAGAGAACGTGACCCTTAAGAGATGCTCTGTCCTGAATCCTGCTACTTTGATGCCACTCCCAAATGATAAAGAAGATGAAGAATGTGAAGATCACGATTGCCTTGATGTGACTGAACTATGCACCAAACCGAGACCAGATATTGTAGATGAGCCGTTGACTGACCCTGATGAAATTTTCTTTGTTGATGGGTCATGTGTAAGAGACAATATTGGTCAGTTGAGAGCAGCTTATGCTGTTTGTACCATTACTGGAGTTGTGGAAGCCGCTTGCCTGGAAGGAGTACACTCCGCTCAGGTAGCTGAAATCATTGCATTGACCCGCGCCTGTATAGCAGGCAGCAAAATCCGAGTCACCATTTACACCGACAGCCAATATGGTTTCGGGGTAGTTCATGACTATGGGCAATTGTGGTCTCAAAGAGGTTACATGACTTCTTCAGGTTCACCTATTCGAAATGGGGAATTTGTACGACTGTTGTTAGAAGCATTGCAAGGTCCGGCAGCTATTGCCGTTGTTAAATGCGTAGCTCATACGAAAAACACCGATTTTGTATCCCAGGGAAACAGATACGCTGATGAGGTAGCACGCTACTGTGCAGAGCAGGGATACTCTTTTACAGAGGTAGAAGTGGGAGGGACACAGGAAAAGACAGAGTTAACTATGATGCTGGAAACTGTAGACACCTGGGACGATTTAAAGAGCATACAAGAGAATGCAACAGATTTTGAGAAAAAGACATGTGAAACAGCAGGTTGTGTAAAAAGCGAAATGGACTTTTGGGTTTCAGCAGATGGAAGGGCAGTGTTGCCAAATGAGTTAGTGAGTCCAATGGCAAGACAGATTCATGGCCCGGTACATCTAGGCAGAGATGCTATGCTTCGGGTATTTAGACAAACATGGTATAATCCCAAGTTTAGAGTAGCCGCAGAAGCAGTGTGCCAGCGATGTGTAACCTGCCAACAGCTGAATGTAGGAAAGAGAACGCCAGTCACGTTGAGTCACATAGGGAGGTCTGGGGGTCCGTTCAACCGGATGCAACTAGACTTCATTGAAATGCCAAAATGTAACCGCCTCAGATATGTTCTGGTGGTTGTCTGTATATTTTCCAGATGGGTCGAGGCTTACCCTACACGCAGGTGTGACACACTCACGGTAGCAAAGTTATTGCTTAGGGAGTTAATACCGCGGTTCTGGGTGCCGGCCTCTTTGGAATCAGATAGGGGAACACATTTCAACAGCGAAATTGTGAAGATGCTCTGCTCAGCATTGAATATTGATCAGAAGCTGCACTGTAGCTATCGACCAGAAGCTTCAGGAATTGTGGAACAGATCAATGGGACGATAAAGTCCCGAATTGCCAAAGTGTGTTCATTGACATCTTTGAGCTGGCCTGATGCACTACCATTAGTACTCATGAGCATACGCAGCACACCAGACAGGAGAACGGGTCTCTCTCCACATGAAGTTTTAATGGGGAGGGCAATGAGACTGCCATCAGTTCCAACTGCAGCTTTGTTGAATATCACAGATGATCTGATCCTGGATTATTGCAAGGGACTTTCTGATGCCATTCATTCTGTGTCTCTTCAGGTGCAGGCTGCTGAAGTTCCATCGTCCCAAGACCTGTGCCACGACCTGTGCCCTGGTGATTGGGTCGTGGTGAAGAAGCACGTCAGAAAGAATTGTTTAGATGTGCATTGGCGAGGACCCTACCAGATCATTTTAACGACGAATACTGCTGTTAAAGTTGGAGGGCTGCCCAACTGGATACACGCCTCCCATACGCGGAGAGTTCCAGCACCCCTGGAAGAAACAGCTCCTCTCTCAGATGAAAATCCAGCTGTGGACGAAGAATCAATAGAGGGGAGCAGCCAAGCTGTGGGGGTGTCGGAGGAAGCTGGGAGTGTGTCAGACCAAGTGGAAGAAGGACAGGACGACAGTGAAACCGACCATGCCACAGAAGGAGAAAGTAGCTGTGAGTATGAAACAGACACTGATCAAACTGCAAGTGATGAAGAGTCGGGTGTAAGGACAAGAAGCAGGAGAACAAGGCGTGGAGAGACCAGTTGGCCTGAAAGAAGAAAGAGGCCGAGCTTGAAGTCAACTCCAGAGAGAACCCTTGCTCCTATATCCGAAGACTCAGACCTGGACGAAGGTGCACAGGCTCCAGAAGCGGAGGGTCCAAGGAGATCAAGGAGGGTGCGTGTGCCCTGCAGAAGATACGCCACTCCTGAGTGGACCTACCTGGCAGCAGATGTCTTGTGCACAGAGATCCGGGAGGGTGAGGGAAGTGACAGTGACCAGCACTGATCCCATCATAAAGCTAGAAGTGGCGTTGTTGGTGCCTGGAGTTGAAGCTGAAGGGTTGCTGACACTCACTATTCCCAATCCCCCTTACCTGAGCAGAATAAGAGAACTGGTTTTAAACAGAGTAGAATTTCCGACTTTTGGCACAACAGTATCAGTACTCGAGGAGACCATTCTTCGCCTAGAACTGTTAGAATACGTGATTAGAGCTGCTGGAACGCGGGTGATCGTAGACACCTAAAGACTTTTGTAAATAAGCAAGATTGAGAAGATAACCTAGCGCCAAGTGGAAGAAGAAAAAATTTAGGGACCTTTCCATTTAGTTGACGGAGAAGGGCTAGGGTTGTCTGTTGTTGCGGTTCAAAGGACTAATTTCAAAAGAGATTGCCAGCTTCCTGAGGTGTAGTTCAAGAAAGACTGAATGAACAAAAAGAGACTGTTGAAGAAATAAAGAGAAAAGACTTTACATTGGAAAGGAGACTAAAAGCTACACTGTCTGGAGAACATGGAAGCCGGCAACTCGAACCGCAAAGCGAAATGCATAATAGGTACACTTTTAGCGGGAGTTATTTTTCTTATAGTTTTAGTAGTTACTGTATCATATATAGTGGGACATGAAAATGAAACAAAAGCAACAGAAGCAAAGGTTGTGGTAACATCAAAACCTACTACTGTAGTAAAAAGGAGGACAATGCAGTACAGGAGAAGGCTTTACTAGCAGCAGAAGCTCGTAGGTTACACGTAGATAAGTCACAGGGAAACTTTAAATCAAACGCCTATGCCAAACTGCTGTATGAATACATTGACGCCATGGAGGCGAAGGACTGCTACGTCTGTATGCAGTTACCAGCCTCTGTAGACGAAGGTATTAGGTATCATCATCTCCCATTGACTTATGGGATTACATGTAGTTTGTTGCTTAGTATATTCTATGGACGAGATAGATTTGAATACTATTTTTCAAATTTTGATGCTGTATCACCAGAAGTCCCAGCTTACAAGCATATGAATAAATGGGACTATTATAAGAGTGAGGATTGATTAGGGAAATTTTTCATTCCTTGGAAAACTTTAGATACTTCACATGCCCGAAGAAATAATCTGACTTGCAAGGTATCAGAAATTGAGAAAAAGTTTATAGGGCAAGTGGATGATCGGTATAGAAGGCAGAAGATTCTAAAGGCTTCTGGCCAATGGAAAACAGATTGGACTGAGGAGGAAAAATAACACAAAAGAAAGGGTGGTAACGGTCCAATAGCGTTAGATCGAACACAGAAAGGGAAGCTATGTATCCATAGGGGTAAGACCTACTATGAAAATGTATTCGTGGGAGAAGTAAGCTGTGAACATGCCTTCCAATTAGAATACTACACGAAAGATTTCTTAAAAGAAATGCAGGTGATCCCAAATGTGTATTTTGTCTGTGGAAGAAATGCCTACGTGAAACTACCAGACAATTGGTACGGTTCATGTTATTTGGCAATTGTCTTCCCCAAAATTTATCATGCTAAGGATTTAGAAATCATAGAGGGAGAGGCTCAAGCCAGAGGGAGAAGGGATGTAGGCGATGCCGAGGTAGTTGGAGATGTATTCGGCGCTATGTTCCCTCTTCTGGGGTTAATACTGAATGATGTCAAGATCAGGAGATTGGTAACAGTTGTAGATGGATTATCTGCCAGTACTGCTAGATCTTTAATGCTGGTGGAGGGAGAGATGCAATGGTTCTTCAAAACCGACTTGCTCTAGATGTTCTGTTAGCCAAAGAGGGTGGAGTCTGTAAGGCTTTGAAGGTCCAGGAATGTTGCACTTACATTCCAGACAATTCAAAACCTCTTGAGAAGTACATACGAAATATTACTGAGATACACCAAGAAATAGAAGATTTGTCAAGAGTAAATGTGTGGGAAAAAGTGGGTCACGGAATGGGTAAAGTTGGAGGTTGGTTCGCCAACCTAGGGAAAAGCTTTATATGGTACATTTTAAAGCCTATCATCATAATAGTGATCTGTGTAATCATATTGTGGGGGTTAGTGAGGCTGTACCAATGGTATAGGTCAAATAGGTTGCAAAGATCCATGAGAGAACAGGAGCAGAGACTAGCTGCAATGCAGGACAACCAATACAGGAGTCTGAGGGCTCTAGAAATGATAAAACGAGGGAGCATTGCAACGAGTTCTGTCTGATCCAATTAAATGATGGTGTTGTAATGGTGATGACCCCTGGAGGTCATCAAAGGGGGGAACTGAGAGAGCGCAATTTGAGAAAAAGTATAAGTGCACCATATTTACAATTTAGATGCACAAATTTAGTTAAAGCATTTAGAAGTGTCGAAAATATATAGAAATACACATACTTATGAGTGTTTAATCAATGTAGAATGCATATCTTAGAGTGTGAAGCTAATGTAGTAATGTTTAGAAATGCTAGAGTGCTGTTAAGACACCATGTTATGTGGCTGTTGCAGAAGAGGATCTAATGCTGTTAAACGTAGAAATGTGCAGGCCTCATGGCAATGTATGAAGAACGAAAACGTGCCTTTGCAGTTCACATAAGATGGATTATTATTATTATTATTGTTATTATTTAGAATATTATTGATCATGCGTTAGAAATCATGTTTTGTAGAAGTGTTTCATATAATCAGAGTGTATTAAGTAGAACTTGTTTTAGTTTAAGAAATAAAGGTTCACAGAGTGCAAGCTTCTTGCAAAATAATTTAGTAGGCCTGGAAAGATAAAGTTGCTTCTTTGATCTGCATGTGCTAGTTAAATTCAGGTCTCGTTAAGCATAAATTGCCAACCATGTTCGAAATTTTACGACTTGAGAGATAAACTGGAGGTCGGAATTTGGGGCCCAATTCATGGGTGTCTGTTTGCAGGTGTGAGGGGGTTCCAATCAAGAGAGTGATGAATAGAGCTCTGTCCGGGGAGACAGGCACAGGCCTGGAGGAGGCTCCAGGAATTTACTGGGGGGTACCGGCGAGCCGAGAAGAAGCCTGGGAAGCAAGGTCAACGCTAACAAGAGGCCCAGAGGAGTATCAGTATGGAAAAAGCCAGAACCGAAACCACGTGAGAGGTGTACGTGAGGGGCGTCTCTGAGGGGCGTTTCAACTGTACTTGTGATTTTGTATTAGGGACAGCACCCTGGGGTGGAGTTAGAGCAGATGGCCTGAGGACCCTTAGAGAGCGGATGGGTAGGCAGAGAGGGCATGACTGAATTGCACAGATTTACATCAGAGACTAAGGGAAAGTGAGTGAACTTCTTTGGAAGTCACCACGGCTGACACCTTTTTAGGTTAAGATTCTGTTAAGTAGGGATGTCACTTAGTCTAGTGTAGGGACAGTCTAACCTGAATTTTCTCTTTTGTAAATGACGCTTAAGTTACATCTTGTGTCTATTCTTGCAAACCTGTTGATATTTGAACTGGCTTTGGTGGTATTTTTCTGTCGCCTAAGATCGTTCAGAGAATTCATGTTCGTGTTGGTGCCAGTATACCTTTTGAACCTTATATTGAGATGCTTGTATCTTCAGTTATCTTTGGCTTTATAATAAAACTTTAAAACTTATTCGTGGTAAGTGGTTCTTCAGAGTCGTGCCAAATTTTTGAGTTTGCTTAACCTAGTAGTGGATTGCTTTTTACTCTATGACAGGCAACAAAGATTCAGTCGACCTAAGTGGGGATTTAGATCTAGAGTAATCAAATGCGAGATCGAAAATCCCGCCTTCTCAGCCCCAAACTGGAAGTGAGGTGCAAGTGTGTAAAGGGAAAATGTAAGAAACTTAAGGGAGGGAAATGAGGCTGACTACAGCTGCCACCTTCGTTAGACAGAAAATACTGGCCATGTTTGTCTTTACGTCTTCTTATTCTGGAACAGCCATTACATGATAATTATCATAACAATCTCATCGTGTGAGGAGGGGCGGAGCATTGAAGGTGGCGGGACCTTGTTCCGAGAAGTACCCAGAGACACTTTTGAACCCTCCCGCCCCCAACCCCCCTTGTAGGAAAGTAAGATCCTTCTGCATGTTACCCCGAGTTTTTGCCTGGTGATAAGCTGTTTTTACTAGTCTGACTGGGATCCTGCTAATCAGGACCTCAGTCGATATGCTTTTTCTCTTAAATTGTTATGTTCAGTACTTAGGTACATCCCAGATTGGATACTGAGGTACCTGGTATATCCTAAGTATTACATTTACATGTAATCAGCCTAGGTGGTCCTCCTAGCTGCTCAGCCAGAGTGAGAGATGGTAACGGAATGTTGGTGTGACTGTGATGAATGGAATGCCTTGGTGCCTGTGTGGATGAGGGGTGACAGTTGGAGTTGGGCTGAGCAGCTAGGCAGGCTGCTCCTGGTGGGGCTGGTACATGGCTAGTACCTGACCAGAGTTTGCTGGACTATGATTGTTACTACCCTAACATGGAACCAATAAAGAAGACTTGGATAATGCAACATGGCTACCAGTTTCTCTGTGTACAGGGTACAATATTATTTTGGCAACGAGCGGACCTGGACCCAAGCGTACTAAAGCATAGTACTGAAACCAAGAGACTACAAAGAAACTACAGTAACCAGCGAAAGTACAAGAAAATAAAGCAACTACATGAAGCAGTATGGAGTTCCAAGCAAGCCAGCCCCACCAGTGTCCTTGTCAATGGACAGCCCCACCGACCATTGTCATTACCAACGGGCACTATAGCCTGGAAATACTCCTCAGGATCTACTAAAGGTTTCTGTGAATCTGAGGTGCAGTTAAACTACGGCCAAATGTAGGTGTTCCAGCCGCAGTGCTTTCTATAAAATGGATTCAGTGAGTTGGAGGTGTAGTTACACTTCAGCCACATATGATATTCCAGCCACATTTATCTACGAAGACCCCAGTGACTAAATAGAAAAAAGCACCTATTTAGGAATACTTTGTACATGCTACCTGCATTTTCATCAAGAAGTGACAACAATCTGAGTGCAGTGTTTGCACAGATGTGAGTAAATGGAGCTTACAGGTACCACACAGGAATGGTTTGGCTCAACAAGTTCTTCAAACTATATCAGTGAAGTGTACCACATAGATATGATGCTGTGTAGGAATACCAATTACGTATGCCTTGCCTGCTGACAAGGCTGTTTTTTTTTAAGTGGTCATGAGGATATACCAGCGCAAGGATTGGTCTTTACAACTTGCTTCCATTGAGCATGTGTGCTTAAGGAAATGAGGGATGCTGAGAAGCGGTTTATGTGTCAACACTGTTTTGGGGCAGTCTTTTCTCTGTCTCAGAGCCAGGACTTCAATTGGGCAACACAGGTGTTGTGTAGTGGTGTTCAACTAAGCTTAAGGTTTTTTGTTAAGCTGAACTTTTGCAGCATACTCCAGAAGATACAACTTTTGTCCGTTACGTTTAATTAAAATTTGAGCACAGCAAACGTTATCCAACCGTCGTGCGGCTGCTCAAAAATTGTGGCACGAACTCCACATACATAGAGCCTTACCTTGTCTTCTTGGATCTTCATGACGTACCTCCTTGTTCTCTGTATTCAGCTGCCTCCAGAAGCCGTATGCTTAGACTGGCCAAGTGCCATCCGGCAGTACGTCTAAAACGTGCCGCCATCTTGTGTTTGGAGGCGATCGACCGTGTTTGCCTTCATACTGCCAACCACGCTGTTTTTTCATTTTCAAATAAAGTTTAAACATGACGACATTATCTCCGGGGGGACAATGCGGTGTTTATACAACCTGAATAGGAGGTGGAGTCGACGACTTTGTTTTTTTGTGAGAAATTCTCAGTTTCAAGTATGTCAGAGGCATTGTACTATAAGTATTCTTCCTGCTTTGTCCAGCTTGTTTCTCTCCAGTGCAGTTTGAGACTGTTTTCTGCACATTCGGTTTGGGTTTCTTCTAAGACCACGGTTTGTTGCAAGGACATTGGGTATTATTTTGGCTACTGCTGTGCTGGTGCCATTTACTTTCTACTCATGGTTTATGTGATTTGACATTTAGCAGGGTCTCAGTTCTTTGTTTATAAAACTGTGTTTTCATGTACATTGCAACATGGGTGAATATTCGAAAGTGATTATTAATGCAATTGCTTTGGTTAGAGTAAGGTACATCACCTGTATGTCGTTTTGTGTTATGCCAAGGTGCAACTCGGGTGAGAGATCGCTCACCGGCATGGATTTATAGGGTTCATTAATTTCTAAAGCGTCTGATTTTCATGTATTGTTCAACCAAAGAGCCTATTTACACATGGTATTCGCAATGTAGTTTGCATTATTAAAAGCTAATGTTAGAGATTTTTCATTTACAGTTTTTATTTGTTTTAGTGATGCCATAGTTTAGGTTCACTTACGTAAGGGATGTCCTAGTGTTTCAGTGGGTGTGATGGAGCTGGGATTCGCGTGCAAGCGCCCTGCTCACATACAAAACCCTTGCATAAATCGTATAATCATATTAACACTATTGTTCGTCCTTTATTAAGTGGTTTCCCAAACACGCGGGTGTCCCCAGGATGCTTGCTTGTATGTCTTTTTTATACTAACGAAGCTTGCACTAAAATTGGCTGCTTCGCTGTAATTCAGTCTGCGCATGCGTCGGTCATACCCATGTGATGTGACGCACTCGCATTCTGGAGGGAAGTTGTGCTCATGCGCACTGTAGCAAATATGGCCGCTTGTCTCTCACCATGCTCTCCGCTTGCTACCGCTGCTTTTGCCTATCTGTCTTTTCGCACTAAACAATAACGCTATAGTCATTATAAAGTAAGGGTTGGTTAGTATTTTATCATGGTGTACAGTGTGATCATTTTATATGTGATTTTAATTCGTTCTCGCTTACTTTTCATGTACCGCGTCTTTGTGGGCTGGGGCATACATGAGCGACGCCATGCTGAGGCTCCTCTGAACCCTGTCAGGTGACCGGGGAAAGTCCTAATTGCGCAGAAGCTGAAACCAGCCAGCTGGCCCCAGAAGCCAAATGCGCCTGAGAAACCCAGCACAAGATGAGGACACTCACCTTGAGAATAACTGATTTTGTTGCAATGTCTTGTGCTCTCAGATTTTCTATTGTATTCTATGCATGGGAACGTGAACCCAAGGGGCGGGTAGGAAAATTTTAATATTTGGATGAGAAAGTTGAATTCTAGGAGGTGGTAAAGACCACACCACCTCTCCTGACCAATCATATTGTGGGAAACTGTCACTTGCAACATTAGTGGGTGGTCTGAGGGACCCCAAAACAGTATAACTGCCCTAGTTTAGCTTAGGAAAATTGTCCGACTTGTCCGAGTAGCAGACCTGTCACTGACCCTACGAACTCTATAGGTGCTCAATCTGAAGTGCTGCGGAGCACTCTGTCCATACTTTCCACAAACTCCCAAGGGGTGGAAACAATCCTAAGTGCTGGCGAAGCACTTTGCTGGGGAATTCGAAAACCCAATCGGGGTTACCGGCGGATTACTTGCAGAAAGGTGCAACGCTGGCGTTGCTTCTGAAGTTGTGGGTGTTGGTCGTACCTTGGTGAGCCCAGTCCTGATCCCAAATCCTGAGGGGTATCCTGTCCTTACTGTCCGTGAGCTGTACCTGCTCGCATTCTGGCATTCCTTCCTGAGGGTCCTTGTCCCCGTCTTTCCAACTGACCCGTGGCCAGGGTTAGTCTTCACTCAGACCTAGGTAAATATTAACCTGTGGGTTTGCGTCTCTCTCTTTCTCTTGACTTCTCTTTCTCCTTCCTTAATAAAGCACTCTTACCGTGATATTGTTCTATCACCTTGAGAACGAGTTATATGCAATTGTTCTAGAGTTGTTCCACTTCTCTCCCCTCCCTTAGAAAATTACCTACTGTTATATTATATTAGTATGTTCCAATTTTTCCCCTACCTTTAGCCTGATTGCGGTGAACTTAGTAAGAATAGTTTAAACACTTAGGTTAAGTATGTGTTCTAGGTCCCATCCACATCCTATGTTTTAGTATAAAATTGCAGTGACTAGTTTTGTTCTAAAAACTCCTACCTTTTAGTCTTCCCATGTACTCAAATGGTCTTAGCATTTATCCATAGCTATTTTATAGTGTTGATTTTGATGTTAGACGCATTATTCTGCCTATCACTTATTGCTTTGTCATATTCTCTCTAAGGAACTTATATAAAGTTTTAAACATCCTCAGGTGTCTGTGGTCATTTTACGGAATTGTGGAAAGTATTTACTGATTATAAAGAGTATCTGATGTTAGGCCTGTCTACTATTTTCCCTTATAGCTCCAGGTCCGTCGTAAGAATTGTGCCTGTGGTAAGTCAGGTACATGGTATGCAGAGGTGAAACCAAAACCTTAATTGCTCATAGCAGCGTGCAGGAGGAGAAATATAAAATCCTCTCCCGATTCACCCAAATTATTAGTGTGGTGTTTGGAAAATTCGCACGCCAGGGCCCAGTGCGTGTAAAGAATTGGTAACCCAGGTGGCCCGGGATAACTGCGCGCTCTATCAGTAATTTTCTGGCAGCCAGAGGATGGTTTGGACTAGTTAGATTAGGTAGACAGGATAGGTCATAAACAAACTGTGAAAATTAAATGAGCTGCTGATTTTCTACTGTATTAGGATCAAATATTTTTGAAATGTTTTAAGGATTTATATGTAAAAGTATATGATTTTTGCATTGCTGCTATAAATGTTATATTAACCATTGTTTGTGAATGTTCAGTGTAGTCCGAATCCCCGGGGAAGTATTTAGCTAACGGTGAGCAGAATCCGGTTAGCTGTTGAAGTCACTAAGTTCGAGGTATTAGTGCAGGGTTAAGGATAACTGGAAGCACTAATTAGGACCTTTGTTTCTGGAGTGAATGATAGCTACGAGTCCTTTATAAAACTTTCATTGCGATATCACCTAGTAAGGGTCGCATACGGAAGGAGTAGTAGGGTCTCTGAGGCTTGTCTGGTAAGTAAGATAGTTCGCTGGTGAAATCCTGGCTCAGTACATATCCCCGACTAAGGTGGATGAGTCAGAAGAATAACGGGTTCTATGTTACTAGAGTGAAGGGACAGGCAAAGAAGTCTATCCAGAGTGAATGAAAAGTAGACAGAAGTGGTTTACTAGTAGCGAAAGAAAAGTCTTTTCTCTTTTTAGAACACTCAGACATAGTGGCAAACGTTGTGTGTTGTTGACTAAAACGTGCACTTGCACTTTAGAGAGAGTAAAAAGTTTCCGTTACCTTGTGAAGGAGGGAGTCAGTCGGAGAACTGCTCTGACGTCACTTCGTGCCGCGCTGGCATTGGTCAAGACAGCGGGTGTGTAGTGGAGCTGAATTTGTAAAGGAGGGGTGAGTGCCGAAGCGTGAGACTCTGTCTTGCGAAAAGGCCGCGCACCCATTGGCCAAGGGTGTTTGTATTTTCTGACCTGATTGGGTAGTGCGAAATAAAAGTCGCGCTGGCATTGGAAGCACAAAGGTAAACAAAATTAATCAAGCCGAGTTAGAAGCGAGTCTGGAGAGTTGCATGTGGTATCCAGATTTCATACCGAACCCAAAGTACCTAGGATTTCATACGGATCAGCTTAGACGAGGTAGACCGCACATGATGTATGGAGTAAAAAGGAAACTGTCCTTCTCTGATAAAATAAAGAATTTTTTCAAAACTGACAAGCCCATTAGAACGAGGGAAGGCGTGCTCATTCCCCCGCCGAATACCCCTGCTTCTTTCATGCTGTTTGATAAAGGGTACCACACTTGTGTCTGGTTAGAAAATTGGGCCAAAATATACTGTAGATGACGGAATCCTAGCATTTCCTGTTGAAGGCACATTTAATGGTCGGATTCTGTTTAACTTAAGGACCCGCATGAATGAGTTACACCCTAGACCTAGGTTGACACAGTACGAAGCCCTGGAGGAATGGGAGATTGAGGCTGCAGAGCGAGATAAACCCCGGATGGATAAGGGAGTGAGTAAATGGTATCCGAGGCTTCCAACGCAGACCAAAGAGCAGAAAATGAAACAGTGGAGGCAATCTATGTTGACTGAAGGGCTGTTCCCTATGATGGGGGTATCAGAAGAGAGAAAAGGGAAATGTAAAGAAAAGACCCATCACCTAATGCCCGTGGGGGATTCAGAAGATGAGCACCTGGAAGATTTGTTAATGAAAAATCCACCTCCATATGTTGCAGAGTCAGAGCCTGTGCATTCTCCAAATCCCTTTGCCAAATATCCCAGATGTGGGAGGGATAGCGATACAGATGGAACAGGTACAGACAGTAAAGCCAGTGAGGGGGATGGGTTTTGCAGACCTAGATCCACGGTCCCAAATTATCAGCCGTTCGGAGAAGGTCCACCCCGATTGGTCAATCCGACTGCTCCAAGTATTTATCCTCCCTTAGTACCTCAGGTATTGCATGACAATTCTGCAGAAAGAGTGTTGCGGGAAAAAGAGAAAGAAGCCCTGGCTAAACAGCGAGAGGATTTAGTTCGAACCATTGCCCAGATACATCCCCATCCTGATTCCCTGACTATTCCAGTAACTATTGGTCCAGCTATTCCACTGTATAGAAATGACCTGACTAGTCCCCATCCTCCTGTTATCACCCCAATACTGCCTACTCCTAGCATCCCGTCCCCGAGGAAGGAAGTATTCATAGATGAGGATCAAGAAAGTGAGTGTGAATCTGTGGTTTTGATGGATTTGCCCATAAGAGAGCCTAGAACTAGTACATCGGGGGCAAGAAGCCAGACAAGACCAAAGGAGGTGTTGATTGAAGGTGCATCTGGGGTTAGGAGTGCCACCGTAGTTTCCCCAGAAGAATTGGACAGATGGACAAAGGAGCTAGAGAAGGAGACCACTCCCCAACCTAAAGCATTGGAAATATACAAATTAAGAATAGAAATAGAAGAAATGATGGCTGGAAACGTAGGAGTTGAGCGCCTAAGCTCGTACAGTGAAGAAGAATTACTGTTTATCAGCAAAAACCTTACCCGGAGTGCTAGGTTGCTCCATGAAAGGATAATGGATACAGCCACAGAAATGGGAATTGATGTTAGTCGCTCCAAAATTCTTCAGAAACCCTACAGAGTAGATTTTACAGACAAAGATTTAGAAAGCCTGAATGTGATGGGGAAACAGATCCAAGTAAAGGAATTGTTGAAGCTCCTGCAAAAGTGGGGAGAGGTGGGAAAGTGGAGAACCAGGTGGGCAAAGAAAAAGGAAGACAGCAGGGCTAAGTCCCAGGCTTCAGAATTCGTGTTAAAGGAAGTAACCCCAACGGAAAAATTGTGCCCTATGAGAGAGGTCCCGGGAGGAAAATATGTCCATGTCCCTTGGTCCAGACAGGATATTGTGTCATTTACAAATGACTTCCCGAAATTACGTGAGAAGCCAGTTGACTGGTACAGGCAGGTAGAACGCTTCATAAAAGTTCAGAAATGCCTCTTCAAAGACCTGGATGGGTTTTTCGACATTGTGGTCCCTGTAGATTTGTGGACCGACTGTAAAATTGAAATTGATTGGCCCAGTGAGGAATTCCCCAGAGATGAGAAAACAGGAGCTCCCGCACCTGAAGTAATGAGGAAGTATGAGCAAGTCATACAATACCTCAAGAAAAAGGTGCCAGCAAAGGAGACAGATTGGACCCGAATAGATAGAACCACCCAAGAACGTGATGAAACTGTACATTCATTTTATGAAAGATTACTGCAAGTATTCAAGACTTACAGTGGAATCGACAATGTAGACATGAAGGACATGACCCATTTCAGTTACAGATTTGTGCTAGGATTAAGACCTGAAATTTCACAATGAATTCGAGATAATAAAATCAGTTGGCAGGGAAAGCCCATAGATGATGTCCTAAAATATGCAAAATACTGCGAAGATGAAATCGAAAATAAAAAGAAAGCCCTCAAGGAGAAAGTGATGTGGGCACAGGTGAAATTAGCCGAACAGCAGGAAAAACAGTTAAGTAAATTGACTTCCAGTAATAATGCTCAGAATGCCACTGCTGGGGGAGGAGGAAAGCCCCGAGCTAAAATGAGTCGGGAAGAAGCCATGAAAAGGTTTCCGTGCCATGGGTGCGGCCAGATAGGGCATTGGCGAGACGAGTGTCCACACCTGCAGGCCGGTAATGCCCCTGTAAATGGTTTAAATCCACAGGTGCCGAAAGAGGGGACAAGAAAGAACCAGCAACAGGTAAAATTACCTCCCGTACCTCGCGCTCCTAGACAGAATTTTAAGAGTCAGGGTCAGCAGAATGAGAGGGCGGAAGTATGGGAAGTTGAGAGTGAAAGAAACGCAATCATTCCACAGTACTTGCTAAATGATACCTTCCTCTGTGAAGATCAAGATTGACGGGGCCTGAGAGGGGAGGATGAGGAGTGCGTGCTTGGCGCCTCCTTACCGGTAGACCAGACTGGGCCATACATTGAAGGAAAGGTTGAGGGAAAAGACGTCACCTTTCTGTTGGACACTGGTGCTACCAGATCTACTGTAAGAACAGTGGATGTTCCTAACCTACCCCTCTCGGGAGAAGCGATCCAAGTAGTGGGCGTCTCAAATCAAATAATAAGTACTCCAGTAACCGAACCAATGGAAGTTTCTATAGGAAATTTCAAAGAAATGCACAGATTTGTAGTCTGTGATTCCAGTCCTGTGAACCTGCTAGGACGTGATTTGTTGTGCAAAATGAATTGTACCATCTATTGCACACCAAAAGGCGTCGAAATTCAGACACCCGATGAAGATGGTTTGTACAAGCTGATGTTGGTCAGACAAGATTCTGATATCAAAACTCTAACAGTTGAGGATTTACCTGAAGAGCTCCAGTTAAGAGTAGTTCCAGAAGTGTGGGATTTCACAGGAAAGGATGTAGGTTTAATGGCAAATGTGGACCCAGTTAAGATAGCCATAAAAACAAATGCTATATACCCCAAAACCAGACAATACAAAATGAGTGCAGAAGTAAAAGCTGGAGTAGCGACTGAAATAACCCGGCTACTTGAAGCAGAGATAATAGAGGAAGTAATGAGCAGTCCCTGTAATTCACCAATCATTGGGATCAAAAAGCCTAGTGGAAAGTACCGGGTGGTGCAAGATTTACGCAAGGTAAACCAAATTGTTGTGCCGTGCTGCCCTGTTGTGCCCAACCCTGCTGTGATACTATATCAGATTCCCTGGAATGCAGAATGGTTCACTGTCATCGACCTGTGCCATGCATTCTTCTCCATCCCACTGCATCCAGAAAGCAAGTTCCTTTTCAGTTTTGAATTTGACAGCCATATCTATGTCTGGAATCGTGTCCCCCAGGGGTACACCGAAAGTCCATCGATTTTCAACCAGATATTAAAAAAGTGCCTTGAATCCCTAGTGCTGCCAAGAGAGTCTGTTTTGGTGCAGTACATAGATGACCTGTTAGTGGCATCTAAAACCCAAAATGACTGCGTCACTGACACCATTGCCTTGTTGAATCACTTAGGAAAGGGAGGACATAAAGTGTCACCTGACAAATTACAATTTTGTAAAAATTCAGTAAAGTATCTGGGGCACCAGATCGAAAAAGGAATCAGGAAAGTCACTACCGAAAGAATCAAAATAATTAAAGCAATGGAACTGCCCAGAACTCAGAAGGAGGTGAGAATGTTCTTGGGAGTTGTGGGTTACTGCAGACAATGGATTGTAGGATTCGCGGCTCTAGCCAGACCCCTGATCAAAATGACAAAGAAAGGCGTTGAAGACCCCGTCAGTTGGGACAGTGAGAGCATGAACGCTTGGGTGACTCTGAGAAACTGTCTATGTTCTGCTCCTGCACTGGGTATGCCTGACTACACCAAGTCCTTTGAGCTATTCTGTGACACAAGAGAGAATTGTGCTCTTTCAGTCCTGACCCAGGAGCACGGACTAGTTAGAAGACCAGTGGCCTATTTTTCGGCCACCCTAGATCCGGTGGCGGCTGGATTACCTGGATGCTTGAAAGCAGTTGCTGCTACTTGCGTCAGTCTGGAACAGAGTGAGAACATTGTCATGGGACATCATGTCACTGTATATGTTCCTCATTCTGTTGTTATTCTACTGACTAGAACTAAGACCCAGTACCTCACACCTAGTCGACTGACTAAGTATGAGAGAATTTTGATTGGTGCCGAGAATGTCACTATTTCCCGGTGCAATGTCCTAAACCCTGCGACCTTGTTGCCTGTCCCCCTAGACGTAGAAATTGAAGAGGAAGGGGAGCATAATTGCATCGATCTAACTGAGTTCAGTACCAAGCCCCGTCCTGACATCCGTGAAATAGCGTTACTTGATGGGGATAAGACAATGTTCGTGGATGGCTCGTGTTTAAGACATGAAAGTGGGAGCCTAAGTGCTGCCTATGCTGTGGTAACATTGACAGAAACCATAGAAGCATCTTACATGAGCGAGGTGAAATCTGCACAAGTGGCTGAGCTCATCGCGCTAACCAGAGCATGTAAGAGGGGTAAGAACAAGAGAATAACTGTTTACACAGACAGCCAGTATTGTTTTGGGGTTGTTCATGACTTCGGCCAGTTGTGGCTGCAAAGAGAATTCATGACGTCCTCAGGCACTCCTATCAGAAATGGAAAGGTGGTGCATAACTTACTGGAAGCTATCCAATTGCCCAAAGAATTGGCTGTGGTCAAGTGTGCGGCTCACAAATCTGGAAATGATGATGTGACTGCCGGTAATAGGTACGCTGACCAAATTGCACAGTTTTGTGCCCGATACCATATGTCACTCCAAATTGCATTGTGGGATGGAACCAGCTGCCAACTTATGTTGTTTGAGAATGTGTCAACATGGGAAGAATTAAAGGAGTTGCAACAGGCAACAGATAGGCAGGAAAAAGGAAGGTGGGCAGCAAATGGATGCAAACTGAGAGATGATGGTGTGGTGGTAAACTCGACTGGGGTGCCTGTACTGCCTGATAGTTTGATTGACCCCATGATCAGAATGATACATGAACCAACACATATGGGAAGAGACGCAATGTGTCGGGTGTTTGATAAGGTGTTCTGTAATTCAAAGTTCAGGAACCAGGCGGAAAGGCTTTGCCAGAGGTGCCTGGTGTGTCAGCAATTCAATGCAGGGAAAAAGACTGTAGTAGAACAAAGTACAGTTGGAAAGGCAATAGGTCCCTTTGTCAGGATGCAGGCAGACTTCATAACCATGCCTAAATGTAAAGGGTATAGATATATCCTAGTCATAGTTTGCCTATTCTCCAGGTGGGTGGAAGCATATCCAGCTAAGAAAAATGATGCTCTCACCACAGCCAAGTTATTACTCAGGGAGTTGATACCTAGGTACGGAATTCCAGAGACAATCGAAACGGACCAAGGTGGGAACTCTGTAAAGCCTTCAAAATGAAGCAAAGATTACACTGTGCCTACCATCCCGAGGCTTCTGGGGTAGTGGAACAAATAAATGGCACCCTGAAATCCAGATTGGCCAAAATGTGTGATTCCACAAAAATGAACTGGATAGAGGCTTTACCCCTTGTGCTGATGAGTCTGAGAAGTATCCCGAACAGGAAAACTGGCCTAAGTCCCCATGAAGTGTTGATGGGAAGAGTGATGCGACAGGCTTGGGTGCCCGGACACAAACTGCTAAGCATTTCTGATGATATGGTATTAGAATACTGCAAGCAGCTGGGTGACCAAGTGCGTTCTCTCTCTCAGCAGATCGGAGAGACTGAAGACGAGTGGCCAAAGACTCCGGCACATAAACTGCAACCAGGAGATTGGGTGGCGTTAAAGAAACACACCCGGAGCAGTTGCCTGAAACCGAGGTGGGGAAAGCCGCGACAAGTGATCCTCGTCACTACAACTGCTGTAAAGTGCGCTGGTGTACCGAAGTGGATCCACGCCAGCCACACAAAGCGGGTATCTGGAGAAAACGCGACTGGAGCTGAAGGCAGCTCAGCTGAAGAAGCTTCCGAGGAGGAGAGTCCGGAGCTAGCTGACATTGAACTGCCGAGCACAAGTCGAGACGTTGAATGGTACCCCGCCGACGACCAGGTTCATGATCCAATACGAACCCGGAAATATTCCTACCTAGACAGTGAGTGGGATAGTCCAGGTGAGTCAGAAATAGAAGAAGAAGGTCAGGTCAACGAAAGCCACAACACACCTGATCAGGACGTAGGCCAAGTAGGGTCAGATCAAGACATCGAAACTTCTCCTGAAACTCCAGAAGTAGGAAAGGGACAGTTAGAAATTAGAGCTGACGTTCATGCAGAAGAAAACGAAGAGATCGAAGAGCATGAACAGGAACAGATAGAACTAGATCAAAGTGCTCAGACAACGGAAACAACAATAACGAAAAATAAAAAGCGAGTACGATTTGAATCTGAGCAGGGACAGAATAGGGGCCAGGCAGAAGAAATAGACGAAAGACCTGGAACAAGTCAGACAGGCAGGGAAACAGAGGTGCCACATCAAAAAGTAAAGAGAGTGCACGAAGAAGGCCAAGTTTCCTCAACAACTGGGAGGCACGGAGGCAGAAGTGCACCCCGATACGTCAAGAGACTGAGGCTCAGACTAAAGACAGTCGAAGAAAAACTGAAAGACAGAAAAAGGGCTCAAAGTGAAAGAAATGCAGCCCAAGGCAAATCGCTAAGAAAGAGCGACAGAATAAAGAAACAGAACCGACTGTATCGTAGCCCTGAGTGGACGTACTTTGTGTTGGAGGAAATTGACGAGCCACACCACAGTGGCAACAGTGACGACGAGTCCATTGCTGATCGGAGTTCGGACGAAGACCCTCCTTGAGAGAGACCCGGAGTGAGCCTTTGGTGCAAAGAAACGAAGAGGGGTAGCAAAAGCCACCTGTAAGCTAAAAATGTCTGATCCGAATGTCTCTGGAAGATCCCGGTGTGGGTCTCTTAAAACCTGTTGTAAAATATGCGTGTGTAGTGTAGCCATGTTAATAGTAATGTGGATAGGACTAACCGTTTTTCTACCTTTTATGATAAGTAAAAATCCTAACTTGTCCCCTACTGAACCCGAAGCAGTAGACGTAGGGGTTGTACAGACTGCAGAAACACCACGAAGCCTAGAAAGACGCGACAAACGAGTAGGACTGACACACACACGACCTAATTTAGAAGCACCAGATGAGGATGGACTACATTTTCACAAAATGAGAAACAGGACGCATCTAAATGTTTTTGCTAACTTGTTAGTGCATTATGTAGAAGCTATGGAAATAGAGGACTGTTATGTCTGCATGAAACTGCCAACTTCAGTAGCTGAAGGTGTGACATACCACCATTTACCTTTGACCTATGGAATCTCCTGTAGTATATTAGCTAGCTTGTTTTATAGAAGCACTTTACAGTACTATTATTCAAATGATGATGTAGTATTTTCTGAACTTCCTATTAGAGGACACCTGAATCGTGTACATACTACAAGTGACGTGACCCGCTATATGGGAGAATATTTCCTGACTATAGGTAACATAGATTTAGATAAAGCAAGAGAAGATAATCTGACCTGTTCTCTGCAAGAGCAGGAAAAGATGTTTATAAAGATGGCAGACAGAAGGAGAGAAAAGTTTCAGAAGAAGGCGCATGACGAAAAGGATAGAGTCCCTAGGTGGGCTGAGCACATGGATAACACCTCAGAAGGCGAAGCTAGTCCTGCCTTGTTGCTGGATTTTGAACGAAAGGGGAAACTTTATATCCACAGGGAAAAGACAGAGTACTATAACAATGTATTCATCGGTTCCAGCGAGTGTGAACATAATTACAAGGTAATTGGAGGTTGGGGTTTCAAAAATGGGTCAGAACCTGTGTTCCCCGGAATATATTATATATGTGGGAACAAGGCTTATTTCAAATTGCCGGATCACTGGTATGGAAGCTGCTACTTTGGCATTGTTTTCCCGAAAATATACCATGTGAATACTGCAGCTGGAAGCGATGAAGAGACTAATGGCTTAGTGCGTAGTAAACGTGAAAGTGTAGGTGAAATTATAGGTGATATTTTTAGTGCACTGATACCTGGAATGGGGGTAGTTCTGAACACCCATAGGATCTGCAAATTGTCTACAGTAGTGGATCGGTTATCTACTGACACTGCTGCTGGATTCCTGCTGGTCAATACTGAAATGGTTGCGATCAGATCAATGGTTTTACAAAATCGTCTTGCCCTTGACACCCTATTAGCAAAAGAGGGCGGAGTCTGTAGAATGCTGAAAGCGCAACATTGTTGCACTTACATTCCTGATAAAAGTATCGAACTAAAACAATATGTGAAAAACATAACTAATCTGGAAAAAGAACTCAAACCATTGGAGGTTGACAGTGCCTGGACGAGACTGACTGGAGGTCTCTCCTCTATAGGTAGTTGGTTTACTAACCTAGGTAGAAATATTTTGTGGAAAATACTGATGCCAATAGTTATAATAGGTGTAGTTGTATTGATCATTTTTATCTGCTGCAAATGCCAGAAGTGCAAAAAGAAATATACTGTAAATAAGAGGGGGGTGAAAAGAAATATTGATGATTTAGAATTAGAAGAGTTAAAAAGTGAAATTTACAAAAAGGTGAAAAATCACCACTCTCATAGAGAAGCTGCAAGAAAACTCAACGAAAAATTTGTTGAAATTAAGATGGATGATATGGATGAATGAGAAAAAAAGTTGGCATCTGTTTCCTTTTATGTGGTGATGATAGTAAATATCATCAAAGAGGGGATTGATGGAGCTGGGATTCGCGTGCAAGCGCCCTGCTCACATACAAAACCCTTGCATAAATCGTATAATCATATTAACACTATTGTTCGTCCTTTATTAAGTGGTTTCCCAAACACGCGGGTGTCCCCAGGATGCTTGCTTGTATGTCTTTTTTATACTAACGAAGCTTGCACTAAAATTGGCTGCTTCGCTGTAATTCAGTCTGCGCATGCGTCGGTCATACCCATGTGATGTGACGCACTCGCATTCTGGAGGGAAGTTGTGCTCATGCGCACTGTAGCAAATATGGCCGCTTGTCTCTCACCATGCTCTCCGCTTGCTACCGCTGCTTTTGCCTATCTGTCTTTTCGCACTAAACAATAACGCTATAGTCATTATAAAGTAAGGGTTGGTTAGTATTTTATCATGGTGTACAGTGTGATCATTTTATATGTGATTTTAATTCGTTCTCGCTTACTTTTCATGTACCGCGTCTTTGTGGGCTGGGGCATACATGAGCGACGCCATGCTGAGGCTCCTCTGAACCCTGTCAGGTGACCGGGGAAAGTCCTAACTGCGCAGAAGCTGAAACCAGCCAGCTGGCCCCAGAAGCCAAATGCACCTGAGAAACCCAGCACAAGATGAGGACACTCACCTTGAGTATAACTGATTTTGTTGCAATGTCTTGTGCTCTCAGATTTTCTATTGTATTCTATGCATGGGAACGTGAACCCAAGGGGCGGGTAGGAAAATTTTAATATTTGGATGAGAAAGTTGAATTCTAGGAGGTGGTAATGACCACACCACCTCTCCTGACCAATCATAATGTGGGAAACTGTCACTTGCAACATTAGTGGGTGGTCTGAGGGACCCCAAAACAGTATAACTGCCCTAGTTTAGCTTAGGAAAATTGTCCGACTTGTCCGAGTAGCAGACCTGTCACTGACCCTACGAACTCTATAGGTGCTCAATCTGAAGTGCTGCGGAGCACTCTGTCCATACTTTCCACAAACTCCCAAGGGGTGGAAACAATCCTAAGTGCTGGCGAAGCACTTTGCTGGGGAATTCGAAAACCCAATCGGGGTTACCGGCGGATTACTTGCAGAAAGGTGCAACGCTGGCGTTGCTTCTGAAGTTGTGGGTGTTGGTCGTACCTTGGTGAGCCCAGTCCTGATCCCAAATCCTGAGGGGTATCCTGTCCTTACTGTCCGTGAGCTGTACCTGCTCGCATTCTGGCATTCCTTCCTGAGGGTCCTTGTCCCCGTCTTTCCAACTGACCCGTGGCCAGGGTTAGTCTTCACTCAGACCTAGGTAAATATTAACCTGTGGGTTTGCGTCTCTCTCTTTCTCTTGACTTCTCTTTCTCCTTCCTTAATAAAGCACTCTTACCGTGATATTGTTCTATCACCTTGAGAACGAGTTATATGCAATTGTTCTAGAGTTGTTCCACTTCTCTCCCCTCCCTTAGAAAATTACCTACTGTTATATTATATTAGTATGTTCCAATTTTTCCCCTACCTTTAGCCTGATTGCGGTGAACTTAGTAAGAATAGTTTAAACACTTAGGTTAAGTATGTGTTCTAGGTCCCATCCACATCCTATGTTTTAGTATAAAATTGCAGTGACTAGTTTTGTTCTAAAAACTCCTACCTTTTAGTCTTCCCATGTACTCAAATGGTCTTAGCATTTATCCATAGCTATTTTATAGTGTTGATTTTGATGTTAGACGCATTATTCTGCCTATCACTTATTGCTTTGTCATATTCTCTCTAAGGAACTTATATAAAGTTTTAAACATCCTCAGGTGTCTGTGGTCATTTTACGGAATTGTGGAAAGTATTTACTGATTATAAAGAGTATCTGATGTTAGGCCTGTCTACTATTTTCCCTTATAGCTCCAGGTCCGTCGTAAGAATTGTGCCTGTGGTAAGTCAGGTACATGGTATGCAGAGGTGAAACCAAAACCTTAATTGCTCATAGCAGCGTGCAGGAGGAGAAATATAAAATCCTCTCCCGATTCACCCAAATTATTAGTGTGGTGTTTGGAAAATTCGCACGCCAGGGCCCAGTGCGTGTAAAGAATTGGTAACCCAGGTGGCCCGGGATAACTGCGCGCTCTATCAGGTGGTCATCACAGTTGATCCCTTAAAGGATGGATGGGTTTGGGGCAATGACAATAGTCCCATCACAGTTGTATTCCTTTCGTCAGGGATGGGGTTGGGTTTGAGTCCCAGTTAAAGACACCTACTTGGGGGTAGGTATATGGATGAGCTCCCTTATACCTGGTTATGGTGCTAATCCTTGCACAGGGTTGGGTTGTGGGTGTCAATCCCACTTTCATTTACAAGGGTATATTGTGTTTGTCGTCTCGTGCTGCACGTTTGCTATGATTTGTGGGTCTTATTCTGTGTGTAAGTCGCGTTACGATGCATGTCATGTCTTGTGTGTAAGTCATCTTGCGCATCACGTGTTGTCCGGTGTAAGTGGCCCACGCTTCAGATGTTGTTGTGTGTATGTCGCCCTGCGCCTCACTGTGTGGTCCATATTGTGGTACACATGTATTCTTGGTGTTGGTTTCACCCTTGTTGTCTGTTTCTGACCTCGGGTGTTAGTCGTGGGGTGTGGTCCACCCTTCTCTATATTATTTTCTAATGTTTATTTTTGAGAAGGATGGGGATATTGCTTGCTTGGTATTTATTATTGCTTGACAATATTATTCCTTCCTTAGGTAGGTAGTGTTTATACTCTGGCAAAGTTGCTTTTAGTTTTGCTTCCCTGAGGTTGAACCTTTTCTGTGATTGTATATTTCATTGACTCTTCAAAATGTTTTGAGGATTTTCATGGGGGAGAATGGGGGATATTGATACTCATACTTTTGATGTCGTATTTTGCCCATCTTTTCTTGATCTGTATTTTTCATGCTCTCGTGATGTTTTGATTTATGTTGCATCCCTGAGTTCCAAACATTACCGCTTTCTTGAGTATAGTTCTCCCTTTAAAATAGTAATTTTTGTTTCTATTTAAAGGAAAGGGATAATGTTCTATCCTAAGTGTCACATTTATATGTAATCAGCCTCGGTCCTCCTAGCTGCTCAGCCAGAGTGAGAGATGGTAACGGAATGTGGTATGACTGTGATGAATGGAATGCCTGGGTTCCTGAGTGGATGAATGGTGACAGTTGAAGATGGGCTGAGCAGCTAGACAGACTGCGCCTGGTGGGGCTGGTACATGGCTAGTACCTGACTAGAGCTGGCTGGACTATGATTGTTACTTCCCTAACATGGAACCAATAAAGAAGACTTGGATAATACAACATGGCTACCAGTGTCCCTATGTACAGGGTACAAGAGTACCCTGTATCAGTCCCTAGTATATTGTACTAAGGTACCCTAGGCAGTGGTACACTAGAGGTCCCCCATGGGCTGAAGAATGTATTATACCACCCATGAGAGATCATTCAAACCGTAGAATACAGGCCTGCCAGCCATAGTTGGTGCTAGCACAACTTACAAAAGATATAGGTTTCCTATATCTAGGGTCACTGCAATTAAAACCTATAAGTCACCCCTATAGCAGGCCTTTGCAATCCTGAAGGCAGGGTGCTTGGTTCTAAGTGTGAGGGTGCCTCTGCATGAGCAAGACACCCCTACAGCCGACGGAGTCCATTCTCCCGGGTTGTAAGTGAGGCAGCCATATACCATATAGAGGGGCATAGCGTAATAACGCAATGACCATCTCGAAATTGGATGCAATGAATCCTATCATGTTTGGTATCAAACATGTTGGAATCATCCCCCACAGTGTGGAAGGTATGATTCCAAGTACTGTAAAGGCCCTCTGTTAGGCTCTCAGTGCTCCCAGTGCCAGTCTTCTAGACCCAGACAGCACAACATGGCTGCTTCTAACCAGAGACACGATGCTGCCCTCCTGCTGCAGAGCCAAGCCTGAGCAGGGTAAGGCAGAACAATAGGTATCCTGTCACAGGGAGGTGTGACCACCTCCCAGACAGGGTTTAGTGTATTGGGGCTGGGTGAGTGCGCTTGCCATCGCCACTCAGTCCGCATGAGGGGCACCTTCAGTGCCCTCTTTGCATAATCCAGTTCAAACCAGCTCAGGGAGCCGTTAGTTCCCGCTCTGGCACAAAACTGGACAAAGGACACAGAAGTAACCTCTCTCCTGTCCAGACCCTCCTCTGAATCTTATCTTCCTAACCCTTTCCCTAGGGTACTTTAGGGCTTACCTGGGTGTAGGTCTTGAGATTTGTCGTGGGATAAGATTCAGAACTGCAACCACTGCACTTCTACTAATATTTAAATACGAAGAACGGTGAGGGTACAAGATCAGCACAGACAAAAACTAAATTTCCAAACACAGTAGTAGAAAAAAGTATATATTAGTCTTCCACAGTCAGCTCAACACCTCATCTGGATCCACCGGTGAAATCCAGCAAAGCCAATATTGTATATACAGAAGATTGAGGGAGCGACAAGATCTGACTACAGTGCGGAAATTCAACGACAGTTACAAGACCCCTCTTGTTACCGTAAGCTAACCCGCAATCCGCAATCCTATTACTGAGGCATCCTCGCTTATTAATGATAGACTATATAATTGGAAAGAAGAAGGGATGTTGGATGAGGCTGAATTTAAATATCTCCGCATTTATAAACCTATTTTCCCCTTCATCTATGTTTTACCGAAACTACATAAGTCCAGAAAAAAAAACCCGGGTAGACCCATTGTAGCTGGCATTGGTAGCATTACGGAACATTTGTCAGAGTTTGTGGACATGTTTTTAAAGCCTCTGGTGGTGAACTTGCCCGCATATATCAGGGACACCATGGACGTCCTCAATAAACTGGAGGATGTTACATGGGAGGAAGGGTACACCCTGGTCACTATGGATGTGGTAGGGTTGTACACCTGTATTCATTCGGACATGGGCTTAGTGGCACTGAAACACTTTTTGGGATGTAGAAATGTGAGCTTGAGAGAGCATTCAGATATGTTGTTGGAAATGGCCAGATTAATTCTCGAGAATAATTTCTTTCTGTTCGAGGATACCTGGTATCATCAGACGAGAGGCACAGCGATGGGCTCCAGGTTTGCTCCTTCTTACGCCAACCTTTTTATGGGTTGGTTCGAGAGGGAGCATGCCTAGGGCCGTGATGCTGGTAAATGGCATGACAACATTTTGTTTTGGACTCGTTTCATCGACGACATTCTCATGATTTGGAGAGGGTCGGTGAACGAGTTACAGGAATACTTTAGTTATTTGAATAATAAGAATTTTAATGTCTCGTTAACACTTGAGTGCAGTAATTCACGTATAGTGTTCTTGGATGTGGAATTGTTCATTGATAATGACAAGATTATGAGTACTTTGTATAGAAAGCCTACTGCCACTAACTCCATTTTGAGGTTTGAAAGTCATCACACTAAATCTGTAACTAGAGGCATCCCCTATGGAGAGATGGTTAGGATTCGACGGAATTGTAGTAAGGATAGTGACTTTCGGACAGAACTTAATTCTTTACAAAATAGGCTCAGGGAAAGGGGTTATCTTGAATCTGACCTCGTTAGAACTAGAAACAGAGTCTATAAACTTGAAAGGAAATCTACTTTGATCCAAAAAGAAAAGAAGAATACCTCTAAGGGCCAGGTAGCCTTTTTTACGAAGCATTGCATCCAGAAGGATGATATATTTAAGGCACTGGGCAAACACTGGAACATTTTGAAGGGAGTCCCAGCACTCTCTGGTCTAATTGGTCATTTTCAAAAGGTGTCCGACTGTTAAGGAGCTCATAAGTAGTAACTATCTTAATCCAGTGACAGTCAAGAATTCAAATTGGTTAACTAAACATCCATCTGGTTTCTTTATATGTGGCACTTGTAATGTGTGCAACTATGGTTTAAATAAAGTGAAGAACTTCTGTTATAATACCAATCAGATATATTCGATTAGGGAGTTCATTAATTGCAACAGTGAGGGAGTGGTTTATGCTGTTAAATGTCAATGTGACAAGGTATATATGGGGAGTGCTAAGAGGAAACTCTAGACTCGAATTCAAGAACATGTAAGGGCCATTCAGAATCAAGATAAAAAGTCACCTATTTTTCTACATATCAGAGCCCATCATCCTTTGGAGACCAGGATAACATTCCATGGTGTGCAAAAAGTTCCACCATGGAAAAGGGGAGGAGACTGGATCCTCCGATTGAGACAGGCTGAGGCGAGATGGATCTCGCGTTGTAGATTAGTGAAACTAGGGCTAAATACTGAGAATGAGCTCCATTATTTCTTGTAACTTGGGGATGAATTCTATAGGGTCTATAGATCTTTTATTTGTTGGTCTGTTTTCCCTCACCACCAATTACTTATTGGCTGTAGTGGGTGTAATTGAGTAATCCCTTTCGAATATGAGTTACTTCTGGAGTTGCTTGATATATGGTTTAAACATTTTTTTTCAAATTGTATAGTAACACTTTGAGATATCTTCTCTATTAATTAAGAGCTATTTTTAGGATACAAGGTTCTGCAGATTTGGTACTTTCTTACATATTGCCACATTGGATCTTGAAAGTGACTAATGTATTCTCTGTGTAGGGCATCGGGAACTCAACACTACTCACAGGTATTCAATTAGAACACTAATGATATACATTTCACACATGTAATTGGTTTGTGGGCTTAGCACGGATATTCAGGCCCAGCATAGCATAAACGCGAATCTCATTAATAGATTTAGACTTTGGCTTTTGAGTGGCGGCAGACTTTCTCGCTACAGCGATACATTTATATAATTTTCATATTGTAAAATATGAGAACACCGCCACTTGACTATTATGCATATATATTTTTGGACAGTTATCTTTTCCATTAGAATGAGTCACCATGTAATTATCAGTCCTTTTCTTTCATTGCGGAATTTTTTGCATCATGCGGCGGCTCTGTGTATTAACTTTCAAGTTTATTCGTGTAGTGTCTTGTTGTAAGAAGCTCTTTTTTCATTTGTTGTGGAACGTTTATGGTTATACGATGAACTAGCTCACTGTTCATCTACTAAACTCGGCATTTGCAGTAGGTATAATACAATAAGATCTATTGGTCTTCACATCAGACTCGGTTTTCATGGAGCATGCTCGTTTATATATTCCTTATATTTATTTTTTATTTTTTATATTAATACCATGTGGCAATTTAACCCATTGGTTGATTAGACTTTATTTGGGTTTCTCCTTAACCCGTATATGTACGCTGATTTGACAAATCTTCACGTTCTGCCGTCTTTACAATTATGACGGCGAATGATCGGGTATCTCATTGGTTACTTGAAAACCGGATACACTTCACTACCGGATGTAATATGCCTTTCTTCTTAAACACCGGAAATGCACCTCAAAACCGGATACAATACGTCCTTGATGCTGTGGTTGCGGACGTAATAGAGAGCTATAATGAGGCTTTTTAGTGGAGCACATAGTCATGCTTATCAGGCATGGCGGACCTTAATGGGAGCTTTAATTGTTTGGTAGAGCCGGAAAAACGCTGACGTCTCTGATTGGTGAGACTTGAGTTTAAAGGGAAGCTTAGAGCACGGATTCTTTGCACGCTGTCGGGAACAGACGCCAGACGTCGCCTGCCGAGACTCCCCGCGATTACATTGGATTTATATCTTTGAAAGGTGAGGTGCTGACCGGATGAGTTATTGTGTCTAGGAGTATTGGTAGTGGATGTGATGTACTTTTTGGCTATTTGTTAAATTAATGAAGATTTCTAAGTCTCGCCTTTTATTTATTTTTCTTAACAGAATTTGCGCTGAATTTCATTCGTTACTAGGTGAGGATATGAAACAATTCAGGTCTTGTTGTTACGGTTTATTTGGAATAAATGGGCATTTACAGACATGTTTCTCATCCTATTTTTTCACTAAAATAATATTGGGGATGATGATATAAGTAGTGAGGTATCTGTCTGCCCTCATTTTTCACAATGTTGATAATGTCAACATGATAATGTCAACATAATTCCCTTGGCGAGGTACGATTGTTGTGTTCTCATTGCTCCAGAAGATTAATTTAAAAAAACACCTCGAGATTTTCCCTCCTCCTATATATAGTGTCTTGGGTTTTTGCTATGCTTTAACACCAGACACATTTTTCTTGTAGTTTCACAGTGATATCAAGATTAAAGGCTGAGTCTGCATAAGAAAAATTTCAAGGGGAGTTCAGGCAAAGATACTAATTTAGAGTTAATATCAGGTGAGATACTCTTCTGAACAGATTCTTATTTTGTAATGAGCCATAATTTTCTGATGGTTATATACCTTTTGAATGTTACTGAATTGCATATATGTTGAGCATTACTGCTGTATGTAACTGTGTACATCTTTAGGATTCACTGGATATGAAGTTCTCTATGTATTAGTACCAAAATGTCTGGTGTTCATGATCTGTTTGATTCAATATTATGTGTATGTTAAGTTTATCTTAAAAATATTTTTAATCAGGTTGTACTACAGTTGGATTAATCGAATACTAAGACAAGATCTCGTCTTTGAATAAGATACACATTTACAGGAGGTAGGGAGGACTATTTTTCACTTCAAACAGTTATTTCTTTTTTAAGAGTTCTGGGGAATGTTGAGACACTTTTATCAAGTGATTTGTCCATTGATTTGTTACGCTTTAATAGATTTTTATATAGGCAGGTGTCCTATTATTCAGTCCTGTTGTATTATGCGTTTGAAATTTGTAATTTGACATGTATGATTTATTCATCTATTAATGTGATACTTTTTTCTATGTTTTGGCGTTTACAGCCCTGATGATGTCCGTCTGTGGACGAAACGCGTCGGCTGTTTGTGTTACACTTTGACTTATGAAATATTGAAGATTTGCTACTGCTTTGAACATCACCATCTCTGTCGAAAATCATCAAATAAAATAACATTTTTGGAATTCACTTCTGTGAACCATTTGATTTTGTGATGAATTTGTCGCTCCCTCAATCTTCTGTATACTGCACTTCTACTGTCTGGGCACTCTGGACTTCGCTGTACTTTGTATGGGCCTGACTTCATCTACCTTTAAGTCTGCTGCAATGTCTGTGTCTGTGCACCATACAGGAGCCTTCCAAGGTCTGTGGGCATCCAAGACACCTAAAGGAATCTCCGTTGAAGTGAAGGAGTCACTTCATATCATCTGCAGGTACCGCAACTAAGCTGACCGGTCTGCTGATGCTGAGCTCCCACAGACTCTGAAAGGCTCAGCAACACAGGTGGTAATTCTTCTAATCCCTCAAGGCCGGCCCTGTCTTCTCACTAAGTTTGAGGCCAGTATCCCTCTTCAGAGTCGCAGGAACTGAACCCCTGTGCACCACATTGAGTTGCCGTTGCAAAGGCTTGTTGGCTTCCTTCCACCAAGATCTTCGGGTTCTAAGTAGCCCCAATCTTAAGCATCTCCAGTGACTAGGATTTTTATCCACACCACTTCGTTTGCACCGTGGCCTGCATCTTTTGGTGAGCTGCTCAAGGTCCTCTTGCAACTCCAGTGCCTCTGGCCTGTGGGTCCTGTTAAAGGTCATCTTTAATTTCTTTTTAGCTATGATGGTTGCTCCAGGCCTGCCCTGACTCCCCTGCTTGTGGTGAGTCCCCTGGACCTTGCTAGTCCTGACACTGCACCTCCTGCACCTTCCACGTTGTTTGCAGTTGCCAAGGCTTGTTGGTGCTCCCGCCGGACACCGACCCCTCAACTCTCGACATCCGACATTGGACAGCGTGTGAATGGCTCCTGGTCTTCCACAGCATCGCAAGGTCCTACCAGCTGCAGAGTCAAGGTCACCTTCAACTCTCCTGCAACTCCCGACATTGGTGGGCATTCATCTTCCAGGTCTCCGGATCACTCCTGAGTGACATAGACTCTGTCCCTTCTGCTTGCAGGTACTTTTCAACTTGAATCCACCTTCGGATTCCACCGGACACTTTCACATTCTCCAGCAGCGACACTGTCCTGAGGTCCTCCTTTAGGTTCGACTGAGATTTCCAACACCACTTCACACCTATGCACCCGGCTTCCCTGATGTAGGTAACATGGGTACTAGGGTATCCACGGGTGGAGTGGCTCTCCAACCTTCTATCTTCCATAGGGTTTCTTCAGGGTCCACTGGGAAGAGCCTTTTTTCTTTAAAATTGCAACGCGACTTACACGTTGATTTGTACGGAGAACGTGGTTGTGGTCTCACACTGCACACAATCTCCGTGGGGTTCCTAGTCACTCACCTTTGATAGTTCCTTGGGTCCCCAGCACTTCTACATCCTCTAGGCATTGTCTTGACATGAGTCGTGGTTCGAATATCACTTTCTTAATATATGGTTTGGTCCCCCCCCACCCCTCCCTGGGGTCCACTGTGTTTTTGTGCTATTTACATGATTTCTACTGCAAAGGATAGTGTGCATTGTGCATATCTCCGGGTAGGAGATATCTATACTTGTTGGTGAGTATTATATATTAAATATATATTTTTATAAATACCTTATGTAGTTCTTTTTAATTTAATCTACACCTATAAGATTGCATTCTGGTAAAACAAGCTGCTTTACACTCCTTCTGGACTAAGCCTGAAGGCTGCTGTCCACGGCTATCACTTAGAGAGATTTCTAAGTGTGTCTAAGACCTTCTAAATCACCATAAGGGTTGTCTGGACTAGTGCAGGGTATCCACATACATAAGTGTGCATCATATACCAGACAAGTCTCTCACACCCCTCCTCCCCAAAAAAATAAAGCTTGCCGAGGCTGGTGTCGATGTCCTGGGGTGTTTTCATACCCCTTAATGGGCGTCGACAGTTCAATTCTTTGGAAAATGAGCAGGAAAACCACTATTTACAGTGATTTTCAGCTTGTGTTCCCTGCCACTCTGTGATATCGGCTCCTCAGTGGAGACCGTGTGATAGGGGGGCAATATTTGTGTCATCAGGTGGCACTGTGTGAGTTGGCAGGTAGAGTTTCTCTGGTTTTCCCAATATTTTTACCTGCCTGCATCTAAAAATACTTTAAAAATGGCCAGGTGGGGGGGCGTGGCTAAGATGGCGGCTCGGTAGGACGTGCTCCGCGGTGGCTCCCTGGACCCGATCCCCCGACAGGGATTTCAGCGGACCATCGCCCCCACCGAGCCAGCCACCGTCGGCGGACAGGGTCCGCATCTGCCGCTGAGGCGCAGGGGCCGGAGCCGAGGCTCGAAGAAGGCGAGAGGCGCCGCGGAGCGGAGACGACCCGCTGCCGCTGGTAGGCGCGAAAACAGTGACCCGAGCCCCAGCGGACAACGGCCCGGGGAGACCTCCCACTGCGCTCCCGACTCAAGAGCTGTGGAGTCGGGGGATCCCGAGGCGACCGCTGCGACCTGGGAGCGGTATTTGGCTGCAGCAGACGGTGAGTCCGGCGGATCCGAGGCGGACAGCGGGGTGCCGGGTCCGCCGGCTCCCCACACTACGCGAGGCCCCAGCTTGGGCTTGGTAGCGGAGGACGCGGCCTAGCCTTCTTGACGGCCGGAACGGCCGGCGAGCAATACAGTGAGGGGCCCGGGTGGCAGCAGCAACAGCCTGTCAGCATATCGGCGGGGGGACAGGAGGGTGGACACCCCCGCCACAAGCAAGAGCTAACGTGGCCCAGGTAGAGGGCTGAAGAGCCCGGGCAGCAGTGGGGCCTTGGCGCATTGGGCGTGCACAATAAGTGGCCAGGGAGACCGGGAGCCCCCCACCTCTAACAAGCGAGGAGCGCCCCTCGAAAAGTGTCCCCACCTGGCCCCACACAGCGTGACCTCGCCTGCTGCTGTGCCCGGCACCCACAAGGGAGCTGCACAAAGGAGCAAGAGGGGGACGGAGGCCCCTAGGAGGAGGAGCAAGAGAGCGGACAGCCGGCCGGGCCGAAAGGGACCGGGGCCACGGCTGGCAGCGGAGTACTCGGCTCAACCCAGGGCATAGGGGCACCTGGAGCCAGGGGAGTGTGACGCAGAGGTCCCGACCGGGGACACGCGAGGCACCCAACAGGCCACAGCGGGGCCTGAGGGAAGGCCTCAAGGAGGCGACGAACCGCAGGGGCGGCAGGCCCTTGGAGGTGTCGGCCCAGGCAGGTCGGCGGAGGCCAGGGACTTGACCGCGTGCGCCACAACCCGCACAGCCCACAGGTGGGGGCTGCAACGCGAGGGCCTTCAGCCGCGGCACGGAGGGCACGGAGACTGTCAGGGCACGGAACCGAGGCGCTGGGTGAGCACGGGCCGCCCCCCCCCCCCCCCCCCAACCGGCTCAGGCACGCCGAGGAATTCTGCTGTCTTACCAGGGATTGCGACCCAACTGGGGCCTTCAGCCAGGACTAGGAATAATATGGCGTCCCACAACCGCAAAGGGAACGCGACATCTCAGATATGCTGACCAAGGGACCCTCCAAGGGCGACAAAAACCTGGACAAGCCGGCCCCTGTGCCCCCCCAAGGGGAAGGACCACACAGAAGGTGAGACTCCGGCGACCAAGGCATTCATGGAGGCCCTCTTTGCCTCCCTTAAGGAGGACATCCAAACCTTCAGGCAGGAAATGACCGGGGAGTATAAAGAACTCAGGTGAGATGTCGACGATCTAGGGGAGAGAGTGGCTGCCAACGAGCTCTCAGGTCAAGCCAGAAGTGAAGAAATAGAACTCCTCCGGCAGGAGATCGTTCGCCTCCACGACCAGCAGACTGACCTCCAGTCCCATACGGAGGACCTGGAGAACCGCTCCAGACGAAATAACATCCGCGTCCGGAACGTGCCACCCAAGGCAGAGGGAGACGACGTGGCAGGGTATCTACAAGCGCTCTTCCGGATGGTGCTAGGCGAGGATGATGACTTTATGATCCGCATTGACAGAGCCCATATAGTGGGCCTGGCCCGCCGGACCCAGGGCCCCCCGCCGGATATCTTGGCCTTCCTGCCGGACTATCCCCTAAAGGAGCGCATACTGAAGGCGGCGCGTCTCAAGCAGCCCCTTCGTTTCCAAGACCATAACGTGGAACTTTTCCAGGACTTGTCGGTGATCACCCTACAGAAACGGAGGTCATTTAGGGTTGCCACCGCCTTTCTACGCAAGGAGGGGGTCCCCTACTCCTGGGGGCACCCTTTCCGTCTCATCTTTAAGTGGAATGGCGCCCTGCACCAGCTGCGATCCTTACGCGACACCTGTGCCGTATTGGACATCCCACACGAGGAGCCGCTACAGGACGATATGGACGGGGGGCGGTCTTCTGGGAATGCGTCTGGCTCCCCTCGGATGGCGGGGGATGGCTGGCAGAAAGTGCGTCGAGGCAGGCAGCAGAAGAAGACTCTTAAGCCTAACCCCGAAACAATGACCCAGGAACAGGCCGCAGCGATCCAAGTAGTATCCAAAGACACTGGCGCCGACTCATGAGACGACTTCAGCGACGGTCGCCAACAGCTAAGTTTTGACTCCTGGTCGGGGGGGTCGGGGGGCCGAGAGCCGCCACTGCCACACACCCTTACATTGACTCATTTACTACAGGCCTAGACTGTCAAATGATTGGCCTGGGACTATGTTCACCTGTTGGGGGGGGGGGAAGAGGGCACAGGTTGAGGGGGGAGTTGGGGTTAGGGTGGGCGCGGGGGAGGGAACTCGGTGTGTTCAATTCGAACTAAAGACAGGCGTCCTAGGGAGAGGTGGCTCGGGGCTAAGTCTAGTGCAGGCAAAATGCTCACACTCCCATGGCAGTTGACAGCATTCGTATCCTCTCCCTTAATGTGAAGGGACTTAATAATCCTATCAAAAGGAGGGCAGTTCTCTCATTCCTCGAACACTCTGAAGCGGACATTTGTCTGTTACAAGAGACTCACCTGTTAGCAAAAGACTGGCACCGCATGAAAGCCAGAGCCTTCCCTCATCAATTTTACTCCACAACCACTGAGAAAAAAGCGGGAGTAGCAATACTGGTAGCCAGGCACTTTAGAGGGCGGGTGGGGAGCAAGGTGGCTGAGATCAGGGGCAGACTCCTAGCGCACACAGTTCATATAGGCCCTTCTTCCTTCACATTGGGCTCTATCTACGCACCCAACACTAAACAGGAGGCCTTTTTGAGGGGGGCGCTGTACGAGGCGCTGTCGGGAGACGTGAGGCTTGTTCTGGTAGGAGGGGACATAAATCTGGTCATGGACAATGAGATGGATAGGTCCGGGAAGAGGTTTGGGGACACGGGGGCACTCTCGGCGACGGGGAGGCAGTGGCTGAGAGACAGAGGGCTGATTGACATCTGGCGGGAATTGCATCATACCGCCCCGGGATACACCTTTTATTCACATGTGCACCACACATACGCCAGGATAGACCACTTTCTGGGCTCTACCGATATGATCCCCATGATTCAGGACATAGACATTACACCAGCGGCGCTTTCAGACCACGAAGCGGTAGTCCTCCAACTGACAGTCCCGCGCACACCTCCACACAGGGGCAGGTGGCGACTCAGAGAAAGCCTGCTCTCCCGCAAGGGGGTGGTACAACAACTGTCCCAAAGCATCGCCAGTTACTTAGACCAAAACGACAACGGGGAGGTGGCCCAGGCGACACTGTGGTGGGCGCTCAAGGCGGTCATTAGGGGTGACATCATGGCAATCGCGGCAGCGGATAATAAGGAGCGAAAGGAACGGAGGCGGGATTTAGAGACACAGGTGCTGGAGCTGGAGCTGGAGCGGGTTCACTGCCGGACGGGCGCCCCCCGGATCTGGCGCAAATTGAAAGCGGCCAGGGCACAACTGGCAGGTCTGGACCTGGACAGGGCAGAATATGCGGCGCTCCCCCTCCGCCACACGTACTATGTAGGGGGGGACAAAACTGGTCGCCTGCTAGCCAGCAAGCTTAAGGCTAAAACTGTCCGCTCCCAGATCCCCGTTATACGTGGAGACGACGGCGACGAAGTCCGAGAGGACGACCGCATAGCGGAGGCATTTCGAGCCTTCTATGCACAGCTCTATGCTGCGGACCCGGCCCTGGGGGAGGAGGCGGGGAGGGCCTACTTGGAGACCATAGATGTCACCGCTCTCAGTGAAACGAACGCCAGTGCGTTGGACGCCCCTTTCCGCCTGGAGGAAGTTATATCGGCCATTGCCCGACTCAAGCCCCTGAAAGCCCCGGGCCCAGATGGCTCATCCGCGGGCTTTTACAAGTCCTTTTGCCCTCTCTTGGCGCCGGTCCTTACCAAACTGTTTAACTCTTTCGGGGGCCCGGGCTCGATCCCGAAGGAGATGCTAGAGGCAGAGGTCATCGTCCTGCCAAAACCGGGCAAGGACCCTTCGCGATGTGCGGCGTACCGGCCGATATCGCTCCTCAATCTCGACCTCAAGCTCTTCACGGGCATTTTGGCCTCCCGTCTGGGCCCCTGCCTGCCAGGCATAATCGAACCGGACCAGGCGGGTTTCGTCCCCTCCCGGCAGTGCGCGGACAACACCAAACGCATAATGCATGTCATAGACAAAGCTAACTTCAACGCCTCTGATGCAGCACTGCTTTCGGTCGATGCCGAGAAGGCGTTCGACAGGGTGGACTGGAGATTCTTAGACCACACGCTGACGAAATTCGGCGTGGGTCCCCGTTTCCGCTCCTGGGTGGCTGGTTGCTATACGTCACCAAGGGCGACAATCAAAGTAAATGGGGTTAGCTCCAAGCCATTCGACATCCGAAGAGGCACGCGGCAGGGCTGCCCGCTCTCGCCGCTCCTGTTCGCTCTCTACATCAAGCCTTTTGCCCAGCGTGTTCGGGACAATAGCACCATCACGGGGATCAAGTTTGGGGGAGTGGAGCAGACTAAGAGCCTATACGCGGACGACATCCTTGTGGCGGTGGATAGTCCGAGGGTCTCCTTACCGGCCTTCCTGTCAGAAATGAATGCGTTCGGGGCGGTATCGGGCTTCAAAATGAATGTACAAAAGTCTGTTGTCCTCCCGCTGGGTAGCAACGCCCGGCCGGCTAACAGAGATTCGCTGCGCATAGGGGGTCTCGAGGTCAGCTCCACAATACAGTACCTGGGGATAGACCTGACGCCAGCGACTGCCCAGACGGTTGACCTTAACTACACTACACTCTTGTCACGCGTCCAGGGGGACATAGCGAGATGGAAACAACAGCCACTCTCTTGGCTGGGACGGGTGGCTGCCATCAAAATGTCCCTTCTGCCCAAGATCCTCTACCTGTTCCAGACTATCCCGGTCACCCCCCCACTGGGGATGCTGAAGAAACTGCAGGACATCCTAAACCACTATGTGTGGGCTAACAAGAGGTCCAGGCTGCGGCGCGACTTGGTCACGAGGGTAACGGCTGAGGGGGGCTTAGGCGTCCCAGACTTGCGGCGTTACTTTCAGGCAGCACAGCTCAGGTTCCTTCTGGAGTGGTCCAGGCCGACTTCAGAAAAGCATTGGTTATTTCAGGACAGGGCCATGGCGGGCCTGCCCCTTTGGAAGGTCCCCTTTCTGGCACGACCCGACAGACCGACATACCTCAAGAAATCCCCTATCACCAGGATTCTTCTACAAGTGTGGGACGCAACTGCGGTCCCGAAGGGCCTGACGACTTTTCCCTCCCCTATGACACCTCTGTTAGATAACCCGGCGTTCCCCCCGGGCAGATCACCGGGCTCGTTCCCCCAGTGGCGACAGTCTGAGTGCCGCTCCGCAGGCCACTTGTTTGATACAGAGGGCTTTTTGACGTGGGACATAGTGACAGCGGACTACACACTTGATAAGCCGCACCGCTACCAGTACTTCCAACTTAGGCATTGGCTGACGCACCCCGACGTGGCGCCTCTGGCCAGTCGCCCTCTCACCGCCTACGAGAGGTGGATCATGACTAAAACATCGGACTCGCAGTCCATCACAGAACTATATCTAATGCTGTCCCCGCCTCCCCCTACGGAGAGATCCGCCGGGCAGAAACGCTGGGAGAAGGAACTAGGGCGAGCTCTCTCTGACAAAGAATGGCATGACATCTATTACCGGGCTCACCACACGGCCAGATACACAGCTAGCAAAGAGGCGGCAGTGAAGATCGCCTATTATTGGCATTTGACTCCGGAACGCCTACACCAGGGGAACCGAGCAAAGATCCCAAATGCTGGAGAGGGTGTGGACATACGGGGACCATGCTACACATTCTGTGGGAGTGCACCGAGGTACAGGAATATTGGGAGGTAGTGCTTAAGGACATAGATACCCACGTTGACACCGACATTCCCCGCTTCCCTGCTTATGCGATCCTGGGGCTCCCCAACAGACTGATGTTCCCACTCAAATCAATACGGGGGAAACAGATGGGATTGGCGATGGGGGCAGCAACCCAACACATCCTGTCGTTATGGGGGACCACAAGGAAGCCCACTCACACTGGATGGCTACACAGATTATGGTATATCATGGGGATGGAAAGGATACAAGCCTCACTCCCGCAGACATCAGAAACGTTTAGAGAAGTATGGCAGCCACTCATCTCCCTGCTTTCCCAAGAATTCACGGAGCTCACCTGTCCGAAGTATCTCAGGGTTCTGAAACTGGCAGAGGGGTTCTGCGACGAGACGACCAGAGCAGAACATAAGGTTTAGCCTGAACCCCATATTGTCACTCCTAGGCGCTACAAGGGACACACCGAGCGGGGAGGGTGGGGGAGGGTTGGTAGGGGTCGAGGGTAGGATACAGTTGGGGAAGGTTGGAGCAGGTGGGGTTTCTAGGGGGGTTGGTGGAAAAGAGTTCTTGCGGACAATGCGGGGTTCGTCTACCATCATACGAGCATACATGTACACCTGGTTACCCCTCGTTAAACAGATGGACAGTTGAGAAATGTAACGCCCTTGGGGTGGGTGCTGTAGCTTTGCTCATTTCGCTCATGTATGTATGGTATCGCTTTGTGGAACTCAATAAAATACATTTGATTAAAAAAAAAATGGCCAGGTGGCAACCTTGGCGTTAGCGCAAGCGGCTGGCTCCTGTCTTTCTTGTGGAGTTAAATTAGGGGTTTGCCTCCAAATCTGCCTGGTGAGATCAGGAGACTTCGATTTTCCCTGGTGCAGTGAGATCAGGCGACTGTTTTTTAGGTCTCGGACCGGAAATGCTGGCTTGCCAGCTTCCGGGAGGAGATCTTATGTTTCCTAGTAGGGTCGTTTAACCCTCCTCTCTCCTTCATTGGCTGGCTTCCTAAACAGAGGCCAGCCATTGAAGGAGAGAGCCATCACTCTGATTTAGCCCCGTCTCTTTCGGATTCGGGGGCGTACATTTTGCTGTTCTTTAGCTCGTGACGTTGTCCGTCACTCAGGACAGCAAAACACGCCCCCGAATCCGAAAATGGCCGTGTGTTTCTCCGAGGCATTTCTGCTTTGCCTGCCTCGGAGAAGCGTGGTCATTTGGAGCGCTCCTCTCTCACCGAAGCATGAGGCACGGACGCGGTACTGGCTGAAGGCTGCAGGTGAGTCACGCAGCTTCAAGCAGCTCTTTGTGTCTGGTGCAGCAATCTACAGGACCCTGTTGGTGAAGACGGGGCACGCACACATCTGCCGGTGCCCTCCTAGTACAGACGGCTGCAGCCGGCAGCGGACCTGATCCCCTGTGTACAAGCAATGGCAAGCTAAGTGCGCCGGGATTAACCTCCTAAGTGGCGAACATGGTCCTCTGCCATCCGATCTCACAGAGCAGGAGTGGGCGACTGCTGAGACAGCAGCCTGTCCACGGTACGTGTGCCCGAGTCTGTGCCTACCCGTGGTCTCAGAGCGAGCCCCGCACACCCACAGTCCCGAGCAGGGGGGAGAGCAGGCGGGGCGCGGCGTTGTTAGTGGAGAGATCCTCGGAGCTCCGCTGTCTAGGAATAGCGCCTAGAAGGCTGCGCTCTACCACAGCCGAAAACAGGGAGGGGGGGTAGGGCGGGCAATTTACTGTGTGCAGGGATATCGGGGGTTACGGGTGCATAGAATCGGAAAAGCGTCCAATGCGGTGCTCACCGAAGCAGCGAGCAGGCGATGTGAGAGGGAAGGCATCTAACATCCACCCCTCACCACAAATATATAGCACCCAAAAAAAGTTTCGGCTTTTCATCAGTGACCACCGAATAATTAACAGACGAGGATGAAAGCGGAGCCTGGAAGCTCGTGACCTGCCTCTCTTACCGCAGGGTATTAAGACACAGAGGTGGGGGGGGGGGAGTGAGACAGCGAGCGGGGGCAGAGTAGAAAAGAAAAAGAAACGAGAAGGAGAAGGGAGTGAGAGGGATAGGAAGAGAAGTGAGTGTGACAGAGAGATACACGGAGAAAAAGAGAAAAGGCGACAGCCAGGAAAGGGAAGGAAAGAAGAGACTGCGAAAGAGAGAAAGTGTGGGATGGGCAGAGAGGTACACCAAGCAAGGAATGAGACGGAGAAAACGAAGGCAAGCACGAAGTGCAGAGGAAGGAGGGCGGGATGGAGCAAGTGGAGCTAAGGGGGATGAAAATAGCGGAAGGAAGAAATGGGAGAGGGGAGATGGAGAAATGGTTGAAAGCGAGAAGTGCTGAGGAGAGGGAAGCGACGGACGCAGGGGCCCGTCAAGGGAACGTGCCAAGCCCTCCGGGTTTGAACCGCAGAAGAAACAGGAGACTCCGAAAAATCGAGGAATATTAAGCTGCGATCCTGGCACTGGGGGGTTCGGAGGGTTTGTGAGCAGAGGGCTGCCTTTTGCCGCCTGTTCTCTGCAGCCAGTGAAATCCAACCCCGAAAAACTACTTAACATGGTGCCCTGAATCCTTTCTGCAAGCCTGGACGTGGGGCACTGGTTATCAGAGCATGGGGCCCTGAAACTCCATGTGTGCCTGGGCGTGGGGCCCCTGTGGCCGTCCCTGCGAGGCTGGCGCCCACCCGTACTCTGTGCTTGGGGCCACAGGACAGGGGGCCCGGTCCTCCTCCTGTGACGGAATATACTGCGGAGGGCCGGGCCAGCTCCCCGCACCAGGCCTCACATTCCTGCTCAAGAACTTTTGCCTATTTTAGTAAAAGAAGGTCTCGGCGGAGAGGGTAAGGGAGAGAGAAATACGATTAAAGAGACGGGAAAAACAACAGGGAGCGAGAGAAACTGAATGGGACTCGGATAAGGGTGCAAAAGGCATAGAAAGAAACAACATGAGAGGCAGAAAGGACAGGACTGTATAGCGCCACGAAGGGAGAACTATGGTTGAGAGTGGAGCGGGAGAAAACGAAACGCACTTCTCAGAGCTCCATTGGTCTCACATTGTACATCTCCCTCACTAAGACCCCATCAATCACACCACGCACATTTCAGATCTCACCAATCCGCAGCCTGTACATGCCCTTGCACCCGGCATCTTCCTGCCCCACACACAGCATGTGCGTCACAGACCTCCATCATTCGCGGAGTTTATCACTGATGCCACGGGTCACATCCTGTACATCTCTCCAGTGCTTCTCTTGTACAAGAGTACGCAGGGCCCAAAGCTGTGCTCACGGAGCCCTCGGCTGGCGTCATTGAACGTCTGGGTGCCAGAACCAAGGCTTTTTAGTCTTGAATTCACCTCAACCCTCTTTCTTAACCAGGCACTCCCGCCTCTTTATCTCACTCTTGAATGTTCTTTTTGACCCCTGCCTTCCATCTTTGTCACTGTTTTCCAAGCATTCTCTTCTTCCCCCTTTTGTTTTTCTTTCTCTTGCTATTACCTTCGTCTGTTGAGGAAAAATAAGTCCCTGTCTCCAAATATGAGTGCCAATGGGTACCAAAATGCAACCTCAGACCAAATCCAGAGGCAAATGTATGAATGAGGCAATTCTCAGAGCATTGAATAGACCTTTTAATCCGAGGAATACTATGTCATATTTACCTCCGTAACGGGCCATGTTGGTCTGTTGGGGATATTAATGGAGCCCAGTGTGGCGGGACGTTCATGAATGTGCTGGGTCTATGGGGCGATATTATGCATGTAAATGATGGCCATAAGATCCATAGATGTGAACACTCAGGGAGTTTGGAATTAACTCTATCTCCCAGCCTCGCAGACGGAAACATGAATGTGTGTGTGTGTGTGTGTGTGTGTGCGCGCGTGCGCGTGTGTGTCTGTGTGAGCGTGCCTGGGCGTGTGTGTGCATCTGTGTAGTGTACATGCCTGTGTGTGGTTGCCTTTGTATGTGAATGCATGTCTGTGTGTGTGCGCGTGCCTGTGTGTGCGCATCTGTGTATGTGCGCCTGTGTGTATGTTTGTGCATCTGTGTGGGTGCGTGCCTGGGCGCAAGTGCGTATCAGTGTATGCATCTGTGTGTGTGTGTGCGCGTGCCTGGTCGTGTGTGCGCATCTGTGTGTGTGTGTGTGTACATCTGTGTGTGTGCGCATCTGTGTGTGTGAGCATCTCTGTGTGTGTGCGCGCGTGCCTGGGCGTGTGTGCGCAACTGTGTATGTGTGTTTGCCTCTGTGTGTGTGTTAGCCTGTGTATGTAAAAGGATTTGTGCGTGAGTGTGTGTGCCTGTGGGTGTGTGCGTGTCCAGGGCAATGCAATCCTTCACTTCTTTCAAGATTAACATAAAAATGAATGTTCTGTTTGTACCACATGTGCCGTTGTTAGAATGAAATGACTGCCGATGTGGCCAGGCCTCGCCTCCACATGGGGTTCTGATTAGGTCTTTCCCGCCAGCCTGACGTGTTTTTACAGTTAGGCGGAGCTCACCTACTTGCCAGGCCTGGGCTCCCGCGGCGTTGAATATGTGCGGTGTTATCTAGGAGTCTCCCCATATCCTGTAAAGTGAGTAAAGCGGGGTGCAGTAGTGTTGGGGTGCAGAGAGAGTGGAGGACCAATAGAAGAACTTTGAGTTAGAAGTTTTAGGTAATTCACAGAAATATTCACATACATTTTCCCTTCTCTCCCCCTCCGATTCCCTGCCCCCTGGCTGTGCTTGCTTCCCTGCCTCCTGGCTGTGCTTGCTTCCCTGCCCCCTGGCTGTGCTTGCTTCCCTGCCCCCTGGCTGTGCTTGCTTCCCTGCCCCCTGGCTGTGCTTGCTTCCCTGGCTGTGCTTGCTTCCCTGCCCCCTGGCTGTGCTTGCTTCCCTGCACCCTGGCTGTGCTTGCTTCCCTGCACCCTGGCTGTGCTTGCTTCCCTGCTCCCCTGGCTGTGCTTGCTCCCCTGCTCCCCTGGCTGTGCTTGCTCCCCTGGCTGTGCTTGCTCCCCTGTCCCCTGGCTATGCTTGCTCCCCTGTCCCCTGGCTGTGCTTGCTCCCCTGGCTGTGCTTGCTCCCCTGCCCCCTGGCTGTGCTTGCTCCCCTGCCCCCTGGCTGTGCTTGCTCCCCTGCCCCCTGGCTGTGCTTGCTCCCCTGCCCCCTGGCTGTGCTTGCTCCCCTGGCTGTGCTTGCTCCCCTGGCTGTGCTTGCTTCCCTGGCTTTGCTTGCTTCCCTGCCCCCTCGCTGTGCTTGCTCTCCTGTGTGTATATGTGGCTCTGTGTGTGTGTGTGGCTCTGTGTGTGGCTCTGTGTGTGGTGGGGGGGGGCTCTGTGGGTGTGTGGGGGGGCTCTGTGGGTGTGTGTGTGGGGGCTCTGTGGGGGAGTGTGTGTGGGGGGGGCTCTGTGGGTGTGGGTGTGTGGGGCTCTGTGGGTGTGTGGGGCTCTGTGGGTGTGTGGGGCTCTGTGGGTGTGTGGGGCTCTGTGGGTGTGTGTGTGTGGGGGGGGCTTTGTGGGTGTGTGTGGGGCTCTGTGGGTGTGTGTGTGTGGGGCTCTGTGGGTGGGTGTGTGTGGGGCTCTGTGTGTGGGGGGCTCTGCGGGTGTGTATGGGGGCTCTGCGGGTGTGTGTGTGGGGGGCTCTGTGGGTGTGTGTGGAGCTCTGTGGGTGGCTCTGTATGTGTGTGTGGGTGGCTTTGTGTGGGTGGCTCTGTGTGGGTGTAAATGCAATAGGTCATGCATTTGCGAGCGATTAACCTATTGGCATTGTAAATGACAATGACATTTATTTAACGATTAAGCTATTGGCAATGTTAATGACAATGCCATTTATTTAAGATTAAAAAAAATGTCATGAGCAATGCCAATAGCTCTACCTTTAATAATGCCGAGACCATTGCATTGTAAATGCTTGTTTCTCCTCCTGGTAAGGTGAAATGAAGAGACTGGCTCCTATTTTGCCTGGTGCAATAGGTCACTCACTTTAGGAAGGTCAGCAGTTTCTGAGTTCAGTGTGAGATGTGCAGGTCTCACATTTAGATCCTGGTGAAGATGTTTCCGCAGTTAATCCTTCCAAGGTTGATAGACTAGATATCAAAGAATGTGATGAATTTGAAATAATACTGTTTTATGTAAAGAGTTTAGTGAAAGCGGTATAAAATGACCGATTTTTGTTTTAGCCTATGGAAATGTCCATCCTTTGTCCCAGGGCCACAGAGTAACACAAAAACAAGTGCTATGGGTGAAGCTTACTTGCTGAATCCCCTGAATAACTCAGGGAGTGTGGACTCTGCGTGGGTTTAGGGTAACCCCTCAGTTATCTGCTTAACATGGCACTGCACGCATAAAGCTAGAATCTGCTGAACCTGCAATACTCGCTTGACCTCCACGTTCCAAAAAGAGATGTAAAGTTATCTCACCCTGGTGAGTGTAAATCTTAACCTCTTCCCTGCTGGGTACATTCCCCAGCTGTGCTGGGGGGAGGGGGGGCGCGCGCAGCGCTCCCATGCTCATGACGAGCTCAGCTCGTCATGAGCTACAGTGCTCCTGTGCTCATGACGAGCTGAGCTCGTCACGGTCGCACCCGTTTCTTTAGAACGTTCAGCACAGCAGGGGAATTAGCCCAGCGTGCAAGCATTCTAAAGGCCATGACGAACTCAGCTCGTCATGAGCACCGGAGCACTGTAGCTCATGACGAGCTGAGCTCGTCATGAGCCTGCAAGGGGTTAAACATACATTAGGAATAATAAAGAGCACTGCCTTTGGGTCAAAACCAGTCAGAAAAAGTGAAAGGTACTGAGGACTCTGATCCCAGTTTGGCGTTGTCACTGTGGCGAGCATGTTCTGTGTGTTTTGTGGGAACCATGTGTGGCACTGTACTTGAACATCTCCAACAATGGTTAAAAAAATCAATGTGAGGGATGCCAAGAAGGGGCACATATGATAAAGGGCCCACTCCCAATAACCCATTTTACAACCCCAATGTAGTAATTCATGCTGCATCTCCTGTATGCTGTCCATTCATGGTACTTCTGGGCCTTATAATAAAAAGTAGCTAGAAGAGCTCTCTGTCTTTAACAAATGCTCCCTCTGTAACATGCATATTTTTGAAGTATTGTTTATTAAGTTGTAAACGCCCTATTTGTTGTGTGGAGAAGTGTGGCTCAATGGTTAGAGGCGGCAGACCCGGAAGCTGAGATCGGCCCGGGACCAGGGTTCGATTCCTAACGCGGCAGGTTCTTGGGTCAAAATGTCCGCTGGCCTGATAATTCTCTCCTCGGTGCCTACTCTAACCTTGGGTTCCACTCTGCAACTCTGGGCAATAGCTTGCTTAATCTTCACAAAGGCCCCTTCAACGCAGTGGATGCCTGGTCTCACCTTGGAGGTGCCCAGCAGGGACCATCTCACAGGGATAGCCAGGATGGGTTCCCCAGCGGTATACAGCGCCGGGACGCCTGCGGTGTGGGCAGCTGTGCGCTTTACAAGTATACAACATTTACATTTATGTGAATTCCCTATGGACTGTCCCCACCCATTGCCACCACTTCTGTTTTTAGGTCAGTTGAGATATGTCTGAGTTGCCTCTAATTACTTCTGGGCCCCGGGTCCGTCTGCATCAGTAGGCTGTGGCATATATCCAGTCTTACAAATAAGGTTTTGTGATCTGGGTGGGTTGAGGGTGGGTATTAGTGATCATGGTGGGGTAAGATTTAATAGATTTGGACTTTATGATGAAAGCAGTATGAGCTTCTCATTGTTCCTGCCAGTGGGACACAAAGGTACACATCCAATCCTTGGCCTCTCAGCAGAGTGCACAGAGCAATAGTTCCATATTTGCTCATTTTAATAATGATTATAAAGGTAAGTTTGCAGAGGAGGTAGGCAGCTGATGGAATACTGACAAAAGAAAATGGTGTCATTACCGGTGAGGTGTGAGAGACTGAATAAGCATGTTTGTGGTTGTGAATGAGCAAAGTGAATGGGAGGTGAAGAAAAGGTTGCAGAAGTACAGAGTAAAGAATTTTGAGGAGACAGAGCTACTGTGTAAGATTCAGAAAGAAAATATGGGTGCACGTGTCTAACCGTAAAAAGACCTGAATGGGATTGAATGACATTCCAAAAACTACTACCCCTTCCAGATCTAATGTCTAATTCAGTGTCACAGTTTCAGAACTGAAATATTTTCAATTTGAATTATTCATAAAACAAAACAAACTGGCCACATTAATCATAATTGTGTACAGTATCAAAATTCCTCATTATCTTTGTACCATTTCTGCAGAGGCAATCTGCACATATGTTAAATCGTAAAGGTATCCTTTTGTACATGCAAGAGCAACAAGAATATTCTAATGATAACAGAAATGTCTATATTATGCGAACTAAGAAATTCTGGATCAAATTAAATGTTTGCCTTTAGTTCTACCCCCAAGCCTTACCCCCTGGCCCGTGCCCTAGCCCACATCCTAATTTGGAGAGTACCTGCTCTTATTTTTATCCATTTAAAGCACTGACTTTTTTGTTTGTCTGTCTTATGTTCTGGGTCGAAGTCTGATTAGGAAAAATAACTAGAGGTGGGCAAAAATGAGTGCTGGTGGGCCCCACATAAACCACCGCTGTAAATTAGGCATTGCCCCTCACCCCCCTCCTTTTTTGAAGGTACTGGTGACTTGTATAGTATTCCTTGAGCTCCCCATGTGACTGCAAACCACACAAAGGATAGAAGTGATAAATCTGGTTGCAACCTATTTATTTCATAGTTGTTTTTTTTAGTTTTTTTGCAGATTTATATAGCGTGAACTCGACCGAGCATTTTACACGAGCACCAGTTACGTTACACACTTCATTTTTTGTTTATTTTATGGCAAGCACGGGGAGATTGAGCGATTGGCTCAGAATCACAGGATGCTGAACCAACGCCGAGGTTCGAACCTGGTTCCCCAGCTCCAGAGTCAGCGGCTCTGGCTGTTAGGCCACATCCTCTCCCTTACAGGAAACAGAAATAGTGGAAGCACTTGCTTTTTAAGTGCATCATTGCCTGCCTTCTGAAGAACAGTCTGTTCTGAATGCATAAGTCATGGTGGTCATACGCACATTGTTCACAGTTCTCTGGTAAAGTGATGCCAATTGCTCAGGTCGACTTGGCCTTGGGTTACCAAGAGGATGAGAGGAAGTCTCCTGTTGTCAATTTATTACAGTGTCAGATTTGAAAGTAGAAAGTTAGGAGAACTGGAAGTAAAAGGAGACATTACTGGATTTCTCATCATCCATCTGCACAGAAAGTGACATCACTGGATTCCACATTATCTGCATGCACATTAAGTGACATCACTGAATTTCCCATCATCTATCGGCACTGGAAGTGGCATCTGTGGATTTCCCATTATCCATCAGCACAGGAAATGACTCTATGTCCCTCAGACTTTCAACCAGTTGTCCCATCTCCTGAAGTTCTAAGGGGAACCTTTGCTTTTTCATAACAAATTGCCACTGATATTCCCACATTTTCAGCTCCAGCGCCTCAACGATATATACATTATTTCTCCTTCCTCCAGGCTCTCAGGGACCTTTCCCAGAAGGTTTCGCGTCAGGACTGGGGGACCGTGAAATCGCTCTAGAATCTCCCAAGGACATCGATCCCAAATCAGTGAGCGCACTACATTTATAGAAAAAGGTAGGGTGAGTTTTATACTCTCACACTGCAGATGTGCAGTAAATTCATGACAACTTCATGAGCAATAGAAGGCAATAAGGAGAATAAGGTGACACAGTAACACAAACTGGGGTACAGGAAACAAGAAAACATAATAACGTTCAAGGGCGCCTAAAGAGGCACAGCATACTGAGAACTTGTAAGAAGAGGGAACATGACTGGGCTTCCCCTTTGAGATGAATCTGAACCTTGTCTCTCTTTCCAGAAATCAAGAACATTAGTCACAAGTTCAGCGGCAGCTCCTCCTATAAGGCGGAGGAAGGTCGCCCCACTGGTCAAAAGGAAAAATAAAGTTCCAACGTAACGTTATTAATGTTTTAGTTTTCCTATCGCAGTCAGTGGCGGGGTGCGGCTGACCAGAGCAGGGAGAGAAGTGGTTTGCATTCCCTAAGTGCTCATGACTGTTTGGCTGGCCCTCTTGGGACAGCCAGTCATGCACACTTTGCATGTTCCCCACCAGGCTGTTCCCCACCAGGCTGCCTTACACAGCCTGTCGAGGAACATGCATAGGCTTCCTGTTCCTGTCTGAGCACCGAACCATGGTGCCGAGACCAATCACAACGCTGCATTGCAGCGTTGTGATTGGCTCAGGGGAGCCTGTGTGCCCGGGTGCTTCGTGCTACCGGCCGTGACGAAGGAAGCTGAAGAAGACAAGGACTGAAGAGAGGATGTGGCCAGCCATTACAGGTAAGTCCTTTTCTTTTTTTTTATTCCCTCTCGTCCACCTCCCAGCCCGCTGCCTCACCACCCCCACACAGTAGCAACCGCTACTGCACAAGTTATTTGAAGAGTCTGAATATAAAACACTTAGCCGGACACAGGAGTTGTCGCCTGTCTCAATATGTTATATGAAGATGAAATTCCAGTTCAAAGACACTGCAGAGTGTTATATCTATGCTCCATACTGGCTTCTGCTAATCTTGCTCAGCTGCATTTTGTTCATTAGGGCTCAGATTTACTACGGTTTTGCGTCGGGAGTGTGTCACTTTTGTGGCACCGCCCCAACACAAAAACATTATTGCCATTTACTAAGCCATGCCAACTCACTTAGCATGGCTTTCCATCATTTAGTAAACACAAAGTAACGCAAGGCAGCGCTTTGCGTTAGTTAGTATTGGGTATGCACTACATGGATGGAGCATGGGTGTACCCATGCTTCTAGCCATGTATTTTGATGTAAATACGGATTTACAAAGACCTGTAAACCTCGGTTTGCACCAAAATAGTGCGGCTACCCGACAAAGGCATAACGAGGAGGAATATCTTCATTTATTCATCCTTGTTACCTCCTCTTTTCATGTGTGCTACATTGTACAGCACACATAGAAAGAAGAATATGCCTCTAAGGATAGTTTTTGTGCAGGAAGATATCCCTTCATGCCCAAAAACAATCCTGCCCGTACCGCAGGCACCCTTGCATTACAGTGCAAGGGTGTCTGTATTGGTGCTAGGCTGCACCCAACGGAGAGAGCAGAAATGCTTCATATCTTTGCAAATATTTATATTCTACTCTCTTCTGTGCATGCAACACGGTGCAGCAAGTTCTCTTGCTATGCCGCATTGTGTGAAATAATAATAACTATCCCCCTAGGTGTATGTTTTGATGCTTCTAAGCTTCATGACCCAGATTGCTGTTGGATTTGCATGTACTCCGTGGAAGTGAAAATTCCTGTCCTATTGAGATGCAGATGTCAACACCTGCATCATGAGCAGGTGAGTCTGCTCCCAATCACCTTTTTGGTCTTCACCTGGGTCCCTGTGCCTTCCTGCTCCTTCTCTTTTGAAGAACCTGGTACCGAAGATGCCACTCTCACATATAAGGGTTAGAAAAGTAAGTATCAGAAAAGGATTAGACACTTCTTAGGTAGTAAAGTGAAGGCAGTGGGTGTAGGGTGGGTTAGAACATTTACATATTTTTAACTGAGGTCCTCAGCACATGCAAGGATGTCCTATCAATCTTAATTATTGTACTACCTAATATTGACCCCATAATACTGTGGTAAAAGAACATCGAGGACAGAACATCGAAGAATATATTTTTGAAAGGTAAGTAAATATAGGCATATAGTGAAGTATTGATTTACTATTATTAATTCCACATTTACATACCTTGAAGATATATGTATTGGGCAGGTATACATATATGGAGTTAGGTATGCAAAAACTTCACTTACCTGTTGATATTCGTTTTCAATATTTTGTCCACAGTATTGTGTCCCATCGATATTCTGGGGTCGATATTCGGGTTGAACACCATCCACATTACCTCAAAAATAGTTATACATCCAACATAAAGAACTTTCTGTTTCCACAGCCAAGGGTGCTTGGCAGTTTTTACACAAAAAACAGGTCTGTAGTCCAGCTCTGAAAACCAATGTAAGGAATCTGGGAAGCTGTGGGGAAGAGAGGCCACAGTATGTATGTGAGCTATAACCCAGTGTCAACACTGCCTAAGGAGAAGAATCCAGAAAGGTAAAAAAGAAGATTCCGTAAGGGTAAACTTGGCTCACATTTTGTAGTTTGAGGTGATCAGCAAGACAGTCAAGGGAGACATGTGCTATGTACTGGGTATCAGAAGCTGACCAAACAACAATGCGGTTAAGACAATAGCGAACTCTACAGTCAAACCCACGTTTAATAAAAAGATAAATCCAATTAAAAATTACAATGAAGAAGACTAGTAAAGAAAAAAATAGAAATAGAGCAGAATCGTTTTGGTAGAATAAATACCCCTTAATCCATTTAGTTAGAAGTGGTGAAATGTAAACTAAACATGTCCAAACTCCAATGCAATGATTACAAGTATTTTTTTAGGGTAAGATATTTTGAACCATTTGTTGCAGCAGATCAACTGAAAGGTAAGAAACATTCATTGCCATAAGAAAATAGTCTCCTATAGGCAAATGAAAATATGATGGCAGTAGTGCACAAGGAAAATTCACAGGAGAGCATAAATACTCACAAACTGGGGTGAATTTACTTACCTTAGTTGATGGATATTGTTTCTCTGTGGTGATGTTGCTGTCTATCCACTATGCTTATTCCCTGGAGTCCTCCGCTGGTTTGATCAGGGTTGGCCCCCATAAATCCAGACCCCATTTGAAAAGTTGTAGAATTACACCGACAGGGCAAAGACTCCACCATCCAACTGCAGTTCAAAACTGATCAGCAGGCTTCCCTCTCTCTCGATCATCTCAGCTCAAGGAACCTCAGGCATTATGAGCCTCAGCATAAAAAGCTGACTTGCCACAGAAGAACCAGACTCAAATACTCCTGGATGTCTGTTCAGAAAAGTGTCTCCCACAGCTCTTGAATTAGGTCCTGGGAGAAGAGATCCAGGCTAGAGTTTGGAACACCTTCCAGTTTTCGCTTACTCAGGCAACACAAGAACCCTGCTCAACAAGAGCAATGAAGTTCAAAAGAAGCTTGTTTCCGGTCCAGGGAAGGTATGGCTTGGCAGTACGGGCTGGACTGTTCCCATGAGGCACAGGGTCAGACTGATTTGCATATAGCCATGTCTGAACTGGGGTGGCAGAGTGGGCTAAAGAACGGTGATGGATTAAACCCAGATCTTTTGACTGGGTGTGACTGTGTGATTGATTCAGATGCTCCATCCATCACCACCCCCTTTTGTACCGCTTTTGGCCGTCATAAGTGTGGCAGGGTATGCTCAGACGTGAGTCCCTTGCTGACTTTGCCACTGGATTAAAGCAAGCCGGGCTGAAGACGGCTGGAATGCCAGAAACCGGTCGTCGGAAGCTTGTTTCTGGTCCAGGGAAGGTATGGCTTGGCAGTTCGGGCTGGACTGTTCCCATGAGGCACAGGGTCAGACTGATTTGCATATAGCCATGTCTGAACTGGGGTGGCAGAGGGGGCTAAAGAACGGTGATGGATTAAACCCAGATCTTTTGACTGGGTGTGACTATTTGATTGATTCAGATGCTCCGTCCATCACCACCCCCTTTTGTACCGCTTTTGGCCGCCATAAGAGTGGCAGGGTATGCTCAGACGTGAGTCCCTTGCGCTGCGAGGCCCCAGGGCGGTTATGCGCTATACAAATGCAATTTTTCATTTCATTTCATTTCATTTCACTTTGCCACTGGATTCAAGCAAGCCGGCTGAAGACGGCTGAAATGCCAGAAACCAGTCCTCAGAAGCTTGTTTCCGGTCCAGGAAAGGTATGGCTTGGCAGTTCGGGCTGGACTGTTCCCATGAGGCACAGGGTCAGACTGATTTGCATATAGCCATGTCTGAACTGGGGTGGCAGAGTGGGCTAAAGAACGGTGATGGATTAAACCCAGATCTTTTGACTGGGTGGGACTGTTTGATTGATTCAGATGCTCCGTCCATCACCACCCCCTTTTGTACCGCTTTTGGCCGCCATAAGTGTGGCAGGGTATGCTCAGACGTGAGTCCCTTGCTGACTTTGCCACTGGATTAAAGCAAGCCGGGCTGAAGACGGCTGGAATGCCAGAAGCGGGCCTCGGAAGCCTGTTTCCGGTCCAGGGAAGGTATGGCTTGGCAGTTCGGGCTGGACTGTTCCCATGAGGCACAGGGTCAGACTGATTTGCATATAGCCATGTCTGAACTGGGGTGGCAGAGTGGGCTAAAGAACTGTGATGGATTAAACCCAGATCTTTTGACTGGGTGTGACTGTGTGATTGATTCAGATCCTCCGTCCATCACCACCCCCTTTTGTACCGCTTTTGGCCGCCATAAGAGTGGCAGGGTATGCTCAGACGTGAGTCCCTTGCTCACTTTGCCACTGGATTCAAGCAAGCCGGGCTGAAAACGGCTGGAATGCCAGAAACCGGTCCTCGGAAGCTTGTTTCCGGTCCAGGGAAGGTATGGCTTGGCATTTTGGGCTGGACTGTTCCCATGAAGCACAGGATCAGATTGATTTGCATATAGCCATGTCTGAACTGGGGTGGCAGAGTGGGCTAAAGAACGGTGATGGATTAAACCCAGATCTTTTGACTGGGTGTGACTGTTTGATTGATTCAGAGGCTCCGTCCATCACCACCCCCTTTTGTACCGTTCCAAAGAAGCTCAGCACACGTCAGGAGCACCCCTGAATTTCCTATCTTTGGGTAGGAATCAGCTGACGCTTCCAGATTCCAGCTGGTCATAGCAGATCCTCTAGCATAATCTATTTGGATTTTGTCACCACCACAAGGCACAACAATCCCATTAAAATATTTTGTTGGAAACTGTATTTTTGTTTCAGTAACTCTCCCCCCCCCCCCCCAGCACACACACACGCACACCTTTGTGCCTGGCATCTGGTGCAACTTTGACTGAAAGGGTGCTTTGTCCCTACTAATCAGGTTCCTAGCACCAGTGCTCTTTCCCTAAACTTGTTCCACCATTGGCACAACTCCAGCCTCCTTGTAAGTCCCCAGAAAATGGTACCCCTGGTACGTAGGGCATTGGAACTGAAGAGGGTCCACTAGGGCTGCAGCATGTATTGCTCCACCCTAGGGGCCCCTCACCAGGACCATGCACACTGCCAGTGCATGCTGCGTGTCTTGGTGCAGATAAAACTGACGAATCGGCATGGCACACATCCCTGTGTTCCATGCCCACAGACATTGCATGAGATATAGATAAATCACTCCTACAGCAGGCCTTGCATCCCTAAAACAGGGTGCACTACATGCTACATCCCATGTGTGGACATATCTGCCTCAGTGGATATGACCCTACAATCTCCAAGCGGTACAAAAGAGGATTCTTGGAATTTGTAAGTGGGGAAGCCATAAACAGACCATGGCTGGATAGTTGTCAATACAATATCCCCAGCTCCATGATGTCATCACTGTACCCACGCTACACTGTACTCACTGATTCCAGTGTTGGATGTATTAATTCATGTACACAGAGGACCCCTTAGAGGTGTCCCCTGATACCGCACCAACTAGTAGCGGGGTTACCGACTGGTCTCAGCCAGCCTGCCACCACTAGACATGTTCCTGGCCTCCTGGGATGAGAACCTTTGTTCTCAGAGGCCAAGAACAAAGCCTGCTCTGGGTGTGGAGCTTCAAAGGCAATGCAGCCTTTAAAATTCAACCCAGACATCTTCAGTTAGTAAAGGATGCTAACTTCCCTGTCCTGCTCCACTTTTGGTGGGAGGGCAGGCGGAACAATTAGATTAGGAGGTGTGCCCTAATTCCATCAGCACCACCCCTAAGGTGGGGCAGGTGATGTGGACCCCACTTTTCCAATTCCTCCATCTTGGGATGGGAGGAATTGGCCTATCAGGGTCAGGGTTGTGCCCCTTCCCACAGGCAGTGGAAGCATAGAGGGTGTAGACACCTTAATGGTAGGTAGTCCATTGGCTACAACCTGTCACATCGTTTAAGACTCCTAACTGTAGTGTTTAGGTGGCACCACGGACCCTGAACTTCAGATTCAATGGACCTAAGAAGGAGATGGACAAAAAAGAGCTGCTGACCCGAGAAAAGAGTACCTTCTGCAGAATGTTGGTGCCAAACCCTGCCTGCTGCCTCAAGGACCCAACCATCGTGGTGTGCTGTCTTGCTCTGCTGATATGAGGCCGCCAAGAACCTCAGAGCACCTCCAGCCCTTCAACAATCGCCAGAGAACTTCCTTGGAGTAGAGGAACTACTCCATTGCAGTCCGCAGGCACCGAACCCATAGAGTCCAGCTTATCGACTTGCTGCTTCCCGGCAACGCAGCGACCAAACCAGAAGCAGTATACCATCTCCGGAGGGTCAGATCTTTCCCTCCACCTAGTGAGAGGAGACCAGGACCTACTAGAGCCTTGCCGTAGCAATACCCGGGGTGCCAGCCCACCTGCAACCTACATCAAGATGAGTACTCCAATCAGGACTCCAACTGCCCTGGAAGCAAGCACTGGTTGAGGGACATCAGAACTCCTGAGACCCACTTCATGAGTGGGCCAAGTGTCTGGAAATCGTCCTTGCTACCTGCTTGACCCTGATTGCGAAGATTATGTTGACGCACAAAGTTCAGCTGTCCTACCTGCTCTGCACCCAGCTAAACCAGGCCTGGTTACCGATGAACATCTTGTGGCCCTGAGGCCCTTGCTTGGGGTACCCCAGACTTACCTGTAAGGCCCCTTGTGCAGTCTGTTTTGAGGAGGTCACTTCTCCTCAGCGACTGCTACCAACAAACTCAGCACCCTGCTCCTGCCCGAATCCAGGATGCTCCCAACAATCTGCTGGTGGAAGATTGGGCTTGGCCGAGCTACCCACATACAACTTGAAGGTGAATTCCTGTGAAACCAACTGTACTATTTTCTATACATTTTTTAAATTTTCTCTATAGACTTCAATTGAGCGAGATTGCGCACAACAGAGTTATTTTCTGAACTGTAACAATTCATAAGGAAATAACTACTTTACTGTCAACGAAGTTCTCGGTCTTAAAAATGATATAAAAATCAGTGTAATTTTTGCAAATTGGTCCTGGATTTATTCTTGAGTGTGTCTCATTTATTGCCTCTGAGTACCACAAATGCTTAGCACTACCCTCTGATTAGCCTAACTGCTTCGTCCACATTACCACAAATAGAGCGTTACTATTATCTACTTTTGCTTGTGTATATAAATAAGGGACTCACTGAACTCTCTGCACAGTGTACTTCATTTTAGTACACTATATAGAGAGCCAGTTTCATACATATTCCATCACTCATATCTGGAAAACTATAGGAGCGTTTTAAATTGGGTCCACAGATGTTTGCATTAGAACAGCTTTTCATTGGTGCTTAAAATAAGAATTTATGTCTGACACCAGGCCAGTGTTAGCAATATAAGAATAAGGGCCAGGTGTACGAAGCCATTTAGCGATCTCAAAGCCTGTGATTTTGTAAATCACAAGGTTTGTGACAGCTAAATGGCTTGAACATTTTTAATAAACCAATAATTCAATTTGCTAACAGGTTACAAAATCACAAAATAAGTTTAGAAATTGTTCCCAAATCTCAATTTGTAAGGAGAATTTTTAGGGCATACCTCCCAAATTGCAATTGCGAATGATATGCATCAAAGATTTGTGGCAGTAATTTTGGTTGCATTCCAATGATGGGTTATGGACTCCTCAAAGAAGGTGGTACCCAATTCACAAAGGGGAAGGAGTGAATTGTGCCCACTTCCCCTTTGTGAATAGTAAATAAAGGTTTTTTGGGAGTGGATAGTGGTCCAGTGGACCACTGCCAACTCTTAAACAAACTTCTTTTTAAGGTACATTTTTTGTTCTAAATGAAGACCCGTTTCCTTTAAGGAAAGCAGGTGACATCTAAAAAAACTTGTACTTTATTAAAATGTGATCACAGACATGTTGGTATACTGACCCCAGCAGGCCACCATTCCTGTAATAGCATCCAACTGGAGTGATTCACAATTTGCGACCATCGAGTTAGGACCAATTCCAAATAGTGATTTTGTGCGCTGGCGTACTAGGGCATAGGTTGGGTCGCAAAACAGAATTGAGGCACAGGGTCAAGACTGATTTGCATATGGATGGGTCCAAACTGGGGTGGCATAGTTGGCAAAAGAACAATGGATTTAACGCAGATCTTTTGACTGGGGAGAATGTTTGCATTGTCAGCATTCCGTCCAGCATTTGTTTGTGGTAACACTTTTCGCCCTAAGTGGGATGGGTATGACCAGATGTGGGTCCTTTGCTCACTTTGCCACTGGATTCAAGCTAGCCTGGCGGATGAAGAGTGACATACCCTGAAACTGATCCCAGGATGCTTGTTTCCGGTCCGGGGAGGACCTGGTTTGGCTGTTCGGTCCGGACTGTTCCCATGAGGCACAGGGTCAAGACTGATTTGCATATGGCTGGGTCCAAACTGGGGTGGCGTAGTGGGTAAAAGAACGATGCATTTAACCCAGATATTTTGACTGAGGGAGTGTCTTTTAACAGTGTGTGCCTTCAACTGTTGCCATTATTTGGAGTTGAGTAAGGGTGGTCGTGATATATTCTGTAACATCAGTCTAGTACTGCTACATTTAACTTGTTAAGCGTCAGTTGCACTGTATTTGGCACCCCATTGTTTCATATTAATGACTGCACTGAGAGGAAAGAGAAACCATGTTGTGAGCTGTATATAAGTGACTTAGGCCTTATTAGCCCACTTTAGGCCACAAAAGAGCAACACAATCCAGGAGTCCAAAAAGTGATAGAATGAATGCATGCCTTGGAGATACCCAGTTTCTCCCATTAAGACTTACACAGGTATTAGACTTGCTATTGCAGACATAGTGGTCAATAAATGTGCAACCCTGCTTGCTAAACCAGTAACAACTACTATCATTGTTTTATAGTCTGTGCCTGGCCCTGGAAAGGCCATACGCAAGCATAGCTCACATCCTGCTGTACACATTTATGGAACTCTACCTGGCATCTAATGTGAGGAAATTAAATAACTATCCAAACCATTACATAAGGCTGGGGCACTCAACGCTTAATCACATCACACCACAGACTTAACATCTGACAGACTGGCTTCTTCCCAAAGCCCAGGATCAAGGACACTCTAGATCACGCTAATCTTTTTCAACACCGGAAACTGGTGGCTTCAAATGAATATCTAAAAGATGGAGCACCCCTCTGACCAAGATCAGTGGGTTAGAACATTTTGGTGCAAACTTGTGGATGCTTCAGGATCAGTCCTTAATTTGTAAAAGATTGGATGCTTTTTTTTTGCTCTCAGTAAATGTCTGATGGAGAACAACGTGTGCTGATGGACTCCGCTGGCAACCCCCGGCTCAAATTAAGCACTGTTCATGACACTTTTAAGTGCCAGTACATTAACATCTTATACACACACAGTGGCGGTTCTGTTATATGGGCGGAGGGGCTACGCCCTCGTCCTTTTTACACATCGACGCAAATCTACACACACACGTACACACAAATACTATAAAAGGAAAAAACAAATAGCACAACAAAGCATGAAAATATATACCACTAACTCACAGGTCTGCAAAGTTATCTCTACCGCCATTGCGCCATATCACAGGAAAATCATCTAACAGTCTTTTGGGTCTTAAATTGTTCTGCAGTTCTTCATCACTTTAACAAAGGTAGAAAATTGTTCCAGACGTCTCACCCTCCTGACTGAAGACAGCAGGCGCAATGTTTTGCCAGACAATAGGTAGGCATATCATCTAACTGATAGACTAGAAGCAAAAAGGGTTGTCTTAATTCTCTATGTCAGGTGAATACGGTAAATGATCCTAAATGTTCCTTTTATACAGTGTCGTAATACTGTTCATATGGATCCTAGTGAATGCAAGGAAAATGCTAACAACTAGGCAGTAATATTCAGCTATAATGGGGGGCAGTGGCCCCTCACACCAATGGACCCTGGTGCCACTGCACTTGCTGCACTATCGAAAGCTATTGAAAGCTACACCCCTGCTTTTATGAATCAACGCATTGGGAGACTTTCAGGTCTCTGTGTGCTTCAACCGAACCAGTGGGCTCACCACACATGATAACCATGGTTTACAAAAGAAAGGGACAGCATTGCCTACATTTCGCTAGAGCTGTCAAAAGTATTATAAATGTATAGCGTTTGCGCTACTGCAAACATCCATTTTAGCAGGTTCCATGTTTTGTACTGGGAAGCATTCAAGAGTACTACTGTTCGTTGGTTGTAAGTCTCCTAGGGCCCAATGTAGGTAAATCTAATTTACCACTTCTAAAATACCGAATCATACCGATTCGGTATTTAAGAAGTGGTAAATTAGAGGGGGGGAAATGTAGGTAATTCTGATTCGGTAAATACAGAATCGTTAAAATACCGATTCTGTAAATGCATGCCCTACATCTGAAAACCCTAATACCGGTCGGAAACAGCCGATATCTTCCGTTTCCGACCGGTATTAGGGCTCCTACATCTGTCCCTTAGTTATTGGTTCCCTAGTTTCGGAATGGCTATGTCACTTATGTCAATATATATGTTCTGCCTTTCTTAAACTGTCAGACCAATATTAAAATTTTATGTGGGTAAGCTAAACTGTTGTTTACCTGTACCTCCCTACCAGACGAATAAAAACAGAAGGGCTGAGCAAAATACACTATTTCTCTTTTCCATCAAATGGTTTTAGTTCTTAAATATTGCACCTGTGGGGTAAGGCACCTTCCCTAGGAATGTAGGTACCACACATCAAATATTGTGAAAAAGTCCCTGCTTCATAGGGCATGTTCACCAAGCTCAGATGGTGGGTTTGGGAAGGGGTGATTGGGCAAGTTTCCTCCTGCCTCACTCATGGAAGTGGCCTTGAAATGTGATTTTGGCAAGGCTGCCACAACGTGCAGCATGTGTTTTTTGGGCGGGTCACTGTAATTGTAGTCTGCACTATGAAACAAACCATGCCAGGCTGCCAAGCCACACTCGCAGCTGACTGGGTGTGGGAAGCCAGAGTTTATAGGCCTTGAGGCTGCAAACTACTCTTCCAAAATCAGAGCATCTCCTGCTTCACTACCAGCACCAGGGGGGCAGTGATGGCCGGGTACCATAATTCCCAGCAGCCCTGTCTTTGTTATATAGGCCCAGATTCATCAAACAAAAATCCGCTCGCAGAGGGGCAGATTCTCAGAATCTGCCCCTTTGCAAGCGGTATTTTTGCATTTAGGATCCCAAATGCAAAAATCGCAATTTTAGAAATCGCTAAATTGCGATTAATTGCATTTAAGGAATCTCAAATTGAGATTCCTTAAATGAAATGCATGAACGTTTTTAAAATAGCGAAATCGCTAATAGGACACGCAAATTACCATGAAGTACAACTTCATGGTAATTTGCAAAAACTTTGAAAAATGCACTAAAGTGCATTTTTCAAAGATTCATGTTACGCACACACATGACCTAAGGGCATGTGTGTGCGCAACATATGTGCACATATCAATTTCAGGGGTGCAATAGGGTGTCCTTTGGACACCCCTGCACCCTTGAAATAGCAATCTCAATTTGCGAATCGCTAATTGCGATTCGCAATTCGAGATTGTCTTCCCATTCATTCCTATGGCAATTAAGGAATTCTAAGAAATCGCTATTTTTTAAGTGATTTCTTGATGCATTCCATTTTGCAATTCCTTAATAGCAAATCAGTATTTTTCGCTATTAAGGAATCGCAAATTGGGTTGTTGATGCATCTGGGGGATAGTCTCAGGAAACGCTGCACTGAGGAGGACAACTCTTAGCTCATCTTGGACTTTATTTATCGCTGCAGTACAAACTTTTACATAAAAAAAATATTTTGGATGGTTTCACTTCGCACCTGAGATTATATCACTGCCTAAGTAGTTTTTATTACAGTTATTGTACCCAACCTTGCTGCTGTGACCGTTTTATTTATGACTGAAACAGCAATTCACATGCTTTGTTTCTCTTATATAAGCCTTTATTTTTTATAGATGGAGCAACATTATGAGCTTTTACATCAAACACAAGATGGATTGTATTACAGTTTGCATCCTGTACTGAATTATTTGAAGGTGCTCTCAGATGTGATGATTATGGAAATAGAGGCATGGGGAAAAAGTAATCGCTTAGTGTCACACTGTTTTGTCAAATTTGCAAGCTGAGATTGAAACCCGGTTTCCTGAATAGACATTGTGCAATTCAGATCCTGAATGAGTATCACATTCTTTCCTCCTCCTGCCCTGATGGCAATTTTATTATTGGCCCTAGAGGCAAGTCAGTTGCCTTGTGCCACCTATACGGAGCCTTTATTGCTTGTGTATGAAGAAGAATTAGAAGAGGGAACTCTGTCACCCACGATGAGGGAGGCATCCATTATATCCATACTTAGGTTGGGGAAACCAGCCAACAGATGCGAGTCGTACAGATCGCTCTCCATGATTAGCTGCGATGTAAAAATATTGGCCAAAGTACTCTCAAATCGCCAGAGCCTTCTTATGAGTGTATTTGTGCTGCCTGACCAGGCGGCTTTTTGCCTGGGAGAGACACCTCCTACAATCTTAAAACACTCTTTGCAGTGATGCACGACTGTTAGACTTGGCACCATTGGTGTGGGTCTCCCTTCCATATTTTTGCCTTTGCCTCCTGTGTTTTGCTGTATGTTGGACTCCATTTTTGCTGGTCTAGATGCTTTGGACACTTTGCCACTCCTGTTCAATGCCAAAGTGCAAGTGCTTCCTTTGTAAATTATTGTTATGGATTAGTGATTCCATGATTGGCCTATTTGATTTACTTCTCAGAACTGAGTACAGTGCACTATGTGTGCCAAGGATCTGTAAATCAAATGCTGCTGGTGGGCTTGAAGCACTGATTGTGCCACCCACAGAAGCAGCTTGTAAAATGCAACTCAGGCCTGCCATTGCAGGGCCTGTGTGCAGTATGGGACTGCCATGTCGACTTGGCAAGTGCACACACTTACCAATCCCTAACCCTTCCCTTTTTGAAATACTGCCAATTTCCTTTTTCACTATTGCAAGGCTATCTGTTCCCATAGGAGAATTATCAGGGGTCAAAATTAACTGGGAGAAATCCCAGCTGTTCCTACTGACCGAGGTTGTCCAGCCTTATCATATGGATTACCCCATTGAATGGTGTCTGGAGGAAGTTAAGTATTTGAGAATTATTGTCTCTAGTGAAAGAACGGAATTGCTTCGGGCGAACTATGGGAAAACAATAGCAAGAGTGCCAGATTTAGTCTCCAAAAGGATTGACATGCCGATATCCCTTATAGGCAGAATATCTCTAATGAAAATGGTCATTTTATCTAAGCTGTTATCCTTATTTAACAGCATTCCCCTTGCCCGGGGGGGGGGGGGGGGGGGATGTTTGTGAAACCCTGAAATCCCTAATCATACTTCTCGCGTGGGGAGGTAAAAAATCTAGATTGAAATGGGAAACCCTAACATTGCCTTTTGCACAGGGCGGATTTGAGGCTACCGATTTTGAGCTCTATTACCTCAGCGCACAGGCACATTACGCTGCACACTGGTTTAATCCTCCCCCATACATGCCACGCCTGGCAGTTGAACAATATTACATGAAACCCACGCCCCTGTCAGGGTTCATAGCCACACACGATAAAGGGGAGGGATATTGGATCCACTGTGGTGGCATGCACCATTGCAGCTTGGCAAATAATCGCAAAGAGACTGGCTCATACACAGATATACTCACCCCTCCTACAGGTGACTGACCATCCAGACCTGGGGGTTACCCAAGAAGCTCAGTGCCTGCAACTATTGGAAAAAAAGTATCATTGGACAATGGGGAGATCTCTATATAAATGGGGTGTTCCGCACCCAGGGCCGGATTAGCCATAGCGGGCACCAAGCTTTTACACGGTGGCCGGAGGGGTGGAGGCCGGTTTAGTGGCCACAGGGGGCTGCTTTTCTTACAGGGTGCCGGTTTTGCATCAATGCTGCAAAATCGGCCCTCTGTAAGAAAAGTGGGAGCAGTGCTTAGCGGCTAATACTTCCCTCCTGTTCCCAGGGCCAGTGGAGTAGCAACCTGCCAGGGCTGGTTGCTGGCCCAGCCCGGCCCTGCAAGGACCAGTTCTTTTTAAACATAGTCCCTACGGCAATGTAACTATTCATATATGTAAGACTACGACAGAGCGTGAGAGCTGACACACCAGACTTTCCCAACGAACCACCCACACTAACTCCACTACAACACTACTGCAAAGCACAGACCCCAAAAGGGTCGTATCCATCATTTACCACAGCACATAGACACCTACACAAGCAGCTGGAGGGTCAACTAGATCAGAATGGGAGGAGGAACTGGACGAGGCTATTAATGAAGACAAATGGAGCTATTGCTATCAACAAACCGGGAGAATATCAGCCAGTAGCCGACTACGCATCATACATTTTAACCCTTTTGCCGTGGCCGCGATTTCGCGGCAGTGTGGCACTTCTGCAAAATGGGCGGGGCAGCGTCGGCCAACGGCCGACGGCAGCACGCAAGGGGTTAAATACCTCTACAGAAACTACTATACCCCAGCCAAAATGTTCAAATTTAAACTACGAGACAACAATGCTTGTTACCGGTGCGGGCCGGAGGCAGCGGGATTCCTGCACATTGCATGGGAATGTACCATGGTACGATCCTACTGGAGCCAGATCTTCACGGCCCTAACAGAATTGATATGCTAACACTGACCGAATCGCTTGTAATGGCCTTACTGGGGTATACGGCAGACATTACTCCAGCATACAAACGATACGTGGCATTGGGGCTTTTGTTGGTCAAGCGTAGAGTGGCGTGCAGATGGGACAAAGGGAGAGCACCCAAATTTAAGGAATGGGTTTGAGATCTTGTTTTCTGGCAAGAGCAGACACTAATATACGCGGAACTACTCCCAGTGTCCAGTAGACCAAAAGATATTTGGGATCCCCTGAAGGGATATTTGTTAACTCATCCAAACATGTTGAGCGGACAGGGCGACCACCTTCTCCGCCCCTTGTCGCCCACTGCACACATGGACAGAAATGAATCGCTACACAAGGAACCCCAAGGGACAGAACCACAGTAGTGCCCCCAGACCAGGAATAGAACTTGGCTGGAGGTCCAGGTACACAGTCTGAAAAGAATATGGGAATGGGACTGTCAGATGCACCATAAGGAGAGAATGGGGGACGAAACGCAGTCCGGAGTCCGATTAACTGAGTCATAATGCTATACACTGTAATGTATTTATATCATGCTACTGTAATCCAGGTGTTGTATTATCAAATATGCTGTAAATGTCAATGATGCACTAATCCTGCTGTATGTCGAACTTGAGTTCAAATTGACAATAAAAAAATAAAAAATTAAAATATCTATATATATTTTTGTATTGTGATATGACTTAAAGATGTTAAGATGTATACGCTTGAGAAATCTGTATGGAATAGATCTGTTATCGGCCAGGCTTTCTGTTTGTTAACTCAATAAAAATAATCTTAGAAAAAGGCCTTTATTGCTGTATAAGCCCATTAATTGGTATGTCCTCTCTTAATCATCTCATAATAAAAACAATATACTGACCACATTCCATATGGAACACTCCTCGCATATCCTCTGTCGTTTTATTCACAGAATAATATGGTCACATGTTTATACACTCCCCACAGCCATGTATCAACCACCTACGACCTCATCTAGTAACTAATACAACCACTGATCCTCCCAAAGTGCATATCTATCAGATTGCATAAGTCATCCATGTATGTAGGTATGGGAGAGTGAGATCCACTCTGAGATATGAACTACCATCAAAGTCAGAATCCTCTCTCAGAGGTATAAACTTCCAACAACATCCTGGAGGGTCCTGGAGAACAAACTAACATGAGGTCTTCAAGGAAGAAGGTTCCCTATAGTGCACATGTTTAAAAGATCACGGGTAGGCATGGTGAAGCAGTAAAGCATAGAATCACAGCAACTTGAATACGTCTGCCATCTTAAGCAGGTACAATTCCCTATACCTTCTTATCTACAATGACCTAAAGGTAAAGTGTACATGACTCAACCAGACATAATATCCAAAGAAGTGCATCTAGTCTTGGTATCTGCATATTGTTCGCCCTCTTGGACAAGTTCCGATATTCTATTATTCTATATAGAGACCTAGCAGCGCCTACCCTGTTCCCATATTAAGTAGAGCTGCGTAGATAGTTTCATACAGTATGAGCACTTTGGTAAATGAGACACACCAGGTCATGATTACAGACAGTCTTGACAATGGCTGAGCAGCCATTTAGCAAAACGCCACAGAGGTCCGCATTGTTAAGGTATTCTGTCATTGTTTCCTTATTCACAGTAGCTTCTGGTTTATATAGGGCTGCGTAATAATTCTAGTGTTAATGTTAAAGATTCTTCTAAAGCACACTGAGGCATTTTGGCGCTAACCAACAGATAGTAATTCTCGTCCCCCACTCAAACAACATTCATACCTCATCAACCATTCCTACTCACACAACAGTTCTCTCACACCATGCATGCTCAATTCTCATCACTCACACTCTTCGTACTATACTTTTGAGTGCCTACAATGTAGGTACAAAAAACAAGTAGTATACAACTGGAGCAGCTCGAGAAAAATCTTCCAAATGTTGTATTATAATAAGAACTCCATATATTGATATATATTCTCCAATACATCCAGTATGTTGATATTTAATACAAGTGCCTTAATAAAACACTATAATGTCAGTAGTTATAATCATTTGTCATAGGCTTCTTAATATGTCATTGACATTCTAATGCTCCTGTTGTAACCTGCGCCGACACTCGTTTCGGTGAGTCCCCAGAACGGAGTTACACCTACATCAGGGTGCTCAAATGCGATGATCCAATAATAGAAAGTGGAATGTAGAGGGGGGGAAACAATGAAACGTATATATTGAGGTTCAAGAAGGAACTGCACGAATATCAATTCAGCAGATGCCAAAACGATGCAAGTGAATGATCAATCACAAACGTCAACCACACAGACCTCCCTGGGCGGGGAGACACTCACCCTGGCAGAAATAATGTTGGTTATTCAAGATACAAGGATACAAGATAGACTCAGTCTCCACCAAAGTAACACTGACAAGTGCCGACCTCCGTAATATGGGCACTAGAGTGATGGAAGTAGAAGGCTCTGTAACAACCATCAAGGCAGAAACGGCGACGCTGAAAGGCCAAATCAAGGTTCTGCATGTACCTACATCTGTCTTGGAGGCTAGACTAGAGAACTTCAAAGCTCACTCGTGAAGAAATAAAGTCTGCTTAATAGGGGTCCCGGAGAGATCAGAGGGTCCTGCTGTTGACCTCATCGTAGATCTTATCCTCAAACAGCTACAACCCTGGGGCCTCTCTAACTATTTCTCGGTAGAACAGGCCCATCGGGTCCCAGGGACCCCACAAAAACCAGGGGCACCTTCACACCCAATAATAGCTTGCATCTTCAATTATTGTGACCGAAATGTCATACTGCAGACTGTAGGCACCACACCTCCACTCCAGTACAAAAACGCTACAATCACCTATTTCCCCGACCTCACACTGTGAGTCCAAAGGCTACACTGCAGCTTCCTTGAGGTCAAACGGGACCTTAGAGATTGTGAAATAAAATATTCAATGATCGTTCCTCAGAAGCTGCACGTGATAGATGGAAAGACCTGGTACTTTACCACACCTAATGAGGTTTGGGATTGGTTGGATGGATAGAGAATGGTTGGCAGTGCTGGGCAACAATCAAAAACCAGGGTGACAATGAAGGAACTCCACGACCTCGACAAAACACAAGACTCAAGAGACCAATGATAATGATAGACCTCCAATTGACACCTATCATTCTGCCTAGAGGTCCCATAATGCTTCTATTTTGACCTGTGGTGCAGAGATCGAGAACAATCCACAGATCGGTCACTGGTACTGTATGAAACTAAAGCTTTTTTTACATGAACGTTGGCAATCGTATTTCTGCCCACGCAGTCAGGATGACTGGAGATAGAAAACGTTATATGTTGGCTTAGGAATTTGGTAACATTCTTCCTTGTTCCTTTCAAGAGGTGGTGGGGTGGATGGGTGGCCATTTGGTGATTATCATATCCTCCTAAAGTTTTTATTATGTTATGGGACACACAGGTACTCTGAAATGTTGGGTTAGTGGGCAGCTTTAAATCCGTCATGCAGGGAGAGCGGTTAGAATTGTGTTTTTTTGTTGACTTTTTAGTTTCAATAAAGTTTCAATTTTATGATGGTGACATACTAGCATTGACGCAGCAGTAGCAACACCATTCCGCACCCTCATCCAGAAATTTGGTCCATCCTGCCGCTGGATGGTGTCCCACTTCACTTTCTATGTGCAGCTATCCAGGATCACACTAACCGTTCCAAAACCACTTGTACTAGCCCTCATATATCCACAACTCTGAAGAGGAGTTTGGGATCCAAACTTATCCACTCCCCTTTCCTTCAACATCTTCATGGCAGACACATTAGCAACACCCACTTTTAAAATAATGTCAAGGGATGTCAATGGGCTGTGAGACAAGATAAAGAGAGGAGTTGTGTTGCAATATCTTAAGAGACATTTCCCTGACATGTCCCTACTCCAGGAAGCACATCTTAAGTGTAACACTTATCATACGCTAGGCAGGTGGGGATATAAAATGGTTGCCCATGTGGGATATACAGTGGACTTGCATGGAGTTGGTGTCCTAATATGTGAGTCGTCAACACTTATTATACAAACCCCCTAGCCAGACACACATGGTTAATATGTAGCTCTCTCGGGAAAGTGGGAAGACCAAACACTTAGGGGCCGATTACGATGGCAGTCGGACTGTTGGACTTGACCCTTTTTGCAGGGTCATCCTTAAACTTTTTGCCTTCTTCCTATATTTATTCTGATCTGTTGTTGGTGGTTTTATGACTCTGGGCCCTTTTTCACTGCTGATCAGTGCTGATGTGCATATGCTCTCATTGTAAAGTGTTGTAAAGGATTAGTAACTCCATGATTGAATTATTTGATTTACTTTTCAGACCCTAGTGCAGTGCACCATGTGTGCCCAGGGCCTGTAAATCAAATTCTGATGGTAGGCTTGCAGCACTGATTGTGTCACCCACAGGAGCACCTTGTAAAATGTGACTCAGGCCTGCCGTTGCAGAGCATGTGTGCAGTCCAGGACTGCCATATCGACTTGGTAAGTGCACACACTTGCCTGTACCTAAACCTTCCCTTTTCTACATGTTAGTCAACCCTAAGGTAGGCCCAAGGTACACCTGTGGGCAGGGTGCATTGTATGTGAAAGGTAGGAGATGTCAAGATTTGTGTGGCATATCCTGATAGTGAATTATAGCCAATTTCATTTTTCACTATTGCAAGGCTACCTGTTTCAATAGGCCAGAATGGGCAGTTTAATTATAACATCTTATAATCCTAACTGACCCAGGGAACAAGGTAGAAATTCGAGTTTAGTATGCCTGAACTCAGAATGTTACAATACATCTTTTATTTAATTTCTTTTGTTTGGTTGACATTTTTTATTGAATTTTACAATAAAACACATGGTAATAACAAAGACAAGGAAACAGCAATAAATTGTTAATAAATACTTGAGAAATACTAGAAGAATGAAAAATAACATTGGATATATACATCTGTTGGTGGATACAAACATATAAATATGGAATTTATTTTATTTAGAAAGATTTATAAAGCGTGACCATGACCACTAAGGGTATCAGAGCACTTTACAGAGTATATGCAAGGACGTATACATGCAAACACACATATTCAACATAGCAAAAAGTACATAGATTTAAAATGTCTGACATTCTAGTGATCCCAGCCGCTAGGCCACAAAACAGCATAGATCGCCTGGGAGTCAAGTGGGGAAGGCAGACTGAGGCAGATATTTCTTCATCAAGAGCCCTTTAACTTCTATTTTGAAGAGGGCAGTGGAAGGAATCAATCTAACTTCAGGGGGAAGAGAGTTCCAGATCCTTGACACCAAACCTGAGAACGCTCGATTGGTCAAATTTTTTCTTGAATTTTTGTGGTTTTAGTAAGAGGGTGCTGGCACTTCTGGAGGCTCTTGAACCACATGAGAGCTCCAATTTCTGAGCGAGGCACATCGGGGTCTTGAGGTGGATGACTTTGTGTGTCATGCATGCAATTTTCAGCTATATCCGAGCTTCATATGGGATCCATTTCAGGTCCAGCAGGTCCGGAGATATTTGGTTGAATTTTTTAGTGCCCATTACGAGCCTAGCCGCAGCATTGAGGGCCACCCTAAGGGGAGCCGTTTCCACACCAGGCAAGCCACAGAGAGTTGCACTGCCATAGTCCAGCTTTGCGATCACCAATGCTTGCACTGCAACCTTTAGGTCATGAGTCGGGAGAAAGGGTTTGAGCTTCCTTAGAATGCTGAGTTGGAAGTGCGCTCCTTCTGTGAAGGAACTGATGTGCTTTTTCATGTTCAGACTTTTGTCTAGTATAATACCAAGCGAGGATGCTGAGTCCACAAGGTGGGGTCTGCAGTTAAAAGTAGTAAGCTGATTCAACCACTGTTCAATGATCAGACATTGCTTATGGAGTGAGATTAGGAGGAATGCTGGTTTTAGTGCATTTAGTTTCAGGTGGTTACGTGTCAGCCAGCTTATGCTCAGACGTGAGTCCCTTGCTCACTTTGTCACTGGATTCAAGCAAGCCGGGCTGAAGACGGCTGGAATGCCAGAAACCGGTCCTCGGAAGCTTGTTTCCGGTCCAGGGAAGACATGGCTTGGCAGTTCGGGCTGGACTGTTCCCATGAGGCACAGGGTCAGACTGATTTGCATATAGCCATGTCTGAACTGGGGTGGCAGAGTGGGCTAAAGAACGGTGATGGATTAAACCCAGATCCTTTGACTGGGTGTGAGTGATTAATTCAGATGCTCCGTCCATCACCACCCCCTTTTGTACAGCTTTGTTTTTCTAGCAGGACTGAGTTGAGGGACTGGATGTCTTCAGGGGAGGCGACCTTCAGGTAAAGTTGAGTATCATCCGCATACTTGTGATAGTGAATGCTGGATGATTTCAGCATTTCTGTTAGAGGCTCCATGAACAAGTTAAAGAGCCTGGGAGAGAGTGCTGAGCCTTGGGGAACCCCTGGCATAACCAGTGACGGATGGGACAGGGATTGGTTCATCTTGAAGCGTTGGGATCTATTCAGGAGGAACGAAGAGAACCAATTGAGCACAGCCCCTGACAACCCCATCCTGTGTTCGAGGAGGTCAATTAGGTTATCGTGTTTGACAGTGTCAAATGCTGATGAGAGGTCAAGAAGTATCAGAAGGCACGACTCTATATAAACATCTTTTAGTGAGGGTCAATTTTACTTTCCGTGTTTGAAAATATAACTTTTAGAAAGTAGGTATTTTCTGGCCTAACCATCCAATATGTCTCTGCTAGGTTTGGGTATTCCATGTCTGGTTTGTGAGTGACAAGGGGCTGGAGAGGTCCTTGGCTCCAGCAGTCTGATAGGGTCACGGCTGGGTGGATTAGGACCGGCATTGAAAAAAGAGTAGGGGGAGGAAATTTCCTTTCACTGACCTGTGCCCTCATAGAATAGAGAGTAGGGAGCCAATATTTCCTTTCACTAACCTGAGCCCTCATAGAATAGAGAGTAGGGGGAAGAGATTTCCTTTCAGCTACCTGGGCCAGGTCTGCTCTCAAACAATGCTGTCTCCACCTCCTGCCAGGAAGCTGCACACAGGAGAACTGGTTCTGACTGGGTACAGACACTCTCTGCCTTCAAAGATCAAAAGATTTTGCTGTATACATTTTGGGGCCCAGACCCCAGAACTTTAGATCACTTCTGGGAATAAAGATGAACCTTTGCCAAGGGAAGAACCAAGGCAGCTGAAGGAAAAGACTGCCCCTGCGATAGTGACTGTTTGGGGTTGGCCTGCAGTGGTTACTTTATTGCCAAGGAAAAGAGAAAAGGAACTTTGTGTGTACTTTAATCATCTGGAGGAAGATCTCTAAGGGCTTGAAGCTGAGCTTGCCTCATGTTCTCAAGTCTCAGGGACACAAAGACTTCACCACCAGCTGCCCCTGAATTCCCTTGCTGGGTATTCTACCTGCAGTGAGGTGCCTGATATTGTTTGGGCCCTCTGAGAGACTGCGTTCCGCTGGGAGCTGGAAGCACAACGCAACGAGGACAAGCATGTCGCCACTGCAGCAGTTGCAGTCGCATCGCCGAAGAAGCGTGCCACCGCGGCAGGTGTTCACCATCGCATCGCAGACTAAGCATGTAGCATCACCGGCGAACCGTGCTGCTGCCACAGAGGTCATCGTCTGTTAGATTTGGGGGTCTATAGTTGGCACAGGTAGGTACTTGTGACAAATAGGGACCCTTGCCTCTAGTAATGGTAAGGGGGTACACTCCTAAAATAACCCCTGCTCACTCACTTGTAGCTTTGTCAAGGGTGCAACAATGTTGCCATACCCCTTGACAAATCTCCTGTAGTACCCTGTGAGTCCTAAAAAGGCTCTCACCTCTGTCTGGGTTTTGGGGGGCTCCCAAGCCAGGATGGTTTCAATCTTGGGTTGTAGGGGCGCCACCTGGCCGCTCTCAACTTGGTTTCCCAAGTACACCACGGAACCCTTCCCGATCTGGCACTTACTCGCCTTGATCGTGAGGCCTGCCTTCTGCAGCACCAACAACACTTCCCAGAGGTGGCACAGATGTTCTTTCCCAACTGGCGCTGTACACTGAGATGTCATCCAGGTAGGTGGCACTTAACTCATCCAGTCCAACCAGCACCTAGTTGACCAACCTCTGAAAGGTGGCAGGGGCATTCTTCATCCCAAAGGGCATAACCAGGAACTGGAAAAGCCCATCTGGTGTGGAGAATGCTGACCTCTCCTTTGCCCCATCAGTCAAGGCGGTCTACCAGTACCCAGACGTCAAGTCAAACATGCTGAGGTACTGTGTAGCCCCTAGCCGATCAATGAGCTCATTAGCTCTGGGGAAGGACTGAATTGAGCCCTCGGTAGTCCACACAGAACCGGAGTTCAGGTGTGGCACCGGGCGTGGCAGCCTGTAGGAACAAGACCACTGGGCTGGCCCAAGCACTGCTAGAGGACTCGATCACCCCTAGCACAAGCATCTTTGAGACCTCCTCTTTGATGCAAGCCCTCACCCTGTCAGTTACCCTGTAAGTTTTGTGCTTCACAGGTAAGCTGTCTCCTGTATCCACATCATGGACGCACCAATCTGTGATACCAGGAACCAGGGAGAACAGATCATAAAACTGTCCCAGCAACTGACTGTAGTCATTCTGTTGCTCAGGGGTCATGGTGGAAGATAGGTGAACACCATCATACTGACCCATCTTGCTCTGTTGCAGACAGGAGGTCCGGAAGAGGCTCAGTCTCCTCCTCCATTCCAGCATCTGTTGCTAAGAGCATGCCCACTTCGGACCTCTCCAAATGGGGCTTAAGGCGTTTGACATGCAGGACTCGCAAGGGGTTCCTGGGAGACCGCAAGTCCACCAAGTAGGTAACTGGACTCTTGCGCTCCACAACCTCAAACGGTCCGGTCCACTTATCTTGGAGTGCGCAGGGCTCCACTGGGGCCATGACCCACACTTTCAGACCAGGCTGAAGCTCTACCAGAGTGGCATTCTGGTCATACCATCGCTTCATCTCCTCCAGGCTGGCTTTCAGATTCGCCTCAGCGAGTGTCTGAAACACTGAGTCCGGTTCCTGAAGACCAGCATGTAGCTATATACATCCTGGGGAGGTTTTCTGGGAGATTGCTCCCAGCCTTCTTTGACCAGACTCAGAGGTCCTCTGACTGGGTGTCCATAGAGAAGCTCAAAGGGACTGAACCCTAGAGATTTCTGTGCACCTCATGGTATGCAAACAACAGGCATGATAAGAGGACGTCCCACTTACGCCTCATAGGTTTCTCAAGACCCATAATTATGCCCTTTAGGGTTCGGTTGAACCTTTTAACCAACCCATTTCCTTGGGGGTGGTAAGGAGTAGTGAACTTGTAAGTTACCCCACACTCCTGCCACAGGGACTTCATGTACTTAGAAATGAAGTTGGTCCCCCGGCCAGACACTACCTCGTGAGGGAATCCCACTCGGGAGAAAATTCCAATCCATGCTCGTCCCACCACGGGGGCTGTCACTGTCCTCAGAGGTATGGCTTACTAGTACCGGGTGGCATGGTCCACCAAGACCAGGATCTGGAGGACAGAGAGAGATGTAGGAGGCAGGAAATGGAGATGACCAAGTTCAAAGTGAGTGGGCAACTGGAGTTAGAAAATAGGAGATTGGCCCTAGGGGAAAGGAAATTGCAGTATGAACACGAAAAGGTTTAGATGGAGTTGGAATTGAAGGCCAAAAAGCTTAGAGATTACTCCCTCTGGTGGCAGCATACCGTCAGTGCCTGTGGAAGCTAGAGTGTGTATTCCTAAAGATGTGGTGAAAGAATTTGATAAAAATGATGATATTGGGCAGTGGTTTAGAGCCTATGAGGTAGCCATGTCTTCACACCGGGTCCCTGAGATAGATTGGGGAGCTGGGTTGTAGGGAAGGTTCCTTAGTGATACACTGTTAGACTTGCCTTCTAAAGTCCACAATTCATATAGCCACATGAAGGATGCATTGATGACTAGGTATGGGTTGACCCCTGCACTCTATAGGCAGAGGTTCTGGACTTGCAAAAAGATAGAGAACAGTACCTGGGTGCAATATGTTTCTTTTGCAGAGCATTGGATGGTTGGGTGAAGGGCAGCAAAGTTAATGATTTTCAAGGTCTCTTTGATTTGATTTCTTGGGAGTACTTGTCCAATAATTGTTTTCCAGAGCTGCGCCAGCACCTGATTGATAGCAGGCTGACTAACCCTAGGAAGCTTGCTGAGGAGGCGGACGGCTGGGTGAGCACCCGGGTACACAAGGGTCATGTGGGAGACTCAGCCAAAGGTGGGCAGGGTCCCCAGCAGAAGAGTGGGGGGGCAAGGGTAAACAGAGGGAGATCCGTAAAGGGCCCCAACGTAATTCCCAAGGGAATCAAGGGAAAGGTTCCCAGCCTCCCCCTGAAATGTTACAAGTGTGGTGACCTGGGTCATAAGGCGAGTGACCCCAGGTGCCGCCTGTTTGGAAAGTCAGCGCCCACTGGTGCTCTGTCCCGGCAGATGGCGAGTGTAGACTAGGCATGGACGAATTTTGCGAATTCGCAATTCGTGAATTTGCGAATATGCGAATTCGCGATCCGCAAAATCAGCGAATTTGCGGATTCGCGGATTTTGCGGATTGTGTGGGTAATGGCCGGGCGGGAAAACGGTGCACATCGCTAGTGTGAGGGCCAGAGCCAAACGGGCGAGGCTTATATGCGAGTTCACATGCCTCTTGTGTGCATAAAAGGACAGGCACGGATCAGAGAAGCTCGTGGTCATAGGAACTGCACAGGGATTGAGCTCGTGAAAGTCAATAATGCAAAGGCAAGTAAACCAAATCAGTCAATTATGGAATCACCAATTCATACATCAATTTACAATAGGGAGCACTTGCACTGTGGCACTGGACAGCAGTGGCACAGTGTCCAAAGCATCTAACACCAGCAAAAACACATGAGGCAACAGCAAAAATTGAAGGGAGACCCACGCCAATGGTGCCAGGTCTAACACAGTCGTATCACCGGAGAAGCCTGTCGCAGGGCCTGTGGCGGCTCCAAATTTAATCTATTTCCCCGCACGGCTGTCGGGCGTGCACGTATCGCATCCACGTTATCGCATCGTATTAAAGACGCCATTTTGTCGCATTGCACCAGATCGCCGCATCGCCTCGAGGCACCATCTTGCCGCATCGGAACCCGGAATGCAGTGAGAGACCGGCGCATCACCTCCTCTCCAGTAAAGAACCAAAGCATCACCTCCCCTGAGACCCTTTTTGTTTGTTTTGCGTGACGCATCCAAGGTACTTTGAGAGTAAAGTGTTGAATTTACCATCTACATTGAACTAAGCTATTTCTACCATTTTAAAGTCCTATTTTACTGTATTGTGGATTTTTGTTGTTTGGTCTTGTGTTAAGTCTGTTGGAGGAAGAATTTTTTGCTACATAGCTATCCAAGGACACACCTGTCACCTGCACAACATGACCCCTGAGTAGGCCCTGCTGTTTGGAGGTTACAGGCCTCAGTTACGTTGCCCTGAGCACTGCCATTTTCTCTTAGCTTAAGCAGAAGCAGAAAGCAGGTCTGACCCAAGCTTCACCCAGCTGCTCTTGTCTGCAAGGACCCGCACCCCTACCAGGCCCCACCTCATTGTATATTTCGCACACACTGTAGAAGTCAAGTTCCTCTACAAATCTTGCAACATGCCCCACGTCCCCCACCTAAGCCATGAATAGAATAAGGGAAGTTCCCACCACAGCTACGTCAAGCAAGATATCCGATAAACTGAGGATAACTGTGGCGAAATATTATCGCAGACTGCCTGATTGACACATGAATAGAACCCTTCAAAGCAATAATAACACATTTCTGATTAATGACAAACTTCCAGTCAGAATGGCAGGAACTCAGTCTAGGCTAGCGTACGTGCCACACAATTACGAGAAGGTAGTCACATCTACACTAATGATGGGAAAGTCACCAGGCAGGGGCGTGAGAGGCGGTAGAAGGATATGTGGTTCGATAGCGTGACCATAGGCCCCTCACCCCTGAACAAGTATAAAAGGGTGGTCCGCCCGATTATCATTGAACTACTCCCCGTCAGCACATGGGTGGCGGACAAGAGTTTTTCCCAGGGGTTACTCGAGATAGCCCTTGTTTCATGTACTTAGGTTTCATGTACTTAGATTCTGCTCCATTGTATATTCTGCTGTAATGAAATGCTTTTTCCTCTAAAGTTATATTTCACTATTTGAAATGGTATGCTTTCTCTGACTTTGTTTTATCTCCACTGCATTTGAAGGTTTTTAAACTTATACTTTCAGGACATCATACATGCAGTGGTGAGTGTGCCCAATAATATGTGCTTAACCTCTTCTATGCAATATGCCTCATGCCTCACCAGTGTTCTTAAAGTATACTCGCTCTCTCTCATAGCAGCTGTAAACTGTACTTTGTAAACTCAAACTGGTCCATGTGACTTTCAAGAGAATGCTGGGTACAGGACCAAGTACTGTATGACTTTTATGCTATCACTGATTATTTCTAGAAGCTGTGTCTTCAAATAAATTGTACGACTCTCAAAGCTTCAGTCTCCAAAACTCATATGTATGCTTTTTTCCTGTTTTAGAGCAAGAGGTCCAGGACTGCCCCGGTGCAATTTAAGCTGTCCTATTTCCCTTAGTTCTCTCACACGGTTTCCCCAGCGCGGCTTCTAGAAGCTGCTGCACTGAGTCCCCCTGGCCCCTCCTGCCCCTAATAAATCATCCCCTCCAACAAGTGGTGACCTCGACGTGATAATAAGGAGTTAAACTGACAGGATGCAGCTAGTTCCTAAGGAGGAAGTACTAAACTGCTAAACGACTCTGCAGCCGTCCTGCTGGACCATTGTGAGGGGAAAACACAGCGCTGAGGGTAAGCATACATAATATTGTGTCTGCCCGCCGCTGCGCGGTCTCTCTCTTGGGTTCGGCCGAACGGTGTGCTTTATTGTGATGCAGCAGTGCTTCTACCAATGGTCCAGGCTTCCTGTCTGTTAACCTTGTTATTTGATTCCGCGCAAAGGAAGGGATTGTGTGCTATGTGGAGACTTAACCTGACAGTTGGGTAATTACTGAGATACATGTGCTTTTTGTTGCTAAAAGTAGCTTCATGTTTTTGCTGTTTCTTCTGTGATTGCTAAGAAGGATTGTAGCAGTCGAATTGTCAAGGCTTATTCTATATTTACTCTTAAGCGCGGTGCCTCTCTAGAGGGAGGGGACCTTTAATACATCTTTTAGGCTTTTTTTAAGTGACCCTCTGAAGTTTCAGGGAAGGAGGACCGCACGTGGCAGGTCTCTCAGCTTAGTGGAGCCTCTCCACAGGGGGAGGGCCTTTGATACATCTGCAACAGGGTGTCAAGGAAGGAAAGGGTTGCGTCTAGCATCTTTCAGTATATTCGTGCAAGTGATCCTCTGTTTGATAGGAGTGACAGACACGAGGTAATCCCTCATGTCAGTAGTCCATGAGAAAGAAGGAGTTTCAGCAGGTCCGATTAGCTACCGTGACCTTTGATCTTTCCTTAATTTAGCGGTGATATCCCCTGCTGTATGTCCAGGGAAGAGTTCTGTGCGGGACTAAGAAGTTTATTTACTCATATTGTAGGCATTATATTTTCGCCAAGCTAAACGTGATTTATTAATTATTGTTGGTACACCCCACATGTATAGGGAACATAGAGCGTGATTTTTGTAAAATAATTGTTGAAGTGTTTACATTTTACTTTCCTCTTAGATGCCTGTTTAGGCACAGACCGGCATGTTAGCGCCTAGTGTCTAATGGTGAATGTTTTTTTAGGTTCATAGAACAAACTTGTGTGATCCTTACTGTTTTCATGGTCTCTTTTTGTTGGGAGTCACTGGCTGGCACAGAGGCTGACCATAGCGAGACTATACTATTGATTTATAGGTGCATTGTGATCGTTCATCTTTCCTTGACTGATTATAACCTGTGAACATCGAATTTCTGTGTAACACTGTGTTGTCTGGCCTCATACCAATATTACCCCTTAAGGGTAAAAGGCCCGCTAAGTAGGGACTACTGTGCACAACTGTGATGTCTGGCCCCGTACCATTATCACTTAGGGGGGGGGCCCGCTAGGTAGAAGCTGCTGCTAATATAAAATATATTTTGTGACCATCATTTAAAGACTGTTCTTTTAGCGAGATTCAATAACTAGGGAGATTGTAAATGCATTTTTGTGTATCCCATGTATGTTGATCTGCCACTGGCTAAACTGAAGAGAGTCTATAAGCTACAGCATTTCGAGCCCCACGGTTGTCACGCATATATATTGTTTTCCTTTTTTTCTTGCTGCTGCTCCACTGTGTGCACACCTGGCATTCAGGATTTCCCCTTCCCTCTACAAGCAACTGCAGGCTTCACGAGGAAAGTCTCAGGGAAGTGCTCTGCGTTATTTTTGAACTACAGATCGTTTAGAATAAATAAGAAATGTTTCTTTTTTTAACTGCATTGAATAGGATACATGAGTATAAGAGGTATCCAGTCATCATAGAAGCATTGTGCTTGTGGTAAACTGCCCCGACCCCGAAAACAACTGACAGGAGGTCAGCCAGATGTCCGGTACGTATATGTACATATAACAAAGAAAGTACAGATGAGCTATAGGGGACAACAAGTTGAGGTAGTCCTACACATATTGAACAATAAAATTGTATCAGTGCAGAACGTGAGCGCACAAACTCATAGAGAATTTAAAAGAAAGGAAATTTCCTTAATATCTAGGGCATGGGACTTGTTGGGAATCCCACTCACACAGGGTACTGAGATAAGGGCATCCACATTGCATCTAGTGAAACTGTGCCTCCCAGTGCCAACGTATACATCCCCCACTGATGACACACAACTTACACTTCAGTCAGTGGGTAGTGTAGTAAATAGCGAAAGCCCTGATACTGCTCACCAGTGTTCACTCACACCGCCTCCTCCAAGCACCAGATGCCCGGAGGGGCAGGGAGATTCACAGGATACCCTCACTCCACTAGGCTGTGAGCATCACGCCCACGAGCTGCATGACCAGCTGCAGCAGCAGCCATCACCAAGACTCACAGAACTATTACAAAGACACCCTTCTACGACGCATTATCCAGAAATGTGGGCATATTTACAAAGCCGTATGTTAAAAGGAGATTAGTTTCACCACATTTACTGCCACAGATAGCCCACCTCAAAGATAACTCGACTCTAGGAGATGAGCAGACAGCCCACACAAGATCCAAGACTACAGATTACGGTACACATAGTGAACGGCTGTGTTGTTGCCCTTTCTGAGGATACAGAAACATCCCCTGAGTCTGTCTCACCCCTGACATGTACAGTCATTTTGACGCTAATCTTAGCCCTAGGAATTGACATAACATACTTACAGCAGGTAAGACTGACAATAATACCCGGTGGCGTTGCACACTTACGCCAGCCTACACACCACACAGAAGGATAATGTCTAAACCCACAGCACATCCACCAGCCTATGACGCAGATGACATTAATTTAGGACGGGGTATAAAGACTGACATAGAACTCTTATCAGATGTCCAGGCAGCCGTAGGCCATGACGATGCCTTAGCCCCAGACATCTCAGATAATTCACAAGATAGTACATCAGAGAGTACATTAGGTCAGCTATCCCTAAGTTTGCAAAGTCCAGTACTGCAGGATGCAGCTTCAGTAATGCCAGGTCAAATTGACACGCTATTGATAATAAAAATGAGACGTGTCCAACTCTGCAGCCCCCAGCAGGAAGAAAACAAAGAGAGCCATGAGGCCTCTGGTGGTTCACAGCACAGCTCCTACATGACACTCCCCAGACTTGACCGCCCAGTACCCACTTCCCTCACTGAGGATCACGATACCCCAAGAACAAGAACAAGACATTATGGCCCATTCCGATTCCCGAGCCACCAGCATTGCAATACACAGAGTCAGTATAATGAGTGGCAGCCCCTTAACACAGGTCCTAATAGAGAGGAAGAACACCTGCTACAATTCAATGAAGTAAGGAAAGACAGTGAACAGTATCCCTCTGAGGTAGTAACTGAGGGAGACACTGGCAGGAATAGGACAGAAAGTGACCTATGCCAAAGAACAGGTAAAGAAGTAGGGGACATGTCACACACACAGTACTCAGGAAGCCCCACAGAAAATACAGTAGCACTCCAGCAACTGTCATTATACCTAGCAAGTATAGGGGATAGAATGACTGAGCAGATGGGTGCAAAGAAAAAACAGGCACCAAATGAAGTAGCTAGTAGTGTGAAGGAGGTAGAGCCACACAGTGGTGGAGTCCAAACTATCATGCCACAGCAAGGGCCATGGATAGACTTACATCAGGAAAATAAAAGTGCAGCCACACCACAGATCAACATAGCAGCTTCTCTCACAGCCAACTTAAGTGTGCCCCAAGTTCCGTCTACAGTCATTAATTGTAACACTCAGGTGACACGACCACCTATGCCTCAGACATCACCTCCAGTGGTTACACCACGTAGGCTAGAGAGACCACAGCTAGAGCGAGACAATTTGGATCTGCCAAAAATGTTCGAACTGGCAGAAGAGAGGAGAAGGCAGAGAAGAAGAGAGATAGAAAGAATTGCAGTACTGGGTGACTATGGGCGACTGGATGACGTCCAACAGGAATATGATGCATCAGGTACAGCAGGTCTGCACACCGCCAGATTTGGTGTACTGCACCATATGACCCTTGACAGGCCAAGACCGCCACTGATCAATGGTCTGACGCCAAATGAGATAGTAATACTTGGAGAAGGGAGTGACCTTTATGTCAATCCATTCTCAGATAAATTGGCATACTGGACAGAAGCTAATGCATCTCGAATGAAGGTTTGGCCCCAAGAGGGTTCCTTTGAGCCAGATGAAATGGCCACTGCTGAAGAATGTATATTGCAGGGAAAAGGAGATGACGATTGGAACTATACTTACATGCGCGAAGGCCTAAGGGTCTGGAAGAAATACGCACGCAGGTATTGTCGCACAAGACCCACAGGGGTAACACACCAGCTGCCCCTGCTGTCCAAGGAGGTCAATGACCCCCCTACCTCAGTAACTTGGTCCCTAACGGACAAAGAAAATTTGAAGAGAGAACTCCCACCCCTCATGGAGGGTGCGGGAAAGTGGATAGAAGCCTTTGAAAATGACACTTCAAGTGTGTCATTGGCTATTTGGGATATGAAAAGCCTACTCACATCCCTGATTGGAAAGGATGCAGAGGATATGTTTTCACGCATCAACACAAGGCTTTGCACCACTAATTCAGAATTAGATGGTGATCCTTTCAATAAAATAAGATCAGCGCTATGGAACGAACTGCGCCAGAAGTTTCCAGATGTCTCAGACATCGGATCTCTAATGTCACAAATAAGGCAATTAGCTATTGAGAACACGACTGCTGAATTAGAACAGCAGAAATTAAAGAAAAGAAAGACTCTTGATGCAGTTAGGTTAGATACACCAGTGAGTCAAGTGACTACTGTCACTAATTTTTCACAAAGTGCCTTAAATGTGCCAGGAGGTAACACACAGGTAACAACACATCAGATACAACAGGTACCTCAGCAACACATGCCCGTGTACAAAATGGTGCCCCTGACACAAGCCCCTGTATCACAAGGAGCTTCAGTTCTGCCCCCCATTGATTTGGTTTCACAGGGCACCATCCAGCAGCACAAGGCTGGAGGCAATTCAAGTTAGGATAAGCCAACAGACAACTCTAGTGTGTCCCTTGTTGTCATGTCCCACAAAGATTAGAGAGGACCCAGCTGTGAATGTCATGATTAACAACAACACGTATAGTTTTTGATTGACACAGGTGCCATATTCTCCTGTATCAAGGGGAGGGCACTGCCCACTTCCAACTAGAGCGCAAACACACTAGATTTCTCTGAAAAGATATTAAGGGTCCCTTTCACAGAACAAGTACGAATAGAAATAGGAGATAAAGTTATTGAGGAGCGTCTACTTTATACACCACAGTCCACATGATCTGAAGGCCAAATTAAATATGAAAGATAAGAATATATTTCGATGAAAAAGGCACAATGCCCTTTTCGGTTCCCAAGTGCACGCAGACTGTCAGTTCTATGTTTGCATTTTTGTTCAGAAATAGATAGTTATGTTATGTGAATGGTCAAATATAATTCACACTGTATATTTCGCCAAATATTGCGAAATTGAGCAACTAAATAAAATTATTTATTCTTACGTCCCAAAATTCAGTAGCAGCTGACACAGGCACAAGAAAGATAAAATGATGGAATGGAATGCACACTAGTTGCATCGCATTTCTGTTCAAATATAGACACGAGATCATGTGCTGCTAGGCCTATTAAGCATTTCGTCCTTCTAAGGTGGATTCAGGAAATACCTTGGGTTGGGGACAATAGAGATCTGCTGTTTATCATAAATATACCATTCTGAGTGAACATGTGCATTACAAATAAGCCATCTTTATTTCTATAATACGATACGTATATTTTACATATTGCAAATAGAGACAGCACATGTTTTCAGATATTAAAAAGAACTGAAAAGACAGCGGGGTTGTTTTTTTTTATTTTCGGACCGCGTTCACAAGTAGCTTTCCTGGCCAAGTGCATATTCTGGGCGTAGAGCCAAACAGGAAAAAGGCTTCCTGTAGTCGACAGTTAACAATAAGATTGATGAGAAAGGGAAAAGTATTGTGTAATAATACGTTGGTCTATGGAAATGAGCAAGAGAAATGAGTGGCCCAAGATCACACAGTTAGGTGAAATAAATAGTAAGGAATATGTATGTTAAGATGAATGAGAGGAGATAAGGAATACGTTTTCAGATATGCACAGCTGTACAGTAGTTACTTCACACAGGCCCAGTGCTGGGAAAGCAAAAGTGAATACAGATATAAAGTAGATTTCAATGTTAAGAGGACGTATGCAGGGAGAAAGCAATGCTCAGTATTAAAATATTGTCAGACTGAAATGTGCGGATTCTAGAGGTGGTCGTATATCTGAATTATGAATATGAAAGCAGTAGCCAGAAGGCCCGGACATGCACCATCTCTATCCCCAGCACAAACTGACTGTGCCCCCATTCTGCTTGCCCAAAATACACCCTCAACAGTGCAAGAAGATACATCATGCCCATACACTATTGGTTATACACAGCACTATGATTGTATTGCACAGCTGCACCTTAGAGAGACACAGAGAAGTGCCCCACCTGAAGAAAAAATTGAGGAAAGAGAGGGGAGTACAACAGGATGCTTCATATTTTATTTTGCAGACAGACAATGACAGGAAAGCCTGTCATGCCACAGGCCCTTCTGCAAATAGCACTCAGTCAGTTGCACCTTCCTACACAGGCCTCTCGTGATATCATGTCCACAACTTTGCAGACAGAGTGGTTCATCCCCAGTGCACATGAACAGATACAACCCTTTCTATCCTTTTTAGGGTCCTTTTTAGAGCTCCACATTAACTATGTAGACATGATTGACAGATGCCTAATAATAAGACACATCATGTTAGTGGTGTGCCCCCTTTTTCACGGTGGATTTAAGTTGGACCATGTGTCCATTATGACGCAAAGGCCGCAGCTAACTTCCTACTTCATGAGGTCATATGTCACTGAGGATTACTGGATGCCGTTGCAGTGACCCGCAGTGACAGTGACAGTCATTTTTCAGACATCTTTCTTTTGAATAAATGCGACAAATGTTAGGCCTGTTCAAGGCCAAGATCAGTAAGATAAGTGCCACGATTGGGAAGGAATGGCTATATTGCCTTCTCGTTGCTCTGTCTACACTTAGAAACACTCTCAGCTCTGATCATCACATCACATCTCATCGGCTTGTCACTGACAAATCAATGAATATGGTTGTTCTCTCCACCAGACTTAAATTAAGATACTGGGCCCTCTTCTGATATTATATACGATGAATAGTTGTTCATTTATGTGCACTAATGCGTGCTCCAAAGTTCCTTTCCATCCAGATATCGAAGAAAACAACAAGGGTCCTATCTCTGATGAACTTCCGCCTATCTGCTTTGGGACACACATCTTTGTAAAGGAGCAGTCCGGAAGTGGAGAGACTTTAAATTCAACGAACACTTGCAAATGAACTTTTTGAGGTTCCACTCGTCACCGTCCAAGATCTGAACATTGAAGACATCATGTATCCACAGACTTTACAAGAATGTGAAGATCGTGTGATGGCCTACGGACTGAGACGCAGCAACAGAACAACCCTCCATGTCAAGCTTTCAATTAATAAGATATGTACAAGTTATAATTGTTTTCTTTGTTGTGTTTATAGCTTCAGTAAAAGCATTCCACTGGTTAGCAGTGCGATCAGAGAGAGAGAGAGAAGTTACTAGCAATATTAAATTTGTAACGACCATAAAGCTTCCCATGCACAAGACACTTCCTGCTAAAAAGCAAACTGGGATAAGCACCAGTAGTAACTATGACACCTCTGTGCCTATCTTGACACTTTCTATACACCATGCTGACCCTACAGGGAGGGACTTGACACTCGATATCATCTTGATCCCCACTGTGCCAGGTACCCCAAGACGATCCCGCCAAAATAAAAGAAGTCTTAGACATAGAATGAGTCGCGAGATAGTGCCAGTTAGATATACATCGCATACCCGACTTATGGCAGACTGGGTTAGTAATCTCCAAGACACAGTTGTTTACACCTTCGACCAGCACTCTATGCCTAATTTTTCCTCCCAGCGCCCTGGTGTGTCAGTACAGAATGATGGTACCCATAACGCATTGTTAGATAACATGTGGTACGGAGACATGAGGGAGGTGGGAAGAAAAGCTACAAATGAGTCATGCTTTGTATGTTCTCACATTCCACACGCTGTAGCCACAGAAGAATTGATCTTTCCTAAAGAAGTCCCACCACCCACAGCCAAATGTCTTTTACACTTGTTTCTTTGCCGCATACATGGTCAGATACAGCTCCACTCAGCCAAAGTGGATGATGCATTTGTAAATACAACAGAGTGGGATGACAAGTATGAGAACATTTAGGGACATCACCAATACCTTGGAAATAGAAAGGAGAATGGAGGTTTACCGTGATATGAACGTACCTGCCGACATAATGCAGGATTGGGAACATCACTATAAGAAACTAGGGTACTTCACCTTCCCAACACCCCCATCGAAATGCCACTCACCTGAACATCACCGATGTAACCACACCCATGACACATGCCCTTGTCAGTGGAGACCTATTCTGCACCTGAAGGCCAACATTTATTTCGACAATAAGTGGAATGGTCCACATGACATAATATGTAAGGCAGCCTCCTTAGGTAGCACAGCTATAGGACAAGAGCACAAACATAATTTAAATGTAGAGATAGAAAGAGAGTGTGATGAGATATGGGGTAGGGAAACTAGAAGATACACGTCCAGTGAGGGAACACCATACACACAGGAAAAAGAATACAAGCTAAAGTCTCCTCTCCTTTGCTTCCTAGGTAATGGAACGGTACCTGTGGGCAGGAATGCCAATTACAAGAGCACTAGTCTTAATTCGAACATGAAGTACGGCACATCCATCCTCAATGGTATCTATTGGATATGTGGAGAAAATTTGTATCTGCAGTTGCCTCCCCAATGACAAGGACTTTTTTTCTATCGTGACGATGCATGAATGGCATCTCGTCGTCCCAGCAGCGAACATTTCCCACATCCACACACACCCAATGGCAGGTGATGTCACCCTGCCCCACCACCGAAAAAGAGAAGTCAATAAGTACTCCTCAGATGACACATTCCATGAGATTCCGGAAGATTTCAACGATGCTGAACTTTTCTTTGGGGGAGTTATCCCCATGTTCCAGACCAAAGCCAATGCTCAATGGCTCCAAGTAACGAGATATGAACTGATGCAGCTTGTTAACAACACCCGTGATGGGTTCAACGCCGTGGAAGAAGAACTACGACCTTTGAAACTAATGGTTCTGGAACAACGCTATGTTCTAGACCAGTTAATTGCGATGAATAGTGGTGGATGCGACAGAATGGGAAAATCGTCGGGGGATGCCTGAGGATGGAAGTGCAAAAGCAGATGTTTTAAGTAATTGGTCCAATTTGGACTGGATGCCTTCATGGCTATCTGCAGTACTAAAATTTATAATGCCTATATTATGTGTGCTTGTGGTTGTGTAATTTTGAACACAGATTATGTTGCATTATGTTAGAAGATTAAGGTCTAAGATAGTTGAGATGAACTACACAGGTACACGCAGGGGACAAGGGGAAGATGTAGAGATAGCAGTGCTGAACATAGAGCGTACCATCCCTGACCCTCACTTAGCGCAGGTCCCCTCTGAAAGTCAGTTCATCCCTATGAGACCATGTGTAAGAGATTGGACCAGAAGAGGATTTAGGAACAAATTCTTCATAAACTCGCCCTGGCCACCCCCGTCTCCAGCTAAGTATGCAGTTCGAATGGTGTTTAAAGATGTTTGATTAGTTCGAATTTCGAACTTGAGGGGGGAATGTTGGAGGAAGAATTTTTAGCTACATAGCTATCCAAGGACACACCTGTCACCTGCACAACATGACCCCTGAGTAGGCCCTGCTGTTTGGAGGTTACAGGCCTCAGTTACGTTGCCCTGAGCACTGCCATTTTCTCTTAGCTTAAGCAGAAGCAGAAAGCAGGTCTGACCCAAACTTCACCCAGCTGCTCTTGTCTGCAAGGACCCGCACCCCTACCAGGCCCCACCTCATTGTATATTTCGCACACACTGTAGAAGTCAAGTTCCTCTACAAATCTTGCAACATGCCCCACGTCCCCCACCTAAGCCATGAATAGAATAAGGGAAGTTCCCACCACAGCTACGTCAAGCAAGATATCCGATAAACTGAGGATAACTGTGGCGAAATATTATCGCAGACTGCCTGATTGACACATGAATAGAACCCTTCAAAGCAATAATAACACATTTCTGATTAATGACAAACTTCCAGTCAGAATGGCAGGAACTCAGTCTAGGCTAGCGTACGTGCCACACAATTACGAGAAGGTAGTCACATCTACACTAATGATGGGAAAGTCACCAGGCAGGGGCGTGAGAGGCGGTAGAAGGATATGTGGTTCGAGGTGACGTAATATAGCGTGACCATAGGCCCCTCACCCCTGAACAAGTATAAAAGGGTGGTCCGCCCGATTATCATTGAACTACTCCCCGTCAGCACATGGGTGGCAGACAAGAGTTTTTCCCAGGGGTTACTCGAGATAGCCCTTGTTTCTTGTACTTAGGTTTCATGTACTTAGATTCTGCTCCATTGTATATTCTGCTGTAATGAAATGCTTTTTCCTCTAAAGTTATATTTCACTATTTGAAATGTTATGCTTTCTCTGACTTTGTTTTATCTCCACTGCATTTGAAGGTTTTTAAACTTATACTTTCAGGACATCATACATGCAGTGGTGGGCGGGACACGCTACTGACTCTAGATGAGAGGTGCTGGGAGAGGGTTCCCCCATGATTGAAATCCTGGTGTGTGACTGTGGAGATAGCCTAGAAGAGTGTGGGTTGAGTGACAGAGACAAGCAGATACTGTCTTGCCAATCTCAGGAGAGTGGTGTGGGGTACGTGTGTGAGGCACTGGATGGTGAGGTGAAGGATAGTTTGGTTAACACCTGTGGGGGGCTGTATGATCCAATTGTGGGAGAGCATATTATAAGTCCCTGTTTTCCAGAGCTATGCCAACACCTGTTGGAGTGTGACCCCAGGGAGCTCACCCGAGAGGCAGACCTTGTGGTGGATTACAGAAGGCCTGAATAGGCATTGGGAATGACCCTTGGAGGAATAGCTCAGGTATCTTCCAGCCCAGAGTGGTGGGAGAGATTCAGAGTAGCCCAGTTAGGCCCCAGTGTAGTGGGAGGGTTGTAGGGTCTCATGTCCTGTCTCCGAAGAGAAGGAGTGAGACTGGGATGCGTCCCGATGTGCCCAAACCTCAGTCTCAGGGCCTGGATGGTTCCTTAAAGGAACACCAGGTAGGGAGCCTAGGCTGTACTAGTAGTCCACAGGGGGATCTCCTAGTAAATAAATAAAATAAATCGTAAATCATGCGTTCTTGAATAGCGCCTTTCACCGTAAGGTCTCAAGGCGCTTGCTTTGGGAACCCATCCTGGCCTTTCCCTGTGGGATTACCCCTACTGGGCATACCCAAGGTGAAGACCAGGCATCCCATTGCGGTGGGGCCGTAGTGGAGATTAAGCAAGCTATTGCCCAGAGTTGCAGAGTGTAAACCCACAATTCAAGTAGGCACCGAGAATTATCGCAGCCGGTGGACATTTTGAGCTCAAGTCCCTGCTGCGTCGGGGATTAAACCCTGGTCCCGGGTCTGACCTCTGTATCAGGGACTGCCTCCTCTAACCGGTGAGCCACACTTCTCCACTATTGTCAGGAGAACTGGGAGTGTCTGTAAGTGGGCCTCCATGAGTTCTGGTGTCTGGCTGAGTCACCCAGGAGTGACCAAGGTAACACCACTTCTGTCCTGGGGGATCTTCACGCACTGTCAGATGGACAGGGGTTGGGAGATATGCACAAGGCAGACTGTCACACAACACATGAGTTATGTGTTACCCTGGGGGGACTGTTTGCTCCTCCCAGGAAGTCCTGGTGTGCTGGGCAGCTGCTCAGCCGCAGGGTACAGACCCGAGGCTGGGATCCCAGTTGCAGGATGGAACCCCTGAACTGGTGGGGGAATTGTGCCACAGGTGCCCTGACAATTATGGAAAGGGGTACCGCTCCAAATGGGAGGGTACAGAGCTCCTGGGAGGAGGACCAGGTGTAGGAGAGCCCACCCCAGTCCCCTGTCCAGCCACCGTGTACAGGCCCGGGTCTGGTGGGTCAGTGTCAGGATTTCATACCTGACCTGACAGAAGGGAGAGAGGACCAGGGGTGCCAGGCACCTGGGGCTACTGGCCCCTACTCTGATGCCACAGAGAATGGAGAACCATGAAAGGCCTGGGCCTGGTTCTCTTCACTGACAGCTGTCAGTGGCCACTGTTGTGAGAAGTTGGCCTGATATGTGATGTCCACTATTCTAGTGGGCACCCTGTATCAGTTCAAACAACCCTCATGGTGATAGTTGTAAAGTCAACCTTGTAGACCAGCTATCCTAGTGGTAGCATGGACAAAGCAGTCTTAGGCTAATATTTCAGAGAGCATGTGAAGCCAATTGTTTTACCAATAATAACCCCTTGAATACCAAATAAAAGGACACCACACAAGGTATATATCAAATATATATGTATTTATTACTAACACAACCCCTCTGCACTCTTTATGTGGTCAGAGTTTGAGTTTGAGATACAGCACAAGTGACTCAATAAACATACTATAAGTTGCACAAATACAATTCTGCCACAATTCTGCCCTAGGGGCCTCACGAACCATATACTAAGTAAGTGGTATAAGAACCACTTCAGAACAGGTGAATAGGCCTAGGGCCTAGGGAATCGCTGGGACTACACTGAAAAACCACATGTTAGGAAGTAGGAGTCTCATAGGATGCGTGTGCTGTGTATAAACACACATGCGGGTTCTCATAGACTTTCAATGGGAAAGTAAAGTTAACAAAGTAGTTGATTTCTGACACTTCCGGGTGGACTACGAGCAAACCCAGTTAAAGTAGGACACTTGGATAGTTATTACCCACAGGAGCACCGGAGTACTCGAGTTACCTCACCCAGGGAAGCCGGGTGCATAGGTTTCTTTTGTGTCGGGTTTCGTCATCCAATCCTATGGAGAACTGCACAAAGAAGCTGCAGGCGACCAGGAGGAAGATGTCCGGTTGGATCCAAGGGTGGATCGAAGCAGTGAAGAACCTGAACACAAAGGGGACAGAGTCTGGGTCATTAGCCAGTGACCAGGAAGGAACCAGGAAGGAACCAGGCGATGTCGAGATGCAAACACATGAAGAATTGAAGCTTGGCTGTGCAGCCACGTGTACCAGGAGGCGTTGACGACAACCAGGAGCTGGATAAGGACTGTCCCACGAAGGATCTCACTGTTCGCGGTATCGACTTCCGGATTGGAGTCAACATGCCTTGGCAAAGGCAACCCACACAGGAAGGGAAGATCAGCTTCTGTTCAGACCAGCAAGGTCTGGGGAGCTTCCCCTTTACAGGAAAGCAGGAGCAAGCCCGGAGCAACCAGGCAAGCAGTGTTGTTTTGTCTTCAGGAGGGCCAGTAGCCAGTGGGCTAGCAACCACAAAGATGCATCAAGGAGAAATGCAAGAGCAGGCCCTACGCGGCACTCGTGGAGTGTGGAGGGCTGAGCTTCGGTGCACTTATGGCTCGGGGTTGGGGCTTCTCAAGTCCCAATGCACAACTTCGAGGACACCTCAGAAGCTGCACAGTTAGCAGAAAGCAGGTACTGCAGGTAGTCCGGTCCAACGTCTCTCGTGTCCGCCACAGGTCTCAGCTTTGCTGTGGATGTGGGTCAGGTTCAGAGAAGTCTGGAAGTCTAGAGGCTGCATCGCTAAGTCTTCGGGCTCTGGCGGGAGCATCGACAAAGCAAACCAGCATGTCACTAATGGTGCCTGTTTGCACAGGGTGGTCACTCCTTGACCAAAAGGGAGATTCTTCAGTCTTCTAGTTGCAGTAGAATGTCGAAGGTCTAGGGTTTTGTTTCAAAGTTTCAGTTCAGGATAATCTAAAGTTTCTAGACTCAGCTCCTAGCTTTATACTAATCTAGGGGGCTGGATTACCTGCTAGGTCCCTCTTATGGGTGGAACCTGGGAAGGTGGTGGTTACACCCCTTTCCTTTTGTCCAGTTTTGCACCAGAGCTGGGGCTGGAGTGACCCAGCAACTGGTTTGAACCGGGCTATGCATGGAGCATCTTGTGTGCCGCAGTCAGTGTCTCATTTCATTCAACCCACCCTGCCCCAATCTATAGCCTGTCTGGGGAGGTGCTAGCACCTCCCAAGGCAGGGAATCTATTCTCCAGACCTCCCTCGCTGGAAGGGCTCCCAGCTGAAGGAGGTCAGACTTGTGTCTGTGGCAGCAGCATCCATTTTGTGATGCTGAGGCTCTGCTTAACTTTAACTGGGTAAAGCTACGACCACATGTCTTCTCCCTTTAGAAGGGTGGAATGCTACCCCCGTCACCAGAACTGCTGAGGGGGTAGTATTCCAACGCGTATGACATCTTACACAACATGTTTCAATAAAGCCAAACCAAAGTTAGCATTTACTGCGAGGATTATAATGCACTTAAGAGTACATGGTATGGCTATATCATAGAACAGCTAGAAGGACATGGTTCCGAAAGCTGCAGACAGGCTCAGCTCATGCTAGAGCACCATCTCACATAAAACCAAGCACTCTGCCTTCAGGCTTGTCAAGGCCTGCCATAGGAGTGACTTATAGGTATATATGTGTCTATATGTAATGGTAGGTATAGGGATACTATACCTAAACAAGGGATGATTACACGATGAGTGATCAGCCAGTTGTGTCGATGTGGATGGCCAGCCAGGGGTTGCATAATACATGCTGCAGCCACTGGTAGGCCTTGGAAGCACCTATGCCCTGGGTACCTATGGTACACTATACAGGGGCTCACAAAGGTGACCCAATACCAAATTAGGTATGTACCTAAAGTACACGGTATGAATTTAGAGAGAGAACAGCTGGGCTGTGGGTCTGATTAGCAGGCCCACAGCCACACTAAAGTCGAGAAACCAGTATATCAGAGCTCAAAGTGTGGGGTGACCATAGGAAGCAGACCCTACTCTCCTACAGCTGTGGCTTGCTGTCCTGGTAGACAGAGTTGCCCCTGGGAGGGGGGCAGAAGTCACACCCCAGGGGTGGACTGGGCCACACCACTCTGTTGGCCATGTGGGTACTGTCTGTCTGTTGGGACACACCTGTGAACAAGCTAAGGTTAGGTGCTGCACTGCTGGTGTCCACAGATGAGGAGAAGGGTTCCCCATGGGTTAGCTTAGTGGGCCCTGAGAGTATGGACAGAGGGATCCAAATGGGTTCAGATTGGCGTACCACTGGAGTATGCCCCTGCAGTTGCGAGCCAGGGTCCATGTTCCATCGCACAAAGCGGGGAAGCCTCTCAAGGTAGTGAGTGGTCTACCCTGCGTATTGGCTGGAAGGGGTTGTGTTGGACTTGGCCCTTTTTGCAGGGTCATCCCTGAACCTTTCGCCTTCCTCCTATATTTTTAGGTCTCGCCTGTCGATGCACATGCGCATCGAGCTTGCAAGACTATGGGGGCTTATCCACTCTTTAACCAACTTGCAAGGAATCGTGGCGATTCCTTGCAGTGCACGAGAAATTTAAGCTCAATGCGCATGCGCATTGAGCTTAAAAGCGCGTGCACATGCCCCCAGCCGCCTGCCTTGCCTACTCTCTCTCTCACAGCCTCCCCCAGCTCCGCCCCCTCACTTCTTGATTGCACGGCCGCTAGGCCGTGCCTCCCCTACTCTCCTCCCCCCTCCTCCTCCTACTCTCCTCCCCTGCCTGCCGTGTCGCACCTCTCCCCGCTCCGCCCCCTCCCCTGCCCGCCGTGTTACGGTCTTTGCAACTCCCCAGCCATATGTTAAAACCCCTCGTGTTCTTGAAAAAAGTAAAAAGGTCCCATAAATTATTCTCTTGTAGCTATTCTCCGGCTCTTAGAAGTGAGATTAGCTCGTTTTCGCTTGCATATCCCTAAGGTTGCTGTCAGTAATTCTTACCTTCTCGGATTTCATGAAGTTATCGAGACGCCTCCCGGGGTCCTCGAGGCAGAATACGCTCGAGTGAGAGACTCCCGCGTTCCTGTTGAAATACTATCTGAGATCTGCGTGATCTCGTGGTGTGTTGATTTCCTCCCTTGTCTACCAGTGTAAAGATCGAGGAAGGACTTCTGGTTTGTCGTTTACACTGCGGCCATCTTTAAGGACTAAAAAGTCCGCTCTGTTCATTATTTTTGGTAATTGTCTATATTATATAACCTCTATTTGTGCCGTCTTTGCCTAAATCATTTTTATATTTATTTTGGGTTGTATTTGACACTCATATCTATAATTGCTCAATCCCTTGGTGCAACTGTATGATACTATATGTTTAAGTATCGCAGATATCAAGACTACAAGTACATGTGAAAGTACGGCAGCCATCTTCTAAAGCCGGACAGTTAGTACGTTCATGCTTATCTCTGTATGTCCTATCCTAATTACAAATGAACCACCAATTTGATCGCCCTAATTTCTTATATTTTGTGATTCCTTATTTATTTTGGTATAAAGAGAAATGTTTTTAGGAATTGGACTATTTGACCATTTGCTTCACGAGTGTGGTCATCCCATATGTTAGTCTCACTGAAGTCCCTTGTTGGGTATCCTATGATAAATATTAACGTTCTTGTGTTGAGCAAGCCAATTCTCCATTGTTAAAGTGATTGTGCTTAAAACTATGTATCTCCATCTATTAGAGTCAGTACAATGTAGTTGACTGACATACAGTGCTTATACTTAAATGATCGACAAAATCCACATCCACCACCACAACCACCACCGCACCACAACCACCGTGACATCCACCACCACATGCACCACCGCATCCACCACCACCACCGCATCCACCACCACATCCACCACATCGACCATCACCTCCACATCCACCATGACATCCACCACCACATGCTCCACCGCATCCACCACCACCACCACCACATCCACCACCACCACCGCATCCACCACCACATCCACCATCACCACCACATCCACCACATCGACCATCACCTCCACATCCACCATGACATCCACCACCACATCCACCACATGCTCCACCGCATCCACCACCACCACATCCACCACCACATCCACCACCACCACCGCATCCACCACCACATCCACCATCACCTCCACATCCACCATGACATCCACCTCCACATCCACCACCACAACCACCACCGCATCCACCACCACAACCACCATGACATCCACCACATGCACCACCGCATCCACCACCACCAGCGCATCCACCACCACATCGACCATCACCTCCACATCCACCATGACATCCACCACCACATCCACCACATGCTCCACCGCATCCACCACCACCACATCCACCACCACATCCACCACCACCACCGCATCCACCACCACATCCACCATCACCTCCACATCCACCATGACATCCGCCACCACATCCACCACATGCACCACCGCATCCACCACCACCACCGCATCCACCACCACATCCACCACATCGACCATCACCTCCACATCCACCATGACATCCACCACCACATCCACCACATGCTCCACCGCATCCACCACCACCACATCCACCACCACATCCACCACCGCATCCACCACCACATCCACCATCACCTCCACATCTACCATGACATCCACCACCACATCCAACACATGCTCCACCGCATCCACCACCACCACATCCACCGCATCCACCACCACCACCGCATCCACCACCACATCCACCACATCCACCATCACCTCCACATCCACCACCACATCCACCACCAGGTGCAAATGCAATGTTCTTAGATTTTCGTCACAATAAAATACACTGAACATAATCTTCACAAAATTAATTTACAAACGTTTAAGCTATTGCCATTATAAATTACAATAAATTTTATTTAAGTATTAATTATTTACAAAATTAAAAGCCATTGTTATTTGCAATATCAATACATCTAAGTCACGTAAAGACAACACACATTGCATTACAAATGCTATAGGTGTCACATTTGCGAAAGTTAAAACTATTGACATTGTAACTGACAAAGCTATTACTTTTGCCATTTTCAAAACCAACACATAAATAAAAAAAGTGTCCTTTACAATACCAATTGCTCAAACTTTCCTAATGCGAGACCTATTGCATTTCCAATGCTTGTTTTTCTGACCTGTTGTTGGTGGTTTTATGACTTTGGGCACTTTTTCACTGCTAATCAGTGCTAAAGTGCATATGCTTGCATTGTAAATTGTTGTAAAGGATTAGTAACGCCATAATTGGATTATTTGATTTACTTGTCAGACCCTAGTACAGTACACCATGTGTGCCCAGGGCCTGTAAATTAAATGATGCTGGTGGGCTTGCAGCACTGATTGTGCCACCCACAGAAGCAGGTTGTAAAATGTGGCTCAGGCCTGCCAATGCAGAGCCTGTGTACAGTTTGGGATTGCCATGTCAAGTGCACACACTTGCCAGTCCCTAAACCTTTCCTTTTATACATGTTAGTCACCGCTAAGGTAGGCCCAAGGTACACCTGTGGGCGGGGTGCATTATATGTGAAAGATAGGACATGCCCTGATATGTGTGGTATGTCCTGATAGTGAATTACAGGCAATTTTGTTTTTCACTATTGCAAAGCTACCGGTTCCCATAGGCCAGAATGGGCAGTTTATGTATAACATCTTATAAACCTAACTGACCCAGGGAACAAGGTAGAAATTCGAGTTTAGTATGCCTGAACTCAGAATGTTAAAAGACATATTTTAGTGAAGGTGATTTGTACCTTCTGTGTTTGAAAATACCACTTTTAAAAAGTAGGTATTTTCTGGCCTAACCATCCAGCATGTCTCTGCTAGATTTGTATATTCCATGTCTGGTTTGTGAGTTACAGGGGGCTGGAGAGGGCCTTGGCTCCAGCAGTCTCATGGGTCAGGGCTGGGCTGAATAGAAACTGCATTGAATAGAGAGTATGGGGTGGAGATTTCCTTTCACTGACCTGAGCCCTCATAGAATAGAGAGTTGGGGGCGGAGATTTCCTTTCACTGACCTGAGCCCTCATAGAATACCTGGGCCAGGTCTACTCTCAAACAATGCTGTCTCCACCTCCTGCCAGGAAGCTGCACCCAGGAGGACAGAACTGGTTTTGACTAGGCACAGACACTCTCTGCCTTCAAGGAACAAATTATTTTGCAGTATAAATATTGGGGCCCAGACCCCAGAACTTTAAATCACTTCTGGGAATCAAGATGAACCTTTACCAAGAAGAAGAACCAAGGAGGCTGAAGGATCAGACTGCCCCTGCGCTAGTGACAGTTTGGGGTTGGCCTGCAGTGGTTACTTTTTGCCAAGGAAATGAGAAAAGGAACTTTGTGTGTACTTTAATCATTTTGAGGAAGATCTCCAAGGGCTTGAAGCTGAGCATGCCTCCTGTTCTTAAGTCTCAGAGGCACAAAGACTTCACTACCAGCTCCCCCTGAATTCCCTTGATGCGAATTCTACCTGCAGTGAGGTGCCTCCTGTTGTTTGGGCCCTCTGAGAGACTGCGTGTCGCTGGGAGCTGGAAGCGTGACGCAATGTGGAGAAGCGTGTCGCCGCAGCAGCAGTTGCGGCTGCATCACCTTAGAAGCGTGCCGCTGGTGCAGCTTTTCGCCGTCGCATCACAGACGAAGTGTGTTGCATCACTGGAGAAGTGTGCCACAGAGGTTGCTGTCGCATCACCGGAGAAGTGTGTCGCAGGGCCTGTCGCGGTTCCAAAGTTCATCTATTCCGCCGCACGGACATCGGGCGTGCAGGCATTGCATCCATGTTGTTGCATTGCATCAAAGACGCCATTTTGAGGCTTCGCCCCGGTTCACCGCATCGAGGCGCCATCTTGTTGCATCGTAACCGGAATGCAGTAAGAAACCGACGCATCACCTCCTCTCCGGTAAGAAACCAACGCATCACCTCCCCTGCGCTGCAGTAAGGAACTGATGCATCACCTCCCCCTCAGCAAGGAACAGACGCATCACCTTTCCTGTGACCCTTTTGTTTGTTTTGCGTGACGTATCCAAGGTACTTTGAGAGTAAAGTGTCGCATTTACCATCTACATTGAACTAACCTATTTCTACCATTTTAAAGTCCTATTTTTGATTACTCAATTGTGGATTTTTGTCGTTTGGTCTTGTGTTAAGTCTAGTAAAGATTATTTATTTTTCTAAACTGGTGTGGTGTCCATTTGTAGTATTTTCACTGTATTACTGTGCGTGTTCACAAATGCCTTACACACTGCCTCTCTGCTTGTGCCAAGCTACCAAGGGGGTGAGCAGGGGTTATCTAGGAGTGTATCCCCCTTATCCTGACTAGAAGCAAGATTCCCTATTTGGAAAAAGGTGCAAACCATTGCCAACTAGAGACCCACATTTCTAACACGGATCATAACGGAAGGCTCGTCAGTTGCGGTCCGACCACCATCTGCTGCTGTGGTCGACCAACGCGTTATAATGTGTGCGCTCGGAGCAACAGGAGGAGGGACCGTACAACCCTTTCAGACGGGCTCAAGGAGCTCGTCAGTGCATCGGAAATACTTCATAACTTCTTTATGACAGTGGCTCCGCCATCAGGATTATGATGTTGGTTTCTGACAGCCATTTCATGTTGACCTTTCCGACATAGAAAGGCTGTTGAATTGACATTTGGAGCCCCTAGCAGCGCCTGCTTCCCTCCTGGCCCTCATCTGGGGCCTGGTGAGTCCAAACATCCTGTCACCATGCTGAAAACATACATTTTTCAATGGATGGAAGCTTGTGCTGTGAGCCTTTTCCGCCAGCAGTACAAGCTTCCATTGAAAAATGGATGTTCGGTTGCATCCCAATATTATGGTCTCAACCGCCGACCTAAGGTCGGGTGGTTCCCAATCCGCAACGGTGTCAGGAGGATGCGAGGCCGCCCAACATTGTAATAAGCCTCAAAATTTAATTTCAGTATATGTGCCCCCGGGGATCCACAGTGGGGCCTTCATTGATCTCAGTGCACTCCTCCTTCGTCTTACTGATAGTGAGCTGTTGATGGGGATTGACTTTAAAGCTGCCCTGTGTGATACCATGGACCGGTGGCCATCTGGGATGACCAGGTCCTCCCGTAGACCGTAGGCTGACTTTGTGGGAGTGCTAGGCCTTGCTGACACGTGGCGCATCTATAACCTCACATTACACTAGTACACATTCCATTTGGGAGTCCAAAGTAGCCTATTTAGAATAGACTACAATTTCATCCTATCCCACCAGCTCCCTTGCTTCATGTAACTTTGCCACCTTCCTATGAGTATTTCTGATCACTCTCCAGTCTGGGCAGCCTATTGCTTAACTATTTGAGGTGGTCCTTGGCGAACTGTGCTCAACCCCAGGTACCTGAAAACCCCAAGAATTCATAAGGGCTTTCAGGAAGTCAACAACTATTTTGATGAAAATGAAGGGTCTGTAGACTCAATGCAATCCTTATGGGAGTCTTATAAATAAGTTATACACGGCCATGGGCTATCCTAATAGCAGAGCACAAAAAGGACAAACTGGCCCATCTGGAGACACTTGAATGGGAGATCCAAGAGCTGCGACTAAACTCACTGAGACAACATGAGGCAGAATCAAGCCATACCCTGAAACTGCAACAAAAGGAATACAGAGACACTGCAGCAGAAGCTTTCAGGGCTAATCACCTCACAACACAACACCGACTTTATGAGGTGGGAGATAGGGCCGGGAAACTCTTAGCCTGGCTAGATAGAAGGGAGAGAGCAAACCAATAGATACTGGAGGTGCTTGGGGAAGGGGGATAGCAGATTAGGGATAAATAAGGAATTGCTTGTGCTTTTGTCACTTATTACAAGCAACGCTATAACCCGGCACATACAGCAACAGCTGAGGAATCCAGCGAATTACTGGCAGTCCTCTCCCTCGCACTTTGACAAAGAGATCCTAGAACAAGAAATCACAGAAGCCGAGATAGTACAAGCAATTTGAGACTTAAAACCCGGCAAAGCACGGCCCTAACAGTCTACATGTGGAGCTCTACAAACTCTCAGCCTCAAAGATGGCTACCTATGCATGTTCATTGACAGCCGCAAATAAGGTTTTTGCCAATAGAACAAAGGCGCCTACTATTGTTGTCATATACAAGGAAGGCAAACCACCGGATAAATGTGCCTCATATAGGCCAATCTCGTTCTTAAATGGGGAGGTCAAAATCCTGGAAAAATACAAGCATACAAGCAACACGACTCATCCAAGTGATCCAGACACTGATTCATCTGGCTTTATGCTGGAGTGAAACACCTCTTTTAGTCTGCGGCACCTGCATAGAGTTCTGGGTTGAGTAGATTAAATATGTAAAGATGCCATTGTTCTATCGCTAGATGCACGTATGGCTTTTGATACAATTGAATGGCCCTTTATGTTTGCAGTACTCTCTAAATTAGGCTTCAGCCCGTTCTTTGTGGTATGGATACAAGTCCTCTACACTGACCCCTGGCGCAAGTAGCTGTAAACAGGGGCACATCCTTAGAGTTCAATCTACAACGAAACAGGGATGCTCATAATCCCCCTTGATCTTTGCCCTTATCCTGGAATCATCAGCGGCCTGGATTAGACGTGACCCACTGATCAGAGGACTGAAATGGACTGAGGACTGGGAAAACAGGATCTCTTACACAGATGACATTTTACTATATATTTCTGAACCGATCCATACATTAGACAGAATAACGCATATATTCACGCTGTTCAGTCGTTATTCGGGTTACACCATCAATTGGAGTACATGCCTGATTTATCTCACACATGGTCCCACTCCCAAATAACCCAATGACTGTGCAGCTTGCATTGCTACCGATAGATTCCTTTATCTAGGGATCTACATTACTAGAGAGCCAGGCATCTTTCACACTCATAATTTGGAGCTGCCACTTTCCTGCCTTCGGAAAGATGTTCAGCATTGGAGGGCTGTTCCACTGTCACTATTGGGAAAAGCTGCCCTATTTAAAATTATGGCGCTACCCTGTTTTCTCTATGCGCTCCAAAAAGACACCCTATGCAGTGCCTACTTCCTACTTTCGCTTGATTGAAGGTGAAACCCGTACCCTGCTCTGGGATGGAGGCCCTGCCACCATAGCTTTCAGGAAATTGAGGAGAGGCTGGTATGACTGCAGGATCGCTCTACCTGACATAAAAAAGAATGATTAGGCAGCACAGCCTGTCACCATCAACCAGTGTGTGTATCTCCCAGAGGTGGTACACACGTATTCAATGGATCAACTGCACATGCAACCTGGAGGCTACCTTAGGGTTATCTATAGAGGGGTGCGGACAAATTCTATTTCAATACCAACTGCAGTTACACCTAACCTCTGGCACACAAACCTGGGTGCTCTGGGCTGGCGGGGTAGGATCACGAGGCCCGTGCCTCTGTGGGACACTGCTCAATTGGGCACACTGGCTACACGCATGGGTTTTGATAAATGGGACCTGATAGGAATATCCAGGGTAGGGACATGTGGGGATGGGGAGGAGTGGTCCTGTTCGCTGACCTACAGAGCAACTATCAGCTAGCGCCCACTAAAACCTACCGGCATTTGCAAATAAGACACACATTGCAGTGGGAATTGCCGAAGGGCAAGGTGCCATCTGACCCTTCGCTGCTCGAAGATAGGCTACTGGATGACCATATGGCAAAAAATCCATTTCCCTCTCCTCTCAGATATTGATTAATAATTCAACGGATATCCTGACTCATCTGAGGGAGCAATGGGAGCAGGACATAGACGTCTTAGAGAATGACGAACGGCCTGATGCCTTGGTGTCCTCTAGGGAGGGGGGCTATAAGATCGAGGTTCTGCCTGGTCCAACTAAAGATCCTGCACTGTTGTTACTATACATGCACTACGATGGCACAGGTAGTCAGGGCAACATTAGTGCTCTGCATTAGGAAATGTGGCCATGTGGGGAAGTTTTTCCATATGTTATGGAATTGCCCTGTGATTCAAAGCTACTGGAATCAGTGGTATCTTGCTTAAATGACATATGTGGAGACATATATGCTGCTGCAAATATGTGCCTTTTGAATATATGGGAAGAAACTGACTTCACCCCTATGGACCAGATATGGGTGACACTGGGATTGATGGTGGCCAAGCACAACTTCGTGAGGATGTGAAGGACTGAACTGGTGCCTCAGCTGAATGAGTGGGAGTGTGACATGGATTGGTGCATGCTGGCGGAAAGAGTGGTTTATGAAAGTAGGGGTTGCCCTAACAAATGAAATAAATTATGAGGAAAATGGAATAGCTATCAAGGTGAACTGAGTACCCTTTTCGCAGTCACCAGGTGTGGACTCCTGAGTCATGAATGGTTTGATTCAAATGTTGAACTGTGAATTATTGTGGTGTGGGTGGGGATATCGGGGGTCCTTGAGGATAGTTGGAACACTGTATATGACTGAACATGCTGTCATGATGCAAAGTATAAAGCTCCTTGTCCTTGTTAGGTTGCCTGACTTTTATGCACTAAAAAAAACCTCTGAGTATCACTAGATTTCTGCTTTGTGCCGATCGCAGTCTGCTGCCATGCACATACCACGTACATGTTTAAAATTGTTCTTAGCCCTTTAATTTTGCAGTACCCATGCACCATGCATAGTGCTTTGAATTTGGTCTGCTTATGTACTAGCAACCATTGTAAACTCTTCAGCCCTTCTGTCACTGATGGCTGCCTGGGTATTCTCAAGAGTAGGCACTCATTCTGTGCTATATGGAATTGTGAGCATAGCAACTGACTGGAACCCAAACAGATACATTACAGTAATCCATGCACAAAGCTATCGAAGCTTGAGTGGCCATCTTGTGCAGAGCCATAGAAATGTACATGAAAATCTTCCTTAGCATTACAATATAGAAAAACAGGGGGAAAACACCTTAGTGATCTGTGCGGATAAGGAGAGGTTTTTGTCAAATATTACACATATGTTATGAGCGAAATCCACTGTTTGGGTGTAGCTCACAAATCCACTGGCCATCACCATTAGACCAGATATTTGAGGGAGGGACACAATTTAGGACTTCTGTATTTTTACCATTTAGTTTTAGGTAGTTGGTCTTCATCCAACTAGCCACCTCCTTCATACAGTACTGAAATTACTCTGCCACTGCTGGAGAATCTTTGGTGATAATGATCATAATCTGGGTGCTCCTAAATGAACAATATAAAAACAAATGGTTTAAAAACAAATGGTTTGAAAGTACGCTTTAAACATGCTTTAAAGCAATGTTTCCATTATTTATTTAGATGCGCCGCAAGCAGGAATCTGGAAGTCTGTATCCAGCAACAAAATCGGCCCCTACTCCTCCAGGCCACCAAAATACCTGGTAGCCAGTCCAGCCCTGACTCACATTGCTCATTCTGGACTACCGTTATGGGTGTTCCTTGTGTATCTGCCATTATCAGCCATTGCTCTCTCTCCTTTTTTAGCTGCCTGTTCATATATGCCCTATAATCAGCACTCCTTATGTTTAGGTCCCGCATAGACAGTGCATGCGCTGTCTCTATGAGACATTTTGTTCACAGTTAGTGGGCTTGGAGCCCTCCCATTACTTACTATTTGTGGGCTTCAAAGCCACTCTCAATTGCTTGCTTCCTGCTGGTCACTTTTGTGGTCGCACTTCCCTCTTCCTGCATGTGACCCTCCCCTAGAGCAAGGTCCAAGTACTTGGATCCTTACACTATTCGTACTTTTGGGACCTATTTCTTTCTTTTTGTTGAGCCACTCTACATAGTGCATCTTTCCTAGATGGCTCTGTCATTTGCTTGTTGCTTTAGTCTGTCCAGCTTGACTTTTTCTCTCCTGTGAGTACTTGCTATCTGTAAACACACCTTTAAATCTTGTTCTTACCGTGTCTGATTTGCTGTGCATTCAAAGACAGAGGTCAAATGTCAGGTTTTGTATTTTGAGGGAACTTGGTGTTTACTTTTCTTTCTTTGACTTCAAAGTGAGAGAATGTATGTGAAAATCCATCCTGCTGAGTACCAGTGAGAGAGGTCAGGTTGTAGGGTGTCATCTTTTCTAGCACACGACAACAATTAACTGTGCTGATATTTCAGAATACATCAGAATGAGACCAGTAGAAATGAAGCACATTTTTGTTGTACTTCTGAAGTGTGGTGGAAACAAATAATTTAATACAATCAAAACAAATCAATACACTTGGGGGTGACATTGCCACACATTATCATTTGTGTGCAGTAAAACTGTCTATACAAATGTTAAGGTCATTTTCAATTAGAAATGTGTTTTCTGTAATGGCAGTGTGCTATACTCCACACTATGCCACTCCACTTTACACCACACCTCTCTACAACACACTGCACCACCTCACACTACAACACTCTGCTCCACTCTATGCCCTTCCACTCTATGCCATGCCATACCACTCGATTCCACGACACTCCACTTTAAGACACTATCCCACCCCACCCAACCTACCATTCCAATCTACTATACTCTAATCCGCCCAATCTACTCCACTCCTATGTACAGCACTCCACTCTAATCTAACCCCACTCTACTCCACTCCAATCTACCCCAATTTTCTCCACTCCACTCTAACCTACTCCAATCCACCCATTCTACCCACTCCACTCTGCCCGCCCCAATCCACCCAATCTACCCTACTCTACTACACTCCAATCTGGCCCTCTCTACTCTATCCCAATCTAGCACAGTACACTCTACCCCAATCTACCCAAGTCCACTTCATTCCAATCTGTCCAACTCCAGTCTACCACATTCCACTCCAATCTAACCCACTCGACCCTAATCTACCCCAATCTACCCCAATCTACTTCATTACAATCTACTTCACTGCAATCTATTCCACTCCACTCTACCCCGCTGCACTCCACCCCACTTCAATCTACCCTACTCCACTACACTCTACTCTACTCCACTTCTACCCCACTTCAAACTATCTCACTCAAATCTACCCGCCTTACCGACTCCACTCTATCCCAATCTACCCCACTCCATTCCAATCTATCCTATTCTATTTTCCCAACCTACCCCAATCCAAGTACCCCACTCCACTCCAATCTACCTCACTCCACTCCAACCTACCCCACTCCATTAGAATCTACCCTACTATCATTTACCTAAACTATCCTACTGCACGTTCCCCACTCCAATCTGCCCTACTCTACCCCACTCCACTCCAATCTATCACAATCCACCCCACTCTTCCCCAATCCACCCTACTCAAATCTAGCCCAATATACCTCACTCCATTCCACCCCAATCTATCCTGATCTACCGGATGCCTATCTACCCAAATTCATCCAAATATACTTCTATCTACCCCAATTCACCCAAATCTACCCCACTTCACTCCAATCTACATCATACTGCTGTAAATCTGACGAATCCCTTTGCTTTGAAAGTAACACAGATTGGCACAGCCAAATCACTTGCGGCACCGTGCTGCGTTATTTTCTCATAAATAAGGCCCCTGGTTCTTTTCTTTTGACATAAAAACCCTATCTAAAAATACCTGTAGACGGGGAACAGCCATTACAACTCGGGTTTTACCACGCGTTGCTTTTACATCGCATGCATTACAACTGATGCGATGTTACAACGCGTGGTAAAACCACATATACCATTACATCGCATGCGCTTTTACAACGCATGCAATGTAATGGCTATCCAAGTCGTTGTGAGGAAACGTAGGCTGTTTCCTCACAACGACGTGAAGGAAGAAGGAAGCAGGATCCGACAGCGACGCTGGAGAGGAGAGAGGTAAGGAGGTTTGTGCATGGGGTTGGGGTTACTTTTGTAGGGTTTAGGGTAGTGTAAAAGTACTGTGGTAATGTTTGTGTTGTGTGTGTTTTTAAAAAAATGTTTTTGTGTGTGTTGTAGTGTTGTCGTGTTTGTTTACTGTAGTGTATTAGGGAGGGTAGTGTAGTAGTGTTTATGTAGTGTAGTGATTTAGGTTTTAGGGTAGTGTAGTGTTGTAGTGTTTGTTTAGTGTAGTGATTTAGGTTTTAGGGTAGTGTAGTAGTTTTTATGTAGTGTATTTATTTAGGTTTTAGGGTAGTATAGTGTTTGTGTAGTGTTTTAGGTTTTAGGGTAGTGCAGTAGTGTTTATGTAGTGTAGTGATTTAGTTTTTAGGCTAGTGTAGTAGTGTTTGTGTAGTGTAGAGTAAAGTAAAGTAAATAGTTTATTGTGTAGTTATTTAAAACCATTACAATGTTCCATAACATAAAATATATTACATATTACCTTCACGTAATATAAAAAAAGGATCATATGTAAACAGTTAATATCAAGGTTTAAAAAACATTTTGCAATTTTACAGGATCCACAAATATTGCGACATTATTCGTTCTACAATTTCTCAAGGTGGGTTAAAAATGTGATTATGTAACAAATTAATTGTGGGTCCTTTGTGTCCTTACTCGTTAATATTGCCCATCTGCAGGTATGAATGCCTTTTTCATTAAACTTCCTCTTAAGCAAATTCTGGCGGCTGCGCCTTAACCCCAGGCAGTTGCATGTCAAATGCATAAAGTCCTGTGCTGCTGCTCCACATAGTTCAGAAAAGGGGGGTGGTGATGGACAGAGTATCTGAATTAAGCAGACCACTCCTACCCAGTCCAAAGATCAGGGCTTGATCCATCATCGTTTTTTAGCTCACTGCACCATCCCAGCTCAGAACCTGGCTACATGCAAATTAGTCTATCCCTGGCCCAGTGCATCATGGGAACAGGGCAGACCAAACTACCAAGCCAATTCTTTTACTGGAAAGGAAACAAGCTTCCGGGGACCGGTTTCTGGCATTACAGCCATCTTCGGCCCGGCTTGCTTGAATCCTGATGGTGCAGTCAGCAAGGGACTCACATCTGAGCATACCCTTCCACGCTTATGGTGGACAAAACGATTCAGAAAAGGGGGTGGTGATGGACAGAGTATCTGAATTAAGCAGACCACTCCTACCCAGTCCAAAGATCAGGGCTTGATGCATCACCGTTTTTTAGCTCACTGCACCATCCCAGCTCAGAACCTGGCTACATGCAAATTAGTCTATCCCTGGCCCAGTGCATCATGGGAACAGGGCAGACCAAACTACCAAGCCAATTCTTTCACTGGAAAGGAAACAAGCTTCCGGGGACCGGTTTCTGGCATTACAGCCGTCTTCGGCCCGGCTTGCTTGAATCCTGATGGTGCAGTGAGCAAGGGACTCACATCTGAGCATACCCTTCCATGCTTATGGTGGACAAAACGATTCAGAAAAGGGGGTGGTGATGGACAGAGTATCTGAATTAAGCAGACCACTCCTACCCAGTCCAAAGATCAGAGCTTAATCCATCACCGTTTTTTAGCTCACTACACCATCCCAGCTCACAACCTGGCTACATGCAAATTAGTCTATCCCTGGCCCAGTGCATCATGGGAACAGGGCAGACCAAACTACCAAGCCAATTCTTTTAGGAAAGGAAACAAGCTTCCGGGCACCGGTTTCTGGCATTACAGCCGTCTTCGGCCCGGCTTGCTTGAATCCTGATGGTGCAGTGAGCAAGGGACTCACATCTGAGCATACCCTTCCACGCTTATGGTGGACAAAACGATTCAGAAAAGGGGGTGGTGATGGACAGAGTATCTGAATTAAGCAGACCACTCCTACCCAGTCCAAAGATCAGGGCTTGATCCATCACAGTTTTTTAGCTCACTGCACCATCCCAGCTCAGAACTTGGCTACATGCAAATTAGTCTATCCCTGGCCCAGTGCATCATGGGAACAGGGCGGACCAAACTACCAAGCCAATTCTTTTACTGGAAAGGAAACAAGCTTCCGGGGACCGGTTTCTGGCATTACAGCCGTCTTCGGCCCGGCTTGCTTGAATCCTGATGGTGCAGTGAGCAAGGGACTCACATCTGAGCATACCCTTCCATGCTTATGGTGGACAAAACGATTCAGAAAAGGGGGTGGTGATGGACAGAGTATCTGAATTAAGCAGACCACTCCTACCCAGTCCAAAGATCAGGGCTTGATACATCACCGTTTTTTAGCTCACTGCACCATCCCAGCTCAGAACCTGGCTACATGCAAATTAGTCAATTAATATCAAGGTTTAAAAAACATTTTGCAATTTTACAGGATCCACAAATATTGTGACATTATTCGTTCTACAATTTCTCAAGGTGGGTTAAAAATGTGATTATGTAACAAATTAATTGTGGGTCCTTTGTGTCCTTACTCGTTAATATTGCCCATCTGCAGGTATGAATGCCTTTTTCATTAAACTTCCTCTTAAGCAAATCCTGGCGGCTGCGCCTTAACCCCAGGCAGATGCATGTCAAATGCATAAAGTCCTGTGCTGCTGCTCCACATAGTTCAGAAAAGGGGGGTGGTGATGGACAGAGTATCTGAATTAAGCAGACCACTCCTACCCAGTCCAAAGATCAGGGCTTGATCCATCATCGTTTTTTAGCTCACTGCACCATCCCAGCTCAGAACCTGGCTACATGCAAATTAGTCTATCCCTGGCCCAGTGCATCATGGGAACAGGGCAGACCAAACTACCAAGCCAATTCTTTTACTGGAAAGGAAACAAGCTTCCGGGGACCGGTTTCTGGCATTACAGCCATCTTCAGCCCAGCTTGCTTGAATCCTGGTGGTGCAGTGAGCAAGGGACTCACATCTGAGCATACCCTTCCACGCTTATGGTGGACAAAACGATTCAGAAAAGGGGGTGGTGATGGACAGAGTATCTGAATTAAGCAGACCACTCCTACCCAGTCCAAAGATCAGGGCTTGATCCATCACCATTTTTTAGCTCACTGCACCATCCCAGCTCAGAACCTGGCTACATGCAAATTAGTCTATCCCTGGCCCAGTGCATCATGGGAACAGGGCAGACCAAACTACCAAGCCAATTCTTTTACTGGAAAGGAAACAAGCTTCCGGGGACCGGTTTCTGGCATTACAGCCGTCTTCGGCCCGGCTTGCTTGAATCCTGAAGGTGCAGTGAGCAAGGGACTCACATCTGAGCATACCCTTCCACGCTTATGGTGGACAAAACGATTCAGAAAAGGGGGTGGTGATGGACAGAGTATCTGAATTAAGCAGACCACTCCTACCCAGTCCAAAGATCAGAGCTTAATCCATCACTGTTTTTTAGCTCCCTACACCATCCCAGCTCACAACCTGGCTACATGCAAATTAGTCTATCCCTGGCCCAGTGCATCATGGGAACAGGGCAGACCAAACTACCAAGCCAATTCTTTTAGGAAAGGAAGCAAGCTTCCGGGCACCGGTTTCTGGCATTACAGCAGTCTTCGACCCGGCTTGCTTGAATCCTGATGGTGCAGTGAGCAAGGGACTCACATCTGAGCATACCCTTCCACGCTTATGGTGGACAAAACGATTCAGAAAAGGGGGTGGTGATGGACAGAGTATCTGAATTAAGCAGACCACTCCTACCCAGTCCAAAGATCAGGGCTTGATCCATCACCGTTTTTTTAGCTCACTGTACCATCCCAGCTCAGAACCTGGCTACATGCAAATTAGTCTATCCCTGGCCCAGTGCATCATGGGAACAGGGCAGACCAAGCTACCAAGCCAATTCTTTTACTGGAAAGGAAACAAGCTTCCGGGGACCGGTTTCTGGCATAACAGCCGTCTTCGGCCCGGCTTGCTTGAATCCTGATGATGCAGTGAGCAAGGGACTCACATCTGAGCATACCCTTCCAGGCTTATGGTGGACAAAACGATTCAGAAAAGGGGGTGGTGATGGACAGAGTATCTGAATTAAGCAGACCACTCCTACCCAGTCCAAAGATCAGGGCTTGATCCATCACCGTTTTTTAGCTCACTGCACCATCACAGCTCAGAACCTGGCTACATGCAAATTAGTCTATCCCTGGCCCAGTGCATCATGGGAACAGGGCAGACCAAACTACCAAGCCAATTCTTTTACTGGAAAGGAAACAAGCTTCCGGGGACCGGTTTCTGGCATTACAGCCGTCTTCGGCCCGGCTTGCTTGAATCCTGATGGTGCAGTGAGCAAAGGACTCACATCTGAGCATACCCTTCCATGCTTATGGTGGACAAAACGATTCAGAAAAGGGGGTGGTGATGGACAGAGTATCTGAATTAAGCAGACCACTCCTACCCAGTCCAAAGATCAGGGCTTGATCCATCACCGTTTTTTAGCTCACTGCACCATCCCAGCTCAGAACTTGGCTACATGCAAATTAGTCTATCCCTGGCCCAGTGCATCATGGGAACAGGGAAGACCAAACTACCAAGCCAATTCTTTTACTGGAAAGGAAACAAGCTTCCGGGGACCGGTTTCTGGCATTACAGCCGTCTTCGGCCCGGCTTGCTTGAATCCTGATGGTGCAGTGAGCAAGGGACTCACATTTGAGCATACCCTTCCATGTTTATGGTGGACAAAACGATTCAGAAAAGGGGGTGGTGATGGACAGAGTATCTGAATTAAGCAGACCACTCCTACCCAGTCCAAAGATCAGGGCTTGATCCATCACCGTTTTTTAGCTCACTGCACCATCCCAGCTCAGAACCTGGCTACATGCAAATTAGTCTATCCCTAGCCCAGTGCATCATGGGAACAGGGCAGACCAAACTACCAAGCCAATTATTTTACTGGAAAGGAAACAAGCTTCCGGGGACCGGTTTCTGGCATTACAGCCGTCTTCGGCCCGGCTTGCTTGAATCCTGATGGTGCAGGTAGCAAGGGACTCACATCTGAGCATACCCTTCCACGCTTATGGTGGACAAAACGATTCAGAAAAGGGGGTGGTGATGGACAGAGTATCTGAATTAAGCAGACCACTCCTACCCAGTCCAAAGATCAGGGCTTGATCCATCACCGTTTTTTGGCTCACTGCACCATCCCAGCTCAGAACCTGGCTACATGCAAATTAGGAAGCTTGTTTCCTTTCCAGTAAAAGAATTGGCTTGGTAGTTTGGTCTGCTGTGTTCCCATGATGCACTGGGCCAGGGACAGACTAATTTGCATGTAGCCAGGTTCTGGGCTGGGATTGTGCAGTGAGCTAAAAAACGGTGATGGATCAAGCCCTGATCTGTTGACTGGGTACGAGTGTTCTGTTTAATTCAGATACTCTGTCCATCACCACCCCCTTTTCTGAATCGTTTTGTCCACCACAAGCGTGGAAGGGTATGCTCAGACATGAGTCCCTTGCTCACTGCACCATCAGGATTCAAGCAAGCCGGGCCGAAGACGGCTGTAATGCCAGAAACCGGTCCCCGGAAGCTTGTTTCCTTTCCAGTAAAAGAATTGGCTTGGTAGTTTGGTCTGCCTTGTTCCGATGATGCACTGGGCCAGGGACAGACTAATTTGCATGTCGCCAGGTTCTGAGCTGGGATGGTGCAGTGAGCTAAAAAACTGTGATGGATCAAGCCCTGATCTATTGACTGGGTACGAGTGTTCTGTTTAATTCAGATACTCTGTCCATCACCACCCCCTTTTCTGAATCTTTCCACATAGTTGGCAATCTTTTCGGCCTGGGGTCCTCCAGATCGGTTGATCGGCATTGGACGGCAATTTCCCCATGCGCAGCTCCATATACTTAGTTATCAGATGCGGCGGGAATGTTAGGGCTAGATATGCTGCTGGCTCAGACCTTGTATATGCTTGTAATACCATCCATGCATGCGCACGTCGGCTCAAAATTGCTTTATCTTCAATTAATGAGTGAGCTTTTGCCGCTTTTTTCATAATCATCTGAAAAGATGTCCATGGCAGTTTCCGTTGCCAGAGAGCCTCCATCTCAGTTATTTTCAGTGAGGTATTAAAGTACTTTGCATAGCATGACTTTGAATCATTTTGCAGAGCTTCCCAGAGTGCAGAGTTGATATATAGATCCCGATTCAGCCATATTTTGTACCAGAATTTGATTATCTCATACCTTTTGTGTATTCACTGGCGTAGCTAGGGGGGTGCGGTGGGGGCGGTCCGCCCCAGGCGGCACTATTTTGGGGGCGGCAGCTGCGTGGTACTGGTGGCCAGCCCAGGATTTACTTAGGCACATAGTCGAGCAGCACTGTACACGTCACGTGTATGTAAGTGCACTGTGCAAGTTAGGATAGGACTGCACTTGTTCAGATTCTCTTAAGCGTTCCGATGCCCGACGTTGACTGCAGTGCTCCCAAAAAGTCAAATATCCTCATATGTTCGCCCGCCCGTCTCTCTGCTCTCGTCTCCGTCCTCGTGTGCTCTGGTATGCGAGGCTCACTCCCAGCACCGCAATAAGCAAAAATTCAGTTCATTACATTTTGTGGACTAGCAAGAAGGACCCCAAACATGTCTCACGTGGAAACCGGAAGCACTCCCACAGCCACAAAGGAAAACGGACTGCTGGGTAAATAGAACATGGAAAGAAAGAAGGAATGTTGGAAGAAAAGGGTGAAAAAAAGGAAGTATGGATGATGGAGTAGGAGGATGAATGGATATGTGGATGAATGAGTGGGTGAAAGAAGAAGTGACTGATGATGGATGGACACATGAAAGTATAGTAAAGGGATGGGTGGATGGGTGAGTGCGTGAATGGATAGGTGGATGGACAATTGAAAGGATGGCAGAACAAATGGATGAATAGTTGAGTGAATTAATAGGTGGAGGGACAGCTGAAAGGAGGATAGAGTAAAGGGCTGGATGAGTGGGCAAACGATCTGTGAATGGAAGTCGTAGTGGATGGATGATGAATGGCTGGCAGGGTGAATAGATGGGTGGCAAAGTGAATGAATGTATGGATGGATGGCAGATTGGATGGATGGCAAAGTAAATGAATGGATGCGTGGCAGCGTGAATGGATGAAAAGCTAAGTGACTGAATGCATGATTGGATAGCAGAGTGGATGGATTGATGAATGAATGGCAGGATGGATGGCAGAGTGGATGGATGGATGGATGCGCAGATGGATTGCAGAATGGATGGATGGTGGAGGGGATTGATGCATGGCAGAGTGGATGAATGGGTGGTTGAATAGCAGAGTGGGTGGATTGATGGACGAATGAATGGCAGAGTGGATGGGTGGTTGAATGAATAGATAGAAGAGTTGATGAATGGATGGGTGGCAGAGTGGATGGATGGTGAATGGATGGCAGAGAGGGTGAATGACAGAGTGGATTGATGGATGGAAGAGAGGATAGGAGGATGGATGGATGGCAGAGTAGGCTGATGGATGGCTGAGTGGATGAATGGAAGAGTTAATGAATTGATGAAAAGATGTCAGTTGATCGATGAATGGCAGAGGTGATGGTAATATAAAAGAGTGGAGGATGGGTGCAAAGAGAATGGATGGCAGAGTGAATAGATCAATGGGTGGCAGAGTGGATGGTTGGTTTTTAGACTGTAGTGGATGCCAGTAGGTGGATGGAAGGGTGAAAGAATGAATAGATATATGCAAGGATGGAAGAGATAAGGAAGCTGTTTAATTGCTATAGCTTTGCTTATGTTTCTAAATACTGTCGTTGTTTGGTAGAGTGTGGGTGTAGAGTGTGACCTATGTGGGAGTTGTTTTGGTGTTGTGCTTGATGTCTAGCGGTGGTTTTACTGCTTTGGTCTTTTAGCAGCAGTTCAGTATTGAGAGGGGTAAGAGGAGGAAGGAAAGGAAGGGATACATTTACTTATGCATTTAGCTACCATTTTAGTGCTGGGGGGCCTTCATCAACTGAGACTTGACCTTCAAGGTTTGCTCTAGGCTTACGCCGCAGTTTTACACCCTTTCTTATGCAGTGGAATAGAGAGTGGCGTTGTAACTTAAACCCTGCCAATCCACCCCTGCTGCCCGCCGCAATCTTTCCCCAGATCCACCCTCCCCCCGCTACTTGCCATGGGCGCTGTAGGAAGGGGGAGGCTCTAGTTGGCGCAGTGGAACACTAGCGACAAGCAGGGACTCTCTCTTCCTCATCAGGGCTGAGGGTTACCTTCCAGACAACCTCTGCTTACCCTCTAGGTAGTGTGGCTTAAGCAGTCGTAGGCTAATCTTTGGGGCACATAGGGTTAAACACTTGCAATAGTACACAGTCACAACCAACCCACCACACAATGACACCAAACTGTATTCTGTAAAAATATATATCTTTATATAAATTTCAAGCAGGCTTGTGAATACAGTTATCAGACTTTCAAAAATAGCGGTTCCAAGTTACTTAGGTCAAGTTGCCACAGTTCTTTCTAGCAATACGCGTTCTTTAGGGCCTTCTGCCCAGTTCAACAAAGTTCTTGTGGAGCAGGCGGCTTCCAGGGGAGCTGTCCCACGTCGCGTTGCCTTCCCGGGGTCGCTGTTCGTTGCGGCTCTCAGCCGAGCAGTTCACGGGTCATCCGGGGCAGCGGTGTTCTGTGGCGGCAGGGTCCTTTCCTCGTCGTGCGCTCCGACCCTGGAGGCGGCGGCTGTGTGGTGGCGGCAAGTGGCAGTACGGTCCTCAAGTGCAGGACGTACCCAGCCAAGTGCCGGTGGCAGCTGTGCGCTCACAGCTGAGCTGTCGGGCAGGGTACCGACCAGGGGGACTCTCACAGGGCGACTGTCCGTCTTTGCAAGTGGATTGGCTGCTCGTGGCGCAGTCAACTCGGGAGCTCGGACCGGACAGGTCCTCCTTCGCTTTGCTCTCGGGCTCCCGGTGCAGTTGCGGTCACGGTGTTCGGGCCAGCGGCGGCTGGACCTCACGTTGCTCTCGCTGTTGCTTTGGGCCCCGGTCACGGTGGTCAGGTGGATGTCGTTGCCTTGGAGGATATTCCTCCGTCGGTACTGCAGCGATACGCAGCACACACAGTGGCTTTCTTCAGGATGTAGCGCCCACTGGTCCTGGGGCGCTGGTCAGGGGGCAAGTTCACAGCAAGCCCTTGGAGATCGTTTCAGCAGAGTTTGGCACAAAGTCTTGTAAAGCAAAAGTCTTCTCGTAGTCTTTCCTTTCTCCTCTCCTTCGGCAGCAAGGCACCAGACACAGGCAAGAGACAGCACCCTTCCTTGTCCTTCACGGTCCTTCTCGTCGGGCAGAGTTCCTTCTGTAGCCCAAACAGGATCTAATTTTCAAGGAGCAGGGCTCCTTCTTTTATATGGCATTTCTTTTGTTCTCGCAGGCCAGGGGGGCCTTTGCATAGCCACTTTCAGTCCTTGAGTACCCCGGTGGGTGTACTCCGGCTTCTGCTTTCAGTGTGAGGGGCAGGCGCATCAGACGCCCCACAGGAGGTGGAGCCAGCATTGTGCGGACAGGGGCAGCCAGAGTACCTTGTTGATGGGGCTTCGCCCTTCCTGGGCCAGGTGCCGGCTGAGTCATCCGTCGCTCCCCAGGAGGGTGGAGCCAGCATTGTGGTGGCAGAGTACAGCAAGATCCAGAGTCAAGAGCCACTCCTACCTCCCACTAAGGTGTAATCTGCGCATTCACCACCTGTCGTCCCCCAGCCCTGTCACTCACACATCCCAGACAGTCAGATACACATACCAGCAGAGGCGGGCTGAAATGGTTAGGCAAGCAAATGCTAACTTTCTAAAAGTAGCATTTGCAAACCCAGGATACTAAAATAAACTTGACTACAAGAAATATTTTATCATCCTGAGTTCAGGCATACTAAACATGACTCGCTACCATGCTCCTTGAGCCTGCCGGGACTATAGGGTGTAATAATTCCAGCAGCTCAGTCTGGCCTAATAGAAGCAGGTAGCCTTCAATAGTGAAATACGATTTTGGTTGTAAGTCACTACTAGGACAGGCCACACACATCAGGGCCTGTCCTACCTTGCACCTACAACGCACCCTGCCCGCAGGCCTACCATAGGGGTGACTAATATGCAGTCAAGGGAAGGTTCAGGGGCTGGCAAGTGGGTGCACTTGCCCAGCTAGCGTGACAGTACGAGACCGCACGCGGGTTCTGCGGTCGCAGTCCCCAGACACATCTTTACGGCTGCTTCGGTGGGTGGCGCAACCAGCGCTGCAGGCCCACTAGCAGTATTGGCATCTACAAGCCCCGGCACTCCTAGTGCACTTTACTAGGGACTAACAGTAAATCCAATGAACCAATCATGGATACCAATCGCATGTACAATTTACAGTAGGGAGCACTTGCACTGCGGCACGGGTCAGCCGTGGCGCAGTGCCCTGAGTATCGGAAAACCAGCAAAACATCGGAGGCACATCAGCAAAAAGTGGAAGGGAGACTCACGCCAAGGTGCCAGGTCTAACATGTGTCCCCTCCAGCTGAAATGTGGGGGGAACTACCCTTCCCCAGGGAGTTCCACATCACTAAGGCGGAAAAATCTGGACAGACCGTCAGCGTTGGCGTGATCGGTGCCAGGGCGGTGTTCCACCGTAAAGTCCATACTCTGTAGAGAAATGGACCACCTCAACAGTTTCGGGTTCTCACCCCTCATTTGCATCAACCATCTGAGGGGCCTGTGGTCCGTCTGAACTCGGAAGTGAGACCCAAACAAGTAGGGTCTTAGCTTCTTCAGCGCCCAGACCACAGCAAATGCTTCACGCTCTATTGCACTCCACCTACTTTCCCGTGGAAGTAACCTCCTACTTATGAAGGCTACGGGTTGGTCAAAGCCCTCCTCAGTCATCTGTGAGAGAACAGCCCCTACACCATGCTCTGAAGCGTCTGTTTGCACTATGAATTCCTTGGAGAAATCAGGAGCACGGGCGCCGTGCACATGGCAGTCTTCAGGGTGTCAAAAGCCTTCTGACAGGTGTCAGTCCAAATCACATTCCTGGGCTGCTTCTTCGAAGTCAGCTCTGTCAAGGGGGTCACGATCGTGCCATAGCCCTTGACAAACCTCCTGTAATACCCAGTGAGCCCCAGGAAGGCTCTCACTGCAGTCTGGGTCTTGGGGGGTTCCCAAGCCAGGATGGTCTCGATTTTGGGTTGCAAGGGTGCTACCTTGCCACTCCCCACTTGGTGTCCCAAGTACACCACGGAACCCTGCCCAATCTGGCACTTGCTTGCCTTGATTGTGAGGCCTGCTCTGCGCAGGGCCATCAACACTTCCCAGAGGTGTCGCAGGTGTTCTGGCCAGGCGCCACTGAACACCGCGATGTCATCCAGGTAGGCGGCACTGAACTCGTCCAGCCCAGCCAACACCTGGTTGACCAATCTCTGAAAGGTGGCAGGGGCATTCTTCATTCCAAATGGCATAACCCGGAACTGGAAATGCCCATCTGGTGTAGAGAATGCCGACCTCTCCTTTGCCCCATCGGTCAAGGCGATCTGCCAGCACCCAGACGTCAAGTCAAACGTACTAAGGAACTTGGCAGCCCCCAGCCGATCAATGAGCTCATCAGCTCTGGGGATGGGGTGCGCGTCAGTCTTCGTGACTGAATTGAGTCCTCTGTAGTCCACACAGAACCGGAGTTCGGGTGTGGCTCCCGGCGCAGCAGCCTTTGGGACCAAGACCACGGGGCTGGACCAAGGACTGCTGGAAGACTCAACCACCCCCAGGGCCAGCATCTTGGAGACCTCCTCTTTGATGCAGGCCCGGACCCTGTCAGTCACCCTGTAAGCCTTATGCTTCACAGGTAAGCTGTCTCCAGTGTCCACATCATGGACGCACCAATCTGTGACACTCGGAACCAGGGAGAACAGATCTGGAAACTGCCCCAGCAACTGGCGGCAGTCTTCCTGTTGTTCGGCGGTCAGGGTGGGTGAGAGGTTAACTCCATCCACTGACCCATCTTTCTCACAGGCCACCAAGAGGTCCCGAAGAGGCTCCGACTCCTCCTCCATTCCGTCATCGGTTGCCAACAACATGCCCACTTCGGACCTTCGTAAGTGGGGCTTGAGGCGGTTGACATGTAGGACCCTCAAAGGGTTCCTGGGCGTCTTCATGTCCACCAAGTATGTCACTGTGCTCTTGCGCTCCACAACCTCAAATGGGCCTGTCCACTTATCCTGAAGGGCACAGGGCTCCACTGGGGCCAGGACATACACCTCTTGTCCAGGCTGAAGCTCGACCAGAGTGGCATTCTGGTCGTACCACCGCTTCATCTCCTCCTGGCTCGCTTCCAGATTTGCCTCGGCAAGTTGTCTGAAGCGCCTGGTTTGGTTTCTGAAGGCCAGCATGTAGCTATATACATTCTGGGGAGGTTTCCTGGGAGATTGCTCCCAGCCTTCCTTTACCAAACTCAGTGGTCCTCTCACGGGGTGACCGTACAGCAGTTCAAAGGGGCTGAACCCTAGGGACTTCTGTGGTACCTCGCGATATGCAAAGAGCAGGCATGGTAAGAGGACGTCCCACTTACGTCTCATCGGACCTTCTAGGCCCATGATCATGCCTTTCAGGGTTCGGTTGAATCTCTCAACCAACCCGTTACCTTGGGGATGGTAAGGCGTGGTGAACTTATACGTTACGCCACACTCTTGCCAAAGGGACTTCATATACTTGGATATGAAGTTGGTCCCCCTGTCGCTCACCACCTCTAGAGGGAATCCTACTCAAGAGAAAATTCCCATCAGTGCACGTCCCACCACGGGGGCCGTCACTGTCCTCAGAGGGATGGCTTCAGGGTACCGGGTGGCATGGTCCACCAAGACCAGGATGAACCTGTTGCCCATGGCTGTCTTGGGGTCCAGAGGCCCAACGATGTCAATACCCACTCGCTGGAATGGCGTACCGACCACAGGGAAGGGTTGGAGGGGAGCCTTGTTCTTCCCTCCGGTCTTCCCACTTGCCTGGCAAGTCGGACAGGTTCTACAATGAGCGTCTGAGCTCTTGTGCATTTGGGGCCAGTAAAAGTGGGTGACAAGCCTGTCATAGGTCTTGTCCATCCCCAAATGTCCTGCTAAAGGCACATCGTGAGCCAGACCCAGTAGGAAGGCTCTGAACTTCTGGGGTACCACCAGCACACGGGCTGACCCAGGTTCAGCAGCCTTAGGCTCTGAATACAGGAGGTCGTTCTCCCAGTACACGTAATGTGTTTTGGCCTGAACACCATTGGCCTGGTCTGCAGCCTGCTGCCGCATACCCACGAGAGAAGGGCATTCTTTCTGCTCCTTGCAGAATTCCTCCCTGGAGGGTCCTCCTTCTTGCTGCCAATGGGTCAGCTCAGGCAGGTCCCCCAGTTCGGCAATCTGTTCCCCTGTAGGCTCCAGGGCATCCCCCTCAAGGTCTGCTTCCTCCTGGACCGTGGGAACTTCAGGGGCCGGTTTCCCGCGCCCCCTGCACCTTCTCCCTAAGGCCGGTTCCTGGGCCTCTCCTTCAGGCCCCAGGACCTCTTGATCACCCCTACTGGCTGCCATTGACCGGGTGGTCACGCACGCCCAGTCAGGCAGACCCACCATCCGCAGGTGAGTCGTCTTCTCCACCTTTTCCCAAGGGGAGTGCTCCAAGTCATTCCCTAGCAAACAGTCAACAGGCATGGTTTTTCTCACACAGACCTGCAGAGTACCAGAGACCCCCCCCCCACTCGAAGGGAACTTGAGCCACCGGACACTGACTCTCTGAATTATCAGCGTTGATAACCCTACAGTAGGCATGGGGTACAACCTGCTCTTGAGACACCAGGTGCTGCCTCACTGCAGTCACACTGGCTCCTGTGTCTCTAAGAGCCTCAGCTTCCTTGCCATTGATGATCACCACCTGCCCATATTTCTTAGTGTTAGAGGGCAGGTAGTTCGTAGGGATCATCTCACTGTCTCCTAGCGAGACTAGGGTCATGTGAACGGGATCTCCACCCCCCGGGACCATCACTTCTTCTCCTAAGTGAACACTAGTCACTTGACGGGGCGGAGCACCAGTGGGTGCGGGTTTGCCAAACAGGCGACACTTGGGGTCACTGGATATGTGCCCAGGCTCGCCACATTTGTAACAATTGAAGGGCCCCTTTGGAACAGGCTTACCTGTCGGGGCCCCATTCTGCTTTGGGGGTGGGGGAGGCTGAGAACCTTGCTGCTGGTTCCCCTGGGAACTACTTTGGGGGCCTTTTTGGAACCCTTTCTGTTTTCCCCCTTTGTCCCCCCCACTCTTCTGCTGGGGACCCTGCCCACTCTTGGCGGAGTCTCCCACGGGACCCTTGTGGACCCTGGTGCTGAGCCAGCGGTCCGCCTCCTCAGCAAGCTTCCTCGGGTTGGACAGCTTGCTATCGATCAGGTGTTGGCGTAACTCAGGAAAACAGTGATCAGACAAGTGCTCCCATGCAATTAAATCAAAGAGACCTTGAAAATCATTCACTTTGCTACCCTTCACCCAACCATCCAGTGCTCTGCAAAAATAAGTCACATACTCCACATACGTATTCCCAGGCCGCTTAGTACATCCCCTAAACTTCTGTCTATACATTTCAGGGGTAAGCCCGTACCTGTTCATTAAAGCTTCTTTCATGTGGGAATAGGATCTCTGATTTTCAACGGGCAAATCTAGCAAGGTATCTCGCCCTTCGCTAAGGAACCTTCCCCACAACCCCGCTCCCCAATCCTTGTCAGGGACCCGGTGGGAGGACATGGCTACCTCGTATGCCCTAAACCACTGTCCTATGTCATCCCCCTTAAAGAACTCCTTAACTACGTCCTTCGGGATGTGCACTCTTGACTCTACCTGCACTGGCGATGTGCTGCCACCAGAGGGAGGATGATCCAAACCTCTCTCCTTCAGACTCATCTCCCTCATTTTCACTTCGTAATCCATTTGGTGCTTTCGCTCTTCCAGCGCCATTCTTTTGGTTTCAAGCTCCAGTTGGATTTTTAATTCTGCCAGCTTTCTTACGTGATTCCTTGTTTCCTTCCTGTCTGCCAGCTCCTCTGGCGACAGGCCTTTACCAAAGCTGTGCACGCTGTCTTGCCTTTCGAGATCCACCAGATCCACAAGTGCATTCTGCTTCTCAGTTGCATCTTGCTCCGCGAGGGTATCTTGATTCTCCGGGGCCTTTCTGGACTCTATCCAGGCTTTCAGGGCCTTGTAGAGCTCTGGCTTGTTCTTGCAACCAGCGTGCGGAACCTTGAGTTTTTTACAGAAAAACTTCAGTTCACTCTTTGAGTATTTATCCAGCTTCGCGGCGTCCCACTCCACCTCCAACATCTCAGAGGTCGTGGATTCCGCTCCATCCAGGCTCTTCGTGCCCGGCATGGTTTCCACACTCGGAATCTTCTTTTCGGCAAAAATTCAAAAGCAAAGTCTGTGGCTAAGTAACTGGACTGTAATCACTGTGCAATGGTCAGAAGCTAAGGTATAGATACCGCAAGTGTAAATTCGAAAATCCTCACCGCTGCGTCCAATGTAGGAAGGGGGAGGCTCTAGTTGGCGCAGTGGAACACTAGCGACAAGCAGGGACTCTCTCTTCCTCGTCAGGGCTGAGGGTTACCTTCCAGACAACCTCTGCTTACCCTCTAGGTAGTGTGGCTTAAGCAGTCGTAGGCTAATCTTTGGGGCACATAGGGTTAAACACTTGCAATAGTACACCGTCACAACCAACCCACCACACAATGACACCAAACTGTATTCTGTAAAAATATATATCTTTATATAAATTTCAAGCAGGCTTGTGAATACAGTTATCAGACTTTCAAAAATAGCGGTTCCAAGTTACTTAGGTCAAGTTGCCACAGTTCTTTCTAGCAATACGCGTTCTTTAGGGCCTTCTGCCCAGTTCAACAAAGTTCTTGTGGAGCAGGCGGCTTCCAGGGGAGCTGTCCCACGTCGCGTTGCCTTCCCGGGGTCGCTGTTCGTTGCGGCTCTCAGCCGAGCAGTTCACGGGTCATCCGGGGCAGCGGTGTTCTGTGGCGGCAGGGTCCTTTCCTCGTCGTGCGCTCCGACCCTGGAGGCGGCGGCTGTGTGGCGGGGGCAAGTGGCAGTACGGTCCTCAAGTGCAGGACGTACCCAGCCAAGTGCCGGTGGCAGCTGTGCGCTCACAGCTGAGCTGTCGGGCAGGGTACCGACCAGGGGGACTCTCACAGGGCGACTGTCCGTCTTTGCAAGTGGATTGGCTGCTCGTGGCGCAGTCAACTCGGGAGCTCGGACCGGACAGGTCCTCCTTCGCTTTGCTCTCGGGCTCCCGGTGCAGTTGCGGTCACGGTGTTCGGGCCAGCGGCGGCTGGACCTCACGTTGCTCTCGCTGTTGCTTTGGGCCCCGGTCACGGTGGTCAGGTGGATGTCGTTGCCTTGGAGGATATTCCTCCGTCGGTACTGCAGCGATACGCAGCACACACAGTGGCTTTCTTCAGGATGTAGCGCCCACTGGTCCTGGGGCGCTGGTCAGGGGGCAAGTTCACAGCAAGCCCTTGGAGATCGTTTCAGCAGAGTTTGGCACAAAGTCTTGTAAAGCAAAAGTCTTCTCGTAGTCTTTCCTTTCTCCTCTCCTTCGGCAGCAAGGCACCAGACACAGGCAAGAGACAGCACCCTTCCTTGTCCTTCACGGTCCTTCTCGTCGGGCAGAGTTCCTTCTGTAGCCCAAACAGGATCTAATTTTCAAGGAGCAGGGCTCCTTCTTTTATATGGCATTTCTTTTGTTCTCGCAGGCCAGGGGGGCCTTTGCATAGCCACTTTCAGTCCTTGAGTACCCCGGTGGGTGTACTCCGGCTTCTGCTTTCAGTGTGAGGGGCAGGCGCATCAGACGCCCCACAGGAGGTGGAGCCAGCATTGTGCGGACAGGGGCAGCCAGAGTACCTTGTTGATGGGGCTTCGCCCTTCCTGGGCCAGGTGCCGGCTGAGTCATCCGTCGCTCCCCAGGAGGGTGGAGCCAGCATTGTGGTGGCAGAGCACAGCAAGATCCAGAGTCAAGAGCCACTCCTACCTCCCACTAAGGTGTAATCTGCGCATTCACCACCTGTCGTCCCCCAGCCCTGTCACTCACACATCCCAGACAGTCAGATACACATACCAGCAGAGGCGGGCTGAAATGGTTAGGCAAGCAAATGCTAACTTTCTAAAAGTAGCATTTGCAAACCCAGGATACTAAAATAAACTTGACTACAAGAAATATTTTATCATCCTGAGTTCAGGCATACTAAACATGACTCGCTACCATGCTCCTTGAGCCTGCCGGGACTATAGGGTGTAATAATTCCAGCAGCTCAGTCTGGCCTAATAGAAGCAGGTAGCCTTCAATAGTGAAATACGATTTTGGTTGTAAGTCACTACTGGGACAGGCAACACACATCAGGGCCTGTCCTACCTTGCACCTACAACGCACCCTGCCCGCAGGCCTACCATAGGGGTGACTAATATGCAGTCAAGGGAAGGTTCAGGGGCTGGCAAGTGGGTGCACTTGCCCAGCTAGCGTGACAGTACGAGACCGCACGCGGGTTCTGCGGTCGCAGTCCCCAGACACATCTTTACGGCTGCTTCGGTGGGTGGCGCAACCAGCGCTGCAGGCCCACTAGCAGTATTGGCATCTACAAGCCCCGGCACTCCTAGTGCACTTTACTAGGGACTAACAGTAAATCCAATGAACCAATCATGGATACCAATCGCATGTACAATTTACAGTAGGGAGCACTTGCACTGCGGCACGGGTCAGCCGTGGCGCAGTGCCCTGAGTATCGGAAAACCAGCAAAACATCGCAGGCACATCAGCAAAAAGTGGAAGGGAGACTCACGCCAAGGTGCCAGGTCTAACAGGCGCCAATCTGGGGGATAGCCCCGGGCGGCAGAAGCTCTAGCTACGCCTCTGTGTGTATTTCTTGTTGTTGTAATCCAAACTCGAGGCGTACTTGGGCTGGCGAGGCACCACATGGCAGATGGAATACTCTTTTGTAGACTTGTGTTTGTATTTTGTCTAGTAATGGCGCACTTTTCCAGTGATGAACCACACTTTCATGTATAATAGTCGGTAGTAGTTTTGCTTTGATAACTGCAAGAAGTGGGACGAACGATGGGCCTTTTAGTCGCTTTAGAATACTGAAAAAAGCAAACAGTTTCAATTGTTACCAAAATATTTGTTTTGTGTAGTGATTTAGGTATGAGGGTAGTGTAGTAGTGTTTATGTAGTGTAGTGATTTAGGTTTTAGGGTAGTGTTGCAGGGTTTTAGGGTTTAGGGTAGTGTAGGGGTGGGATTAGTGTGGGTAGTGTAGTAGTGTCTTACGGTTTAGGGTAGTGTGGGGTGGGAGTAGTGTGGGTAGTGTAGTAGTATTTTAGGGTTTAGGGTAGTGTAGGGGTGGGAGTAGTGTGGGTAGTATAGTAGTGTTTTAGGGTTTAGGGTAGTGTAGGGGTGGGAGTAGTGTGGGTAGTGTAGTAGTGTTTTAGGCTTTAGGGTAGTGTAGGAGTGGGAGTAGTGTGGGTAGTGTAGTAGGGTTTAGGGCAGTGTGGGAGTAGTGTAGGTATTGTAGTAGTGTTTTAGTGTTTACGGTAGTGTAAGGGTGGTAGTAGTGTGGGTAGTGTAATAGTGGTTTAGAGTAGTGTAGCGGTGGGAGTAGTGTGGGTAGTGTAGTAGTGGTTTAGAGTAGTGTAGGGGTGTGTGTAGTGTGGGTAGTGTAGTAGAGTTTTAGGGTTTAGAGTAGTTTAGGGGTGGTAGTAGTGTGGATAGTGTAGTAGTGGTTTAGTGTAGGGGTGGGAGTAGTGTGGGTAGTGTAGTGGTGTTTTAGGGTTTAGGGTAGTGTAGTGTAGGGGTGGTAGTAGTGTAGTAGTGGTTTAGGGTAGTGTAGGGGTGGGAGTATTGGGGGTAGTGTAGTAGTGTTTAAGGGTTTAGGGTAGTGTAGGGGTGGTAGCAGTGTGGGTAGTGTACTAGTGTTTTAGGGTTTAGGGTAGTGTAGGGGTGGGAGTAGTGTGGGTAGTGTACTAGTGTTTTAGGGTTTAGGGTAGTGTAGGGGTGGGAGTAGTGTGGGTAGTGTTGTAGTGTTTTGGGTTAGGGTAGGGTAGGGATGGGAGTAGTGTGTTGTGTAGGGTTGTTACTTACCATGCATACTTTTAACACAAGTATAGCTTTACCACGCATGCCTTTGCATTGTAATGGCATGCGTGGTAAAGGCATACTCGTGGTAAAATTATGCGATGTAATGGTATGCGATGTCATTGACAGCGTGTAGTAATACCAGCGTTGAAATGGCATGTGTGGTATTACTATGCGATGTATTGACATACATCCCCAGTAGACAGGGTTTAGCACCAAAAGTTAAGGCCTCTTTATGGGTGGTACATGGACGTTTCCATGCAATCACCCATTACTTTCCTGACATGGTAACCCTTTCACCCTGCAGTTTCACACCACAGAAATGATTCTTAACTCTAAGTCATGGTTGGCCAGCCCTAAATTAACTTGCTGGTCTTGTCTCCCGTATCATAAACCATATGTTGTGATGCCATCCAAGCCCATTTAGCTTTCTCAAACAATTCTTCTTTTAAGGACAGCCTCACCACCTCTAATCATCTAAGTGTACTTTTGGTTGACAGTGTGCAAGAGTGTGCTGGATGCTCCATATGAGAATTCTGACCTTTGTAAGGCTGTAATGCATCTTGTTTGACAGAGCAATTTACTGCTCCTTTTCCATTACCCTTTGATTGTTCTAATTTTCTTGACTCTGCCTCAGCGTATTTTATTAAGCGTTTCTATAACTCTCCTTCAACTCATGTCTTTCTCACTTTTTATTTTATTGTTTTACTCCAGCATTCTATTGACACTTCCACCACAGTACTCCTGCATTTTACTAATTTCCCTGCAATCGAGCATTTTTCCAACTCTCCCTGCACTCCAGTAGCCTATGTGTACCTCCAACTTCTCTTTCCAGGCAAGTTTCTATTTCTTCTAAGCAGTTAATGTTAATATTGTTTTATGGATTTGCTCGCCAGAAGGGTACCCACAGTGTAGGACGCAACTAGCCTTTAGCTAGGACAGTCTATATGCCACAACAAACAAAATGTACTGCCAAACCAAAGACTCCTTCCACATGCCCTTAACCGCATCGCTGCGGCGGTTATTTTCGCGCTACGCAGCTTTTTTCTAAAAGCCGCGTTAGATGACGAGCTCAGCTCGTCATCCGCACACGCCCCGTGGCTGATGACGAGCTGAGCTCGTCATCAGCATCAAAAGGGTTAACTGGAATCAGCCTCCTCAATTACCTATTGTAAAATTGTAGGAATGAGGGTAGGCAGTGTAGATGATGAATAAGAAAATAGTTTATTCTTCAGGTTCAAGTAGGAGTAATTGGTTACATAAATAGTAAATCCCTCTCTACAACCCCACCTCCCCCAGGATATGGTTGCAATACATGTTCCCCTAAGAGTGCAACACATATGCCCTAGGTTTGGTGGTGTTAAGTAAATGCCCCATCATCAGCAATCTTAAGGAGCACCAGGGTGCAAGACATGCACCCCGTAAAATTAAATGTTGGACGCAAATGCCCAAAACCAGTAAACGTATGTAGTGCTTGATGTTATATCCAATATAACCCATCACATGTAATGCAGAAGCAAAATATAAATGCTAGAAAGGTTGGAGCTTAAAGCAGATGCCCATTATCAGTAAAATGTAAGCACTGTGTGGAGTCAAAACGAATATGCCCCATCACATGTAATGTAAATATAAAATGTAAATGCAAATGTAAATGTTTGAGCATAGGAGAAATGGCCATCACCAACAAAAGTCACAACTAATATGCCCCGTCACATGTAATGTAAATGTACAATGCTTTGAGCGAAACAACATGCCCACCACTGTCATATAGCTACTTCTATTCTACATACTGTGTAGCATGAATTTATTAAATGTTTGCACGCCGTTTTCATTCTTGCTTCACTTTTGCACACAACACATAATTGTTGTTTTAGCTTTCAACCTAGAAGAGCTTTGTGATTTACTAGAGGAATAATAGGTTATTGCTCTGATATCAGTTTTGTTCTGCACTCTGTCTGCACACCGAGTGCTGAAGGCTACACGGATAACTTAACCCAGTGTTGTTGTAAGGTCTGATCTTCGCACCCTTATAGACATAACACACATGCTGCTGCCAAAATCTGTCTCTAGGCGAGTTTTATATTGTGATGCTGAACGCACAAACATACACTTGATATGCTTCGCATGCAGAGAGCTGGTGGAAGGTGATGTGATCCTCCTGCCACTGAGATTTTAAGTTATGGGCCCGCCCTGCTAAAACCCAAATGAGACCTTCATAGATCTAAAATACTATACTAAATAGGGAGGGTGTGAATTAGACATTGTTAATTTCTATTCATTTCAGCATATTAGTATGCTCTCACCATTCGCCTTTTATGGACTGATAAATATGCTGATAACTTTGTTGCTTATAATATGTTTGCTAGTATTATACAAGATACTGCGTTTGAGAACCTTGCATTAGTAAATAAATATTTCAAACATGCACGTGTCCTCTTTTACTCCACGTTCTGGTTTGTGATGATTATATAACGAAAGAGTGTTCATGTGTTCCACGATTCCTGAGGTACTCTAAGTTCATGTTCTGGTCTGTCTAAGCATTGGGAGTTTGTTATGACCAATGAGACACTGTAGCTAGCTCGGTAAGGGGATTTTGGGTACTGAGGTGAGTTTTGGGCCATCCTAATTCACCAAGGTTCCAGATCTCTATGCACAGTTCTGTAGGAGAACGGAATTCCCGCTACACCACCAGAACACACAAGTAACTTTCGGGGTCACAAAACACCCCATCAAAATGGTTGGAGCTCAATAACATATCCCACCACCAGAAAATTCAAGCAAAGATTGGGATCACAAATACTCCCTCAAAATGATTTGAGCGAACAACATGCCTCAACACCGTGAAATGCACATAAAGTTTGGGGCTGCACTATGCCACCTCAAAGTGGCTTAAGAGTAACAACATATCACAACACCGTAAGAACACATAATAAATAAGGTTTGGATAACAGGAATTCTGCCCCATCACCAGCAACAGTAAGAATAGATTGGGATGCAAATTACATGCCCCAGCATTCATAAATGTATGTAAAATACTGTAAAAATGACCATAGGAAAGGACTGCACAAACAGCAACACTCACATTCTCAACGGCCTAACCCACATGTAGCTCACATGAATTTACTCCTTAGCATACAAAGTCCAGACGTAAGCACAGTAAAAACAGCACAAATCCAGAAAAATTCACAAATCATTCAAAATACAGAAATGTCCCTACATGACACAAATTAAGCATGGTATAAATGCCTATATGCAGGCAATCAAACATAGCATAGAATGTACTCAATTAAATGTAAAAATCCAGTAGGGCAGCATAGTATTGCAAAAACTACTTAATGCAATTACCTAATAAGCCATGCAAAGAAAGCACAAGAAATAACACCAGTACTCGAACCTAGCACCTGAGTATCCACCTGCTGGGAAGAAAAAAGGCTAACAAACACTTTTTGCTTTTCCTGCATCGAGCCGATGCATTGTAGGTACACGTTCTGGAAATGTCTCCATAAATTAAGATATACCAAGAACTCATAACTGTGCTGGAAGACCCAAAGCACAGCAACGCTGTCACAAAATTGAGGTTAATCTGTCGCACCTAATCACAGTGTTGCTAATTTCCTCCAGGGGGGGTTTGGGGGGCAGCCGAGCACATCGAGGTCTGCCCCCTGGGCAAATTGGGAGGGGGAGGGGCTGGCCGGCGAGCAGCCATTTTAGGTTACTTTGGGATACATTGGGATTAGCCCAATTGTAGCCCAATTTTGATTTAATAGCCCAAGGGTATATGGGGCTTTTTCACGCTTTCCCAGCCATCATTCGCATAGTAGGTTTTTGTCCCCTCCCTCCCTGTTTTTTTGTGGTTTTTGGGGGTGTTTTTTACCCCTTTTTGGGGGTTTCTCCGGAGGCGGTTATTGGAACAGGTTCAAAAGGGTTTGATATGTTGTATATTTGTTGCTTGGAACAGGTGCTGGCAGGGTTGTTGAAAGTTGGCTAAGATTGGCTGTAGTTTTTAGTTAAATGTTGGTAGTTTGTGAGCAGGAGCAGGGAAAGGGTAATCAGGTAGGCTAAGTTTAGATTAGAGGTTTGTTAGTTAGAGTTGCACAAAGGTAGGTAGGGATTTGGGTCATGGGAGGTTAGGATTTGTAAATGCTATATTATGTAGGATTGAGTCATATTATTGGTATGGAATGTTATGTTGTATTTTGCGGGTGGGGGATTTGATTTGGGGATCGTAGGGGTGGGGGAGGGGAACAAGGGGTCAGGTAATTTATGCTTACTGAGGTTTTAGTTTTCGAAGTCAGTTGCCAAGGTTAATAAATTATGATATGCACCTGTTTCTATAAAGGGGCCTTTTGCACACACAAAAAAATGGTCTTGTGCTGGCTTTCCCCCCTCCCTCCCAATACGGTCTAGTTGTTGGACTCCTAGCAGACTGCTCCTAAATACGCTGATAGCTCAAAAAAAAACGTCCCACACAATTTACTGTGACATAATATGAAAAACGCCGGGCAGCCGCTATAAAATGTGAGCCCAACATTGTGCTCTCAGCGGAATGCCACACCACTGCTCCCAATTCACTAGTGCACAGTGTTATGTAATTTTCTTTAGGAGGTGGAAGATGTTGCAATCTTTACTCTCTTCCATGACGTCATCCTCCTCGTGTTTACTACTCCTCGCACCTGATAGAGTGAACGCGGTTTTCACACATCGCTTGGGGATGGCCTCACCAGTGCTCAAGCTCAGGAATCCATGTTGATTTTAAATGCTGCGCACCAGCGCACACAGGTGAGACAGATAATTATCAAAAGGCTAGCACATAAAAACACACGCTGCCTTCAGTCATGCATGACAGTTTCACAACCCTTGCTACACTACTCCCTACAGTGCTCCTCAAAATGTCAAAAGTACTCACAGCACAAGCAGGTTCTTGAATCGGTTTCACCAATACAATTGTAGCACATGCACGTGTGGCCTGTTGAGCAGAGTTTCCTCTGGGACTGCAGGCTGCAAGAAGTTCAAACGGTTCCCAGGCCTTGCAGCCTCTTCAAATCCCGCAAAGAAGACTAGTGCCCCAAAAATAGAGGCACTGGCCTCTTTCAAATAATAGTGCTGCAGCTCACCGGTTACGCCCCCCCAACAGGAGTCAAATTCAAGTACAGAAAGTCAATCCCAGTGGCAGCAGTGCCATTGCAAACTCACCACCGATACAACAAGAACACAGTCCCCAGCACAGGCAAAATTACAATACACACAAAATCAAAATGTCCGTGTTGACTGTCATATTTTCTTCTTACATTTTTCTTTTTTTTTTGTTCGCTGTTGTTCTAATTCCTTAACCGTGAAGTAACGTGAACTGCAAAAGGTCAACTACAAGGATGAGTAAACACTACATAGAGAACAACCACAGTGCGGATGATCTCAACTGGGTGGTCCTGGAAACACTACTGTCAAAAAGCCACAATGCTAAGCGAATCCTTTTTGAGAAGGAACAGCGTTGGATCCATCGTCTTAAGATACTATGGCGACAGGCGAGTATGCTTGAAAAAACATTCCGCCTATCTCAAGCACATTAACACAACGAAACTCAGCCATTTCCATGCAAGCACCATAACAACTCAGGATACCTATAGGTCTGATAGGATAGTTTTAAAGCACTGTTTTCCTTTTTTGACTTTTTCCTCTGTTATTTCTTTGGCTACCGGAAGCATTAATTTTTACTCATTTTATCTCGTCTAACAGTGTATTCGCCCACCATGCGATCATGACGCAGTATAAACTCATACCAAATTGGAAACTTGAATTAACGATTGATGTACCAGCAGTCCACATGCATAATGAACAAGTATGGGTCACGTTGAGAAAATTGTACTACAATGTATTTCTCTCCCTATCCACAGGTACAGATACAATTGGTCTGACCTCTGCGCACAAGTGGTAAGTTTGCCACTTTAACAGGAGACATAAGGCGCTCCTTGACACACATCCCGGTCCTGAAGAAAGCCTCTAGAAGTCAGCACAAGGCTGAAACATGTTGACCAACACCAGTTCGGTGGGTTAGTAGCTTGATCCACACACGCAGGACCCCGCTTTTAATTACCCACATCACAATTTTTTCCAATAAATATTTACTTTTAAGTGATGTAGGAATTTTTAACTCACCTCACAAGAGCACACAAACGCCCTCTTATTTTTTATTTCTGGACACTAGTGGCAAGCCAGTTGGTCTTCCTCCAGGTGGAGGCACACCGTACTCACAAAGATAAAGACCCAATGATAATGCTGCTACAGTACACTTTGGCGGAGAACCAAGATATGCCGCTCAACGCCTGGGTTTTTACAAAGTTTCCCAGACGAGTAAAGACCCTGGTATTATGGACAAGTGATCCATTCTCCCCTCTCTGATTTTTTTACTAATTCCTTAGCCAACACGTGTTTCGACTCTCATTGGGCACACTGTCCTGCGACTTCTTCAAGACTTAATCTTCCGCATATTGAACTTCTCTTTCTGTGATAATTCTGTCTCGAAGGATAAATAAATTCATACACCTCTCAGTACATTATTGTTGGATTCATCATGGCTGTCTAGCCTGTCATTAGTAATGGTTTGTGAAGCCCATATACAGGGAGTAGTTTGAAAAACCATCTGTCCCAGGACGGCTGTTTAGTGTGCGCGCCGTAGGTATGACAGGGCTCCCAGCAAATATACTGGAGCCCAGCTCTGCCCCAAATAATGGGATATATCAATTAATAAATCCATCCCAGGACATTGAGAGTGAGAGAGCGCAATTTGAATGAAAAGTATATCTGTACCATATTTACAAGCATATAACGCAAACGTAGAATCTATAATGTGAATTTAGCATTTGTAGTATAAAGTTAGCTGATGTAACCTAAGTAATAGGAAATGTATCTGTATTTATTCTAATATGCATTAGAATTAGAGAGGCCCGTATACATAGTGGGCTAATATAGAAATGTATAGAAATGCTTAAGAACATTAGAACGTGCTGAATAGAATGAACGTATGTAATTATTAAACGGAGAAAGCGGCGAAATGTAAAGTGAAGAAATGTGCAGACTATATAGCACTGTGCAAGCACGAGAATAACGATGTATTTTATGTAACATGGATTCGCTTATAATCAATAGTTGCTAAATTCGATTATATATATATGTGTTAAAAGTTATATCGTGTAGAAGAGTTTGTAGGAATGTTAGAATAGTGTGGTCATGTGTGATTTTAACCTAACTGACCAAGGGTTCGCAAGAGTGTAGTCCGCTCCATGTAATTTAGTGGGCACACAGGAATCGGGGATAGCTTTGATCTGAACGTGCGAGCCAAGAGTCAAAGGTCTTGTTAAATTTAAAGTGACAATGCTGGACGAAGTTTATGGCCTAAGTGAGATAAGAGACGCTTGGAATTTGGGGTCTTGTTTAGAAGTGACCGTTCACAGGACCAAAAGAGGTTATGATCACAACGGTAATGAATAGAGTTCTGTTGAGGTGAAAGACTTTGCTCTGAAAGTGTCAAATGGAATGTCAATGAAGTCACCAGCAAGAAGACGAAGATGGCGCCTAAGGAGCCAGGTCAACTTAACGAACGACGCGAAGAGATGAAGCTATGGAAAAACCCAGAAATGAGATCACGTGAAATGTATACGTGGTGGGCGTCAAAGGGGCGTTCCACCCATACTGTGATTGTGTATTTAGGGACAGCACCCTGGGGAGGAGAAGTGGGAGCTCAGAGCAGATGGCCTGAGGAGCGAGCGCAGGGAGATCAGAGCGCAAGAAGGCAGTAGGCCGAGGACCCTTAGAGAGCGGATGGGTAGGTAGAGAGGGTACTGCTTCTCGATATAGGTTACCATTAGAGGCTAAGAGAGTTTGAACTTCTTTGGAAGTCAAACTGCTGACACCTTTTTTTGGTAAGGAACTTGCGAAGTAGGGATGTCACCTAGAATAGAGTAGGGACAGATTTAACTTGTTTATTCTCTTTTTGTAGATGACGCAACAGATCCACTTTGTGTCTATGCTTTTCAATTTGCTGATTCTGGAATTGATTTTAATCGTTTTCTTTTGTAGACTTAGGTTCTTTAGGGAATTTATGTTCCTTTTAGTTCCTGTATACTTGTTGAATCTTATCCTGAGAGGATTGTATATGCAATTGATTCTGATTTTATATTAAACTTTTTAAACTTTTATCAGTCGTAAGTGGTTCTTCGGAGTTGCGTCAGTCTATGGGGTTGATCTAACTTATGTGGGGTTTGCCTTTTACTCAATGACAGATAATAATCGATCCAAATTGGATGAATGAGATAGGTATCAAAGTGATCAGAAAAGATATCAAAATCTCATTCCCCGCAGTTGGTAGCAGAGAAAGATGGTTTTCTTCTTGAGGAAGGCAACCTAGGTCAGGTTTAGATTACCCCAAGGTCCCTAGTCATCGACGACCAGAAGAAGAATCCCTGCCGAAGAAGGTGCTGACGGTGCGTCGAGAGAAAAGCAGCAGAGTCGGTCGAGAGTGAGTATAAGGGTCATGCGTTGCCAGATTGCGGTGTTTTATGTTGTACCTGTGTTGTAATGTCAAGCGGAGTTGAATGCCTGTAGTGTAATTGTGGGAAGGTTGTGAGCGCGCGCAACCGGATAAAACCTTAAGTCCAGAGAAGGGCTTAAGTGGTTCGGGTGTATCGAACACCCAGAGTAATTGTCTACCATTGTAAAGGGGGTCATGAGGTACCATTGATCGCCTGCAGGACCGAGATAGGGGGAACGTAAGAGTGAGTGTATGAGTAACGGACGCTGGTCGGACGTTTACTGTGTGTCAGTAACCTATCAGTTAAGGCGAGCGTCTGAAGTGAGAGGAAGACGTCTTGTCAGTTGAGGTGACAATTACAGTTAGACTGTGGACGTACAGTCAAGAAAAGTGATCGCTTGGACGGAAGTAGTCATTTTTCGGTGTATGAATGAGACGCATGCAAGACCGCGAGACGAGCTGAGAAAGGAGGGGAACTGCTGCAGAGGGGACAAGTGACGTCAGCGTAGAGCCGCGCTGGGATTGGCCGGTTGGTGTAGAACCGCGCTGGGATAGGCCGATTAGCGAGAGCCGCACAGGGATTGGTGGTTGTCATCGGGAAGTAAACAAGGAAGAGAATAAAGGAAAATCGTAGATTATTGAAAATGAAGTGTTTTAAGCGTTTAAGGGCGATCTTTAAGAGAGATAGAAGAAACTTGTATGCAGGGGAAGAAGCCCCACCAGAAGGCACACCAGCTTATTATATGGCAGTGAATGTAGGCTTACACTCAATACTATGGATCTCCGAGTGGAATAAGCTAACAGAAGGGAATAAGGAACTGACGTTCCCGAGATACGGGACGTTTAGGTTAGAAGTATTGAACCAACTGAAAGCGGTAATGCTCGCAACGAGACCCCTACCGAGGCCAACACAGTTCGAAGCCCTTAGTGCATGGTTTAGAGCGGCACACGAAAAGAGCTTGAATAGGCGCCAAGAAAGAGTGAGACGATCGGTAAAGGCAGTGCAGGATGCTAAATGGGATGATGAAGCTAAAAAGTGGAGGGTGCAAAAAATAGAAGCAGACAAATTGTACCCAATGCTAGAGGCTACGGGAGAAAAGAAACCTCTAGAGGAAGATGAGGATAGCGAGCCGGATGAGGATCTGATAGAGGGGCTATTATTAGACAGACCACCTCCGTACAACAGAGAAGCGGAAAGTCCCGAGCTACAGCAAGGGGACGGGGCTAGGTGGGGGGAATATAAACCGCTCCCCACATCAGAGTGGGACCCCAAGAAAGGTGAGGAAATACCTCAATCTAGTCCCGTACAGAGAGTAGTAGGAAGATTCGTGGTCCAGAAGGTGCCAGAAACGCAGTGTACAAGGTCGTATCAATTGCCGGATGCTCTACAAGTACCTGTTACCATAGGTCCTATAGTGTCAATCTACAACCCAGAGGGAGCCCAGCAGGAGGAACAGGCACGATGGGACAGGGAAAGGGCAGAGATGGAGAGTAGGAATAATACGATCAATTCCCAAAGGCAGTTGCTAGGACCAAAGAGTCGGTGTACCCCATTGGATTCAGCAACGGGTCCCTGGACAGAACAGGGGGGTCAGAGAGGACAGATGGATCTGAGGGGACCGAAACCGAAAACCTTTAAGGAATTAAGGGAGTATTTGAAAGAATGGGATGCTGCCGAAGAGACTCAGAATAAAAGATTAGAAACAGAAGCAGAATGGAGAGATCAGGATAACAGGATCCTCTCTCACTGCGGAGCTGGCGAAAGCAGCCCGGAGTGGGAGGGAGGGAGTCAAGGAAGCAAAGGAGACACTTGCCATACCACCAGTGGCAATAGGCAAATGTGCGATGACAAGAGTACAGGGTGTGGGGGAGTGCCTCGTCTCATCCTTAGTGAGGGAGAACGAAAGACGCAGGAGTACCGAGATAGTTTCAGGTGCACTCACCATGCCCCGGGCGAAAATGTGCGACATTGGAGTCACGAGAATATAGGGAGTCGCGAAGGGTCTCGCCATGCATCCGGTGATCACGGACGGGATCGCGGGAACATGGAGGACCGTGAAGGACCTTATCGTTTATTGAGCGACACCAGACAGCAAGGGAGTTGCAGTGATATAGAGCCGAACGGGGGATCCTATCTTGCATCCAGAGAGACCGAGCCGAAAGGACAGAATGTAGTAATGGGGGATAGAACATTGTTCCACCATACCCCAAGGGAGGATGGGAAAGCTTGGGATCTAGAGAGGTGGGAACAAAGAGAAGCAAGAAGGACGCCTCATAACTCACCTGTGCCTAGACGTAGGACTCGTAGTGGGGGTGAGAGGGATGTAAACGAACCACCTAGGAGTGAGGTACTGAGAGCTGAGATAAAAGCAAAACGGCTCGATGTAATGAGTTTGAAATCAGACTTGGATGAAATAATAGACGGCACATTGCCAATGGAAAGGATAGAGCTGTATGAACCGGATGAAATACTGTTTATGTCTAAGGATGTTACTCGGAAAGCGAGGTCAGTTCATGAAAATGTATCTAATTTGGCAAACAGGTATATGATAGACCTATCACGAACTAAAGCTTTACAGGGTAACCATAGGCTAAATTGCATGGATCAGGATCTAGATGAGCGTAGGACGATTGGGTTGAAAATACACATAAAGGAACTGATCCTAAGTATCAGATTGTGGAGGAATTTGGATAAATGGGAGGAAAGATGGTCCAAGAGGGGAACCGTCAGAAGGAGTACACTTGCGAGGTTCCCGGATGGAGAGCTAATGCGAATGGAAGCCTTCCCTTTGCGAGAAATCGCGAACGGAAGCTACGTGCATGTGCCCTGGAGTAGGGGGGATTTAGCGGCATTTACCAATTCCTTTCCAAAGCTAAGAGAGAACCCCGTTGAGTGGTATAAGCAGGTAGAGAGGTTCGTGAAGATCTCTAAGGTGCTGTGGGTCGACTTGAACACCCTGTTTGATATCGCAGTACCCGGAGATTTGTGGACGGCATGCAAACTTAGTGTCGAATGGCCCATTTGTGAACCCACGAGGGATGCCCAGACGAATAGTCCATCAGAGAGAGTCATGGAAAAATACGAGAGGGTAATTGCATGGTTAAAAGAGAAGGTGCCGTTGCAGGACATAGACTGGGTTAAGATAGATCGAACCACTCAAGAACCTAAAGAGACCGTTCACGAGTTCTATGAGAGATTGCTGAAAGCATTCAAACAGTATAGTGGGTTGGATGTGATGGATCCCAAAGACATAGGACAGTTTGAGTCGAAGTTTGTCCTAGGATTGAGACCAGACATAAGCTTAATGATTCAACAGCATTTGATTTGTTGGCAAAACAAACCTTTAGATGAGATTCTGAGGTATGCGAGGTACTGTAGCGATGAAATAGATTTGAAGGCAAAGAAACTTAAGGAAAAGCTGATGTTGGTGCAGATGCAATCAGCTGGAAAGGGTGGACAGCGGCAACAGGGAACAGGAACCCTAGGAAAGAAACAGAATAATCAAAGCAGAGATGAGGAGGAAAGACCGAGACCGAGGGTAGATATCGCGACACTGAAAAAGACAACGAGGTGCCATCAGTGTAACGAGGTGGGACATTGGAGACGCGAGTGTCCTTATAATGTCGAGACGGGGGAGTTAGAACAGGAGGAGGATGAGGTTCAGAACAGCGTGGTGAAGGGAGCAGCAGTCTCGAAGGGAAAGTTTATCAAAGGGGGGACTCAGACTCCTCGAGCCCCGTTCCCTCAACCGCCTCGCATTGCAAATGGAGGGAAAACCTATAGACAAATGCCACTGTTCGTAGGAGGAGAAGAATGCTACTACGTTGATCCTCTTACGGGACAACGAGTGAATAGAGAAGAAGACTGTACTCTAGGAGCAGCCCTGGAGGTAGACCAGAGAGGACCATACGTAGAGGCTGAAGTGGCTGGATGTCCTACGACCTTTTTGGTGGATACGGGGGCCACTCGATCCACTTTGAGATCAGCGGTAGTCCCAGGTCTGCCAATGTCGGGAGAGACGATCCAGGTGGTAGGAGTCGCAAACAGGAGAATGACGAATCCTCTGACCGAACCAGTGTCAGTGAAGATAGGGAAGTACAGTGATGAACATCAGTTTGTGATTTGTGATTCTAGCCCTGTGTGTCTGCTAGGAAGAGATCTGTTGTGTAAACTAAATTGCACAATATATTGCACACCTGAAGGAGTAGAAGTGCAGACTAACGATGATGATGCCGATTTTAAGGTTGTAAACTCGCAGGGATGCGTGGAACTATACCCTACCTTAACGGTGGAGGAGCTTCCACAGGACTTGAAGGAGACAGTGTCAGCTGAGGTGTGGGATTTTACTGGAGAAGAAATAGGACTGATCAAAGGGGTAGAACCGGTAAAGATCATGGTAAAACCCAATGCCGAGTATCCAAGAACACCACAATATAAGTTGACACCGGAGACGATTGCAGGAATAAAGCCTGTGATTGAATCCATGATTAAACAGGGAATACTGAAGGAGATCGTGGGAAGTCCATGTAACTCCCCGATTATGGGTTTGCAGAAGCCTAGTGGGAAATACAGAATAGTGCAGGACCTTCGAAAGATTAATAATATCGTTGTTTCATGTTGTCCAGTGGTACCAAATCCATCAGTGATATTGTTTCAGATACCGTTCCAAGCTGAATGGTTCACAGTGATAGACTTGTGCCAGGCTTTCTTTTCGATTCCTTTAGATGAGGAGAGCCAGTATCTGTTCGCTTTTAAGCTGGAAAATCGCGTTTTAACATGGTGTCGTATTCCCCAGGGGTATACAGAAAGCCCATCGATTTTTAACCAGCTGCTGAAGAAAAATCTTGAAAGTCTAGTACTGCCCAAGAATTCGGTTCTGGTCCAGTACATAGACGACCTCCTAGTGGCGTCAGAAACTGAGGAAGCTTGCAAAGTAGACACCATCACCTTGTTAAATCACTTGGCCGAGAACGGACACAAGGTGTCTCCAAGTAAATTGCAGTATTGTCTGACCGAAGTGCAATACTTGGGCCATAGGATTGAAAAGGGAAAACGGAAGGTGTCTCCAGACAGAATAGAGGCGATCATGAAAATGAACGCGCCTAAAACACAAAGAGAAGTCAGGATGTTTCTAGGCATGGTCGGTTATTGTCGGCAGTGGATAGCCAACTTTTCACTGAAGGCAAAACCGTTACTAAAACTGACGAACAAGGGAGTGAGTGATCCGGTACCATGGGACAAAGATTGTTTGATGGCGTTTTTGCAGCTGAGGGAGGACTTGTGTCGTGCCCCGGCTTTAGGAATGCCTGATTACGAAAAACCATTCTTGCTTTACTGCTGCGAAAGGGAAGGTTGTGCTTTAGCAGTTTTGGCCCAGATACACGGAAATGCGCGTAGGCCAGTTGCGTACTTTTCGGCTACATTAGATCCAGTAGCCGCAGCGTTGCCCGGATGTCTCAAATCCGTTGCTGCAACGGGTGTCAGCATTGAAAGATGTGAGAATGTGGTTATGGGACATCAGTTAGTGGTGTACGTACCGCATTCTGTGGAATTGTTAATGACCAGGACTAAGACTCAGCATCTGACGAATAGCAGGCTCACACGCTACGAGCAAGTCATATTGGCTGCTGAGAATGTGACCCTAAAAAGATGCTCTGTCTTGAATCCTGCTACTTTGATGCCACTTCCAAATGATATTGATGATGAAATTTGTACAGATCATGACTGCCTTGATGTGACTGAACTATGCACCAAACCGAGACCAGATATCGTAGATGAGCCATTGACTGACCCCGATGAAATATTCTTTGTTGATGGTTCATGCGTAAGAGACGATATCAGTCAGCTGAGAGCAGCATATGCAGTTTGTACAATTACCAGAGTTGTGGAAGCCGCCTGCCTGGAAGGAGTACATTCCGCTCAGGTAGCTGAAATTATTGCTTTGACCCGTGCCTGTTTGGCAGGCAACAAAATTCGAGTCACCATATACACCGATAGCCAGTATGGTTTCGGGGTAGTTCACGATTACGGGCAGTTATGGTCTCAAAGAGGTTACATGACCTCCTCGGGTTCTCCTATTAGGAATGGAGAATTCGTGAGATTATTGTTAGAAGCATTGCAAGGTCCAACGGCCATAGCGGTCGTCAAATGCGCCGCACACACAAAGAATACAGATTTTGTGTCGCAAGGTAACCGATACGCAGATGAAGTTGCACGTTATTGTGCGGAACAGGGGTATTCTCATACCAATGTAGAAGTGGGGGGAATACAAGAAAGAACTGAGTTAACTATGTTGTTAGACACTGTAGATACGTGGGACGAATTGAAGTGTGTTCAGGAAAATGCACCAGATTCTGAAAAGAAGGGATGGGAAACAGCTGGATGTACCAAAAGTGAAATGAATTTTTGGATTTCTGCAGATGGGAGAGCAGTTTTACCAAACGAACTTGTTAGTCCAATGGCAAGGAGATTGCATGGACCAGCACACATAGGTAGAGATGCCATGGTGAGAGTATTCAGACAAACGTGGTATAACCCGAAGTTTAGAGTAGCGGCAGAAGCAGTATGTCAGCGTTGTGCGATCTGTCAGCAACTAAACGTAGGAAAGAGAACACCAGTCACATTGAGTCACATAGGGAGGTCTGGGGGGCCTTTCAATAGAATGCAGCTGGATTTTATTGAAATGCCTAAGTGCAATAGACTTAGATACGTCTTAGTGATTGTCTGTATATTTTCTAGATGGGTTGAAGCTTACCCTACACGTAGGTGCGATACACTTACAGTAGCAAAATTGTTGCTTAGAGAGCTGATACCGAGGTTTGGGGTAACAGCCTCTTTGGAATCGGACAGAGGAACTCATTTCAACAGCGAAATAGTGAAGATGCTATGTTCAGCTTTGAGTATAGACCAGAAGCTCCACTGTAGTTATCGACCAGAAGCCTCGGGATTGTAGAGCAAATCAACAGCACGATTAAATCCAGACTCGCCAAAGTTTGTTCATCGACATCCCTGAGTTGGCCTGATGCACTTCCATTGGTCCTTATGAGCATACGTAGCACACCAGACAGAAGGACAGGTCTCTCTCCACACGAGGTGCTAATGGGGAGAGCTATGAGATTGCCATCGGTTCCGACTGCAGCGTTGTTGAACATCACAGACGATTTGATCTTGGACTACTGCAAGGGACTATCTGATGCCATTCATTCTGTGTCCCTCCAGGTCCAGGCTGCAGAGGTTCCATCAGCACAAGACTTGTGCCATGACCTGTGTCCGGGGGACTGGGTCCTGGTGAAGAAGCATGTCAGGAAGAACTGTCTAGATGTGCGCTGGCGAGGACCATTCCAAGTCATACTAGTTACGAACACTGCAGTAAAGTGTGGAGGCTTGCCCAACTGGATACACGCCTCACACACCCGAAGAGTGCCAGCACCTCTGGAAGAAACAGCTCCTCTCTCGGATGAAAATCCAGCGGAAAGCGGAGAAGCCACAGAGGGGGAAAGCCAAACTGTAGAGGTGATCGAAGAGGCTGAGCCTGTGTCGGAACAGGCTGATGACGGTCAGGACACCAGTGAGACCGAAGTCGCCTCAGAAGAAGAGAGTAACTGGGAGTTCGAGTCAGATACCGAACAAGCTGTAAGTGATCAAGAGACAAGTCCAAGAACAAGGAGCAGGAGGACAAGGAATGGAGAAGCTAGTTGGCCGGAAAGAAGGAGAAGGTCAAGCTTGAGAGCAAATCCAGAGAGAACCCTTGTCCCGATCTCTGAAGATTCGGAGCTAGACGAAGAAGTTACGGACTCAGGCTCTGAGAGTCCGAGAAGATCAAGAAGGGTACGTGTGCCCTGCCGAAGATACGCCACCCCTGAGTGGACTTATCTAGCAGATGTCTTGGGGACAGAGATCTGGGAGAGTGAGAAAAGTGCAGGTGATCAATCTCGATCCAATTGTGGCAGTGGAGATATGGATGTTGACGCCTGGAATCGAGACTGAGGGGTTACTGACTTTCACACTTCCCATTCCCCTTTACCTAAGTCGGATCAAAGACCTAGTGCTAAATCGATTAGAGTTTCCGACTTTTGGTCATCAAATACCAGAACAAGAAGAAAAAGTCATTCGTTTAGAATTATTGGAACATGTTATTAGAGCTGCAGGTACGAGAATTATTGTGGATGCATAAAGACTTTTGTGTTTAAGCTATAAAGAAGAAGATAACCTAGCGCCGAGTGGAAAGAAGAATAAAATTAGGGATTACATTTAGAGGACGGAGAAGGGTTAGGGTTGTCTGTTGCTGAAGATAAAAAGACATTGTTGTGAAAAAGAGACTTTTGTTGATAAAGAGCACTTTACAGACTGAGAAAGCAAATAAAGCAAGCAAAGACCTGAAAAAAGAAAACTTTTTCCTCGAAAAAGAACGAGCTACGCTGTTTGATAACATGGAGAATGGCAACCCAAACCGAAAAGCCAAATGCATAGTAGGTACACTAATAGCAGTAGTAATTTTTCTCATTATTACAGTAGTTACCATATCATACATAGTAGGATATGCAAGGGAAAAAGAAACAACAGATGTAAAGCCTGTAACGACTTTGAAACCTGCTCTTGTTGGGAAGAAGGAGGAGAGCAATGTGATCCGTGAAAAGGCGTTACTGGCAGATGAAGCTCGTAGGTTACACGTAGACGAGTCACAGGGAAATTTTAGGTCAAACGCATATGCCAAATTATTGTACGAGTATATTGATGCCATGGAGGCCAAAGATTGTTATGTTTGCATGCAATTGCCGGCTTCTGTAGATGAAGGCATCAGATATCATCATCTCCCACTGACTTATGGGATAACATGTAGTTTATTGCTCAGTATATTTTATGGTAGAGAAGGGTTCGAGTACTACTTTTCAAATTATGATTCGGTACTGCCTGAAGTCCCGAATTATAAACAAATGAATAAGTGGGACTATTATAAAAAGGAGGATAGATTAGCAAAATTCTTTCTTCCTTGGGATACACTAGATACTTCATATGCACGCAGAAATAATCTGACTTGCAAAGTGTCAGAGATAGAGAAAAAGTTCATAGGACAAGTGGATGACCGGTACAGAAGGCAGAAGATTCTAAAAATGTCAGGACAGTGGAAAACTGATTGGACCGAAGAAGAAAAGGCACACAAAAAGAAAGGTAGCAATGGTCCAATAGCTTTGGATAGAACGCAGAAAGGAAAGTTATGTTTAACTCGAAGCAAGACATATTATGAGAGTGTATTTGTAGGTGAAGTTAATTGCGAACATGCTTTTAGGTTAGAGTACTATACGAAAGATTTTATGAAAGGGATGCAAGCGATTCCTAATGTATATTTTGTATGTGGAAGAAATGCCTATGTAAAATTGCCTGACAATTGGTATGGTTCGTGTTATTTGGCAATTGTCTTCCCCAAAATATATCATGCAAAGGATTTAGCGATCATAGAAGGAAAGGCTTCGACAAGAGCGAAAAGGGAAGTAGGAGATGCAGAGGTAGTAGGAGACATATTTGGAGCAATGTTTCCTCTTTTAGGTTTAATACTTAATGATGTTAAGATCAGGAGACTAGCTACAGTTGTGGATAGATTGTCTGCTAGTACTGCAAGGTCATTGATGCTAGTAGAAGGAGAGATGCAGTCGATTAGGGCAATGGTTCTTCAGAACCGTCTTGCTTTAGATGTTCTGCTAGCAAAAGAAGGCGGAGTTTGCAAGGCTTTGAAGGTCCAGGAATGTTGTACTTATATTCCAGACAATTCAAAACCACTTGAGAAAGTCATACAGAACATTACAGAGATACATAAAGAAATCGAAGCTTTAACAAAAGTAAATGTTTGGGAAAAAGTAGGTCATGGAGTGGGAAAGGTTGGAAGTTGGTTTGCCAACCTTGGTAAAAGTGTTGTGTGGTACATATTGAAACCTGTCTTAATAATATTGATTTGCATAATCACACTGTTGGGGTTAGTGAAACTGTACAAATGGTATAGGTCGAACCGGTTACAAAGGTCCATGAGAGAGCAAGAAAGGAGATTAGCTGCTTTGCAAGATCAACAGTATAAAAGTTTAAGGGCTCTCGAAACGATAAAAAGAGGGAATCTTGTAACTAGTTCTGTGTAAGGTGTCATTCAAATTGAATTTAGTGATGACCCCTAGAGGTCATCAAAGGGGGGAACTGAGAGAGCGCAATTTGAATGAAAAGTATATCTGTACCATATTTACAAGCATATAACGCAAACGTAGAATCTATAATGTGAATTTAGCATTTGTAGTATAAAGTTAGCTGATGTAACCTAAGTAATAGGAAATGTATCTGTATTTATTCTAATATGCATTAGAATTAGAGAGGCCCGTATACATAGTGGGCTAATATAGAAATGTATAGAAATGCTTAAGAACATTAGAACGTGCTGAATAGAATGAACGTATGTAATTATTAAACGGAGAAAGCGGCGAAATGTAAAGTGAAGAAATGTGCAGACTATATAGCACTGTGCAAGCACGAGAATAACGATGTATTTTATGTAACATGGATTCGCTTATAATCAATAGTTGCTAAATTCGATTATATATATATGTGTTAAAAGTTATATCGTGTAGAAGAGTTTGTAGGAATGTTAGAATAGTGTGGTCATGTGTGATTTTAACCTAACTGACCAAGGGTTCGCAAGAGTGTAGTCCGCTCCATGTAATTTAGTGGGCTCACAGGAATCGGGGATAGCTTTGATCTGAACGTGCGAGCCAAGAGTCAAAGGTCTTGTTAAATTTAAAGTGACAATGCTGGACGAAGTTTATGGCCTAAGTGAGATAAGAGACGCTTGGAATTTAGGGTCTTGTTTAGAAGTGACCGTTCACAGGACCAAAAGAGGTTATGATCACAACGGTAATGAATAGAGTTCTGTTGAGGTGAAAGACTTTGCTCTGAAAGTGTCAAATGGAATGTCAATGAAGTCACCAGCAAGAAGACGAAGATGGCGCCTAAGGAGCCAGGTCAACTTAACGAACGACGCGAAGAGATGAAGCTATGGAAAAACCCAGAAATGAGATCACGTGAAATGTATACGTGGTGGGCGTCAAAGGGGCGTTCCACCCATACTGTGATTGTGTATTTAGGGACAGCACCCTGGGGAGGAGAAGTGGGAGCTCAGAGCAGATGGCCTGAGGAGCGAGCGCAGAGAGATCAGAGCGCAAGAGGGCAGTAGGCCGAGGACCCTTAGAGAGCGGATGGGTAGGCAGAGAGGGTACTGCTTCTCGATATAGGTTACCATTAGAGGCTAAGAGAGTTTGAACTTCTTTGGAAGTCAAACTGCTGACACCTTTTTTTGGTAAGGAACTTGCGAAGTAGGGATGTCACCTAGAATAGAGTAGGGACAGATTTAACTTGTTTATTCTCTTTTTGTAGATGACGCAACAGATCCACTTTGTGTCTATGCTTTTCAATTTGCTGATTCTGGAATTGATTTTAATCGTTTTCTTTTGTAGACTTAGGTTCTTTAGGGAATTTATGTTCCTTTTAGTTCCTGTATACTTGTTGAATCTTATCCTGAGAGGATTGTATATGCAATTGATTCTGATTTTATATTAAACTTTTTAAACTTTTATCAGTCGTAAGTGGTTCTTCAGAGTTGCGTCAGTCTATGGGGTTGATCTAACTTATGTGGGGTTTGCCTTTTACTCAATGACAGATAATAATCGATCCAAATTGGATGAATGAGATAGGTATCAAAGTGATCAGAAAAGATATCAAAATCTCATTCCCCGCAAGAGCGTACTCACGGCGAGAGGCAGACAGACTGTTCTTGGGTCCACATTGCAGGGAGAGGGATTGTTCTCGCTACCTTGCTACACCGCCTCTAAGATAAGGTGTAGAGCGTTCCAGTTTGCGAGTTCCCCTAGGGGCGCCACTACCGTATTAAATTACCTCCTGTTCCTTACAAATCACCACCTGTAGAATCTAGATGGTTCAAACCAATCAAATGATAATATTAATTTCAAATAAGCTGCCAGTTTGGTTCAATAGAGGGTTGCAAATTCATTTTAAGACACTTCACATCCCTGTCAATAAAGTGAGTTAGAACCTGACAGTCTGCCCCTGGGACCACTGCGAGCCCTTAAAAAATATTTTCCCATTCATTCCCAAAGGGGAAGGGGTTCCCTTGGGGCCCCTTCCCATTTGCGAATGCTTTACCACCTAGTTGAAGTAGGTGGTAAATTGCGACTGTTTTGGTAACGCAATTGCGGTTGCAAAACAGTCATACATAGGGCTCAGACTCGCTATTAGGAAAGGACGCCCTTGAAAGGCCACTTCCTAATAGAGAGTCGCAAATCCTAATTAGCGAATCGCAAATAAATTGCGACTCGCTAATTAGGGTTTGTACATGGCCCTTAGGTATTTTCGCATGCGCAAACGTGTCGCAAACCCATTTGCGCATGCAAAAATACTTTGTACATCTGGCCCTAAGTCCTTATCAATAGGATGTCTTTGGGCTTGGGGAGGTTCGGCATTTCACAGCTCATCTCCAGGTGGAGCAGTGGATTAGGGGTACAATGAGGCAGTTCATCAGTTTATCGTCCGAGGGATACATTTATGCACTAGTGAGTGTTTTGTTTTTTTCTTTTGGTTGTTTCCATCTGTATTCACATTTATTTATGAATATTTATGTTAAGCTAAGTGATGGGTTTCGTAAAATGAGAAAAATAAAATTTGCCAGTGCAACATTAATATTGCCTTTCTAATTGTCAATTTCTTTTGGAGCAGAGTTTATAACAATAATGCATATGAACTTGTATATATTAGAGGTTGATTGCCTACTTTGAGGTCTGCTCTTCCTCATGGGCCTACAACCAGGGTACAATAACCACACATACACATTATACTGTTGGGAGTCGCCAAGTGAACTGTGAGCATTCACTCACTATTTATTTATACCTTTCGGCCGAGCCCTCAATTTGTGCGCTTGCAACATTGTATGGTAGAGGCCGGGTGCCACTCTACACCGACCACTAAATGGATACCTTGTGACTCTCTCTTGACTGACTCCGTCCCAGAGACCTTTTAAGGCATGGGAAAAGTGGGCACCGGCCCAGGGCCTGAGTCTTACAGGGGGCAGCATGATAGAGCTGACAGTCCTGTCTTGATGGCCTTGAATGATTCTTAATGCAAGAGAAATAACTTAATATCAACACAGAAAATGAGAGAGAAATTGTATGGAAAGCACACGACCAAAATAATTGAAAAACTAAATTGCATTTATTGTCTATGTGAAATACTTCATATTAAAACCATTTCATAAAAATTCATATTAAACCAGAAATTACATAAGCAACTTAATGACAAAAATTATGTACATATATCACAATTACAAGATGAAAATCATAAATAACAATCACATGGAAAAAGGTCATAAAAAGGTGGCAAACAATGTAATTCGACGCGCGTTTCGGCGTTCTTAGAAACGCCTTCTTCAGGAGCCACAATAAAATCGTAATGATACGTCTCTAGCAAGCTATGTTGAAAAACGTCTCTCCAGATGTCTATGAGACTATTGTGAATTGTTCGGACGGGTTGCTTGCATATTTCAAAACGAAAACACAAGCAACCTGCTCGATACTTTTCTCTACAGGTACACCTATTCTTATGAATACGCAGCACGTCGTTATTTTAAAATCCCGAACGAGTGCATCAACCTAAGGGAGCTGTATTAACGATGTATACTGGCGTCCCACAGCCGTTGGTAGTATAGATTACTTCAGCCTTATATCAGATTTTGTTTCGTGGATGTCACAACACGAACGTGTACGTCAACCTATGGGAACCGCGCCAGGGATGTCTGCTGGTATCCCACAGCCGTTGGGAGAGGAAAGTGTCTCGGAGAGCCAGATAGGTCCCTCTTTGAATGGGCGGACTGGAAGAAAATATTATTGTGCGTCGGACTTTGTTTCGTGGATGTGAAGTCGCGAACGTGTGCATCAACCTGCGGGGGCCGCGAAAAAGATGTCTGCTGGCGTCCCGCAGCCGTTGGAAAAGGAAATGAACCTGGGACGCCAGCAGACATCTTTCTAAGAACGTCGAAAACGCGCGTCGAATTACACTGTTTGCCACCTTTTTATGACCTTTTTCCATGTGCTTGTTATTTATGATTTTCATCTTGTAATTGTGATATATGTACATAATTTTTGTCATTAAGTTGCTTATGTAATTTCTGGTTTAATATGAATTTTTATGAAATGGTTTTAATATGAAGTATTTCACATAGACAATAAATGCAATTTAGTTTTTTAATTATTTTGGTCGTGTGCTTTCCATACAATTTCTCTCTCATTTTCTGTGTTGATATTATGTTATTTCTCTCGCATTGTTTATTTCCCTGTACCACGGATTATTCTTCTTAAACAGGGGGTCCTTGTTGTTTACATCTTGAATGATTCTTAAACATAGATAGTTTTAAATACTGTTTTCCTTTGAAGTGTTTTTAAAACAGGTAATCTGTGGGAGTTTATTTATGACATTTTGCATGGAAATGTTGTGTTTGAGTTTTTCCCCACCATGCAGCATCCATAAAAAGTTTCTTCTAGAACGAAACAGGACCTCACACATGAGAAAAGGGAGGGGCGTCACAGAGATTATTTTCAATAACATTAGCAAGCAACTGCTACATTACCCTAGGGAAAACATGTGTTACAGTTCCTGAATATATGATGGAATCAGTTTTAAAATTTAGGCCATTGTGCCTGGGCACTGTCCGTGACCTGGCCAAAGTGCATGAAAGAGAAGTGATTGGATGATTTTTTCAAAGCTGTTCCGAACAGGGGCCCCAAAAGTACGTTTTCCTCAGGGCCCCCAAAATCCTTAAAATGTCCCTTCTCCGCCCTCTTTAGCCTCCCTTTGGCAGTGTCCCTATTTTAGGTTTCCCGCAGTTACTGTTTTCCAATTCCAGCACTGCCAACTGGCATTTAAATGTGCCTGCTAGGTACTGCTGCAGGTCAAAACGACCTGCTGTTTCCGTTATGCTGCCTGTCCAATGGTTCAGTCCATTATTAAGCAGCACCGGCCCCGTCTGTCTTTTTCAGCTCAGACAACTTCAAAGTAGAGATAACATCAATACAATATGTTTTAAAAAGAATAAATCTGGCTTGATTCGTGGCTCTATTGGTTCAAACCTTATACCTGTAGAAGCAACCTACCAGCACTTTTTTTTATTATTATTGTGAAAGCTTTTTGAAAGGCACTGATGCGGACTGCTCAGAGCAAAGCGGAAAAAGTCTGTGGTGCTCCCCACAATATAAAAATTGCATATCTGGTGCATGAAAGCCTCTTGTTCCTTTGAATACCAGTAACTATGTGGTAAAGTGCTTTTATTTCCACTCCGTTCCATGTAAAATTGCAGCTAATGCAATGCGGAAGATAAGGGCGCGGAGTGGACGGAACAATGCGCTAGAAGAGGACATTGAAGCCGCCTGAAGTACTGTGAAATTACTACTGAGGCTGGCGGGCACAGGCCTCGCCACGGCTGTCTTTATTCTTTAGAAACGAAAATAGAGGCGACTGGATTAACGCTGAGTATACAACACTATCTAATGATGGCCACGCACACGCCCCGCCCCCTTTTTTGCGTCGTCCCGCAGGACACGCATATGACGTATCTGTCAGATGGTTTCCTCTCCCCACAGTCAGTGTCTTTTTCGCTCACCCCAGATAGTTGTTGCTTAAACTTCGTATCGCGATGCTTTCAAAGTATGTGGCTGGCGAAGGAATAATTGTAAAACGGCAGTGGGTTCTTTGAGGTTTGTGTATCAATGATAACATGTTTCTGGAAGCTCAGACGGACTAGCTGCATGCTTTCCATGCTGTCTTTGCAATTGTTCACAATCAATAATAGTCTGGTGCCGAATAAACAAAAATGCATAGGTATTCAGTTTTACTTTTCCACCAGGGCCAGATTTTTTTCTTCCACTGGTGCCCCCTACTTATTTATAATGCTTATGTGGATTGGGGCTGTGGCCCCGCCCCCTTCAGATGATGGGCACTTTGGCCCATGCTTCCATGCTAAATTATCACAAAGGTGCTATCACGGGCAGCACATTAATTGTGTCATAAATGGAAGTGGGGCTAAAGTTGGTGCACCCTAAGGGCGCTCTTCGAATTGTGAAGCAAGGACCCAACGACCTTCTGCCACCACCATACGCGGGGTGGACTTTCTGCGTGTATCCCACTGAGGGGGTCAAATCTCCTCATCGAAAGCAGGGAACAGTGGTCTGAGACTTATCCATACTCACCAGTGCAGACAGGAAATCTGAAAGTTTGTGCATTTGTTGCCATTGGTCAAACGTTGAAGACAGCCAGCTGTTTTTATTTTATTTTTATTTATTTATTTTATGTGTGTTTATATAGCGCAGACTTTACCCGCTTCACAATAGGAACAGTAGTGAAACATGAGGAGAAATTACAAGTGAGCTTGTTACAAAAGCAAACGTTACGTTACATAAGGCAATAGTGACAATTGTGCATGTATCAAGAGCAAACAAAATACAAGCGGTAGCAAACGATATGTTACAAGGGAAAACAAGTGACATGTGTGTAAGTTAAAAAAGCGTACAAAGTGCAAATAGAGGTATAACACTGCACTAAATGGCAGATACTCAAAACACAAAAAAAACGTTACGTTACATGAGGCAATGATGGAAATTGTGAAAGTATCAAAAGCAAACAAAATACAAGAGGTAGCAAACAATACATTACAAGAGGGAAAGTGACGTGTGCATGTTACAAAGGAGTACACAATACAAGTAGAAGTATAACACTGCAATAAATGGCAGACTCTTAAACCACAAGAACACATTGGGAAGGCACTTCTATAGTCATGTAGAACAGAATTTCCTATAATGGAAGGACTTCCTTCAGATAATAGAGAGGACGTGAATAAAATTTGGAAGTGTCTTTGAAGGAGGAGAGCTTTGAGGTCAGTTTTGAAGGCCTGGGAAGAGGTGGTAGTTCGGAGCTGAGGCGGACGTAAGTTCCAGATTCTCACCGCTTTGCCTGAAAAGGATTGGGCCATCCACCTTTCCTTCTTGAAAGTGGGAGGTTCAAGCAATAGATTTTCGCATTACATGATGGTCTAGAGACTCCAGAGAGTTTCAGTTTGTTCGCCAGGTAGCAAGGAGAGGAGGAGTGCAAGGCTTTGTGGGTGATACAGTCAGTCGTGTAGATAGTTCTTGCCTCAATGGGAAGCCAATGGAAAGTGGATAAAATTGGTGTGATGTGGTCGCTTCTTATGGCCCCATATATGAAACGAGATGCTGAAAGGAGAACAGATTTAAGGGGGGACATGTGGGATTTAGGGAGGCCAGTAAGAAGGGAGTTGCAGTAGTCCAGTCTGGAGAGAGCCAGCGATTGGACCAGGGTTTTAAGGTCATGCTCCGGGAAGAAGCGACAAATCCCCCAAAGAAGGCGCAGTTGGTATCAAGCAGACTTTGCAATTGAATTTATGTGGGAGAGTAGATTGAGTTTTGTGTCTAGTATGACACCAAGGGATTTTGCGCTTCGTCAATGATGGGTTTATTGTTAAGTAGATTCATCTGATCCATCCATGATTGAACCGGGGGAGGAGAAAGTGAGGAGGAGAGGAGGAGGAATTCAGTTTTAGAGGGATTCAGAATCAGTTGATGAGTTAACATACAGTTTTGAATGGAGTTGAGAGTAGAGCTTAGGATGGAGAGATCGTGAGTGGAGGCACCCTTGAGGTAGATTTGAGTGTCGTCCGCATATAGATGATAGTGGATCCCGGATTTGCTTAGGAGATTTCCCAATGGTTCTAACTAGAGATTGAACAATGTGTGTGCAAGTATAGAGCCTTGAGGAACACCTTGACCTACCGCCAAAGAAGATGAAAGACTATTAGCTATTTTGATCATTTGGGATCTATCAGAGAGGAAGGAAGCAAACCATTTAAGCACAGTGCCCTTCATGCCCATTCTCTGTTGAAGAGTGTTAAGGAGAGTGTTGTGACTGACAGTGTCAAAGGCTGCAGAAAGGTCAAGGAGAATAAGAAGACAAGGCTCCCCAGAATCGAGTATCCGCAGCGCATCATCAATCACTTGCAGCAGGGCTGTTTCAGTGCTGCAGTTTTGAATGAAGCCGGACTGGAAATTGTCAAGAAGATCATTGTCTTTGATATGACGAGAGAGTTGTTTCGCTACCCATCTTTCTGTGATTTTTGCGAGAAAAGGTAGGTTAGTGATGGGGCGGTTGTTGTTGAGGTTGTTCGCATCAGCAGTGGGGTTTTTTAAGCAGAGGGGTGACCTGCCCAGTTTTGAAGGAAACAGGAAGGGAGCCTTGACAGAGGGAGAGGTTAATCAATCAATAGGAGCGTCAGGGGGAAACAAGGTAAGGCCGCCCCCCACTCAACCAAATGACAACACAACGGAGCCTTACCAATTGAAGACACCTACATAGATAGACCCACAACGAGTATTTGATACCCAATAATTCTTCTAAATCCCAAATGTGTGTAAATTAGCATTAATCCCTGAGGTCAAGGGGTATGTTCCATAAAAACGTTACAACAGGTCAAGTCTCACTCAAACTACAGAAAAAGTGAGTAAAGAGAGAGTACCTCATGGTAGCGCCACCCGAGGGGGTTCCTGGCTGACAATTTCCAGTTTACCTGCTTCTCATCATCGGCCCCTCTCTCTTTGTGGTGTGTAGAAAAGAAAGCAAAAATGTGCCGTATTCCTAAATAATAATTGTGCAGTGCAGCAGTAGTAAATGTGACCAAAATATACACTATTCAACAACTGTATGTGTTAACCATACAGTGGTTCAATAGGACAGAGAATGGGTATAGATGGCAATGGCAATGGCACTAGGGATAGGGTCAAAACAATGGTTGAAGGGCTTTGTTTCTAGGATGCATTTGAGGAGGGCATCTTCGGAGATGGGGTCAAAGTTCTGCCAAATGGCTAAGGATTTGCGCTCCTCCGGAGATGTAGGATGACTGACCTGATCCACAAGTGATTTCACTTTTTCGTCAAAGAATATAGCAAATTCCGCTGCTTTCTTTGTAGAATCCTCCAACTTGGAGGTTGGGGGAGAGCAGTTTGGAATCTTGATGAGATCGAATAGTTTTTTGGGTCTATTTGTGGCTGAGTCGAGGTGGGTTCTGAAGTGCGTCGCTTTTCCAAAGAAGATGTGCTGTGGTACTCGGATCTTGCTGAACGAAGCGTGGCCAAATTATTGGTGGAGGGCGCTTGTTTCCATTGTTTCTCCAGGAATCTTAGGTACTTCCTTTCCTCATAGAGGGATTTGTTGAACCAAGGTGCTGAGGGTGTGGGCCTTTTCTTTTTGCTTTGGAGAGGAGCGACTTTATTGATTTCGCTGCAAGGACTGTGAGGCTTTGGGAGGTGAGTTTGTTAACATCTAGGTTCGGGTCTAGCCATGGAAGTGATAGCAAAGCTGATTCACAGAGGGTACCAAGGTCAATATTTTTCGTGTCACGGAACCAGGAGATAGACCTCTTAGGTTGGCCGAGAATTATAGAGTGTGATAGGTGAAGAGAGAACAGGATGAGGAGGTGGTCAGACCAGTCTACATGAATAGGGGTAGCGATAGTAAGCATGCCTGTTTTCGAAATAACGAGGTCCAGGATTGAGCACTTAGAGTGTTGTTTCTGTGCAGTGATGGATAAGATCGTTTGCAGAGAGGAAGGTAGCCAGCAAATTTGCAGAAGAGTCTTGAGACGAGCCCCAGTGGAGATTGAAGTCACCCACGAGGATCTGATTGTCACTTTGTGAATATTGGTCGCTAATGAAGTCAGTGAGTTCTTCCATAAACGAGGGGCCGCTACAAGGCGGGCAGTAAATGGCATGGAATCTGAGGGGTGAGTGGTGGTGCAATTGAAGTTCAAGGGAAATGCATTCAAAAGTGCGGAAGAAGCTGTAAGGAAAAGCCTTAAGTTGAAGGGAGTTTCTAAAGATGACTGCAACACCTCCCCCAACTTTGTCAATTCTGTCATTTCTAAATATAGAATGGCCTGTGGGTACTAGGAGATCAAACATAGAGTGAGAATATCGTAAAACCAGGTCTCTGTGGGGAAGAGCATGTCAATATTGTGAAGTATGATAGTGTCGGAGATTTCAAGTTTGTGTTTTATTGCAGATATGCAGTTGTGGAGCAGACTGCACAGCTGTCGAGACTGTTTTGGTGGCAGGGGCACTTGGGCTATGAGGGGTGATAGGGATGTTATACTTATACGTGGATGCTCGGGAGGGTTTGGGTGGATGATTGGTTCTGACAGAGGAGATGGTTGGAATAGTGTAGATAGTAGGTCTACTTGGAGATGAAAGTGGAGGAAGGGTGGTGTTTGTGGGCTTGTGTGAGTTAGCGATGTTTGCAGACGACAGGTTATGCTTGGCTATTATGGGGTGTGGGGGCAAGGTGCATCTCGTGGGAAGGTGAGTGTTTTCGAAAGGAATTGAGGTGTACGGAAAAGTGGAAATCTTGGAGCTTAGAAGTGAAATGGTAGCTACAAGCTGGAAGATGGAGGTGCTAAGAGAGCCTAGCTTATTTTCCAGAGAGAGTAGGGCAGAGCACGGCATGTTGGGTGACTCGATGGAAACAGGAGGGGGTGCCATTGGAGGTGGAAGGCAGGGGGAAGTCGGGGACGGGAGGGGTGTTGGGGTATAGGTTTCAGAGGTGGGGAAAGGTGGTGTTTGAGAGCAGGCGTTGGTGCATCAGAGGTGAAAGGAGAGTTGTATTTGTTGTGGTTGCAAGAAGGATAGGAATTAAGGACAAAATTAGGGGGAGGTAGGAGAGGAGCGAGGCGGTGGGGTGGAGGGAGAGGGTAGGAATGTGTGGAGACATAGGAATGAAGGAGGTTTGGGAGGAAGTGGGGGAGGGGGTTGGAGAAGTCCTGTATGCAAGGTGAGGTAGCTGTTAAGGAATGGGCATCTGGCAGAGTGAGGGGGTTTGGGAGATAGGGAAGTTGAAGAAAGGAAGTGGTTCTGCTAGGCCCGAGGGGCTGAATAGTTTGAAATATGGTCCAAAGAAGAGAATGTATTTAGGTTACTCTGAATATTTGAATTAGGATGTGCACATCATCTATAAGGCACAGCTTGTCACAGGTGTGCACCAAAAGGTTACCCTGGCAGAGGTTCTGTTGGTTGGCACTAGAGGCGTTTGTAGAACCTGACAAGCCAGTACTGACCATAGCCTCATCTCTCCTGGTAGGGAACTCCCACCACATTGAGAGATACCCACCTGCCTGGCAGGAATCACATTGCCTTCTGTGAACCCACCAGTGCAGCAGTTTCTCAGAAGGCAGAGATGTTTGCTGAGCAATTCGATGTTGGTTTTGCCCCATTTTGCACACTTTTTCAAACTCAAATTGGATGTTAGTTCTGGGGAAAACAAAAATGGCACAGACACATAGGGTGTTTCCTCCTAGTACATGAGGGTCACTTGAATTGTTTTCCACTTGCCACTGGCAGGTTGTCCTGGGCGGTCCCTGATTGAAACAAGCATTTGCAGTGCAATAGGCCTTGCATTTGCAAGAGTTTGAGCTATTGGCATTGTAAATGACAATGCCTTTTATTTATGTGTTTTGAAATACTCCCAGCGCTGCGTTAACACCCATTTTGTAGTTATAGTTGTTGCTTATGAGAAGCAAGGCTGGCAGTAACTGCGCCTCTTTTACTGTCAGCCTTGCTTCTTGTAAGCAAGGACTATAAATACAAAGTGTGTATTTATGCACTGCTTGCAGGTTTTCAAAACACATAAATGAAAGGCATTGTCATACACAATGTGTTAGACACGGGTAGCGTGGTGCAGAGCGGGCGGGTCAAACTCCGGAGGAAATGTGTAAAGCATCCACGCAGCACACACAGGCAACACACAAGGCACACTACAAAAAGAGACTCTACACCAGGTTAGGTGAAAAACAGTATGTGTATTCTAAGGTAAACACATCAGAAGGGAATCACAGGTGCAGATAAACTGTGCCAGCCGGCACTAGGTAATAATTCACATGGGACTATTTACAAGGCAGGGCCAATCGGGCCGCTGCCAGAACCATTGCCAGTCCAAGGATCAATGAAAGTTCATATGCATTAACAATTGTAATCAGTCCGTACCTACGGATAGAATAATGAGCTTAGCACCATCAAATTAGCCTAGATCCGAGTGGGCATAAACATGTGAACATTAGGCATACCCCCTTCAATCACAGTAGGCATGGACACAGACAGCCTAGAAACTCTTAGGCTTAGAAACACATCACGCATAACATTAGGCATAAGGGTCGAAGGTATCTCAAGGGGCATAAAACACATTAGACACATTAATAGGCCTAGACCTCATTAGCAGCATGAGGCCTAAAAGTGGAACCAGGCATGAACCTAGAACATCACATAAGGTCTGCACCTGAGGCATATTCATACACAATAGGCATCCTTGTGGGCATAACCCACATAACACATCATTAGGCCTACTCCTTTTAGCGTAGGGCACAATTGCGTTTGCAGTAATAGGCTGAAGACCCTGTCATGCAGATCTCCAACAATGTAGGCCTTAGGGAGAAAACATTATCATTAGTGCAAGTACTTCCCACAGCGATCCGGCTAGCGTTAGGCATACATAGATCATGCATGGAGCTACATTGGCATTGCAACCCTGCCAGGAAAACAGCAGGTAACGTTAGATTCTTACAGTAGGCAGGTTAAAGGGTTCCTGGTAACCTCCGACCAATGCAGGTAACATGTCCTATGCAGTGCTCGTAATACGCCCATTCAAATATGCAGCCCAAGGAACAACTTTTAGGCTGGTATGCAATCAGTAAGGGCAACTTTTCTCCCACAGACATATACTCAAAATAGGTAATCGGGCTTACTTAAGTAGGCAAAATCCATAACAAGGCCCTTTCTGGTTGAACATCCAGGTGGCTGTGCTATTGCGGGTGTCCAGTCATTACCAGTGACACTTCCTAGGCAGATCTATATTCGAATTAGGCACAACCACATTCCGTAACAGTTCCTATGTATGTGGGTCCTTAACCTCTACTCAAAACGTGCCCCCCCTTACTGTGACTCAAAGGAAATATACTTGGCACCTTGTTGCAGCTGCCGCTTCGGCGGTGCAGCTATGTCAGGCCAAAGGAGGCACTTGTCGCAAAAAGGGAAAATAACACTTGCAGTGCATTGGGGGCCCCTCCTTCCTGGGCTCTGCTCGGCGGGTCTCTGGTGCCACTAGATCAGCACCTGCGTCGCCCTCAGAGGCCCCACTCACCGGGCTCACAAGAGAGATCCGCTCTTGACTGGGGAGGCAGCCGGCAGACTCACCGGCCCGTCGAGGTCTCTTCTCCCGGCTCTGCTGTTCGCATGCGGGGCTCTCTCTGGTCCTGGGAGCCCCACCGTCACAGCTCCTCTCACCGGCAGCTTCACACGAGGCAGGTTAGGCCCCCGCCTCGGCCCGACTCCTGACTTCACTGGCCGGGGCACAGGAACCAACATGAGCGCTGCTTCCTGGGGGCGCGGCCTATGACGCGGCCGGCGCCCCGGTTGCTCGGCAACCCTCGCTCTCTTCAGGCCTGGCGCGGCCACTGCACTAACCGCAGCGGTCCTACCTTTGCTTCGGGCCGCGGCGGTTTTCAGGACCACGCCGTCTTCCTCCTTGTCAGCACCTGGGCTGCTGAGGTGAATTTCAGCCACAGAGCTCCTCAGATTCAAGGCGCTTGCTTGTAGAGACCCGGCCAGCGGCGGCGAGTCCCCCACACCAGTACTTCTCCTTATCACAGCGCAGGGGAAATTGGTGATCTTGGGCCCCGGGTGTGTTCTGTTACGGCGCCAGGCGGCACGCTCAGGTTCTGGCCACTGCAGTGCTTCACAGGCACAGCGCTCGAGACCAAGGGCAAAGTCTAGAGGGGCAGCGCCTCGCTGGCACAGTGCTCAGTACCTTAGGACTCAAACAGGACCTGGGCACCCGGCAGCGCCCCCTCCTACAGCAGCAGATTCTTGTGGGACAGCTCTGGCAGCAGGTAGCAGGTTCTTTCAGTATAGCACTTTGTGGGCACCACGCTTATAATTTAGGGCACAGTCCATAGAAATATAGCGCCTTCACAGCCCAGCGCTGCAGAGGACAGACACTCCTCTTCTGGCACTTTAGATGTAGCACTCCCGAGGCGCAAGGTACCACCAGCAGCCTCAGGGACAAAAGATAGCGATCCTCACCTTCTGGGAGTACAGGCCAGTCCACTATATAGAGCTCTTCTTCTTCAGGCGCTAATCAGCAGGCGGAGCACAGTTGTAGCGCTCATGAAGAGCTAGGTAGGAGAGCAGCAGGCACTACTGGGCAAGATCAGCAGTCAGTGGGCACTTATCAGAATAGGGCTGCAGGTCCTAGGAACCATCATTCTCTGTAATGTGACACTCCTCCTGATACAGCAGAATTTACTCCAGCAGCGGGGCCCTCACTAGCCCTGTGGACAGCAGAGGGGTACAGTTGGGCACAGGGGCCAGCACACAGGCCCATGTGGCGGTACCTCCTGGCAGAGGGTCCCCTCTCATTCAGGTCCACGCTCAGTCTGAGCACATTGCACCCCAGCTCTGCTACTTATACGCCCCTCACCCACCTACCAGACAGTGCCAGAAGCTTCTAGAAGCATCTGGGAAAACTGGTTGGGGGAGGTGTAGAGCACCCTGGGTGCCAGGCTTCCCTCCAAAAGCTGGGGTTGCTGGGAAATCAACAACTAGACACATAACCCACCTCAGTCAGGCGGCACAACACACAGCCATGGCATCCATTTTAAAAGTAACATGTTTAAATAGTGAAAGTCAGTCTGCGCACGCAATTGCGCCGCATGTATTATGGCATCTCACACCACACATGGCCTCTACATTCCTCTACCATGGGGGATATATCCTCTAATGGGGTGGAGGTGGGGGGTGAAAAGCAAAACATTTCAGGAAAAAAGGGCCAAGTCCAACACAATGCCAATAGCTCAAACTCTCACAAATGCGTGACTAATTGCATTGCAAATGCTTGTTTCACTATTTTTCTGTTTCAGACTTAAAACGAAAATACAATAGTGAGGCACGAGGAGACCAAACAGAGCAGAGTGACTGGTTTCTCTATTGAGGGTGTTTTGTTAAACTGCAGGAGCTGGGAACAGTCAGACTTCCCTATGTGAGCCAGCTTTCTCTTTCTGCAAAGGCGGTCTTTAACAAAATGTTAAGAATGGTGTCGGTTTATGGTTGAGGATCAGTGTTATTGCCTTTTTGTTGAGCAGCACTTCTTTGCTTGCTATTTATGTCTGTCTAATTGTGGGTTATAATTTCATGTCTGGTTCTTGAGCCTGCCTTTCATCCCATGCTGCATGCCCGCAAGACAGAAGCAGGGTAAACACCATTGCGTGCTGCCCCGTGCCTAGTGGGAGGAGTGAGACGGATATGAAAATGCCAGTTTCCATTTGCAAGACATCAACAAAGCAGAAGCAAAGTCCAGAGCACACTTTAGGGAGTAAATGTATCCTGTGAAAGTAATCACATGCGTATAGGAAGGATAAAATCGCACATAAATGGTTCTTTTTCTTATGTAATAGTTTTTATACGTGAGAATGAAACTCCTGTCAAGGAGATCCAAAGAACATATAACAAGCCGACACGTGTTTTGTCAATTTGGGATATCACCCGTGACTCTTCAGGGCTGAGAAGCGTGTAATGGGGCGGTATCTGGGGACCGGTGATAATTCCAACCCGGTCCTGGTCGGGTAATGTTCCGCATCCGGAAAACAATGTCACTGCTCTCCGAGAAGACGTACTCTCAGCCCCGTTACACCCAGGATGGCATTAACCGCCGATTCTTGTGGGATCTCTACTTAATACTCAGGCTCCATGCCTAAATACTTTGGCCGCAATCGGCCCCCTTTTTGTTTGAACATTACCCGACCAGGACCGGGTAGGAATTATCACCGGTCCTCCGATACCGGCCTATTATACGCTTCTCAGCCCTGAAGCGTCACGGGTGATATCCCGAATTGACGAAACACGTGTCTGCTTGTTATATGTTCTTTGGATCTCCTTGACAGGAGTTTAATTCTCATCTATAAAAACTATTACATAAGAAAAAGAACCATTGTGGTGCGATTTTATCCTTCCTATACGCATGTGATTATTTTCACAGGATAAATTTACTCCCTAAAGTGTGCTCTGAACTTTGCTTATGTAAACAAAGAGGGGGTCTATCGCTACTCTTTTTCAGAGGTTTAGGGTTTCCTCTGACCAAGCAGCACCTTCCAACTATTTACATTTCTACTCTCTCACCGCAATCTCGTAGTGCGCCAACTATTTCTGAAATACTTAATACCCTTCGCAGAACTCTTACATCAACAAAGCAGGTTTTCAACTACTAGGCTGGGTATGGGTTAGATGAGGCCTGTGCACCAAACTGTTGTCTCTCGTTGTTACTTCTGTCAGCAAGTCAAGCTTTTGTTAGCTTTGTTATGTATGACTGTGAAGAAGATAATTGTATGAACAAGATGGGTGGGCAGTGCTTCATCCTCCAAGTGCTGGGCACTGACGCACCTGCCAGAACTTTGAATGTAGATGATATTAGGCGCCGGCGGCCTGGGTGTGGGCTTGTATGGGGTAAAGTAAAGATATAATATCTGCTAGAAACTCCACAACCACTGAAGACAGTGGAGAGACGCAGGGTTAACCCAGGTACACGAGGGAGTAGATTCGTCCGAGTCTGCTGGGGGGTGACTAGGGGACGCCTGGGAGGGGCAAAGATATGGGCCTGAAGGAAAGGGGCAGACTCGTTTCCTTCTAGCTGAATGCATCAAGGAAGCCTCTGGTGGTACTGGCCATCCCTGGCCTTGCACTCGCACCCTGAGCCTGACAAGACTGAAGTACTCACCATGAGACCCGTCTCCTCAGCCTGGGATGACTCCTAGTGGCCCACCGCACTAGGAACCCCTCCAACCCCTACTTACCACGCATGCACCTCAGCATCATACTGGACCACTCGCTCACAATGAACCGTCAAATCAACGTTGTATCCTCATCCTGCTTCTACACTCTCCGCCTGCTACGAAAGACAATCAGATGGATCCCCACAGAATCCAGTAGGAATGTCACCCATGCACTCATCACCAGCAGACTGGACTACGGCAACACACTCTATGTCGGTGCCATGCAGAAACAGCTCAGGAAACTACCCAAGGTCCAAAACGCCACAGCCAAATTGGTCCCCGACATCCCCTGCCGCAGCGACATAACACAACACCTCTAACTACTCCACTGGCTCCCAATCAACAAGAGAATCACCTTCAAGCTCCTTACACATGCCTACAAAGCTCTCCATGACGCAGGACCAGAATATCTGAATCTTTGCCTTGCATTCCACATACCCGCCAGACAACTTAGCCCCACTCAACTTGTCCTGACCTCCGTCCCACGGATCTGCAAAACCAGAACCAGAGGAAGATCCTTTTCCTACCTCACTGCCAAGATTTGGAACACCCTGCCCCTCCACCTAAGGTAATCCCTGTCATTGACCCAATTTAGGAAGGACCTCAAGACCTGGCTCTTCGACTGAACCAAATGTATCAAAATTTGACCATATATCATTCAACAATTAATGAACAATGAATCACAAAAGGTTCAAAACAGTGTTTTTCAAAAATCTTTTTTGAAGCAATATTTTCCAATGAACAAACAAAATCAAATTCAATAATGTTTATAATGCATTCAAAATTCACATTGTTTCAATTCATAAATCAAATAACATTCCAGGTGTACACTCAATGCATTTTGGGACAAACAGGTCCCTTCGTCAGGGTAAAATCTGTAAATAAGACAAAAGGAACAATTCTAATGTAAATACGTCGTCAATATCACATTAAACAAAAATACATGCCTGCTTGTGCATAATGAATATCCTGTGTTCATTAGTGTACTTCAGTATTATCGAAATGTATCACTGTGTGTATCCATGCAGGATGAATATGACACCAAGTGTGAGTGACTAAAAACATGATTTATAAAGTCTATGACATGACAAAGTCGAATTTGACTCACCACAATTGCTCACCATACCCAAAATCCTATTAATTCCAAGCCACTCCATGTATTCAGGTTAACTCTATACAACCGCACCATGGTTCAATTAAACGTGCAGACAGCATCAGATCGCACACTTTTAAAACCCGGTGTGAATCTCCATCACTGAATGAAACACGAAAAACGTGAACAACCACATTATATTAAGATGTACTCACTACGAATGTGCAAGTACTAGCCTGCAGAACTTTAACAGGACTCTAGATAACATCAAAAAAGGGGAAAGAAAAAGAGAGAAGGGAGAACCAAATGTAACTGCAATCTGTATATTATAAACAAGAAGAAGTGCCAATGCTTGTTTTCTAGTGGGGCTCTAATGCCCGGTTACTCATCGGTAATATTCATTACTCCGAGTCCTGGTCTCCCCGTCCCATTCCTTAACAGTGAGCTGCTAGTCTGCGCCACAGAAACCTAATACCTAGCAGAGCTTTTTGCCCCTCCCCCAATATGGCGTCACCATCATGTGACAATAAAGGGAGAAGTGCGGCAGAGAAACTTCCTGAGAATACCAAAGAAAAAACACAGAAACGAAACAATCACCCCAAAACGAAATACAGGGAGGGAGGGAAAGGCTCAGGAATGGGACGGGGAGACCAGGACTCGGACTAGTTAATATTACTGGTGAGTAACCGGGCATTACCTCCTCGTCCTGTCTCCCCGTCCCATTCCTTAACAGTGAGCCCATACCCAAGCACACAGTGATTGTAAGAAAAAACAGACCAGAAAGTGCGAGAAAACAGGTCCATTCAATCAAGAGAAAAGCAGTACATATCACAAACCATGTACCGCAGACAGGACATGAGCGCCCAAGGAAGCAGGGGCCGCCATCCCTAACTGAAGACGATAATGCATAACAAATGTATGGGGAGCAGCCCACATGGCAGCACTACAAATGTCCCTCAAGGAGGCCCCCTTGAACATGGCCCAAGAGGAGGAAATGCCCCTGGTTGACCTACCCTGAACAGAAGAGGGGAGAGGACATTGGGCAGAATCGTAGGCAGAAATCAAAGCACCCTTGACCAAACGAGTCAGGGTGGACAAAGAAGGACGAAGACCCAGCCCAGAGAGGCCATAGGTGACAAGCAAGGAATCAACCTTAGGGAAACCAGAGGTCCACTCCAAGTAGATGCGGAGAGCCCTCAGCACATCCAACGAATGGAGGACCACCTCCTCCGGAGAGGCAGGATCTGGGAAAAAAAAGGGGGAGAACAATATCCTCCTGACAATGTAAAGACGACAACACCTTAGGCAGAATAAAATGACTGGGACAGAGAATGACCTTGTCAGCGCAAAAGTGCAAAAAGGGGGGAGAAGCCATCAAAGCCCCAATCTCACCAACCCGCCACCCAGAAGTAACTGCCACCAGGAGAAGAACCATAGCAGAGAGGAACTGCAGTGCCACGGAGGTCAAGGGCTCAAAAGGGGGACCCATCAAGGCCAGGAGAACCAAGGGAAGACCCCAGGCAGGCACAGGAAAGCGAGAAACAGGACACTGAAGCAAAAAACTCCGTAGAAGGCGAGCCACCAACGGAGAGACAGAGGACACATAGGAACACCGAGAGGTAAGAATGGCAGCCCACTGCGCACGCAGGGAAGAAACCGCGAGCCCCAAGATGAAACCATCACGCAAGAAGTCTAATACCCGCACAGCCTCAAAGGAGGCAGAAGAGAGACCCTTGCCAAGACACCAGGAGGAGAAAGTATACCAATGACAGGCATAGGACTTCAAGGTGGAAGGGCGTCGCGACAACTGGAGGCACCGGGCAACCACAACCGAGCAACCCTGACCCAACAAACTCAACCACTCAAGTGCCAAACCCCCAGCTGGAGGCGGCGCAGGGAGGCAATCCCGAGAAGAGGAGCCCAAAGAGGGGAAGGACACAGGGGAAACCTCCAATGGGGAGCATACAGATAAGGTCAGCAGCAGAGGGAATCAAAACCAACGAGACCACGCCGGTACAACCAGGAGTACCTCCGCACGGGCCAACCGAAACCTCCGGTACAACCAGGAGAACCACTGCCCGGTCCAACCGAAACCTCCTGAGGACCTGCGGAAGCAAAGCAAACGGAGGGAAGGCAAACAGGAGCCCCAACGAATACGGAACCGAGAAAGCATCGGTTGCCCACGCCAACCTGGAGGGAACGAGGCTGCAAAACCGAGGAAGAAGGGCAGAATCCTCCGAGGCAAAAAGACCCAGCTATGGAAGGTGGAACCGGAGGACAATCAGATCGAACAGAGCCAGGACAGACACATGGACACCAAGGAAGGGAACACACTGCCCAGAGAGTCCGCAGGCCCATCCTCCCACCCTGGAAGAGAGACAGCCGTCAGAGACAAGAGAGCCCACCCAGCCCAAAGACTGAACACCCTGGAAGGGAGAAACAGAGACCAGAACAAGCCCCTATGACGAGCGACATAAGCCCAAACAACCAGGTCGACGGCCTGAACCCAGAAAGCATGTTCCGGACGAGAGGCGCAAACCAACGAAGAGCTAACCAAACAGCCAGCAACACCCACCAGTCCGAGGACTGGAGCGACACGAAAACGGGACCACCGAGCCATAGAAGTACCCAGGACAGCATCCCAACCCATGGCACAGGCCTCCGTGGACAACACCACCACAGACTGAGGATGAAGAAGGCCAAAGCCCTGGGAAAGAGAACCACAGGGGAACACCCCGAAGACCCAGAGTGACGGGAACCAGGGCATCGTAGACAGGAGAGGCAGGACCCCAGTGCGACAGGACAAGAAGCAGGAGTGGACACAAAAGCAGCCGGGTCCAAGGGAGGAGAGGCAGAGGGGAAGCCAACTCCCCATGACTCTGCCACCAGAGACTGGCAGACACCCGGGACATGGAGAGACCCCCAAGAAAGGTGAAGGAACAAAGCCAACAGGCGCTCCCGGGAGAGGAACACCATCCCCAGAAAGGGAAGACACCGGATGAGCGGCAAGGAACTCATAGGACCCCAGAAGACGACACAACAGGGCCACATCCGACAGATGCAGACCCCCGGAATGGATAACACCCACCAGAGGTGCCAAGAGCTGTGCAAAAATCTGTGGCTCCGAGGAAAGGCAGACCGGAGGCACCTGGAACCAGAAGAGCCGAGAACCAACCACAAATCGGAGAAACCGCAGAGCCGCAGGATGGATCGGGACGTGCAGAGAAGCAGCCAACAGGGTCACGGACAACAAAGGTATCAACACAAATGGAAGGTGGGGGACGAAGAGATCGACCCCCACCAGAACCAAGACAGGGTGCAGACCCGAAGCATTGTACCCGGAGACCAGGAAGAGGAGTGAATAACAACCCACGCCCTCACCAGAGGAGGAACCTCCACAACAGCCGCCCGCTCCAACATGAGGCGCACACTGACCAGCAAAGCCACCCGCAGTAGAGGATGACAGGGCAGGGGGCCACCCGGGAGATGGGGGGGAGGAGAGGAGAACTCAACCCAAGAACCCCCGGACACAGTCCGCACCGTACCAGGCATCCGGAACGCCCAACCGCTGGGGCAGGAACAACAAAGGCAACCCCAACCGGAAAATCACCGGTAGGGGCATGGGACCAGGTGCCCCCAGGGGCCCCCTGGCCATGACCCGAGCCAGGAAAGGGCCTCAAAGTACCCCGAGCAGAAGGCCCAAAGGTACGGCGGCAGTCAAACCCAGGAGGGCAGACAGGAGCCACAAGCACGCAGCACTATGAGCACGTCCATGGGAACCCACAAAGGGCAACCCAAGCAGGACCGACCACTGAGAAGACCCAGCCTACCAGGAACGCATCCAGGCAGGACGCCTCGCAGCAATCGAAGCTGCAGAAGCAACGCAGTGGCACACAGAGAGACAACAACCAGCGCATCTGCAACACTAGGAGGGCCAAGAGGGAGGAGGCATCAACACCATCCCGCAAAAGAATAGCCAGGGCCCAGGCCAAGCCAGCGCAAATACAGTCAATCCGACAAAAAAGCGGGAAGCAGCAGAGGAACGCCACACCACCCCCTCAACACGCCAACTACAGCGACAGAAGGAAGGGCGCCTCCACACAAGAACCAAAACCGTGAGGAAAGGCCAGCAATCAAAACGCCAACAAGGACGGAGTGAGTGCGCACACAGATGAACAAGTTAGAGAGCTCTGCACCCTGAACAAATCCACCAACAGCCAGCCGAGCCCTGAAGGCAGCAGCAACCTCCACATGAAGAAGTAGGCGCAAGGAATCCAGAGGATGCATAGAGGTGCATGCTGAGAGCACCGTCACACTGCCTCTAGTACAGCAGGAAAACATGGCGCCGGACAGAACAGAACTACAATGCGAGAGATGCCTGACGTGTGTGCACTGAGACATCCATGTGAGGCACATGCAGGTGAAGAGGCATCCAGCGCCACGGCAGCAACGCAAGAGAGGAGGACACAAAGCAGCCACAGAGGACGGGACCCAAGAAAAAGAGACCCGCCTGGAAAGGCATGAAGTCCTGAGGTCCTGTCCCCACACGGGAAACAGGGGGCGGATGCTGAAAACGTGTCCGGCTGCCCAAAAACATCCCCAGGGAGCTGAGCACCCTGCAGGAAACACAGCTGAAAATCCCCGCCCGCTATAGCAGGGTGCTTCGGAATCGGCATCGAGAGGAACGGCCGCTAGAGCAGGCCGAGAAGGCACAGTTGCATACCGTACAGAGGCTGAAAACCAAATGTCCCAAAAGCAAGCAGCAGCCAAAAAAGAGGCACAGGCGGCCGCTAGAGCGGACCGCGCAAGTGACAGCCCTCCCCACCCACAAACAAGTACATGAAGGCGGAGCCACAAAGTGGAGGGAATCGAACCTCCGGCAGTCACACATTCAACAAAAAAGAAAAAAGGCGGCCGCTAAAGCAGGCCGCCACAACAATAACAAAACAGAGAGAAAACCTACCCCCAACAGCTCCTGCTAGGACATCAGTAGACTGCGAATGCAGAAAAAAGAACAGGAAGTTTCTCTGCCCCACTTCCCCCTTTATTGTCACATGATGGTGACACCATATTGGGGGAGAGACAAAAAGCTCTGCTAGGTATTAGGTTTCTGTGGAGCAGACTACTAGCTGCTCACTGTTAAGGAATGGGACGGGGAGACAGGACGAGGAAGTAATGTGTTCAATCCCAGGTGGACGAAGAAATGTAAACAATTTGCTGCTACCGAAAACATGGTTTCGTCCTTTCAGTTTGCCCTGAAATTTCAAAGCCCATAAGGTACTGTTGCTGTTAACCACCCGAGCGGGATACGAACCTTCTGTGATTATGCAACAGTTAAAACATCTAAGTTAGTTCGAGGGGTGAAGATACGGGCAGAGTCGCAACAATTACAAACAAAAGGAAACATGCTTCGTGGCACGAGATTCCTTGTTATCAGCACCCCTGTTCCTCATTAGAGTCCGCTTTGGGGACCTACTGTGGCTATGCAACAATTAAAAACCTCCACTGTAGTTTGAGTTGTGGAGACACAGTCAGAGTCACAACACTTGCAAATAGAAGGAAACCATGTGCATGGTGGCATGAATTTGCTTGTTATCAGCCCCTCCTTAATTCGAGCCTACTTTACGGAACTTCTGTGGCTATGTAACATGTAGCAAAATCATCTCCGGGAATTTGAGGGGCAGAGAGACTGGCAGAGTCACCACAATTACAAACAAAAGGAAAACCATATGCCACGTGGCATGAAGTTCACTTGCGGGCCATAGCTGACATGCCAAACTCATAAAACCACAAATACCAATCAACAGGTGCCCTCGGAGAAACCGCGTCTGACAATTGATCTTGGTTTTTGCATGAACAGCAAATGCGACAAGATAAGATTTACAGCCCTGTTTACACAAAAGCTCAGAGGACTCAAAACACAGAGCACTCACTTCCGAAACACGCGCTGGGCTCGGGCTGGGCTAAAAGCAACAGAAAATAATGGCGCACCTACACAAATAATAATGGGCAAAAATAAAGGATACATGTACTAGGTCACTGCTCCGTGGGCGTGAGCTAAACAACAAAAGGAGGGACAAAATCACAAATTAGCGAGATACATGCACGCTTTTCGAATTGGCACGCGGACAAACAAATAATGAACAATGGGTGGGCTTTAAGCCCATAGAGTAGATACAGATACCAAGAGACAGCTCATGTGCTGCCTAGGTGAGATCTAAAAAGGGGAAACAAATGGGGACATAATAAAAATAGAAAGAAAAAAAAACGGCAGCACTATGTCAGCAGATAGATGAGGAATACAAAAGTGTATGAAGGGTGAATGGGTCAAGAAAAGAAAAGAATTAGGCCAAAAGGCAATCCCTGATAATAAAACACTTCCTGACACCAAAACACAACCTCTGTCTCCAAATAAATCCCTTACAAAAGATAATGGCCACCTTGTTCAGACCTGCATAAGGCAATGACATCACTGCAAACCGCACACCATATAGTGTAAATTGTGTATGTGAAAAACGGTTTGCAAACAATTTTTTCTGCACCACATGCAAATGGCATTTCAAGTAACTTTGAGTTATTTCAAATAATTTTAAAGTATTTTTGGAACATTTTCCAAGTATGCAAAATATGTACACCCAGGCCACCTGGGTAACATAGATCAGAGTTCAGTGTGTGTGTTCAATATAGTCAATACTTGAGAGTGTCTTTAGTATGGGGCCCACAACATTCATCTTGAGAGGTTCACAAAGATCCCAATCTTGGCAAATTATGTTGCTTCAAAAAGGGAACTTGCACATGTTGTTGTCGCATTTACAGATATTGGACATATAAAAATGGCAAGTGGGGTGTTTGTTTTTTTATTTGAGTTATGAACTATAATGATAGCTGCCTGCTGACTTAGCACAGTATCAGTTGCAGAAAAACCTAACAACACCCATTGAACATTGTCTACTTTAGTAGAAGGAAAAGGCAGTCTCAACGTCATTAATGAGAATGAAAAAGTAAAAAATATTGTATGTTCCCTGTGGGTGTTAGCATATAAACAGGGAATATTTGGTTTTATTAAAATATCAAAAACATATTCTGTTACCATAATATTTTTGAATTTACATAGTGATTACTAAAATATCCTCGTTTTAAATATCAAAGGTAAGACTATAGGGCCTGATTACGAGTTTGGGCAGTGGTGCCGGCACAACCCCCCTCTTCTGCTCCAACCCCGCGCAAGGACCGCCCACCATATTACGAGTTGTACTTGTGTAACGAGAGTGCAACTCGTAATACGGTCGGCGGTCCTTTGGCTCCCCCATGGCGGTGCCTGGAACGGCAAAAATGTTCCAGCAGGGCATGGAGGGTGATGTCCATTCCGTGCCGGATCTTTGTGGGGATACAGACAGAGGAGCACATGTTGTGCCCCCCTGAATGTATCCCCAAGGCAGAGGACACATGGGGGCCATGTAGGGCCCCCTTTCGCCCTCCACCACCAGTCTTTTCATGGCGAGACTCCCACCATGAAATACTGGCAGTGGACAAACTCGTAATATGCTAAGCAATACTGCGCCAGTCCCCGCTCAGCATATTGCGTTGTAGCACAGCTGCGCCATCGCTAGGTAATGCCTGTTACCTTGTGCAGCCAGCGGTCCACCGTTGATACAACTTTGAAAGTCATAATCAGCACAACGGTGGACCTCCACAGGGAGTCTGGCATAGAGGGTGTTCCCATAGGTCAGCTTGTTTGTGAAAAGGGCATGAGTGAGGGCTTTCCAGGTGCTGACTAGTAGTCTTTTGAAAATCATCCTCACCATCTTCAAGATATGGAAGAAGGAGATGGTGACGGCGGTGATTTGGGGGATAATGTTGAGTTTGGTGTTGATGACGATTGTGAGGTTCCTGGAATGGGTAGTGGGGGTGGGTGTCGTTCCTAGCTGTGTTGGCCACCAGGTAGAGTCCCACAGTGAAGAGGTCTTCCCGAAGATCACAATTTCGGTCTTCTCAGCATTGAGCTTCCGGCAGTAGGTCTTCATCCAGGTGGTGATTTCAGTCATGCAGGTATTGAACTTGATCTGGGTACTGTGAGTCTTGTCTGCGAGAGAGAGAATGGATTTTGTGTCTTAGCATGTCGTCGACGTAGGAGAGGATGTTGATATCATAAGAGTGGATGATGCTGGCTAGAGGGATCATGCATGCATACAAGAGGGTCAGGCTCAGGAAGGAACCTTGCTGAACTCCACAGATGAGTTTGCGGGCATCCAAGGTGTACAGTGCCAAGCTGACTGACTTGGTCCTTCCAGTCAAGAAGATGCAGATTCATCTTAGTGTGCGTCCTTGGATTCAGGTAACTTGTACGCATTGGATCAGGGTGGAAACCTATGTCAAACACTGTAGAGAGGTCCAGGGGGATGAAGGCTGCCCTGTCTCCTCCATCAGAGCTTTACAGAAGTTGCCAGTGGCCGTAATAAGGGCAGTGTCTGTGCTGTGGTTGGGTGTGAAACCAGACTGGGTGTTGTCGAAAGTGTTGGTGGTTGTTGAGGTATTTGGTGAGGCAACTGTTGATGATTTTCTTTAGGATCTTGGAAGGGGATGGTAGCAGGAAAATCGAGCTGTAGTTGACAAGCATTGAAGGGTCTGGGGAGTCTTTCTTTAACAAAAGGAGGACAGTTGTGTGTTTCCAAGCCCCTGGGAAGGTCACAGAAGAGGTGGAGGCATTTCGAATGGGGGTGAGCATGGTGCTGATGATTTGTAGTCCTCTGGAGTAAGTGTGGTGGGGCAGGGGCCCAATGGGGCTCATGAGTGGATAGACTTAGTGATGGCACTGGTTTCTTCTGAGGTAATGACCGGTCATGTGGTTAGCATTGGTTCTTTGGATAAGATTGGGAGGCATTTGGCACAGTCTGTTGGGTACAATTGTGGGTTGAAGTTGCTGTAAATACCAGAGATTTTGTTGCTGAAGAATTGAGAAAGATTGTTACAGAGGTCCTGTGAGGGGGTGATCAAGTGTGGAGGAGGCCTATGGCTTCTGTTGGTGCTGCCATTGATGTGGTCTGCCAAAATGGTTTATTTTGTGGTCCGGATAATGTATTGGAAGCATTTCAGGGTGGATTTGAACATGCTCCAATCTGCATTATCCTGGCTCAATCTCCTTTTGTGCTTCATTTGTTTGCAGTGGCATTTCATCAGTCTGAGTTCTTCTGTGTGCCAACTGGCCTGGGGTCTAGATCTTGTTGTATTGCTGTGTTTAAGGGAAGCAGTGAGTGGGTGCAGGAGGTGTTGTAATTGTGAAATTCTTGTTGGCTTTGGGGAGGCTGTTGCTGTGTTCTGGTCAGTGGGGGTTAGGAATGGTGTTTCAGTCCTTGTCAGTGAATATCTTCCAGTTTTGGTGTGCTGGCCGGGCAATGGTGTGTGTGCGCTGGACCTGGACAGGGGTGCTGAACTTGACGAGGGTGAGGTCTGTCCAGGAGACTGGTATGGGCTCATTGACTCGGATATAGTCGAAGGTGCTGAAAATAGGGTCCAGCCACTGTCCGGCAACATGGGTGGGTGCCTTTACCCAATAGGCCCAAGTTCCCAAGGTCTTCAGTAAGTGCTTTTGAGTTGGGGTTGGGTGATCTGAAGGTAGACGTTCAGTGCTCCAAGTAGGATGTAATTGCTAACATTGAGAGCGAGTAATGCAACAAAATCTGTGATGGTGTTGGTGCGTACTCTCGGTGGTTTGTAGATGAGAGTGCTGCTTAAGGTGAAGTTGCCTGTGATATGGAGCTTGAAGGACATTTGGCCATGGTGGAAGATGATAATTAGTCCGTGAAGAGGGAGCAGATGACAGCGTTCTTGTGGATGATGGAGATTCGGCCTCTGGGCTAGTGAAGTCTGTCTGGCATGGCAATCTTGTAACCAGTGGAGATGGCTGTGGCACTGTCAGGTGCCGATGCAAAGGTCAGCAAGGTTTCTGTGAGGAAAAATAGGTCCAAGGAATTGTCATACTGCAGGTAGCAGATCTCTGTGGCTTTGTTTGTGAAGTGAGTTGATGTTGAAGAGCATGCATGTGATTGCAGAGTGCTGCGTGTCCTATGTGTAAATGTATATTTTTCTAGTATTATATTGTATTGTTTTTAATGTGGGGTGTAGGGTTTGTAAGGAAGAACGTTGGGGAGAGCTTGATTTTTTTATCAATGTTCTTGTTCAGGAATGTTATAATGTATATAATCAATTGCTACCTTGTATTTTTGTGGTTTTTAAAATAATTTTTACTTCAAGATATTTTATTTACTATGTTTTTATTTTTTGTTTTTGTTTTTGCATTAAAATACATTTATCTTGTAAATACTTTGTAATTAATATAATTTGAAATTATTTTTAATGATTTGTTAAGGAAAAATATATTTATGCTGTGATGTTTTAGCATGAATAAACAATTTTAAAAATGTTAATGTTAATGTAATTGTTCCTTTAGAATATTAACAATTGAATTAAATGTTTCAAAAATACTTATTTTTCACTAATTTTAAAGGTTATTCATTTTTTTGATTTTTTTGTTAAAAGCAATATTGAAAAATATTTTTTTAAATCATTATTCTAATGAATTTCTGAGTATTTTTTGGTTAGTTTGTATTGTTTTATTATTTGCAGTTTATATATTTTTTGTATTAAGTATTATAAATCTCCCTTAAAGCACAATACTTTCATCAATGTTGTTTTGATTAGAGTGGGGTTTGTAAATGCATCCCTTCAAAGCCCAATAGTTCCTAAATAGCGATTAAATTGGAGAGGGAACTGAGAGTCTACCCCTTAAAGTCTCACAGTTTCCACAATGTTGCTTAGATTGGAAAGGGAATAGTAAATCTACCCCTCTAAAAGTCCAACACAATCTTCAATGTTACTCAGATTGACGTGGCAATGGTAAATGTGCGATGGATTTCTATTTTGAATAATGAGACTGGTTTGTTAACAAAGGTTTTGCTTTAACAATAGTATCAGATTTTTTTTCCCAGCTATAACATTTTTGATACATTTTTACATATATTATTTTGAATGTATTTAAGCATATTTTTAAAAAGTTTTTTTAAATCCTTCATTGTTGCAACCATGGTCTTGTTATTTTACACTTTTGATACACACATATTATACACCTTTTCTCACTTTTTCAACATAAGACATATTTTACCCAAAAATATTTACAGGTACAAATCTAATTTTGTTATATTAATAAGTACCATCAATTAATAAGTTTTAATTTTAATAGTAATTTTTAATATATATATATTTTAATTGATAGATTTTTCATGCAGATAAAATACAATTTTACACATTTATTAACATTCTTTAACTTAAACAGAAGGAAACATAAACATCACAATTTTCTACTGTTTTCTTTTGAGTGTAATTCTTTTTTCTGGAGGGTTATTTCTGTTGTGTGGGTGTGTATTATCTTTTTTACTGGTGTTATGTTTGGGTCCTGGATTTTTACCTCTTTTTTAGTACTTTATTACAAAGAAATAAGTGTGGTTATATGTTAACAAATGCTATTTTTAAATAACTTAATTTTGTGGTTTTCCAGGTGCATTTTCTGAGTTTTGGATGGACACAATGGAAGACCATTTTGCATATTGGATATTTTATTGTATTGGTTGCATTTTTGGAATTTTTGATCTTTGTTCTGTTATGCTAGGAAAGCTTATCCAGCGCATATACACCCGAGGAGGTTCTTTTCTAACAAAGAGAAGGAAATGGAGAGATGGCTCAGGCTAATCAAAAGGTTGCTTAAACAGCCTGGCCTTCAAATCTCAGAAAGTTAAGTTCAAGCCTTACCAAGGAAGGAAGAGAATTCCATAAGAACGGGCCAAGACACAGAACTCCTCAACTGGTTGGCAAAAGAAGATATGAGAGCTCAAGTAGGAAGATATCTTTTAATTATGCTTGCTGCAGAGTCAGTGAGGCTATGTTAAGGCAGTAGAGCTAGAAGCATTTCTACGCAGTTCACAGACCGTCCTTGCTATTGTATTTTGAATGATTTGTAGTTTGTATTAAGAAGTTTCTAATGGGTATATTTTTAATACATATAAAACACAATTTTACACATTTATCAACATTATGTTAGGTTAAACAGAAGTAAATATAAACATCAACATTTTCTTTTTTTTTTTTTACTTTTTTTATTGATTTTTCCCCCGTTTTTTCCCCATAAAATGAAAACATCAACATTTTCTACTGTTTTCTATGAAGGGTTGGTCTTTTTTACGTTCACATTATTGGACATTTTTTCCATCACTTTCTGTATTTTATTTAGCCTACCTACCTCGTTTTGGGTTGTTTGTGATTCCATATGGTAGTAACTCTGCATTTCTGTACTTTGGGTCAGGTATGTGTAATTTTAAGTTCGTTTTTTTGGGGTCTTCATAATTGGCGGCATGCTTAGGGTTTATTTAGTTACATGTTAGGCTGTTGTTTCAGTTGAGTTAGTTGAGTAGAGTAGTCTTCACTATATTGCACATGTTTTAATTCAGGAATATCGAGATGAGACTGACAGAGGATTAAAATTCCTTAGCAAATACACTGTACCGCTGGCATATGGCGAAGGGAACCAACCGGGAAACACGTTTGGAAACACACTGGAGAGCGATGGGCGGCATCGACGGTGATCTCGATAGAGGCAGACAATGGCACTGTTTAGTATCAGCCCGATTAAATTATGCAGGAATTCACTAGATAACATACTCACCTGTATGAATCTGTGAAGGCCCATAACACTGTGTACATCAACCAGTACCTAGAGAGTGGTACTTTTGCGTGGGTGCAGAAAGTTAAACAGGAAACTTTGTGTGCCCAGCTCAATCTTGCATAGGTCTGTAGCACTATCAGAACCCTGGAAAATAACAAGCGCCTGACTGCGATAGTCTCACAGGGCAATTTTATAAGAAATATATGGAAGGGCGTGCCCTAGTTCTACTAGCGGTTTTCTAAGGAGGCAACGGCAGAGGGATACTTACCACCAAAGATGCATGAGGCAGTTATGATTACCCCCAAAAAGCCGTACAAACCCAAACCAGTTCTGGATCATACCGACCACTGTCACTTATAAACATTGACAATAAAATACTAGCTTAAATAGATTTGGCGTGACTAGTGCCACTACTGCATAGATTGGTAATGCCAGACCAGTCGGGTTGTATCCACAGTAGGTCCCCTGCTGACAACTTACCAACACTATTTGCAAGTGCACACCCAATACATTCTTACATTAAAGCTTTATCAGTATTCCTAGATGCAGCCAAAGCCTTTGACTCTGTTGTGTGGCGGTTCCTCTCCACCACACGGGAGAGGATGGGTGTGGGACATGACTTGGTAAAATGGATTTGGGTATTCTATATTCAACTGACAGCTGGGGTAAAAAGTGAATGAGACACTATCTGACTCAATGCTTATACAGCGAGGGATGCGTCAGGGCTGTCACTGATTCTGTTGACTCTGGCGGTGGAACCCAGGTGAGTATTTTGTGGGAGCTTCATGGTCGGGGTGCTTTATGTGTGACAGGCGCAGAACACTACTGTATCTTTATACAGATGATATCCTTTTATGAGTTACAAATCCAACAGGCACTTTCAGTCCAATCATTAGAGAAATAATAAAATATGGCGGGTAGTCAGCCTCACTATAAACTGGGACAAGTCTGTGAGGGTCCCTCGGACCGAGAACACTAAGGCTGTAGCTCTGGAATATCCATTGATTTGAAGTTAGTAGTTGGTTAGGTATTTGGGCATACAGTATACTGCACAGCACCAACTATGGGGCATGCATAGAAAAGAAAGCCACAAACATAGATAAATGAAATAGACTACTAATATCCATGGTGGTGAGAATTGGTTTAATGAAAATAATAATCCTCCCACAGTTACTCTACCCTCTTCCAGAGCTTGCCACTCCCACTAAATCGCCAATTTTCATAACATTGAGCTTCACGATGGTAAAACTTGCCTGGCTGGTGAAAACAATCAGAGTAAACTGGAAAATCATGCAATTGCCATATGCCTTGAGAGAGGTCAATGCCACAAACTTTGAATTCTACTACTTGATAGTCCAAGCACAGCATGCACACCACTGGTGCCACATTAGACAGACACCACGCTATGAGATGGAGAGAGGATTGGCTGCCCCTATCCCGATGAACATGTTACTCATGAGGACGCCCACGAGATCCCCAAAAGAAATAAAAATAGTGGATTGTATGGTTTGGTCATGGTTAAGATTGACAAACGTAGTGAGGGTTGAGATGTTATACAGCCTGATGATGACCTTATTCAATAATCCTCACCTGGAGGTGATGTGGAGAAGTGTGGCTCACTAGTTAGAGGAGGCAGACCTGGAAGCAGAGGTCAGCCCGGGACCAGGGTTCAATTCCCGGCTCGGCGGGGTCTTGAGTCCTAAAATGTCCATGGACTCGACAATTCTCGCTCCGGTGCCTACTCGATTCACGGGTTCACACTCTGACACTCTGGGCAATAGCTTGCTTAATCTCCACAGCGGCCCCTCGCGGCGGGATGCCTGGCTTTCACCTTGCGGATACCCTGCCGGGGTTATCTCACAGGGGAATGCCAGGACGGGTTCCCTAAGCAAGCGCTTAGAGACCGGTTGGTGATTTGCGCTATATAAATTCCTTTACATTCCTGTGTGAACCAGCTTGAAAGCGACCAGAAAACAGGCAGCTCTATACTATGAAAAAAATGTGCAATGTCAGTGCTTTCCTAACATTCCAAGATTATAAGGGCATGGGGACTCATGATGCACAAGGCATCTATTGAGACCACCGACTATCCTGCTCTGTAAGTGAGTGGTTTCCAGTATATCCAGCAGAACCAAGAGACTGGAAATTACTGTCACTCTTGATTTCAAAAGTGCTCCCCTCCAGAGTAATTTCACTTATGTATGCTACAGTCATACCGTCATGCGGGATATGGTGAGGACAGAAATCCATGGGCAAATTGAGAGCAAGCTGGACCCAGCATATAGGCCAGGACCTTGGAGATGACACATGAACATACTGCTGCTTGCAAAAGCAAGAAGTATCAACAAATGGGAGGCACCGTCTGGGGCATTTCAAATACCTACATTGGCTATACCATACCCCATTTGGCACCCAGCAACACTTAGGTAAAATGCACAATGTCACAGATGTAATAAACTAGAAGACGGCTTCTATCATCAAGCTTAGGAGTGTCAGGCTGTAAATTGCTAGGTAGTAAATTGCTATGGGGCTAGATCTTTGATAAACTCAGTACTATAACAGGGCGTAGCCTGACCTCGACACCATAAGTGGCACAGTTGGGACATGTATGAAATATCCCCAAAACATATAGGAAGTTCACAGCACCAGCATGGCAATACGGCAGGTGGCTATGTGCTTTGGTAGAGGCAGACCACTCAGAAGCAAGGATTGGGGGAAGGATCTGGTGTGGTGGAGCACAGTTGGAAACATTCAGCGAACTACTCCTGCACCAATTTTAGCCCAGAGACATTTGAGACCCATTGCAGCAACTGTTGTTGGTAGATGAAGATAAGTCGAACTCTAATAGTGATACATAGCCATCATAGATACATCGATATAGTGAAATGTATTGCCCTCCAGAAGGCCTCCCCCTGGAATGTGTAGTAAATAATCTCCTGATGAACAGCATGCACCTTGGATTGATGCCTGACTGATCTGTTCATGATTACACATATATAAGTGCACTTGATTGAATGTGACCAACATAATGATGTTTTTTGCTTGTTGTAATGCCTTCAAACTATGAATACAAGTTTTTAAAAAGTATTGATGTTTGACTGGTTGGTAAAATTATCTTAGTAATATTTATAAATAAATACAGTTTTGACATATGTTTTGTTATTCAGGGTTATATTTTGTATTTAGTTTGTTAATTTTAAGTTTAATAGTAATGTTCTAGCTATGGAATCCAGGTACGGTAGGTCTAGATTGTGAGAAAATATTCTGACTTTACATTGTAATATTTTGTGCATTTATTTGGTTAGATATTTTAGGTTTTACTTGCGTTATAGATTTTTCATTATTTGATGGTCGCTTTGCTCTTTGTTAATATTTGTTGAGATTTGTCGAGAGTAGAGTGGCTTCATCCTAATGCCCCTTGTAGGAGGTTGTAACACCCTTCCACTGCATTGTTTGTTTTTGCTTGTTGTGCCATGGTGCTGTAATATACATTCCACCACATTGTGTGATTCTTTGGTTGATGGCTGTAAAGAGAACAGGGTAGTCTTTCAACCCATGTATCTTCAATGCAGTCCATTTGGGAACTTCAAGTCAAGTCAAGTCAAATTCCTTTATTCGGTTTTCATGAAAATACAAAAACCATAAAAGTACAATGTTAAAAGATACGCTAAAAATAATTAAAATTTCATCCACTAGTTATAATAAATAATTTAAAATCTTTACAGATTCAGTCAATGACAATACATACCAACAATATAAAGTGCTAGGATACTAGCTCAATGTTAAAAGACCTCAAGTGCATCATTGGAGTACAAAGATGAAAACAACTGTATTCTTACATGTTATATACAGCACCAATCCTGTTCTAAGTTTATCCTGTGTCTGATACAGAGCTTCAAAAATTGGACTATGTTTTTTGCAAAACACTCTACTTCCATAAATTGCATCACAAGGTAAGCTGGGCGGCATTGTCCAAGCCCAACATTTTTAGTATGGGTATTACCCATTGTTTCCTTGGTTCCTCATAGAATTTGCAGAACAAGACCACATACATTGATGATTGTGTAGATACTTCATCACAGGGGCAATTTGATAACAATTTTGACCAATTGTTCATTTTAGGAAAAGTTATCAAGCGATGGAATATGTTCATTCCATTTGGGAACTTAATTTGCCTCCTTATTTTGGGTAGTAGGAAGTTTCCATTAGTACATTGTACTGCTTTGCTACTTCAATTACTGGTACATATGCCAGGGCAATTATTTATTTTTACTTTATGGGCGAGTTCTGCATTTGTTGAGTATTCAACACTTAGAGCTTCATTACGATGTCGGTCAGAGTTGTCTACGACCGACACCGTTGCGGTCTCGGGACCGACCGACCTCTGGTCGGCAGTCCTGACACCGCAATTACAATATAACCGCACATGGTGTTGTAGCATACTCCCATTTCTCTATGGGAGCTTGTGCTGCAGCTGTAAACTGGCCGCAGCACAAGCTAACATGGAAAAATGTGAGGTTCTGTTCATTCCGGCACCGTGTGGCAGGCACCTTGAGGTGCCTCCCACACGGTGCGGGTATCAACAGGTGGTCACCCCCAACTGGAGGCTGCAAGGAGAAGTAGGCCCTGCTGGGAGCCCCCGAACTCAATTTCCGACAGGCTTTCCATGTCGAAAAGCCCGGCAAGGAAAGTCAGTCGAAAACCAAGCATCGTAATCCCAACAGTAGAAACGCCACCCATTGGGATTAAGGGCCCATCGGAATCCAGCCAGAATGACTGGCCGGTTTCAATTCCGACCACCTAGATTGTAATAAGGCTGTCGAAATTGAAACTGCGAAGAGGCCATTGTAATAAGGCCCTTAGTGTTGATTTCTGCAGGTGTCTCCATATACTTTGGTGAGAATAGTAGTAACACCCATGTATAGCTGTATGTGGGTATCCCTTTAAAGTCAATGTTTATTTTATTGGGATTGTGGTAGTGTTTGTTTGGTTAAAATGCACAGACTGTAATGTATGTTTCTGATGTGGTACTCTACATGGATTGTGTAGATTTGCGTGAATGGCGGAGGGCGCAATTTGAACACGCCGTTCATCATCCAGATGTTGCTGTGACTTAATTTTAGTAGGTTGACATCTGTTGATAACATATAATTATATTTGTTCCATTATGGGTGTTGTCATGTACTAGGAAAACTTCATTGTATGCCAAAGTTACGTTTTCAGGGATATTTATACCTTAGTATCATTTTGAAGCAGCAAGTGTTTGTGTGGATGCTTTTCTATTCCTGCCTATGAGTCTTTATAAATTTGGGATACCTGGGAGTTCACCTGTAGTACAATCAGGAATATTAGGTATGTTTTTAAAACTGTTCCTATAGGCTCATGTGCACTAGTACTAGCTTCTCTAAGGTCTTGTAGTACTTATATGACTTCAATTTACGTAATGTTTGGGGGATTATTATGTTCGCTAACCTTTTCAACAGTTACATTTTTTGTCATAGCCTTCGTATAACATCCATTACAATATTACTTTGTACATTTCCCGTATATTTTCTCACTGCTTGTACTTTCTTTGCTGTATGTACATGCCATATGACTGAATAACAATTTTTCTTTCTGGGATTTGATTTGTGTGTTGCTTTCTGACATTGGGTTTGATAATAATAAAATAATTATTTTATTTGTATATTTAATTATGCAACATTATTGTTTAAGCATGTATTACTTTAGTTTTACATTTATACTTGTGGATTAGATATAGTTGTATATTTTCAGAAAGGTTTGTTGAGGTTTCGTTTTTTCTAAGTTATGGTCCACATGTTTGATTTTTTCTGTTCGAAAAGTTACATTTGTTAAGTGTTACATGTTGAATAATTAGGTACATTATTTTTAGGGTTTATGTTCTTTTAACTTTAAACTATACTATGGTATTCTTTTATATATTTGCTATATTTATTGTCTTTTTTTTGTTATGTTTTTCAAGCTTGGCATTTTGTAATTAGGTTTTTCATATTCTTTCAGCTGTAGTTTTCAGTTTGAGTCTGTTGTCGCTAACTATATTAAAGAAACATGCATTAGAAGTATATTAATTATTTTGTTTAAGTAAAATTTTGGACATTTGCTGTGAATTAGTTATAAATAGCTTGCTTTAGTTCATTTATTTTAGAAAACCTGAATCTTTTCTTTGTAGGAGTGTTTTCCATGTCTTCTGGGCCAGCAGTCTGACAGAGTGCAGATGTTTTGCAGTTTGGGTGTTTTTTACTGTATTTACTTGCACATTTGTATGACTTTTTGATAGTCCATTTTTAATTAGCAAACCATGTTATTGGCTAATTGGTTTTAAGTTTATTTCTTTGCTTGTTTTGTTTGGTATTTGATTTTTTTTTGGTTCAGTCATTATTTGGTTGACGCTAATTAGCGTTTGAAAGTTGTTTGCGATATATATATATCTATATATGCATAATGATGTTATATTTAAATAAAAGCATTTTATTTATAATGCTTAAATAAATAATTTGTTTTTCTGTTGTGATAATCATTGCTGCAATTTTAGAAATGTATTAATGGTCGAATGTTATTTATTGCCCATTTCATTCAAATATATTTTAGTACATTTATAAATCATATGTAGAAATATTCTATATTGTGTTTAGCTTTTAAAATAATTAAGTGGTTTCATAATTTTGTATATATTTGTAAGCATTTTTCATGTAATAATGCAGTGCATTTCGATTAATGTATTTGTTTATTCCATAGTAACAATATGTAAGTATTCAATAACTTAGGTGCTGATTACGATAGAGTGCGGTTGGACCACTGCCCGCTATTACTGCTGTAAGGGGACCGCATGACAAGCGGGCGGCGATGCGACAGCTGGGCTGGCGGTCGCCTAGTGCTCCTTTCTACTGAGGCTTGTGCTGCGAGCCAGGAAAAGGGCTGCAGTACAAGCCGCCATGCAAAGGAGCACTTCCTGCACATCCATGCACCGTCTACCATACACCATGTGGTGCATGGCACACAGTGCATGGAGGTGAGGGGGGCACTACATGTGTCCCCAGGGCCACTTTACAGAGGCCTACAATGGACGGGGCCCTATTTGGGGCCCTCTAAATCTGATCAACGCCGTCATGTCCACCAGTTTCAACTGCCTCCGCATCCTCTGTTAGACCTTCAAATGGATCATCCCGATTGCAGAAAGACCTTCACCCACGCACTAATAACCAGCAGAATAGACTACGGCAATGCCCTCTATGCTGGAATCAACAAAACTCTTCTACACAAACTCCAAACCATCCAGAACACCACTGCCAGGCTCGTCCTAGGGACTCCGTGCGACAAGCATATGACCCAACACCTACGAAGCCTCCACTAGCTCCACGTCGAGAAGAGAGTCACCTTCAAACTCCTCACCCACGCCTACAAATCTCACAACAACATCGGCCCCAAATACCTCAACAACCGAGTATGCTTCCACATACCCAAGAAGAACCTCCGCTCTGCCGATCTTGCCCTAGCAGAGGTCCCCTACATCCGCAGAAACAGAACCGGCGGGAGAGCTTTCTCCTACATCGCAGCAAAGACCTGAAACAAGCTACTGGTCAACATCAAATGCTCCCAAACGCTTCACACATGCAGGAAGGACCTCAAGACCTGGCTCTTCGACTGACCCAAACCTGCTCCCCCCCAGCACCTTGAGACCCTCACTGGTGTGTAGCGCGCTTTATAAACCTCTGATTGATCTGATTGAGTTCCGCACTCCTGTGGATATGGAGGAGTTTGAGTAGTCTGGTATATTTGGTCAGTTTGGGACAACAGCTCCAGTGACACCTCCCTCCCCAGCTGTGACACCTCAGCAACATGAAGACTCCACTTTGGTGCCTCCCAGTCCCAGGTGATGTTGATACCACACCACCTCAGCTCACCCAGCACCCAGTCTGATGGGGCACACTAGGCCAAGGGCACAGGGTAGTGCAGTCAGGGGTCATGTTTCTAGGCCAGCGTACAGAGTCCACTTGGGTCACTGACACCCAGATCCCCATTGACCAAGTCTTGGGAGTCTACCATCAGTCTCAAGACATGACAGTCCAGATACCCTCAGAGCTCCAGGAGATGAAGCAGCTGCAGAGGGAGGACAACCAACAGATGGAGGCCCATAATTCTAATATGGGCTCCCTGATTGGGGTGCTGCAGGACATTTACACCCACATGTGCAGGGCTTTCCCAGCACCATCTACCCCTTCCTGTGGTCCTACCACATCAGTACCATTGACATCGATCACAGCCACAGAAAGGGAGGCCCTGCCACAAGAGGAACCACTCACAGCCTGCATAACTCCTCTAGCTGTGGATCCCTTCCACATCCCAGGGTACGACCACGCAGATTATCAGGAGGTGAGGATGAAGACCTCTGCCACCACCAGCAATAAACCTAAACGCTAACTTCCTCCAGTGTGTGCCTATTATTCACTATGTGGACTATTTCTGGACACATTTGCCTTTCTGATGCCAGTAGTATTTTCGACATTGGAATTCAAACAATTGTTGATCTAGACCTTGGGTTTCATTCACCATGACTGACTTCTTCACTTTTTGCCTTTCTTATGTTATGCTCACTCCCTTTTTTCATCACATTTGGGACAATAAATTTGCTAGTCTAAGAACTCATAGACTTGTGTGGTTTTTCTTAATGCTATAAATGCATTTTTTAATTCCATCATAACGTGACAATGACGGAAAATTAAAAGATTGTGTCAACATAGATGACTTACAAGTAGGTATTGTTTATCTCAAGTTCCAAAATAGGAATGCCCAAATATGTCAGACTATTTAATCATGTTCTACTATGTTTACCCCGTTTGACCAATACTTGTCTGTCAACATTTGCACTAGCATAACAATCCATGCATTCAGGGATATGTCCAAAAAATAGGATAGAATAAGCAAACATTCATTGATTCATGTCATCAACTGGAGCTCACATAAGGAAGCCCACATCAATAACAGCAAGAGACAAAACCATGTCAGCACTACGTTTTGTGGATACAGTATCCTTACAAAACACTGTTCCAGTATCTGGTAAGGAATGTCACAACCAGGTTTCAGTGATGTGCCACAAGAAGTATGTCCTACAATGATGAGAAACATCAACAGCTACATACACTTTACACACAATGAGGATTTAGCCAAAATTAATGGAGATTAGTATTATTTGGCTCCACTGCTATATGTGTTTTGAGCAAATGATGACAAACATATAGGTTTAGTGCTATCACACGACAGAGAACAAGTCCAATGTAATCTTCAAATTGCTTATCCAATCACAGTACTAGTCACCTTGGTAAAAGAGTTGTACATCCAAAGTCTGTGTCTGTCTTTCCCAGGATTAAGCAATGTTCCCTTTGTACTTCAAAGCAGCACCATCTAGCTGCACGTCACCGCTCTGAAATCACCAAATGAAGATGACATGGTGAAAGAAACTAAAACAGATCCAATAAAATTACCAATCACACAGAACATGATAGCCACATTACAAAGGAAACTTTTGGAGGACATAGTTTCACAATACATTAAGACATAAGCAATGTAACTAAACACTGCAATGAATGTGTCCACACTTTGATCTACAAACACTCTGGCCTGATTGACCCTGAACTGGCCCTTCCCCAAAAAAGTACCACCACATACTCTTCTCATCACCACATCGATAGTTGGTATAATGGTGAAAGACATGACATGGAAAGATATACTTACACTCATGAGAAGTTGTCAATGACATCTAGACGTAAGGCAACTCCTTCCTCTTCACCACTATCATCTTCATTTGGATTAACAGGATCCTCACCCAGAGTCTCTTCATGAGCTCGATCCTCTGCAGCGTAAAGGATGTTCTGTCGCAGGGCAATGTTGTGGAGCATGCAGCAGGCCGTTTTGATTTGGCACACCTTAGCGAGTGAGGGTTCCACCAGTTTTGTCCAGACATCAAAATCTGGCCTTTAGGAGCCCGATGGCCCACTCCAAAGGCCTTTGAGTTCATCCATGTGCCTCATTGAAGGTGACTTCCTTGGTATTTTTGGATTCCACAGCAGCGCCAACAACCATGGTCATTTGGGATAAGCTGAGTCTCCGAGATGGAAGAAAAACAAGGCCCAAAATTATGTAACACAACTCCAGATCATGCAACTAGCAATACCCCAAACAATGTTATGACATTTGCAGGGGTATGGGGCTGATACGCAATACAAAGGAGTCATGGACAGAGCTGGGCAAACAGGCACAGATGCTTGTGATGTACAAATCCGGTAAGCAGACAACTTGCACGTTGAGGAATGGAGATTCTTTCGATTCCTGTATACCTGTTCTCTGGCAGGTGGTGGCACTAATATTTGTGTGCCATCAATTGCTCCAACCACATGTGGTAGGCGACCCAAACCATAGAAGTCACTCTTCACATTGTCTAAATCCTGCTGCTGTGGAAATTGGATGAAGCTGTTGATATGTCTTATCATTGAAGATAGAATTTCTTGTAGCACACCACTGAAAGTTGGTTGTGATATACCACCAGATACTGCCACAGTGTATTGGAAGGATCCTATGGCCACAAAATGAAGCACAGGCATGATTTTTACACTTGGTGTAATAGATGTGGGTTTCAAGTACCACGCACCTTGAACTAGGCTTCCACAGCAGCAGATGACTTTTCCTCAGATCTCCAACTCCACTGAAAGGGGATGTTGAAATCCACGATCAGAAAAGAGTGGGAAAGGGGAATGAGACAGAAAGAGAGACTCCACTGCTGTGCCTCTTCCTCACTGGAATTCTAGTTATTCTGCTGGGCACCTGAAAACACAAATGACAACATTAATACATTCCTAACTCGCTGGGTATTATACATGTAACTCAATAGGCTTGCCCAAACGTATCTCATACCTTTACTTCCGCAGTGTTTAGCTTCTCTCTATATTTTATAATTGCAGTAATAATTAGTCGATGACGGAGGAGAAATCTTGCTAGACCTTCAAATAGTCAGTTGACAGTTGAAATAGTTTTGGTTGGTAAGTATAATATATATATATTTTGCTACATACATATGATCATGATATGTGAGAAGAACACTGCCAATTCTTGATGGCTACTTAGTCTCTCAAATAAGTCTTTATGTAGATAGAGCAGTCTTGTTCGTCTCAATTAAAGGTTTGCTGAAAGTAATTAGGTAAATAGGCAACTGCTAGTACAAGTATCCAGAGGATTTGTACTCTTTTATTCATTGTCTCATTAGCTGTTACGGACTGCTGTAACTCTCCTGCTCAAACATTGAATTAGAAACTTGTTCCTGTTAACTTCACAGGAAGGAAAAGAAAACGAAAGTTCTGAACCTAACTTTCGTATGCCTTGAACTGCTGGACTACTGATAAATGGAAAATACTCTCAGTAGTCTTTACTCGCATGGAAATAAATACATTAATGCAGAAATGAAGTGTAGCACTTAAGAAATAATGCATATTCAAAAGTTCTGGAACTGCTGACAAAGAAGCATACTACACAAGGGCTTCAAGCAAGATGAAGACTTACTTGTTATGAGAGACACTTGACTCACTACCAAAGCAGCGCAGGCTGCCAGAAATGTCGCTCTTCAGAAGATGAATTCCAAACGTCTGGCAAACCACAGATGAATTCCAGAACTTCCGGAAAGCCGCACTGGATACTCGTGGAAGAATCAGGTGGAGATTGGCTTGGGATGCTCTCCCCTGACGGATAACCTCAAAAACACTCCGCTCTGCAGAAAATAACCCTTGAAGTGTGTTGTGCATTTAGCATGAGAGCACGAACACCTGGCTCCTTCACTAGCCTGCGAACACTAGAATACCTACCAAACAAGCTGGAACACCCGCGGCAGGCGCCATATTCTAGCCACCATGAAACTTCAAAAATCATTAGTGAGAGAATCAACAAAGTCGATTCCATGGGTAGATTGGAAACTTCCTAAACCTGAAGCCACCCTGCAAGCTGAAAGAGAATCTAGATGGTCCTGCCTTGACGGTATCCCCACCAAAGCTCCTCCTCCACCCTCCTTTGGTTTGTAAGGATGAGTTCCACGGAATTCTCGAACCAATCTGGGTGCATGAACATTAGAACTTAGTTCCCACGATCTGTCTTCAGGACCAAATCCCTTCCAGTCCTCTAAATAAAAAATCTTCCCATTCTTACTCTTGGAATCTAAGATGCGTTTGACTTCAAACTCCTCTCCTGATTGGCACTGAATAGGAGCAGGTGGAAGCTGATTTCTCAAATTTGGGGGATTTCTTTTAACCAACAAAACATGGAACACAGGATGTATTCTGACATTAGTGGAAAGCTTAATTTTCACACTGACTGGATTCACCATATTGTCTACTAAATAAGGTCCCACAAATCTAGGTTGGAATTTCCGAATCCCTTTTAATCTCATGTTTCGTGTGGATACCCAAACCTTATCTCCCGGTTCAAAAACTGGATTACTTCTTCTCTTTTTGTCTGCCTGTCTCTTATATGACTCTTTAGCTTTCACTAAATTCAGTGTTGCAGTTTGAAAAGCCTGCTGTAATTCACCCACCACTTCCTCTACTGCTGGTACCTCACTCTCGGTCTTACCCACTAAGGAGTTTCGGTGCCTGCCCGAATACAAGAAGAATGGGGAGTAACCAGTAGACGAATGGAATGCATTATTATACACAAATCGCGCAGCCCAGATCACTTCTGGCCAATCCCCTTCATGATCCATCAAGTAAAGTCGTAAATTCTGTTCTAGTTCCTGATTGACTCTCTCGTCTGCCCATCGGTTTCAGGATGGAAACTGGAAGACAACTGAGAGTCCACTCCTATTCTCTCTAAAAGGGCTCTCCAAAAGCGTGAAATGAATTGGGGTCCCCGATCAGAAATAACCACCTTAGGAATTCTGGCAGATTTAACAATGTATTGGGTAAATAGTGTGGCCAATTGTGCAGAGTTGGGAAGAGACTTTAATGGAACAAAGTGACTTAACTTAGAAAAATGGTCTACCACAACCCAGATGGTGGAATAAACCTAACTGGAGGCAAGGACAACTATGAAGTCCATAGAAACTGTATGCCATGAATACAGGGCCACTGGTAAGGACATAAGTTAACCTTGTGGGGCCTGTCCATTGGCCTTCACACACTGTTCACAGGAGGCCACATATTGCCTCACCTGAGCCTCTAAATCTGGTTACCAAAATTCATGTTTGATCAGTTCTAAGGTTTTCTTCACACACTTATGTCCTGCCAAAAGATTATCATGATAGTGTTTCATAATTTCTCAACATAGATCTTCTCCAGGAATGTACCGATTCCCTTGATAGAATGATTTGCCATCTTTATTTTTTTTTTTTTAAACCTTTATTGTGCAGTATCAGCATACAGTTACGGGCCTACAACCACCTGGCCGGCCTCAACGTCAATTTGCAGCACATACGCAAGTTATATGACAACTCAGCAGTACACTGATATAAAAACGGCAAGTATTCCGTGTAACACTTAAGGCAAACGTGACTACTGAGATGCAGGAGTAAATAAGGTTCATTTTAAAAAATTTAAGAATGTAAAGGATCAGATGCTATACAATCGATCAAAGACACCGAGTGGGCAATACACACGTCAGAACGGCAACACAGCGGATAAACAGAATACCGGCGCTGAAACACTTAACAGGATAAGAGAGTACATATTCACGTATCGCACCAGTCATCGCCCACCCCATGAACGTGGGACAACCCTAGTACCTCCTGCATTACTACAGTAAGCGAAAACAGCAAGAGGCACCACACTGACCCAGCATACTGACCCAAAAGAAGAAAGAATAGATAAAGGAAACAAGAGAGAAACAGAAGGGGAAAAAAGAGGCCCATAGTAACTAAGGGAGAATGAAACAATAAACCCATCCCCCAACCCCCCACCCTGCACCCCTGCAGAGGCTACGGCCTACCCCCCCCCCCCCTGGCAGCGTGCCTGTCGCCCTTAAAACGAATACCCGAAATATAGGTACAGCAAGAGAAGAGAGACTTTTAAACTAGATAGAAGGGAGAACCCCTAGAACGAAGACAAGAACAGAGAGAGAACACAGCCAAAGAAGGAGGGCCATAGAAATAAGGAATACACAAAACCAAGAACCCCACTCCTCCCAACCCCCCACCCTGCACGTCTGAAGAGGCTACGGCCCACCCCCCTACCAGCGTGCCTGTCGCCCCAGAAATGAACCCCAAAGAAAGGGAAAAAAACGGAGGAGAGCCATTAAAACCAGGCCCCTGCCTTCCCCCGCCCCGCTCGCACTAAGTAGCACAAGATCGGTCACAGATAAGCCCACGGATTGACAATCGACTGTGGCATTATGAAAAACAGAACAATAAAGCACACCCCTCTCAGTAGCTGGCCGGGCATCCATCCCTTGTCATCTGGAAGAAAATTCACCCCTGACCCACTTTAACCCGTCCATTGGTACATGTCAACTGAACATTCGCCATACAGTACAATCCCACACGATCAGAATCGACAGGAAAGCAAGGCAAAGCCAACTCCATGTGAGACTCCAGCAGCAAGGAACCGACATAACACAACATACGGATGTCCAGGTCTAGTAAAAAGGTTCCAAGCCACCCTCTCAAATCGCGGCACAGCCAGGGCCACAAAGGATAGAAAGCCACATCAACAGGGTGCAAAGGCGGTGCAACTCGGGTGGGCAAAGGCACTGTTCTGTGGAAATATTCCGCCTGCGATGTAGTTCCAGACCCCCATGCAGCACTCGTGTGATCGGCCGAGCGGAACCCATCTCTCAGACCTGCCGGCGCCCCCCACGTAACCAACTGTAGGTGTGCAAGAGTGACCCCCGGTGCCGGTGCAGAGCCGTGAGCGGCACCACTTGTCCGAGGACCATCGGGGCTCCCATCCATCGGTGGGACAACAATGGCGTCCAGCTTCTGTCCAAGCTCTCTGGCTCCTCCCACCCATGCGGCATGGAGGGAGCCGAGAGCAACAAAGAGGTCTCGAACCGTGGGCTCCATCGTACGTGTCCGGGCCAATCTCCGTCTCTCGCGATGTAGCTCCTCACCCAGCACAGCACCAGACGCCCGGACAGGTCTACCTGGTATAAGTTATCAAGAGAGAGAGTACCCCACTATCACCAGGGAACAGGGTACAGTGACAACAAGTCAAATTGAAATCCCTGGGCACACGCTCACTATCCTTTCACACCACTGTAGGTTCACTACCAAACTTAATCAGGGAATACAGGAGAAATTTGAGAAGATTAAATATAAATTTCCACAACAAAAATTTGAACGTTCACAGTCTAATTTTAATCAAAAACACATTACATATAAAAAAAATTCTTACACTTAGCAACACAGTTAAAAACGATTCAAAGAAGTTTTCTTTGAAAAGGAATAAAATACAGCAATTAATTATTATATTTCATAGCACGTGTTATCAAAATCAAGTTAAAAAACATGGAGAGATATATAAATGACATATTGTAAAATCAATGGTGACACATGAAAACAGATATACAGTAACCTGACACGGAAGAAAAAGAAAAAGAAAAAGAAAAAGAAACCCCCTCAACTATCTGTGGCCTCTAGATGTCCTTGCCACTACTGATGAGTAGATCCAAAGGCTTCTAATTTTTATATGTAAAGCTGAACAACAGTATCAAAAATGGCTGTATATCGATTGTTCGCTAGGCCTAGTTGGATTCTCTGTTGGAGAATGCGTCGACGCGTTTCGGTGCAGGACAAAAGATGTTGCAGCACCTTCCTCAGGACTTCAGTTTATTGGGGTTATTTGCTTCAAAGCGTGGTGGCTTGCACCTTCTCCCTCATGGGTTTGGGAGAGTATCCAAGTAGATCTAATCGTGGTTCTTGGGATAAATCTTCTAAGTTCTGTTCCGATATGCTGATTATCCTTATTTTCATATGTTGTATTACCCCGGAATGGGGTGCCTTCTCTTTATTTTAGCTTCTTATGGCATATTTCTGTATCTCTCTTCAAATTTTAAAAACTTTGCTTGGACGGGCATAGAATTATGTTCCTCGTCTCAGGAACTGGATATGTTCTCGTTCTGGACGGAGTAGCGTCTCTGCCTCGTCTCGAGACGAGACGAGGCAGAGACGCTACTCCGTCCAGAACGAGAACATATCCAGTTCCTGAGACGAGGAACATAATTCTATGCCCGTCCAAGCAAAGTTTTTAAAATTTGAAGAGAGATACAGAAATATGCCATAAGAAGCTAAAATAAAGAGAAGGCACCCCATTCCGGGGTAATACAACATATGAAAATAAGGATAATCAGCATATCGGAACAGAACTTAGAAGATTTATCCCAAGAACCACGATTAGATCTACTTGGATACTCTCCCAAACCCATGAGGGAGAAGGTGCAAGCCACCACGCTTTGAAGCAAATAACCCCAATAAACTGAAGTCCTGAGGAAGGTGCTGCAACATCTTTTGTCCTGCACCGAAACGCGTCGACGCATTCTCCAACAGAGAATCCAACTAGGCCTAGCGAACAATCGATATACAGCCATTTTTGATACTGTTGTTCAGCTTTACATATAAAAATTAGAAGCCTTTGGATCTACTCATCAGTAGTGGCAAGGACATCTAGAGGCCACAGATAATTGAGGGGGTTTCTTTTTCTTTTTCTTCCGTGTCAGGTTACTGTATATCTGTTTTCATGTGTCACCATTGATTTTACAATATGTCATTTATATATCTCTCCATGTTTTTTAACTTGATTTTGATAACATGTGCTATGAAATATAATAATTAATTGCTGTATTTTATTCCTTTTCAAAGAAAACTTCTTTGAATCGTTTTTAACTGTGTTGCTAAGTGTAAGAATTTTTTTTATATGTAATGTGTTTTTGATTAAAATTAGACTGTGAACGTTCAAATTTTTGTTGTGGAAATTTATATTTAATCTTCTCAAATTTCTCCTGTATTCCCTGATTAAGTTTGGTAGTGAACCTACAGTGGTGTGAAAGGATAGTGAGCGTGTGCCCAGGGATTTCAATTTGACTTGCTACCTGGTATAAGAACTGTATTTAGATCCACAAGGAGGGGGCCGACACCATCCTCAGCAATTAGGGGCAATCCGCCACTGCCACCACGATCATGCACAGCTCACTAAGTCTCTGGACCCCTTGTGTGAGGCGCAGGCATCAGTTGCGCTTTGTGACATGGGATTGTATTTGTAATGATTGACCCTCCAAGTGTGTGTAGGATCAATAACCTCCACGTCACTGATGTCTGGAAAGCAGGATGCACAGGTCTGCCCCAATTCCGACATTAATTGCGGTGCTTTGCCCAATCCAAAATGGCGGCCTCTCGCCCAGCCGACTCGCACAAGCAGGCTTCAAATTAATGATAAAGTCATGCAGGCTCGCAAAGTGGGATCTTTAATGTATTGCATCCGTGGCTGGGACAGCGCCCTTACCCCACCTCCACCTGCGCGGGTCCTGTGCCGTCTCCCGCAGTTCCGTTTCGCGATCGTCCAGGCCCGCACAGCTGCGTCCTCAATTTGCACCAGTAGCCGGTGCCGACCTCCAGCACCTCCGCTCACAGCCCGACTTCGCCACGGCCCAGGCAGTAAGGAGTCTAAGATGGGTTCCCGTTTGTGCCAGGACACCAGAGTTGCTGTCAATTATGCCCCAGGTCATCCGAAGTCATATTGTGTTGGTTCCGAGTTTGTGCATGCGGAAACAGGCAAGATTTTATCAGGATTTATGTTGCGGCTGGCAGGGCTCGCTGACTAAGCAGCCATCTCGCTGCTCGTTCGGCCACGCCCCCCTGGTTTGCCATTTTTGATTTCTCTTCCTGAATCTTCTTTCATCCAAACAAGCATTTCTTCCTCAGAAAGAGTAATTTTACAAAATGGTGCTAATGATCTTTTTGTCTGTAATTATGTGACCTTTCGACTTTCCTTTATCATGGTCCCGACATCCAGGCGGACCACAGCATCAGTCTTTCCATTGGCTGCTCCTGGTATGTAGGCCAAAACATAGTTGTAATCAGCAAAGAACACCTTAGTTGTCGAGGGGTGAGAGTTCGAGCGGACTTAAAACATTGTAGATTTCAGTGATCAGTAAAAATAGTGACTACATGCTTAGCACCAAGTAAGTAATGCCTCCATTTCTGAAAGATAAAAGGGGCAAGTATATATATATATCTATATATGCACAAAACCGTACGAGAATGTGGAAAAAAAGAAGAGAGACTTTGGATTTCAGTTTTTAGAAAGTGCACGTAGCATCATATATTTAAGAACACATTTCATACAGGACAGTAAAAGCAGCACTGTAGGCATAAAATGTGGCTGCAACCCAAGGGGGCTTTGTGCACTAAGTGTTAGTGAAGCAAAGAGTGATGGCACAAGTGACAAGTAGGTGAATACAGCGAAGGACGCAAGGTCACAATGTGACAAAAACTCAATATATACAAAGGCAATGGTTCGTGCTCAATCAATGAGTGATGATTCTTTGTTGTGTGAACCAAGGTTGATGGTGTGCCATAAGTCGCGCTGTAAAAGGGTCGATGGCATTTCGGTCCTATTTATTTAGGATCTTCATCAGGACCGGGTTGCCAGTTTGGTGAATGAAGTTAGGGGGAAGCGTGGGCGCAGAAACTGAGCACCGATCTGCCCCGGGGAAACGTCTTCACCGTAATGGAGGTCAGAGGGCAGGGTCTGGAAAAGTAGAAACTCCTGCCTGTAGTCAATAGTGGATTCCTCGTGTTGGGAGCGGTCAACCGCCAAAGTCCGGGGGCCGAGGCGCGGTTGATAAGCAGGGCAGTTCAAGGAATCCGCGTAGGGCAACTGCCTAAGCAGATTCCTTGAACTGCCCTGAAGGTTGGCTTCACATTGAAGTTTGTATCTGTACACTAAGAAACCAACATTTTGAGTGGTGGTGATGCACTTCCACAGTCACAAACACACTATTTTAGACGTCTAAAATGGTGCATGCCTGACCTCACTGATCGGACATTTGGATGCATACAGGTACGGTGGAAGTTGACCACGGAGTGGGTGTTAAACTCCATGACAGACCCAGCAATAGGCTAACGTTGGTGGAAGCAACGTACGAAGGCCAATGTCTGCGTCCGTCCACACTTAAGCCAGCATACATCAGGTACATGTACATATCGGTTTGTAAAAAGCTCACTTGCCTCCTAACACTTCAACCAACAAGACCTCCTCCACTTTTGCTGCTGTTACTGACCTCTGGGAGCAATGATAGCAGGGAGATAACATGAGGAGTGGTAGCTCATTGCCTTTAGAATTCATGACTGTTTGGCTGGTTAAACCATCATGCGCATTGAGGTTGACTTCAACCCAGCTGCGTTGCTGGGTTGGAGAGAGCGGGCACTGGCTCCCAGCCTGCCTGGGAGCACAAATCTAGGCTGCTCAGGCCAATCATGAAGCTGCTCTCATGATGGGACAAGCTTCAGGATTGGCCTCAGGGCAGTCTGAAAACCTGTGCCTAGGAGAAGAAGAGCGTGACGCGGTTGACTGCAGGTACGTTTTTGGGTTTTGCTTTTGCCATCACTCGACCCCTATGCTCCCCCCTGCCATTCGTCCACAACACCGGCCACTACTGGTACATATGAATCTGTCTATCTTGTTTTTACCAATCACATGGGCTACAATGTCCCTATGAGTTCCTGAGTGAAGTGAAGCAATAGCGGAGAAGTGTAATATAGCATTAACATGTACAGGTAAATACTGTTTGGATTTGTAAGTGCTTGATAATGTGAAAATACAACTACATTAGTATGTGTTCTGTATTGAAAGGGCTAGAGACTAATTGGTGGGCATGTAGAAGTATATGTATGTATGTATGTATGTATATGTGTGATTTGCATGTGATAAGTAGAAAGTTCACATCAAGGACAATATGAAACAGAGTATGCAGTCTTTACAACTGTACATCAAAATGTTTTCTGTACAAACCAACGGCCAATGAGTGTAGCTATGTGTATCGTCCCTCTTGCCACTCAGCCTAGCACCCCAAACAGTTGTATAGGAGCTATCACTATCTACCAGAAACCTTCAGAGTAGAACACAGCCCTGAGCTAATTTATAAGTTGGTTACAAGGTCATTTCTTAATTTAAAATGTAATGGGAGGCTGTGTGCATGTGGCATCATGATCATCAGGATAAACATGGTAAAGCCAGACAATGAGCATTGCTCAGTCAGAATAATGGGCCAGACTCGCAGGGACAAACAGCTGAAGCACTGAAGTATAACTGTCATATACATATATCTTTTCCAAGTCCAAATGTGAGGTGTGCTTACGATTATGTCCCATAATGCCTTTACAAGGGCGATAGCTGAAAGGGAGAGTTGCCTAACTTTTGATCTAACACTTCAGTTTATTTCACACTCATTTCAAAGTGTTCATTACAAAACTGCAGGTACCTTACACACAGTTACCAAGATTTACTGTGGCATAAGTATTGATGGTTACCCTTCAGTAGTTCACAATCTTTAGCACTGATCAGAAGTAGGTCACATCATAGAATATATGTAAGCCCCCTGGCCTAGCTGATGTCTAAATGTCTGGATTAGTGAATGTAGACCATGACTAACCCTGGGAGTAGAACTATGCTACACTTGTGTCGTTTGCGTAGTTTGCTCAACTACGTGCTACGCGAATTGCATGTAGCACAGTGCAAAAACTCGTAGCGTAGCAGGCATTTTTTGCTTGCTCGCGGTCCTCAATGTCAAGTTGGCGATCGCGAGCGATCAAAATGACCACCCGCGAGACTTTTTTGTCGTTGCCGATCGCGAGCATGGACAATAAACCACCCGGCAAGATTCTTAACATGGGGAGGTCAGGTTTCTCATTGCGAGCGGTCGCATATGCTCGTGACCGCTCACGATGAGAAACTACCAGTCCGCGTTGAGAAAACTGCTGCTCGACTACATATCTACACGAGCGGCAGAAAACGACAGCTTGCACTGTGCAAGATGCCGTTTGCAATGATTGCACAGTGTGTACAAGCATCCAGCACTGTGCAATCAGTGTGAACAGCATTTTCCCTACGCAGTTCGAGTAGCCTGCATAGTGCGAAGTACACTTCCGTGTAGCTACGCATAGTGCGACTATGAGAACTACGACCAGGGTTAGCCATGACATGGTATGAGGGTAGTGCACAGTTCACTAAAGTGTGTCTTGAACTATAGGTTTTGCTCAGCATGTATGAAGACATGTTGCATGGTAACTTATGAGTCGGGCTCACGGTTTAATGGTATTTATTTTCTTGACATTTTATTCCGTATTTATCCATATTTATTTTTTGCTAGTATTATCTGGATTTATCCATATTTATTTTATGTTTTTTGAGAAAATGAAGTTGAAACTAGTATATTTCTACATTTATGTAACTGATAAATGTGCAATCTTGCTTGAATGCCTGATAGGTTTCCATTGACATGAACACCCACAGATGATAAATTAATGCACTTATATGACAACATGAACATTTTAGTATCAAGGTTGTGCATGCTACATCTGTTTAAACTTCTTTAATAAAATTCCTTTCTTTTTTTAATCCGCAAACTATTGGCTTGGCACGTCATGAATAACAACATTTAGAATCACTCAACAAATAATCCAATTTCCGTTTTTATCCACATTTAAAAATAAATACAGACAGGAAAATATATGGTTTTCTGTCTGTATTTTTCTGTAAAAATGGAAAACAGGGAGCCTTACTTATGAGTCATGCTACTGATAGATGTACAAAAGATGTGTTACATCAATACAGAAAAAACAAAAAGTCACTAAAACTTATTTTTTGTTCTCATGTCTTGTATCCATACAGGTCAACGCCCAAAATAAGAGTGATATGTGGAAGGCCATCGCCAGGAAGGTGGTGTTCCTGGGTGTACACAAGCGGCTCAGCATCAATTGCTGTAGGTGGTGGGAGGAACTACTACGCTGGACAAGGAAGTCAGCTAAGGTCCAGCTCAGTCAGTACTCCCAACATGGGCCTGACCCCACTAATAGCCCGCATTCTTGCATTGGCCTATCCTGAGCTTGAGGGGCAGTTGAGGGCCCAACAGCAGCAGCAATGGGGTGACTTATTGTCAGAGTTTCACGTTACATGACTCAATTTTTTATTACAGCCAGGATTTTTACCATTAACAGTAAGGGTGACTCATGTCAAATGCATAGGAAAAGTTCCTGAAGGTATAAGTTCTGCACAATGTCCATGATGAAGTGCTTTATCTAGCAATAGTTTTGGAAAGGATCCCACCTTATTCCTGTTCACAACCTACGGACTATTCTGAGAAGACACATGGCTGCCTAAACTTCACATATCCATCATGTAGTCTGGTGTAATGAGGTACAGTTGTACCAAACAGGCCATTAGTCTTTATTGTGTCTGGTGAGATACTCCCTCACTGTTGTGGGTGATGCAATGTTAGGTCTATTGCAGGTTTCATATCATACTGGGCAATTATGATACAGTGGATGTACAAAACGCCACATTGGTATGTTGGGATTCTTCACAAAAAAAGAGTGAGTATGTGATCCTAAATCACTAGTGACCTAAAAATTGGTGGGTACATTTTGTTACCACTTCATATCCAAATTGGGTTCAGCATGAGACATGCTGTGTAATACATGCTAAAGAGTGACAGATTGGCATGATGTGGTAATGCTTCACCAATGTGTGTGTAAGGCAGTCTGCTTTTGCCCAAATGACTGGCCTGGTCATACGAGTTTTGGATCAAACACAGACAGGAATGTATACACATTGTTGTCAGGGTACCAAATACCCTTAACAAGTCCGCAATGTCCTTTGTCATGTCCAGATGAGAAATCTATGATGGAGTTAAAAGGGAAACGTGAAGGGATTTTGAAAGCTGGAATGTTCCACCACATATATGTATGAGTTTCCCATCAGGACAACTCAGAATCAGGCCAAAATCATGACTCAGTAGGCAAATGTTGAAACCCATCAAGCAGTAATATGTTGCCTATTGTGATTTACACTTCCATCTTTGAAGTATATATCATATATCTTATATGAATGATTGCATGTAAAGATTAGAGTAATGGTATACAAAGTTTTGACTATATCGAAATCCAGCATGTGTAGTGCAACTATTTCACAAAGTTAAAACAATGTTCAAATAAGTTGACATATTTAGGAGTCAAATGTGAAGATGCTTTAGCGCTGTACTGAAGTGTCTTAGAAATGTTTACAGGGCTATGTATTTACTTCTGCTGTAAACGTAATTTATCCATCCACACAAATATTAGTTTCAGACTGTCTTCAACAGCATAGATATGTACATAGTATGTGATACATTGCTAGGCTACTTCAGTACATAATGCATGTGTACAATTTTTACACTTGATATATACTTTTGTGATTTGACATGTGTTAGCAATGGCACATTTCCAAACATAGGTTATGTGCTATCAAGTTATGCTAATATTGGTACTACCTTGCAGTATATGTTGACAATCATTGATTCATATTTCACTTATTGATTATGAGGAGCATGCAAATTTTAGGACCTATTGCATACACAGTACAAAGGTAATTTTGGTGTCTATATACTTTAGCTGACATCAGTGCATTATTCATAACAACAAAGGGCAATCGTTCCAAGATGTGAAACTGTTCCTAGAGAGACATGTTAATGGATGAGATACAACATTGTACATGATATAGGAGCTATAATGGCGACGTGGAATGACATAACTGTGACCAATTTCGTTTAGGGGAATCGTTGCCTACATGCATGAGGCTAGGCGAATGTTGAAGTTTGAGAGCATTGAACCAAGTGATATCTGAATACATGAAAACTGTTTTGTGATCAAAGCTCATAATCAGTACTGTTTACACAGATTAAATACAACTATTGTATATTTCATTTCAGCTTCATCCGGGCAAGTCGAAGGAGAATGAAACAAGTTCCTGCTCTGCTCACTAGATGCCCCTTCCTGAGGAAGTTCCCCTGGCAGTTGCAACTGAAAGCAAGCTGACGTACACCTGTGCACAAGACACCATTTGGACTGGCATTTGCCTTGGCTTATACTTGTCGAGAGAGTTATATCATTGTGAATAAATCACATATTTTCTTTTCACCAAGTCTGTCCAGGCATAATTTTTGCTTTGCAATTTTTTCATTCCAAACAATGTTTCAGTGCAAAATGTGAAGTACTTATATTTCTTTAGCATAATGGCAGGAAATACTACATACTTCTTGAGTCTCCTATGTTAAGTGCATACACTGATTCACATGGTGAGTGATGGTCATTCGAATTTAGGTGTAGCCATTAGACATAGTGGTGGGCACTTGCACCAACAAATAGATGTTGCATCAATATTTCAGTATATTTTACTATAGGTGTATTTGTTTCACCTAGATTACTGCTAAGTATGTACACATATGTATTGTACTTTGTAATATGATGTGCAAATTGCAATTGTTTACAATACAGGGCTTGCACTACTCAAGAGGAATTGTTAAATGGATGACAATGTAGAGGGTTTCAAATTTGTGACTGCCATTGATTTCCCACGTAATCTGTAAGGTGAGGGTTACAGCTTCTCTATTGCAATTTCTACACAATGTTACTTTGCCCTTCCCCAGTGGTCGAAGTGGGCGGGATCGGAAGGGCACGGCGTGCCCCTACTTTTTAAATTTGTTACAGTCCGTTCCCCTACTTCTTTTTATTAAAAAAGGGTCCCATAAATGGGCCATATTAAAATGATAGCTGCCTTAATCATTCAGCCGTGTCCCCTGTTTGGTGCATATCGAGGAAGGCCTCAGCAGTGCCCACGACCTCCCCCCCTTCCCCTCTGTATCTGGGGACAGGGGCCTGAAAAACAACACTAAAAGGGTCGTCAGTGGGAAAACTGCTACCTCTGATGGCTCTAATGGTGCAGTGATTAACAGCTCATTTACTGCCGATGCTACCTCGCTGCCCGCACTGGGACCAAAACAATAGTCAGATCAGGAAGCTTTGGTGCCCCGCCCTGACCTAATATGCCCTTTATTTTCGGGCACACCCAGACTGACGGACACCACCTCCTGAAAAAGAAGAAAAGGGATTCAGTGTGGAATCAGCAGGCTGGCTGCAAATGTGCTCTCCACACAGCCAAACTGGAAAATAGGAGGAAGGCAGGCCCCCAGCTGACCCTATCACCAGCCTCTCCTGGATATTGTTCTGCGTGCCTGCCCAGAGATCCCCAGCCCCTCCTTTACAGCTCTGCTCTTTTCTACTCAATGGGGTCTGCAAGAGGAACCTGGACTGCCTCTGAACTCCATGCTCGCTCGTAAATAAACATCACCTAAGTTGGGAAAATTAAAGAATACCTTGGTGCATTTTTTTTTTTACAAATGTCTTACTCTGATTTTTTTCTTGTTATTTTATTTAATGTGTCTTATGTTATTAGATTTAATGTGTACATCTGCTCTGTTAGTGTTCAGGGATCTGGTCTTTTATAAACATAGGAGCAGATTCACAACAACTGGCGCATCTCTGCATATCAGCAGGGATGCAGCAGTTATTGTGCGCCACGGCTCCCTCACCATGGATGCGCCGCATATTCAAGCAAGCCGGGCTGAAGACGGCTGGAATGCCAGAAACCGGTCCTCGGAAGCTTGTTTCCGGTCCAGGGAAGGCATGGCTTGGCAGTTCGGGCTGGACGGTTCCCATGAGGCACAGGGTCAGACTGATTTGCATATAGCCATGTCTGAACTGGGGTGGCATAGTGGGCTAAAGAACAGTGATGGATTAAACCCAGATCTTTTGACTGGGTGTGAGTGTTTGATTGGTTCAGATGCTCCATCCATTACCACCCCCTTTTGTACCGCTTTTGGCCGCCATAAGTGTGGCAGGGTATGCTCAGACGTGAGTCCCTTGCACACTTTGCCACTGGATTCAAGCAAGCCGGGCTGAAGACGGCTGGAATGCCAGAAACCAGTCCTTGGAAGCTTGTTTCCGGTCCAGGGAAGGCATGGCTTAGCAGTTCGGGCTGGACGGTTCCCATGAGGCACAGGGTCAGACTGATTTGCATATAGCCATGTCTGAACTGGGGTGGCAGAGTGGGATAAAGAATGGTGATGGATTAAACCCAGATCTTTTGACTGGGTGTGAGTGTTTGATTGGTTCAGATGCTCCGTCCATTACCACCCCCTTTTGTACCGCTTTTGGCCGCCATAAGTGTGGCAGGGTATGTTTAGACGTGAGTCCCTTGCACACTTTGCCACTGGATGCAAGCAAGCCGGGCTGAAGACGGTTGGAATGCCAGAAACCGGTCCTCGGAAGCTTGTTTCGGGTCCAGGGAAGGCATGGCTTGGCAGTTCGGGCTGGACGGTTCCCATGAGGCACAGGGTCAGACTGATTTGCATATAGCCATGTCTGAACTGGGGTGGCAGAGTGGGCTAAAGAACGGTGATGGATTAAACCCAGATCTTTTGACTGAGTGTGAGTGTTTGATTGGTTCAGACGCTCCGTCCATTACCACCCCCTTTTGTACCGCTTTTGGCCGCCATAAGTGTGGCAGGGTATGCTCAGACGTGAGTCCCTTGCACACTTTGCCACTGGATTCAAGCAAGCTGGGCTGAAGACGGCTGGAATGCCAGAAACCGGTCCTCGGAAGCTTGTTTCCGGTCCAGGGAAGGCATGGCTTGGCAGTTCGGGCTGGACGGTTCCCATGAGGCACAGGGTCAGACTGATTTGCATATAGCCATGTCTGAACTGGGGTGGCAGAGTGGGCTAAAGAACGGTGATGGATTAAACCCAGATCTTTTGACTGGGTGTGAGTGTTTGATTGGTTCAGATGCTCCGTCCATTACCACCCCCTTTTGTACCGCTTTTGGCCACCATAAGTGTGGCAGGGTATGCTCAGACGTGAGTCCCTTGCACACTTTGCCACTGGATTCAAGCAAGCCGGGCTGATGACGGCTGGAATGCCAGAAACCGGTCCTCGGAAGCTTGTTTCCGGTCCAGGGAAGGCATGGCTTGGCAGTTCGGGCTGGACGGTTCCCATGAGGCACAGGGTCAGACTGATTTGCATATAGCCATGTCTGAACTGAGGTGGCAGAGTGGGCTAAAGAACGGTGATGGATTAAACCCAGATCTTTTGACTGGGTGTGAGTGTTTGATTGGTTCAGATGCTCCGTCCATTACCACCCCCTTTTGTACCGTTTTTGGCCGCCATAAGTGTGGCAGGGTATGCTCAGACGTGAGTCCCTTGCACACTTTGCCACTGGATTCAAGCAAGCCGGGCTGAAGACGGCTGGAATGCCAGAAACCGGTCCTGGGAAGCTTGTTTCCGGTCCAGGGAAGGCATGGCTTGGCAGTTCGGGCTGGACGGTTCCCATGAAGCACAGGGTCAGACTGATTTGCATATAGCCATGTCTGAACTGGGGTGGCAGAGTGGGCTAAAGAACGGTGATGGATTAAACCCAGATCTTTTGACTGGGTGTGAGTGTTTGATTGGTTCAGATGCTCCGTCCATTACCACCCCCTTTTGTACGGCTTTTAGCCGCCATAAGTGTGGAGGGTATGCTCAGACGTGAGTCCCTTGCACACTTTGCCACTGGATTCAAGCAAGCCGGGCTGAAGACGGCTGGAATGCCAGAAACCGGTCCTCGGAAGTTTGTTTCCAGTCCAGGGAAGGCATGGCTTGGCAGTTCGGGCTGGACGGTTCCCATGAGGCACAGGGTCAGACTGATTTGCATACAGCCATGTCTGAACTGGGGTGGCAGAGTGGGCTAAAGAACGGTGATGGATTAAACCCAGATCTTTTGACTGGGTGTGAGTGTTTGATTGGTTCAGATGCTCCGTCCATTACCACCCCCTTTTGTACCGCTTTTGGCCGCCATAAGTGTGGCAGGGTATGCTCAGACGTGAGTCCCTTGCACACTTTGCCACTGGATTCAAGCAAGCCGGGCTGAAGACGGCTGGAATGCCAGAAACCGGTCCTTGGAAGCTTGTTTCCGGTCCAGGGAAGGCATGGCTTGGAAGTTCAGGCTGGACTGTTCCCATGAGGCACAGGGTCAGACTGATTTGCATATAGCCATGTCTGAACTGGGGTGGCAGAGTGGGCTAAAGAACGGTGATGGATTAAACCCAGATCTTTTGACTGGGTGTGAGTGTTTGATTGGTTCAGATGCTCCGTCCATTACCACCCCCTTTTGTACCGCTTTTGGCCGCCATAAGTGTGGCAGGGTATGCTCAGACGTGAGTCCCTTGCACACTTTGCCACTGGATGCAAGCAAGCCGGGCTGAAGACGGCTGGAATGCCAGAAACCAGTCCTCGGAAGCTTGTTTCCGGTCCAGGGAAGGCATGGCTTGGCAGTTCGGGCTGGACGGTTCCCATGAGGCACAGGGTCAGACTGATTTGCATATAGCCATGTCTGAACTGGGGTGGCAGAGTGGGCTAAAGAACGGTGATGGATTAAACCCAGATCTTTTGACTGGGTGTGAGTGTTTGATTGGTTCAGACGCTTCGTCCATTACCACCCCCTTTTGTACCGCTTTTGGCCGCCATAAGTGTGGCAGGGTATGCTCAGACGTGAGTCCCTTGCACACTTTGCCACTGGATTCAAGCAAGCTGGGCTGAAGACGGCTGGAATGCCAGAAACCGGTCCTCGGAAGCTTGTTTCCGGTCCAGGGAAGGCATGGCTTGGCAGTTCGGGCTGGACGGTTCCCATGAGGCACAGGGTCAGACTGATTTGCATATAGCCATGTCTGAACTGGGGTGGCAGAGTGGGCTAAAGAACGGTGATGGATTAAACCCAGATCTTTTGACTGGGTGTGAGTGTTTGATTGGTTCAGATGCTCCGTCCATTACCACCCCCTTTTGTACCGCTTTTGGCCGCCATAAGTGTGGCAGGGTATGCTCAGACGTGAGTCCCTTGCACACTTTGCCACTGGATTCAAGCAAGCCGGGCTGATGACGGCTGGAATGCCAGAAACCGGTCCTCGGAAGCTTGTTTCCGGTCCAGGGAAGGCATGGCTTGGCAGTTCGGGCTGGACGGTTCCCATGAGGCACAGGGTCAGACTGATTTGCATATAGCCATGTCTGAACTGAGGTGGCAGAGTGGGCTAAAGAACGGTGATGGATTAAACCCAGATCTTTTGACTGGGTGTGAGTGTTTGATTGGTTCAGATGCTCCGTCCATTACCACCCCCTTTTGTACCGTTTTTGGCCGCCATAAGTGTGGCAGGGTATGCTCAGACGTGAGTCCCTTGCACACTTTGCCACTGGATTCAAGCAAGCCGGGCTGAAGACGGCTGGAATGCCAGAAACCGGTCCTCGGAAGCTTGTTTCCGGTCCAGGGAAGGCATGGCTTGGCAGTTCGGGCTGGACGGTTCCCATGAGGCACAGGGTCAGACTGATTTGCATATAGCCATGTGCCCTGTCTGAACTGGGGTGGCAGAGTGGGCTAAAGAACGGTGATGGATTAAACCCAGATCTTTTGACTGGGTGTGAGTGTTTGATTGGTTCAGATGCTCCGTCCATTACCACCCCCTTTTGTACCGCATTTACAATGCGGCACACCATGGGGCAAAAACGGCAGAGATCCTTGACGCATCTGTGCCGTAAAGGCGGCGAATTGCTGGAGTTGAGTCGCAAGCGTGACGCAGCTCCAGCAATGCTCTGGGGGGCCCTATCTGTACAATGCATCGTCAATCCTTACGCCTGCTTCAAGCAGGCGCAGGGTTTTGACGCAGCATGGGCTCAAAAGTGACTGAGTGAAATCTTGTAGATTTCACTCAGCCACTTTTGGGAGGCGTTGCTGCGCCGGAACACCCCAGATGCATCACTTTGTAAATACCCCGCACCACAGTGCATCTTTTGCGCCGCCGCTGAGTCACAAAAGTGACGCAATGGCAGCATAAAAGAGACACAAAATTGCATATAAGCAGCACCCATTCTGTGACCCCCAACACCAGAGCCCCTTTCAGACCCCATCCAGGGTCTGGCTGTGAAAACAAATAGGTCCGGCAGCAAGGTCAGACTAGCCATGCCGGGCATGGAGCGAGAGGCTGGAGGGGTGGGAGGCTGGTTTTGTAACTGGGGACTGGTTTTGCGGCAATACTGCAAAATCGTCCCCCAGTAACAAAACACGCATTTGCAATGCAATAGGTTCTCGCATTTAAGACATTTTAAGCTACTGGCATTGTAAATGACAATGCCTTTTTATTTCTCTATTTTCAAAACGAACACATAGATAAAAGGTTTGTCATTTACAATGCCAGTAGCTCAAAGTCTCGCAAACGCGAGACCTATTGCATTGCAAATGCTTGTTGAAAGCCCTCCCAAGAATGTGTGTAGACCACAAACATACACGGATCCCAAAATGCAAAGCAGATACTGAAAACAAACAAATACATGTAATTCTTTTAAAAAGCATTTAAAATGTTAATTTCTTTCATGTTTACACAAGATCACACAGTACATTTGTGTTTTAATAAATCATAGAGTTACCACCTCAAGGTGAGAAGACTGAAACAAAACTCTGTTGCAAGAATGTAGCAGCCGCAGGCTGCTTGGCGCTTTAATCTCAAAGATGTTATCTTGTGCAATAAAGAATTCTGAAGTCGACAAAGTTAATGGACCCTAAGGACTGTGAATAGCCCAAGATCACTATATGTGAAAGTGACGCCAAGACTCAAATGGTTGTTTTGTAGTATGAATTTGCAGCTGTCTGCGAAAAAAAAAGTTGAACATTTCTTATCAAACTGAATGTGTAGAAAGGTGTTCTAATGTGCTCCATGCTAAATATAAAGTAATGCTTGCACAGCTACACGCAATTTCTCAAAAAGGGTGTAAGTCATTGAAGTTTACGGCAGTATACACTCCTTAATAAGAGTTAATTTTTAAGTTCATAAGCAAAAAATCAAACAACCTTGAAACCATTTAATGCCCACATGTCTTTGTTACAAAGAAATATGCCCTTAAATAAAGTAGCTGGGGACCATGTAATGCGCTTTAAAGCCCTCTGGTTATGTGTCTGCCACTGTGAGCAGGGCATAGCCACGTGTAAACAGGATGCAAACTCTTTAATGCAAGCATTTGGACTGCAATAGGTCACGTATTTACGCGAGACCTATTGCATTACAAATGGGAGGCATCATGGACAATGGCAGGGGGGAAGGCATCACGAACAACGGGAGGGGAGAGGCATCACGGACAATGGGAGGGGGCGGGGTAGTGAAAGGCAGGGACAACTGGGAATGAGGAAGTGAACGGCACAGACAACGGGAGGGAGGGCGGGGGAGTGAAAGGTTCAGACAATGGGAGGGGGTGGGGGAGTGAAAGGCACGGACAACGGGAGGGGGCGGGGGAGTGAAAGACATAGACCACAGGAGGGAGGGTGGAGGAGTGAAAGGCATGGACAACGCACACGGACAACGGGAGGGAGGGCAGGGGGGAGAAAAAGCCATGGACAATGCACGGACAACAGGAGGGAGGGATGAGTGAAAGGCACAGACAATGGGAGAGAGGGGGGAGTGAAAAGCACGGACAACGGGACGGAGGGCTGGACGGGGCAGGGTAAAGAATGCAGCAAAGCACATCTTGCGTGGAGTAGGAGAACCTCATTAACGAAAATAGTGCTCCCAGTCTAAAATAACACCTACCATGTAACACTTGAAGTAAAGAGGCCAGTCGCCGTGTGAAATGACAAATGGAGAGGAGGCGGTACTAAGGAGGGACTAACAAGCCTATCGACAAATCTGAAGCCAGCATTTAGGACGGACAATGACATAAGCCAATGGCAAATGTGGGCGGATACTGAGTGGAGCTTCTACTCCGTACTCTAGAGCTTCTACTCCGTACTCCTCTAAATAAGCCTTGCAGAGCAGTGCATTCGCGCTGGCTCTAGGCTCGACCTGACCAGCAGAACTGTGCAGCAAAATGACAATCTCTTAAAAAAAACTAACTCAGTGCAGATTTTTTTGTAAACCCAGTAGTTTTTCTGCAACTATAAAAGTGTTAAGACTGATATTTCTGCTTGTTTATCTTCCTGCTGGAAATAGATGGAGATTTGTTCGTTGGCAGTTTTGTGTTTTGACTCATCTAATGTAACGCACAGGGGTAATATGCATGCTGCAAAGAAGGTGCACCATACAGATGGCAGAAATGTATTTAATGTTCCAAAGTTCTAAGTAAATAATGAGAAAGCTGGATCTGTAGTTTGTGGCTGTCATTAATTCATTGATGATTAAACCCATATTTTATAGGGACCTCTAAAAAATAGTTATTTTTTGTGAAATAAACAAAATATTTAGAAACTTCATATTATTTAATGCATAAAGATAAATTAACCATTGCTGATACTTCTCAGTTTTTTCTTAAAAATGTCAAGCACCAACCAGAATCGGCATCAATAGCTAAACTGCAGGTTAGTTTTGTCGACGGTTGGTCCCTTTGTATATGAGAGATGACTGGTAGAAATTGGGATAGTATTATGGCTTCTCTGCCAAAAAGATGTTTGCATAGTAAAGCATAGGCAGGAAATGTACAGGAAGGTCAAAAAGGCAAGTGGTCCTGTGTGAGGGTCCTTAGGAATAACATTAATGTGCTTACCTCAGAGGTCTACCCAGAGGCCTTCTTGTGGTGATATGTTATGCAGGAAGCTTTGTACAAAACTGCTCAAGTGTATCATTAACACAGGAACCCAATTCAAAAGATATTCAGAAAGAATCTGTGTCTTACACTAACAGTGATCTGTGACGTTTATATAAAATAAGCATACATTGCTACATTAGTGGATTGAAAAAGGCTTTACAGTAACTGGCCGTACCGGACATCAGACGTTTCCCAGGGTGTCCGGAAGGATAGGGGGTCGATTTAGTTAGTGGGGGCCGGTTTTGTAGCAGTGCTGGGGTTTTTCAATTACTGCAAAGTTCCTTGTATATTCAGCAGGCTCTGGAATTGAGTCACATCCTGGTGTTTATAACAGGGCAGAATTGGGTTGTGGCTGAAGACAGTGCACGTTTCTCTCAGTGGGGCAGAAGGGTGTTCGGGGGGATAGAATGTGGCACTATGGCCAGTGCTACCAAATTTGGAACTGGGGAGCCTGGTTCGGCCTTCATGACTAGTCCACAAGAACACTCTCGTGAGGGAGCACATTCCCCTACTAGACCTTAGAAGGCCCATCTAGACCTTAGAAACACTGGTATCTTAGCACATTGACGGCCTGTCCACCACAATCTATACCGAAGTTCATCTCCAGTCTTGCAGGCAGGTCTAAAAAGCAGCACACCCTAGAGCAGCAGTGACTGTGTCACTGAGGTCACATGACCCTTGAGGCCAGTCCTCCTCACTCATTGATGCCTCAATTGGCTTTGTTCTAGCAGTACTGGTGCAACTCACCAGGGATTGGCATTGCAGGATTTGCATGCACACCAGACTAAGGGGCATGTTTTTCAAGGGCCTTGTGCCATCCTTGCTCCATGCAACGTGGTACATGCACAACGCAAAGCTCCAAGTCATATTTTAAAAGCCACGCAAAGCCACTTTGCATGTCTTGAACTCTTCCAATGTTTGAGTCTCATAATTTCAGAATTGAGTTTTTGTAATTCTCATTGCTAACTAATTTGAGTAGCAATTACACAAACTACTAATAAAATATTTGTATCTCATTCATCTGATACTGCTAAAAGCATCTGCAAAACCATCAGGTTTGGGTTGTCTATGCCTAGATACAATAACAGGAAACTAAGAGGCATCTAATGCTGGCTTCATGACATGTTGCGTGAAGCATGTAAAAAATGTAGGAATACAATTTTGCATTGGCCTAGGGGCACAGAATGATGTAATCAACAGTGCTCCCCAACCCGTGGGGCCTCCTGTCGTAGAATCTAAAGCCACATTTTACGTTCAGAAGTGGTTAGAAAAGGGAGGAGAAGTGCTGATGAAAGAAACTGCATGCCTTGGACACAAATGGCTTATGATCCCACTCATATGCGTGTTTGTGACATTCTATGATTGAAAACGTATCCCACATTGTAAATTTATTTTAATGTCAATAAGTCATATTAAACCTCAAATAAACGTCTATCTATTGGTTGCATTAAATAATCTTTATAAGCTGTAACTGGTCAGTGAAATGCCAAACATACAAAACATTAGGATGTTTTGCTCTTTCTAGCCACATCTTTGACTCCGCCCACTCAGATTGTTCCCACCCCTGATGCTCCGCCCACAGTTCCCCTACTTTCTTTTCCCCACTTCGACCACTGCCCTTCCCACAATGAAGTGTAATGCATATGTTCTATTATGACAATTTTCTTACTGTCTTTACACATACCTGTATGGTTATTTTTTTGTATTGACTTTTTTGTGGAAGAGTCCTTTTTTTAAAGGCAGCTGGCACAAAATGTATTGACACAATGTGGTGATACAGCTGTGTTACTTGAAATTTCATAGATGTAAACATTCAAGACATATGCATTGCACTTTGATATATTATTGCTTGTGTGAGAACTTTAAAAATGCACGAGTCCTGAGCACTGAGCAAATGTGGACCTCCAAGTGAAAGGGTAACAGGTAGTCTGGGAGGTTACCTTTGGTTCCAACGACGATGGTGTTGATTTGCATTGTGATCAGCCAACAGCAGCATCGGCAGGATGTGTAGGATCGGGTCAGTGGCGGCACAGGAAGTGGGGAGATGAGTAAAGGTGAGTTTGTGCCTTATATTTGTTCCATTCTGCCAACTCAGGTGTTGAGGTTTCCCCGCCACAGTGTGTCAGCGCGAAGGCACATTGTGATTGGCCTGGCAGGGAACCTCCCTCCGACAGCCGCTTTAGCCTATGCCACCGTCGACGCGATCTAGATATCTTGACGGTAACGGCGAGACTGTGACTGTCTTTTGTCTATGGACCCACTAACATCTAAATATGGAGGGTGGACCACCAAGTAAGAAGGTGGGAAGACCGCTGAAAAGCGACGGCAGGACTGATTCCCCCATCAGCTAAATCAGGCCCTTAGTCTGTTTTGGTAGAGGACTACAAGTCCCAGAATTATTTCGTATGTTGCCTACCTTTACAGCACAGCTATAGAAGGAAAATCACCCAACACCAAGTGCTGGGTATCCTGGAGTGTTACGATGTGGCAAGTCGGCTTTCACAAGTAGCATTTAGGTTCCTGCTTATTAACACCCACAACCAGTAAGAAGCAAAGACTAGAAAAAACAAGTCAACAACAAGTGAAGACAACAGCTCCTCGGTGACAACAGCGCCTCGAATGCTTTCCTTTCGGATCAGTTTCAGCTACAAACTTTCAAGACTGAATGCATTTTGTAGGTGCTAGAAGGAAATGTTTTATTTTGAAGAATTGAGAAACCTGGATTATTTCATGTACATGGTGCGAGTGCGCCATCTTCTGGAATCAAGAGCTAAAGATATTCGATGTATTTATTGGAAATTGTTCGACAACATTTTTAGGTCTCGCCTGTCGATGCGCATGCGCATCGAGCAAGGCGAGAGTATTGCGAGTTATCCACTCTTTATCTGCACTGCAAGGAATCGTGGCGATTCCTTGCAGTGCCCGTGACTTTTAAGGTCAATGCGCATGCGCATTAAGCTTATGCGCATGCGCATTGACCTTAAAAGTCACGGGCGCGTGCATGTCCGTCTTTGTTTACCCGCTCCGCCCCCTCCCGCCGTGTCGCCTTGCCTTCCCCTACTCTCCTCCCCCCTCCTCCTCTCCTCCCCTGCCTGCCTGCCGCTAGCCTTGTTGATGCTTGTTAAACGCTGCCTTCCTGCTTGGCGTCCAGCGTTCTTGGTCTCTTGTTCAGTCTCCCTGATCGATTGGATCTTTTTCTTCAGCTTCTACGGCCATATCATGGCAGAATCCGTTCCCTTGACTGCTCTTCTTTCCAATCCCCCGTCGACACTCGTCGTCTCACTCTGAAGCTGTATATTCTGTCTCTGTTCCCACATCTGATCACGACCTCCGGGCAGTCATCCTTTGTTGCTGGCTCGCTTTTCTAGCGCTGCTGCTCTGCATGCTTCTTTGCGCATCCGTTCACCCTCAGTTTCAGCGTTTGCCTTTCCCTGTGATTGAGCGCATCCTCCGGTCCATTCCCAGCACAGGCCATTCTCCATCTTACACTCGCACAATAGGCCTCCCTCGCTTCTGCCAGTGCACGCCGGTCTCCCTGCCCTCTCACTGCGCGCATCTCGCATTTCTGTCTGTGTGCTACTTTACCAGCGCAGTTTCCCTCTGCCCTGTGCTTCCCAGTCAGTGGCGCTTCTCCCTGCCTGTGGTGTGTGCTTCCCTGTCAGTGGCGCTCCTCCCTGCCTGTGGTGTGTGCTTTCCTGTCAGTGGCGCTTTTCCCTGTCCTGTGCGCTTCCCTGTCAGTGCCACTTTTCGATTCCCCATTGCATGCACTGCATGGTCAGTACCGCTTTTCCCTGCCCTATCAATAACGCTTCTCCCTGCCTTGTGGTGTGCGCTAATCTGTCAGTTCCCTTTTCTCCCGCCCTGTAGTGTGCGCTGCCCATTCTCCCTGCCCTGTGTTGTGCGCTGTCCTGTCGGGATCCCTGCTCCCTGCCCTGTGTGTTGCCCTGTCGGTGCCCCTTCTTCCTGCCCTGTGGTGTGTGTACTGCCATGTTTGGGGTATTTGTTTCTGACCTATGGGGTGCATTGCCCTTCCGTAAGTCCCCCTTCTCCTTGTTTCTGCTGGAAGTGTGTGCTTCAAACTATTAGACCTGGCTGCGGTAATCACATTTTGCAAGCAGACACTTGTTAAAGTGGCAGCTTTCCTGCCATACCAACCTTTCGTAGTTACATTGTAGGGAGGCTGTGATGCATGAAATGAAAAGCAAGTCAGAAAAGACATTACTCAATTCCAATATAAATAATTGTATTTACTACTGAGCGAAGGTGGTCTAGGGGCGCCAAAGGTCGCAAGAAGCTATCGGGCATCCTGCAATCGGCCCATGATAGAGCGGGGCAGAATGGAGTCCGATAGCATTGGTGTATAGATCAAACATTATTAGGTACGCAAATAAAAAGATGGCTATGCAAAAAATGCCACAGCTGGGACTTATCCGGTGACTGGGACCACTCCTACACATGGGAAGATCTGTACGCAGAATGGAAAATGATAGTGTCTCTGGTTGTAGAATTGTGTTTTTGATGAGTGATGAAACCATTCTAAAAGCTGGAGTTTCTCACTCCCAGAAGGAGAACAATATTGATATCAGATGAGTCTCTGGTTCCTCTGCTTGCATGCTACTTTCGCGGCTCCTTTGATGTGCGTCCATTTGCCACCAGCCACTTAGCCACTTAGCCAATTTGTGTGCAGGCGCCGCCTCTGCTGGCGCGCGCCGCCTCTGCTGCCAGGCTTCAGCACACCAGGCTGCACACCCCTCACCCCCCAGTCACTTCATCCGCGCCCACTTCACACGCGCTCTGCAGGTCATAAACAGGACCATCTGCTCCACTCCCAGCACTGCATGACCATCTTCAAAGCAAGCTTGTAACACGAGCTGCCCTCAGACGTTCCAAGACACACACTTTTAATGCTTCTGAGGTCGATAACATGAGCCCCGTTGCATTGACACACACTGCCCTCACACACACAAGTTACTGTCACACACACACCCTCAACCCCTCACCCTCACTCACCCTCACCCTCACTCACCCTCAACACCTCACCCTCACTCACCCTCAACCCCTCACCCTCAACCCCTCACTCACCCTCACTCTCACTCATCCTCACTCACCCTCAACCCCTCACCCTCACTCACCCTCAACCCCTCACCCTCACTCACCCTCAACCCCTCACCCTCTCACCCTCAAACCCTCACCCTCACTCACCCTCGACCCCTCCCCCTCGACCCCTCCCCCTCAACCCCTCACCCTCCCTCACTCACCCTCACCCCCTCACCCTCACTCACCCTCACCCTCACTCACCCTCAACCCCTCACCCTCACCCTCACTCACCCTCAACCCCTCACCCTCAACCCCTCAACCCCTCACCCTCAACCCCTCACCCTCACTCACCCTCACCCTCACTCACCCTCACCCTCACTCACCCTCAACCCCTCACCCTCACTCACCCTCAACCCCTCACCCTCACCCTCACTCACCCTCACTCACCCTCAACCCCTCACCCTCACTCACCCTCAACCCCTCAACCCCTCACCCTCAACCCCTCACCCTCAACCCCTCACCCTCAACCCCTCACTCACCCTCACTCTCACTCACCCTCAACCCCTCACCCTCACTCACCCTCACTCACCCTCACCCCCTCACCCTCACTCACCCTCACCCTCACTCACCCTCAACCCCTCACCCTCACTCACCCTCACCCACCCTCAACCCCTCACCCTCACTCACCCTCAACCCCTCACCCTCACTCGCCCTCAACCCCTCACCCTCACTCACCCTCAACCCCTTACCCTCCCTCACCCTCAACCCCTCAACCCCTCTCCCTCACTCACCATCAACCACTCACCCTCAACCCCTCACCCTCACTCACCTTCACCCTCAGTCACCCTCACCCACCCTCACTCACCCTCACTCACCCTCAACCCCCCACCCTCACTCACCCTCACTCACCCTCACCCTCACTCACCTTAAACCCCTCACCCTCACTCACCCTCACCCTCACTCACCCTCACTCACCTTAAACCCCTCACCCTCACTCACCCTCAACCCCTCACTCATCCTCACTCACCCTCAACCCCTCACCCTCACTCACCCTCACCCACCCTCAACCCCTCACCCTCACTCACCCTCAAACCCTCACCCTCACTCACCCTCACTCACCCTCAACTCCTCACCCTCACTCACCCTCACCCACCCTCAACACCTCATCCTCACTCACCCTCACCCTCACTCCCCCTCAACCACTCACACTCACTCACCCTCACTCACCCTCAACCCCTCACCCTCAATCCCTCACCCTCACCCTCACTCACCCTCACTCACCCTCAACCCCTCACCCTCAACCCCTCACTCATCCTCACTCACCCTCAACCCCTCACCCTCACTCACCCTCAACCCCTCACCCCCACCCTCACCCCCTCACCCTCACCCCCTCACCCTCCACCCTCACTCACCCTCAACCCCTCACCCTCACTCTCCCTCACCCTCACTCACCCTCAACACCTCACTCACCCTCAACACCTCACCCTCAACCTCAACCCCTCACCCTCACTCACCCTCACCCTCACTCACCCTCACCCTCCCTCACCCTCACTCACCCTCACTCACCCTCACCCTCCCTCACCCTCACTCACCCTCAACCCCTCACCCTCACTCACCCTCAACCCCTCACCCTCACTCACCCTCACTCACCCTCAACCCCTCACCCTCACTCACCCTCAACCCCTCACCCTCACTCACCCTCACTCACCCTCACCCTCACTCACCCTCACTCACCCTCACTCACCCTCAACCCCTCACCCTCACTCACCCTCACCCTCACTCACCCTCAACCACTCACCCTCAACCACTCACCCTCAACCACTCACCCTCAACCACTCACCCTCAACCACTCACCCTCAACCACTCACCCTCAACCACTCACCCTCAACCACTCACCCTCACTCACCCTCACCCACCCTTACCCACCCTCACCCTCCCTCACCCTCACTCACCCTCACCCTCACTCACCCTCACTCACCCTCACCCTCCCTCACCCTCACTCACCCTCAACCCCTCACCCTCACTCACACTCAACCCCTCACCCTCACTCACCCTCACTCACCCTCAACCCCTCACCCTCACTCACCCTCACCCTCCCTCACTCACCCTCACCCTCACTCACCCTCAACCCCTCACCCTCACTCACCCTCAACCCCTCACCCACCCTCAACCCCTCACCCTCAACCCCTCACCCACCCTCACTCACCCTCACCCTCAGCCTCACCCTCACTCACCCTCAACCCCTCACCCTCACTCACCCTCACTCACCCTCAACCTCATGCTAAAGATTTACAAAAAAACCCATTAACAATTCTAAAAGCACTAACTCTAATGCTGCGAGACCTATTGCATTTCTAATGCTTGTTATTTATAGTGGGATTTGAGACTGTGTGACAATAGCAGAATAACAGATTGATGGTATGATTTTGTCCAAAGATCAGAAGTAGAAAATATTGTGAAAGCTGTGAAAAATATCAGAAGTAGAAATTATCGGGAAATAAAGCAAATACTTTCTTTGATTTCTTTCCGCATAGACTGTTATTCTAAAAACATGCACAAAAGAACATTACACATGAGTGCTCTAATGGTCATTTGGAAGGTGGCAAAGAAGGAGCACTGGCGTGAATCAGCAGTTATCCCTTCTCACCAAACACAGAGCAAGGGTCTCCAACCTTTTCTATAGTGTGAACTACTTTTGATCATTAAAAGCTTTCCTGAGCCACTTCCCAACATAAGGATTCCGAAAGGTTACACAGCTAAAACACCGTGACTTAAGTACCCTAGTTGTGCTCCAGTGAGCATTACAGCATTGTTGCACTAGCCGTATCACAAAAGGTCAGACGGGAGCAGAAAATAAAGGAATAAAAGGAAAAGAGTAGATAACAAATGCAAGAAATACAAAGTAATATAGAAAGAAAAATGAAATAAGTGGAAAAAAGTGAGAAGCAGAAAAATAAAAGGAAGAAAGGAGAAAAAAAAGATAAAAGAAGTCAAAAAAAGAAAAGGACAATTATAGGAAAAGGGAGAAAAACAGTATTTAGGGAGAAAATAAAACATTAGAAAAAGAGAAATTAAAGAAAGAAGTAAAGAAAAACAAAATAGAATTAATGAAATGTGAGGGAGAAGAAAAGAAAACAGAAAAATAAGTTTTTAAAAAACGGAACAAGCATGAAAAAAGAAAGTAGAAAGAAACTGAACTAGGGAATAAAATGAAAAGTGAACTGTAGAGGATGAGAAGAGAAACCAGAAAAAACATTGAGAAAGTAAAACAGTAGCATGAAAGATAAGCAAGAAGGACTGAAGTAAAGAAAGAAAGGCATACGAAGAAACAACAGAAGAATGAGAAAGGAGAGAAAGTAAGAAAGATTGGATAAAAAGTGAATCAAGAGGGAAAAAAAGTCTAGAAAGAAGAGAAAGATCCAAGGAAGGGAAGCAGAGAAAGAAAGGAGAAAAAGAAAGAAGTCAAAAAGGAAAATAGGAATAAATAACATTCTCAGAAGATGACGCGCTACACAATGTTTAAAGGTACTGCATTTGCAAACGGAAGCTGCATGTTTTCAAACCACTGACCAGGCAACGGTGCCTGAGCTTCTGAGAGGCAGGCAGCGAGCTGCTGATGGCTCACGTTCGACCTGTTGGAGATTCCTGATTAGGAGTAAGGGAATTTGTAGTTTCCCACTTGCAGGGGCTCAACTGCAGGTGCTGTCAGATACCTCTGAACTGACTGCCGTGCAGCACAGGACCCACAGGTCAGAGCTATGGTATCTCTGGCCTGTTAAGTTAGGGACAACCATCACTCGTTGTTCTGTTAAGGGGAACACCACACCTCAGGCTCACATATTGGTCATATGTAGGGAAAATACACATTGGTTCCCACAATTCGGGGGAAATCATCCTGTGTGCGAGGACCACATTTTTGTTTTTGAAAACAAGCTTCTGCTTTGGGGTGAGGATCTCCAAATATGGCAGGTGGGTTCTAGGAAAGGGGAGGGGATGGAATAGCCTTTGATGACCTGGCAAGAAGATGGGTGGACAGTCCACCTGCCATAATCTAAGCCCTTTGTAGCTAGCTCTTATGAGATAGCTGAAAGTGTTGGACATCGTTACTTTCAGTTCTAATTATTATACATCTCGGGCTAGATGTAGGAGCCCTAATACCGGTCGGTAATGGCCGAATTCGGCCGTTACCGACCGGTATTAGGGTTTTCTAATGTAGGGGGCCTAATTTTTACCGATTCGGTAAATTTACCGAATCGGTAAAATACTGAATCAGTATATTTACCGATTCGGTAAATCCAGATGTAGCTGGCACTTCAAAGAGTGCAGATACAACAAAGAAACTTAGGGGTCTAAACTGGAAATCCTTTGGTGATTTCTTAGAATTATCCTAATGCCTCATAGAGTACACAGGAAAAAGTAGATTAAACTAACAGAGCATATCACCAGAGTGTGAGACACCTGTGATTGTCAGTCAACCACAATGAGGATTCCCATCAATGTCTTGTATCGATCAATATTCTCATCTGGTAATCCTCCCAGGGTATTGTGTCTCTTGATCATTGAGACAGCCAGCATACCCTTATGGTCGGTTTGGGTTGACGACCCACAATCACTCGGCTATACCACATGGTGTTGATATGATGGGAAGGTGCAGTGCAGAAATTATATAGGTGGTGATTAAAAAAGGATAGGGAGCTTAACAAGAAACTATTTATTGAACGTAAGCCCCTTCCGGTTTAAAAACAAGAACAGTGCATCACAATAATCGCAGTACACACAAATAGCTGCGAGAGGGCCAACATGTTTCAGCCTGTAGTGGAAAATGACCAAGGCTTTCTTTAGGGCCTCTGTTCTACATTCATGCTACTGCCTACAAGTGACTAAATGTGTGAAAAATAATATAAAAAACACACAAGTGAACCATCAACAGTAAAGGATATAATATTCCTTCAACTGTCTGTAATCCTCTCTTCGGCACCTGGTGTCTTAGTAGCATCTGTTGAAGACAAACAGTCAGGTGAGCCCCACTCGACTACCATGGTCTGTTAGATTCACTCTTAATTTACAACTATTTACAACTTAATTACTCACCCAGTGTGTCCGGGGAATGGACCTCACCTCTTCCTGGACCTGGCTCAGGATATGTGAGACACCGCTCTGCAAGAACAAAATCAACCCCGTATTCAACATGGGCAGAGAGAGTTATCTCTGATCTTCTCTGTCCATTCATAATACCAAGAGTTGCGTAGTATTGTGCGTGCAAAGTAACCTAGCATACAACAACCCGTCCCATACTAAAGACCTCACAACCACACTAGCACTAACTGCAACGTTATGGTTTCAACATATTTAAAATTAGAAGTGGTACAACATGGTTAACTCCACATTCATATCTAATCTGGAAGTTTAACAAAACAGGGGGGAGAAAGGAGCCCCAGTTAGTAATATCTGCCATGTCCTCCTTCCTCTGCTGGTTTAGAAGGGAGAAACAAAACCAAGTTGTACAGACTAGCCCAATTGAGCTGTGTGCCTACCTGTCCGTCGTTGTCTCGGTCAGTAACTGAGTCAGGGGGAGGCACTGGGCTCTTGTCATTCCTGCAATTTCAATAGTTTACTCCTACCTCCAACACCCAATCAGTGAGCTGTGAAGGAGGGACTGCAGAATATCACTGTTCCACAGCGGAATGCCATTTAACCACGGCAAATTCTTAATGATTTCATATGTCAGATGTAAAGAAACGCCAGGTTTGGACCTCGATGTAAGCTAACTGCAAAACTTAATTCTGGTATCCCTCACTCGCGTAGTCTCGCGAGACAAGTTGAGAGAACTACTGAATGACGTCACACGCAAAATGCGTGTAGTCCAATTGGCATGCGGCGGCGATGTGGAATGTCAGTAAGCCGTAAAAGTTGAATAATTAGACGGGTCACTGTACTTGTTAAGGCTGCAACCACGGAGGGATCTAATATCATAGTTAGAACAGATATTATCAAATGTCTGTAGTCTAGCGATTGTTTACATCGCGTAATCTCGCGAGAGAGTGTACATGAACTACCGAATGACGTCATACGTCTGATTCGAGTAGTTCGAACCTATGCTATCCAGTGTAAAAGTTCATTCTGGTACAACTCTTGTCCCACAGAAGTTGAGACTACAAAGGTACTAAAAGTAGATCACTCAGCACACGAATTTAATTTAAGGTACAGACGGAATGGATCATTAAGTAGCTATAACCTACTAATTTCATGGCCGCAGAGTCGGATGTAAATAAATCCGGCAAGTCACTATTAATGCAGATTACTTGACCCCTTCGAAGCAGAGCATGCAAATCCTCAGTATGTATGCTCATGATAGATTAAACCAGGGTATATCGTCATTCAGTCCATGCCTATCTGTCCCCAATCTGAAAACCCATTTCTGCTCTTTTAGGAACAGGAATTTGGATACATCACTCACATGTGAGGGAATGAACGGGTTTTCAAGGACGTTCCACTTAAAGTCTGTTTCACTGTGATTATGTTGTATAAAATGTTTAGTCAGTTTTGAAATGTCTTTCTTGCACCGAAAAGTACTTTTGTGTTCCTGCATCCTCACTCGCACCTTCCTGGTGGTCATGCCCACATACCGTTCATTGCAGGGGCATGTGAGGAGATAGATCAGGTTGGTGCTGTTACAGTTGGAGAATTGTCTCAGTTCCCAGGGACGATCAGTGCTTATATCGATACTTGTAGTTTTGGAAGTTAAAGGACAAATGGAACATACCCCACATGGATGGTGCCCTATCACCGGGGGCAGGTCCCAAAGAGTGCCCACCTCTCTCCTAGGTGTATCCTTCGGGCGAGTATGTATTAGGCGATCCCTGAGATTTCTAGAGCGCTTAAAGGCAAATAGAGGAAATTCTATTTTATCATTACCGCTGTTTAGAATGCGCCAGTGTCGTCTAATGATCTTTTGGACGCAGTTAGATTTGGTGTTAAAAGTGCTGACCAATGTCAAGCAATCCAAAGGGGGTTTCTCGGGTCGTGGCTCTAGCAATGCTGCACGATGATTATTGTCTGCTCTTTTGTAAGACCGCTGGATGAGTCTCCTGGGGTAGTGCCTGGAGGTCAACTGTTTAGAAAGCTCGTCTGCGTGGCGTGCAAAAGTTTCTGTAGTGGAGCAGTTCCGTCGAACTCGAAGAAACTGCCCAAAAGGCAGATTGTCACGCAGGGATTTTGGGTGTTGGCTTTCATACAGCAGAAGAGAATTCCTTGCCATCGGCTTACGGTATAGTTTGCTCTCTAAGCCCGTCTCCGTGGTGTAGATGGAGAGGTCCAGGAAGGAAACCCTTTCTTTGCTCATTTCGATGGTAAAACGCAAGAAAATCTTCTGGTTATTATGCCATTGATGGAAAAGAAGGACAGATTCCTTGTTGCCTCTCCAAACCATTAAGATGTCGTCTATATATCTTTTCCACCAAAGTATAGATGAAAAGAATGGGTTGGTTGGGTTTAGCACTGTTATCTGTTCGAACATGTGGGCATACAGGTTAGCTAGGGAAGGGGCAAAAATACTGCCCATGCTTGTCCCAGAGATCTGATGATATATCATGTCCTCATACATAAAGAAGTTCTCCTTCATGGCTATGGTGGCTAAAGCCATAATGAAGTGTACGGGGGTGATGGAGTCAAGTTCCGATTCCTCCAGGATGGATCTGATGGTATCTAGAGTCGCATCCTGGGGGGGGGGGCGTGGCTTGAGCGCCGAGGGAAATGGCGGCGTGAGCCCGGAGCTCCGCGCCTCTTCCCCACAGGAATCCTGATAAAGGGGCCGTGGAGCCCGTGTGTGCCCCGGCGCCGATTGATAGCCCGGCGGTGACTGCTCGGGTGAGATCTGGGCAGCCGGCGACGTCGCAGACCCAAGAACGACCGCCGATCGCGGCGGCCACTGGAGCGGTGGGGAGAATGGCGCCGAGCAAGATGGCGGCCGCGGCGGAGCCTTAAGAGGCAGCGGACTACCAGAGGAACGCACTGCCGGCGTGCAAGGTGGAGGCGCGATCGCCGGCAGCGACGGACCCCACACGGCGAAGACTGCTCCTTAGCGACCGGCTGCGGTGTGCGGCGCCATCGGAAGTGGGCGGTGCGGACGGAGCCTCCTGGCGGCCCCTTGCCGTGCAGTCGAGAATCGGAGCCCCGACCCGGCCCCAGGCACCGGCCGACCCAGCAGGTGAGCGGGGGCCGCCCAGAGAGGGGATCCGTGGGAGACGGTGCGCGCGGCAGCGCATCCTGGGCCCCCCTCGCCCCCGCAGCAGTGGCACACACAACCTATGGGGACATAAGGAAGGGTCCCAAGAGGCTGAGAAGGGCCTTTGGCGTCCGGCCCACCAAGCCGCCTCAGGGGGGGAGTGAACGATACCCCACAGTACCCAGGGGCCGGGCGGCGCGACGGACGCTCACACTGGGGCGCAGTGGACGAACAGCGAGGCCCCGAAGCGCACAGGGGTGGTCCACGTGGCCGAGACCCGGGGTCAGCAAGCAGACGAGGAGAGTGAGAGCGGCGGGCCGGCCACGATGGGGAAGCCGAGGACCAAGGCGGAGGAGGCGGCAACATCGAACGCAGTGGAGGGGGGCCCTGTGGAGCAGACAGACCTGCAGCGATTACAGGACCGAATACTGGACGCCATAACGGCCACCAGGGATGCGCTCCACAACGACATAGCGCAGGTGGCGTCGGGGCTGGGCCTACTCCGGGCGGACCACGACAAACTGAAAGACAGGGTTAAGGAGGCCGAGGTGGTGATCGGGGTCATGGCGCCGGCCCACAAGGCGATGGAGAGTAAGCTGACGGAGGCCTTGGACCGCATAAGCACCCTAGAGAGGCGGGCGGAGGACGCGGAAAATAGAAACCGACGCAGCAACGTACGGATCGTAGGTGTGCCGGAGACGGAGGGGACGGGTGACATGATTGCCTACGTGGAGGAATGGCTGAAGACGGTGGTGGCGCCGGAAGGACTTTCGCCGTTCTTCACTCTGGAGCGGGCCCACAGGGTCCCCTCAGGACCACCCAAGCCCGGGCTCCCACCCAGACCGATTATAGCCAAGTTGCTACACCACAAGGACAGAGATCTGCTCCTGCGGAGGGCTCGTGAGGATGGCCCCTTCCAGATTGCGAACAGTAGAGTTACTCTCTTCCCGGACTTCACCTTCGAAACGCAGAAACAACGAGCCTCCTTCCTCACGATCAAAAGGGAACTGCGGACTGAAGGGATTCCCTACTCCTTGCTTTTCCCAACCAGGCTACGAGTGGTAGTGGACGACAAGGTGATCTTCTTCGCGACTTCAGCGGAAGCTTGGGACTGGTGGGAGACGTACAAGGCCGGGACTGACGGAGCCAGGGTGAGAGAAGAGCGAGAGAAGGAGCGGGAACGCTCGCCCAAGCGGCTGCGGAAATCGAAGAGACTCTGGAAACGGGGACGGGGGCAGCTGGGCCCATCGGCCTCTCAAACTGAGGCGGAACGACAGGCGGCGCTGCTGGAGGTGGGGAAGCTCGGCCGAGCAGAAGGTCCCGGATCTAGAGGGGCCACAGACTCGGACACTCATGTATCGGCCTCTGGATCGGAGTCGGACTTGTCGGGGATACACCGCACGGAGGGGCCGCTGGTGACACCGCAGACGGCGGACGAGATCCTCAACATATGAACTACTGGCGATGCAGAATGAGTAATGTTTGGGGAACCGGGAGGGGGGATCGCTGCCTCAGCACATAGTAGGGGCCGGGGCACATGGCGGGGCTCAGGGCAGAGGGACCATGAGGAACTGGGGAGGGAGTGTGGAGATGGGCGGCGCAGCCTCCCTCTGGACAAGGCCGTGCTCCGTAGGCCCTTAAGGCACCCACAGCTACGGCTGTGTAGTTGAGACCTGGGTCATCAGGTACGGGAGTTTGGATGGGGACTGGTATTTCGATATTGGGGCCTGTTCTGGGGGAGGGGGGGGGTTCCACAGTTGGGGATTGTTTGCTTTTTTCGATATTGTTGACCCTGGGTATACCATGGGCAGGGCTGTTGGGGAGTTTTGTTTCTTACAGAGGGGGCACCATCACCGCCAACGGGCTGGACCTGGGGGGAGGGTTTCGACCAGATCACTGGGATAATGGCTAATGTAAATGGTTTGACTTGTATTACCTGGAATGTCCGGGGCCTACACACTATGCAACGCAGACACAAAGTGCACGCCTATTTAGTACGGAGGGGAGTACACATCGCGCTCCTGCAGGAGACGCATCTCACAAAGCAGGAGGGGGAGGCCCTACAAAGGAGATGGCGGGGACAGGTTTATCACACCAACTATTCGGCCTATGCGCGAGGGGTGCTCATATGGATTAGGGCAGGCACGCCTTTCCAACTCACACGTCAATGGGTTGACCAGGAAGGGAGATATGTGGTGGTGGAGGGGAAGCTTGAAGGTAGAGATGTAGTATTGGCTAGCATCTATGCCCCAAACACGGACCAATTAGCTTTCCTAGCTACACTGTCAGGGACGCTGGCCCACTCCCTTGCGGGCCCGGTCCTGCTGGGGGGTGACTTTAACTCCATTGCCGACCCTTTGCTGGACAGGTCTCACCCCCCCCCTTCGTGACTCCCCGGTTCACAGGCTCTCTAGGGGTAGGAGGGATTGGCAGGAGAGCTGGGGACTCATAGATGTTTGGAGAGGGCAACACCCGACTGATCGGGATTACTCATTTTTCTCAGGGCTCCATGACTTGCATGTCCGTTTGGACACCATACTTTGCTCCCGGGAGGTGCTACCATGCGTCACTGGCTCGGAGTACTTATCGAGAACAATCTCAGACCACAACCCGCTCCTGATCCGGCTGGCGTGGGTGGCGGAGAAGCCCAGGGTTCCGCTCTGGAAACTGCGGCCTGAGACACTGGAGGACCCCCTCTTCGGGGAGGCCCTAGCGGAAGGCGTGACCTCGTATTTCGCGGAGAACGCAGGGACAGCAACATCAAGGGCGACGGAGTGGGATGCCTTCAAGGTAGTGGTGAGGGGTATCTGTATTAGAGATTATGTAGGCGTGCGGAAGGTACTGCTGGGCGATTTGGCGAAGGCGGATGCTGGACTGAGGGAGGCGGAGAGGAAGCGGCCTGGACGGCCGGAACTTCAGGAATATCTCTGTTTGGCCAGGGAGGCGGTAGCCGTCGAGGTGGAGAGGCTTCGAGCCTTTGACTACAAGCGCTATGTGGTACGCTCCCATGTTGATGGCGATAAGGTGGGCACCCTCCTAGCGTGGCTCTCGAACCCCTCCAGGCGATGTGCTCCCATACTCCAGCTGCGGGATGTGATGGGAGTGGTACAACAAACTCAACTAGGCATAGTCAACGTTTTCCAGAAATATTACGAGGGCCTGTACAAGAGTGCCCCGGGAGACAGGGCGGGACTGGTGGGTCCCTTCCTGGCTGATCTGCCCCTACACCGGATAGAGGCTGAGCAGGCGAAGGACTTGGGGTCGGACATTGACGTGGGTGAGATACGATCAGCGGTGAGGCGAATGGCGAGGAACAAATCGCCGGGGATAGACGGACTCCCCATAGAGTTCTATAACAGATATCTAGACATACTGGCACCGCGACTCCTGACTGTTTATAAGGAGGCCAAGGCGTCGGGTCGGCTACCGCAGTCGATGAGGGAGGCATTAGTGGTCCCACTGCTGAAGCCCGGCAGGGAGAGTGATGACCCTGCGTCCTATAGACCGCTCTCTATGCTCACCGCGGACTATAAAATCCTGAGCTCCATTTTAGCGGCGAGACTCCTGCCTCACATGGCGGAGCTTGTACATGACGACCAAAACGGTTTTATACCGAAACGCAACACCACGGCTAATATCAGACGGCTCCTCCGTATCATGGACGGGCTGACTGAGGGGACAGGGACGGAGCTGGTCCTATCGGTTGATATTGAAAAGGCCTTCGACAGCCTCGAGTGGGACTACCTCTATGCTGTCATGGAGCGTTTCGGCCTGGGAGCTGGCTATATCCACTGGACTAAGGTCCTTTACGCGGAAGCGATTGCGAGAGTAAGGGTAGGGCCGGCGGTGTCCCTCCGATACCCGGTGGAGCGGGGCACTCGACAGGGCTGCTCCCTATCGCCGCTCCTTTTTGCACTGGCTATTGAGCCGCTAGCGGCTGCGGCCCGAACGGGGCGGCACACCCGCGGAGTACCGACCCGTGACGGACATCATTTCATCTCGCTGTATGCCGATGACTTATTACTATTCCTCTGCGACGGTGGTGAGGACCTACGGAGGGCGGAAGCTCTACTTGAGAGCTTCGGAGAGATATCAGGCCTGCGGGTCAACTGGCCCAAGACAAGCTTGTTCCCGCTGCTGGAGGGCACTGCCCAGCCGCAACACCAGTCGGAGGCGACCTGGAACCCTACCTGCATGAAATACCTGGGGGTCCACATCTACCATAAGTCGGAAGACTTACTTGAGGGCAACCTGGGACGCTGTGTGCGCGGACTGAAGGGCTGTATGTCCTTCTGGTCCACATTACCACTATCAGTAGCGGGCCGGATTTCCCTACTAAAGATGGTAGCCCTACCGAGATTACTGTACTATTTCCGGACGCTCCCAATCTGGATACCTGGCTCCTTCTTTAAGCTCCTTAAATCTCAGATCACATCGTTCATTTGGGGAGCGGGACGGTGCAGAGTAGCGCTGGCCACGCTCTCTCGCCCGAAAGATGAGGGGGGTTTGGCGGTGCCAGACTTTGAGCTCTATTACCTAGCGGCCCAATTACAGGTCTTCACGCAGGAGGTAGCGAGGGTATTTCGGGGCCCAGAGGACGAAAGTTCGCGGGGAACGCCCAGGCACGTCCTGGCGTACATAACCCTCCAGCAGCGGCTGGACAGTCGGGATTTGTCGCTGGAACAGCGCACGTACCGTCAATGCTGGAACCGGGCCCAGAAGAGAGCGGGTACCCAGCGCCCTTACGCGCCTGAGATACCACTGGCCATGCTGACGGCACTACCACATGGCGGCGACTGGTCGAGCCTGCAGGAATGGGAGGAAGCGGGAATACAGGTAGTTGGGGACCTCTTTGAAAGTGGAGCACTGCTCCCGTTCCAGGAGTTAATAGAACGCTTCGGTATCCCGAGAGGGGGATTTCTGCTGCACGCAGCGGTAACCAGGGCGATGCACGCCCACTGGGGCACGGGGCTTGGGGAACCCGAGACGGCAGCGGCGTGCCAGTACACCATGATGGCGGCGGGCACGATTAAGGCGGTTACATGCCTGTATAATCGAATGGTTAGGGAGAATATCCCTCCTCTCACATCCCTAAAAACCAAATGGGAGGCGGATCTGAATAGGGACATACCGGACACGACCTGGGCACAACTTGTCCGTAGGGCTCGCAACAGCACAAGGAACGCCAGGTTCCAGCTGATCCACTACTATGTATTGCATAGGGCGTACATGACCCCAGGTAGAATCAGGCGGTATTTTGGCGATGACACAGCAGCCTGCCCCCGGTGCCCGGAGGAGGGGGCTGAGTTGGTACACATGCTATGGGCGTGCCCGGCCCTACGGGACTTTTGGCAGGAAGTAGGGGAGGTGCTGAATGAGGTGACTGAACGATCGATAGAGTACGGACCGGCCGAATGTCTTTTGCACTGGTTTCCCCATACCCCCAAAAATAAGCTCACGAGTAAATTCATCGACATGGGACTGATGGTAGCTAAGAGAGAGATCACCAAGAACTGGAAGGCGAGGCTGGGGCCTACTCCACGGAGGTGGCGGCAGGAGTTTCTGAAATGGGCCACGGCTGACAGCACACATAGATACCAACTTGCGCGCAGGACCCCTAACCAGACAGTGGCTGACACGCATGGGAAGTAATGGTGCAGGCACTCAGGGATAGCGAAGCTGACGCAGAGGAGGAGACTCCCGGGGTAGAGGGCACAGAGGAGACGAGTTAAGGCCCCAGGAACAGCAGGAATATGGGGAGCATGAAGCTAGCAACCCAGGGATGGTATTAGCGTGGCCTTAGGCAGGTGATGGTGGGCGGGATGGGATGGGGGGGGGGGAGTTTATGGGTTAGCGCAGGGGAGGGGAGTTGGGGACTAGCGCGTAGTTTAGTAGGACTATAAAAGTAGACATACACTTAATCCGGACACTAACCACTCCTCTGTATGGAACGTCAGGCATGGATGTGCAGAGGCTTCAACGCCGCCCAACCCCCGGGTTGTGGGCCGGACGGCTGTGTACTGATTGAAGAAATGTATTATATATCTGCTGACACTTATGATGCTACTGCTATGCGTGTATTGGCCTGTACAGGTATGTCTACAATAAAAATTATTAAAAAAAAAAAAAAATAGAGTTGCATCCTGGGGGATGGAAGTGTACAAGGACTCTACATCGAGAGAGACTAAATAATCCGTCTCTCGATTGAAGGCAATATCAGGAATCACTCTTAGCACGTCCGTTGTGTCCTTAAGGTAGGTAGGCATGGTGTGCACTATAGGTTTTAGGAAGTAGTCTGCAAAGGCCGAGAGGGGCTCTAAAATCGAGCCCTGTCCAGATATAATAGGCTTGCCAGGTCGCGGCCTCTGAGGGGTTTATGCACCTTAGGTAAGGTGTAGAATTAGGGCATGATGGGATGCTGCGCCTGCAGAAATTGTGACTCCAAGGGGGTTACCCAACCCTCTGCTAGAGCCTCTTCAACTAGGACCTTGATTTCATTCCTCAGTCTGGGAGTGGGGTCAGTGGTGAGTAGTCAGTATGCATTGTTGTTATTCAACTGCCGGAGACACTCAGTCTTGTATGTCTCCACATCTTGAACCACAATGGAACCCACTTTGTCAGCAGGCTTGATGACTATTGTAACGTCTTGAGTCAATGTTTTCAATGCTTGTCTCTCAGCTCCTGACAAGTTGTTGTAGCCAGATTTGGGAGAGAATCAGATTTTCTCAATGTTGTTTCTAACTGCCTGTTCAAAGGTGGGTACTTGCGGTGGTATAGCATGTGTGGGAGGTAGAAATGTGGATTTCGTCCTCAAACCCGTATTAACATCGGTCTCTTGCTCTGACTCCTCATTACTTCTGTTCTTAAAAAAGTAATGTAACCTTAGTTTGCGAAAAAACTGGGCTAGTTCTATTTGGAGTAAAAATGGGTCACCCTCATCTGTCGTCACAAAACCTAGACCCTTATTCAGGACCACTTCCTCCATTGTTGATAAAGTTCTTTGGCTTAAATTGACCACCAAACTTTCCTCAGATATTCCCACTATTCTTGAGCACTCCGTCTCGTTTGGCTCCGGGTTCCTGCGTGTGGGCCTGCGGTGTCTTCCCACTGGACCTGTGGCTGTCCTTGCGTCGGTCTCCTTTTGCCCCGAGATCGTCTGGGGCCACGCGATAAAAAAAGACTGGTCATTGTATTGTGGGAAGCCCGAGAAAGGGCCCATAGGTGGTTGAAAATTACCTGGATAGCCCCAGGGTGCTGGGGGCCACCATGGTTGCCCTGGCATGTTATATTGTCCTCTATAGTTCTGGTATCTGCCGGCTCTGCCTCGATTAGGTCCTGCATTAGGAGGTGGATTAGTGGCGTCTGAGTCACTGCCTGACTCGGAACTAGATCCAGAGTAGTTGGATCCATACCTTTTCCCATGCTTGTTAAAGTCTGGGGCTTTGTAAGTGTCGCTGGTATATGGATAGACACGTTCTAGTTTAAATTTGGCCAGGTCTTTCTTAAATTTGTCTAACTTAGTCTGGAGTACAGAGTCAAAAAAATCCTTGTTGGTTTTATCCGACTCCTCTTTCTGTTTCTTAAAGAGGGTGGGGCTAATCGTTGCCTTAATCTGTCCCTCCAGGAGTTGTATCTCGACCAAGATGCCGTCTGCCACCCGTTTGGCTGTGCTGATAATTAGTATCAGCCAGTCATGGGTGCAGCGCCACGCAATCATTGACCAGTCTTTGAGGAATGATTTGTCATTAAGAAAGAGTCGTGGGCATTTGTCACTATGAGTCCAGGAGGGGCACAGCTTGCTCTCATGTATTCTGCCATGATAATCCCATGTGTCTGTACGTGAGTGAGATTTTTTCAGTACTAAAACCTTGGTCCAATCATCAATGGTGTTTACTGTTGGTGCTGGAAGTGTTTCAAGGATGCTTGGCATGTTGTCCAGAATAGATTGGTACATTGAGTCATCATAAGCTAAACGGTGACGTTCAGCCATTGTTGCAAGTCAATAAAAATCTGTAGGAAGTCAAAGGAAAGGACAAGTATAATGTATGCTAGTACATGAAACCAAATCTAATCAATAGATGGCAAAGGATCACTTATTCTAATGTGATCAAGATAATTAAGCCCACAGCTAAAGGCTGCTCAAATACACAAAAAACAATACGGTGGTAGAGGGCTCGAGGGATGTTTAAAGACCTTGCCTAAGTATTATCCCCCAGGGGAACTACAGATACGACAAAGAAACTTAGGGGTCTAAACTGGAAATCCTTTGGTGATTTCTTAGAATTATCCTAATGCCTCATAGAGTACACAGGAAAAAGTAGATTAAACTAACAGACCATATCACCAGAGTGTGAGACACCTGTGATTGTCAGTCAACCACAATGAGGATTCCCATCAATGTCTTGTATCGATCAATATTCTTATCCGGTAATCCTACCAGGGTATTGTGTCTCTTGATCATTGAGACAGCCAGCATACCCTTATGGTCGGTTTGGGTTGACGACCCACAATCCCTCGGCTATACCACATGGTGTTAATATGATGGGAAGGTGCAGTGCAGAAATTATATAGGTGGCGATTAAAAAAGGATAGGGAGCTTAACAAGAAACTATTTATTAAACGTAAGCCCCTTCCGGTTTAAATACAAGAACAGTGCATCACAATAATCGCAGTACACACAAATAGCTGCGAGAGGGCCAACATGTTCAGCCTGTAGTGGAAAATGACCAAGGCTTTCTTCAGGGCCTCTGTTCTACATTCATGCTACTGCCTAAAAGTGACTAAATGTGTGAAAAATAATATAAAAAACACACAAGTGAACCATCAACAGTAAAGAATATAATATTCCTTCAACTGTCTGTAATCCTCTCTTCGGCACCTGGTGTCTTAGTAGCATCTGTTGAAGACAAACAGTCAGGTGAGCCCCACTCGACTACCAAGGTCTGTTAGATTCACTCTTAATTTACAACTATTTACAACTTAATTACTCACCCAGTGTGTCCGGGGAATGGACCTCACCTCTTCCTGGACCTGGCTCAGGAAATGTGAGACCCCGCTCTGCAAGAACAAAATCAACCCCGTATTCAACATGGGCAGAAAGAGTTACCTCTGATCTTCTCTGTCCATTCATAATACCAAGAGTTGCGTAGTATTGTGCGTGCAAAGTAACCTAGCATACAACAACCCGTCCCAAACTAAAGACCTCACAACCACACTAGCACTAACTGCAACGTTATGGTTTCAACATATTTAAAATTAGAAGTGGTACAACATGGTTAACTTCACATTCATATCTAATCTGGAAGTTTAACAAAACAGGGGGGGGAGAAAGGAGCCCCAGTTAGTAATATCTGCCATGTCCTCCTTCCTCTGCTGGTTTAGAAGGGAGAAACAAAACCAAGTTGTACAGACTAGCCCAATTGAGCTGTGTGCCTACCTGTCCGTCGTTGTCTCGGTCAGTAACTGAGTCAGGGGGAGGCACTGGGCTCTTGTCATTCCTGCAATTTCAATGGTTTAGTCCTACCTCCAACACCCAATCAGTGAGCTGTGAAGGAGGGACTGCAGAATATCACTGTTCCACGGCGGAATGCCATCTAACCACGGCAAATTCTTAATGATTTCATATGTCAGATGTAAAGAAACGCCAGGTTTGGACCTCGATGTAAGCTAACTGCAAAACTTAATTCCGGTATCCCTCACTCGCGTAGTCTCGCGAGACAAGTTGAGAGAACTACCGAATGACGTCACACGCAAAATGCGTGTAGTCCAGTTGGCATGCGGCGGCGATGTGGAATGTCAGTAAGCCATAAAAGTTGTAGAATTACACGGGTCACTGTACTTGTTAAGGCTGCAACCACGGAGGGATCTAATATCATAGTTAGAACAGATATTATCAAATGTCTGTAGTCTAGCGATTGTTTACATTGCGTAATCTCACATCTGTGCATGTACACCTATGCCATGTGACACACAGACATGCCCTTAGGGCATGTCTGTGTGCCACATGGCACACAAGCCTGCAATTGGGGTGCTACAGGGTGTCAAAGTGACACCCCGTTGCCCCTGCCAGGATTCAGTATTTACCGATTCAGTAAATACTGATTCGGTATTTCCCATTGATTCCCATGGGCTTCAAGGCCCATAGGAATCAATGGGAAATACTGATTCGATATTTACCGAATCGGTAAATACCGAATCTTACAGAATCAGTAATTGTAAAATAAAAATTACCTACATCTGCCTACTTCCAATTTACCTACTCTTAAATACCGAATCGGTATCATTCGGTATTTAAGAGTAGATAAATTGGAATTACCTACATTGGGCCCCTCATCTCTTAAAGTTGAATTATGACAACTTAATTCTCGGCTTACAGGCATGTCTTTTACAGTGACCGAAAGCTTATAGGGTTAACAAGGAGCCTTCATACACCAAAAGGCTGGTGTTGGAAGGAAGGCTTGAGGTGATTTTAGATTACCAGTAATGTGGTTAGTATAGGTGTATGGATATACCTTGCCTTAATCAGTCTAGTTCTGCGGTTTCAAATGTCTGTTCTTGCTGGTCCTATCCTTAATACATTTCCGCACTTGCGTCCACTCCAACCCTCTGTAGTTTTAATGCAAAGAATAGTCCAAATGACTGAAAGTGGCTCGTTTAAGAATCACTCTACTTCCGAACAATCATGAGGTCAACACAGCCTGTACCGAATGCACTGGGGTCATTTGGTCAGAGACCGGTATGTGCGGTCCCTGTAGTCTATATAGGAGAGTGTATTGTAATTAGTATTAGGCTAAAAAAAATTACTTTGTAGCAATTCACAGCGAGCACAGCCTTGCCAAGGCTCCTGGTTTCAAAAAGAGACCATTCACAAGCAATCAAGCATTGGTAAAATCCTGTACTTATCCTTAAAGGTACTGAATATGTAAAAGAGGTTACAAGGCGATTTGTTTTTGATTGCTGTCACAAACTGCTCTAACCAGAGCCTGCTGACTTCTCACAGGGTCAGTCCCAGAGAAACCATCCCAGCATCCGTCTAGTTGAGATTGTCCTATCTAGGCGGAAAAGTGACCAGAGAGCCTTTTTCTTAATGAGAATGGACAAGTCGAGAATGTTGTGGGCAGAGCAGAGAAGAGTTTCCAAAAACACAGCTCCGCCCTGCGGTTCTGATTACTAGGAGCTAGAGTAATGAGACTTGTGCCTTATTTTCCAGTTCTTACATTGGCCTGACAAAGGTGGTGCTGTGGTTATAAAGGCAGAGATCCTCAAGTGAAGCAAGTATACTGTAGTTGAGAATGCATAGAATTTGTCCCCTTCTTCTTTGCCCTCTGCAATAGAACTCTCTAAGTGCCTGAGAATTAAAAGGAGTTAGGATCAACTACAGTTTAACTTTTACAGTGTAGCTCATTTGACCACACAGTAAAACTCTGGGTCAAAAGATGGGATTAAGTATGGATTTAATATAAATTCAAAGCCAGGCTGATATACACAAGTCTCATTCAAAGCCAGGCTGATATACACAAGTCTCAGGAATATAGTCTAACAGTATAGGATTACCATATGCAGGCCAAAATGGAAAATTACGTTGAATGAATGAATGAATGAAAAATATTTGTAGAGCGCACGATGGCCAAAACGGCTTCCTGGCGCTGGGAGCTCTGAAGAACCGAACAGACAGGGCCAGGAGGTTTAGCAGGGGTAGGCCAGGGCAAACAGAAAAGTTTTCAGCGCTTTACGAAAATGAGAAAAAATAGGGATCGAACGCATAGAAAGAGGAAGGGAGTTCCAGAACCGGGGAGCAAGAACAGAAAAACGGGTTCCACCAGTGCGAGATTTGTGAAAGCGGGGAACAGTGAGGAGGGCAGAAGATGATGAACGGAGAGTGCGGGCAGGGGTGTGACGGGAAATCAAAGAATTGATGAAAGCCGGTGCAGAGTGATCAAGGGCCCGATAAACAAGGCACCCTAGTTTAAACAGAGATCTCTGCAAAATGGGCAGCCAGTGAAGGGATTTCATCCTTAGCAACAGATAACTTACAAGAAATTCAGAAATCACAATGCATGATATTAGAAAAAGGATATGACTGATTTGCGTTCCTCTTGCCATGAGGAGAACCTAAATCTCCTAATCTAAATCTACTTTAAATAATACTAGATGAGAAAAGGAATATTTTATAGCGCAAGTCACACAACAGAAATGTCGTAAAAAGGTCTGTACCTCTTCAAGTCTAAAGGAATCTGAATCTAGCTGAAAGGTGATCTCCAATTAAACCCCCCATAAGGACCTTTGAGAATTCAATATCATTTGTCTCATTATTTTCTATCTTCAAACGGTAAAACTTGGCAGCTATCCTTGGGGACTCCTTTCCTTTAGTCTGCATATCATAATGTTCTCTGGTCCCCCAATTCCATACAAACAGTAGTCCTCCCGCTATTCGTTAAGGCTCATCATTCTTGCTAAAAGACATCCTTTCTGAGCCTCACTTTCTCTGTTGCACAATGCCATTTTTTTATTTGTAAGATCACCTGCAGAGGAGAGAAAAACATGTTTTGCAAAGGAAAAGTTCATGTTGAAGGCTAAAAATTCAATAATCAAAAAGCTTAGGGCCTTTGGTCAACTTAACGTGGAAAGCATCTCAATACATGTTTAAAGGCATGATTATAAGTACGTATATAGTAAAATATATACTATTCAAAGGAACATGTTTTCAGTTATCAAATCAATGCAAAATATTATGCAAATGAATATCCGAATACATGAGAATTAACAATATTATTCAAACCACACAAATGCAGCTATATATGAGAACTGCAATTCAATGTTACTGTAATGACAATATTAGTTATGCACGTAAACGTCTAAGTCGAGATAACACAGTGAATGCACTTTCTGTACTGCTAGTGCACCACATCACATTAATAATGTTACATCACACGATAACATTAGGTCATGTGTAAAAAAATATATATATATATAGTGTATGGCCAGGTCAAAGACAAAACGTGGAGCTAAAATTACGCTGCTCCACAGCCTTGATACACTAACCTACAAGATATTTGTGAATGGGGAGTTTGAACAAAGTGCAGTTTTCATATGAAGGTGTTTACAGATTTGTTATATTACGCAAATTCAACCCAAAAGTATTGGAGCACTTTACATGAGCACCAGCTACATTACACAATGACACATTAATTTTTTGTAGCCACGGGGAGATTAAGTGATTTGCCCACAATTACAGAATGTTGAGTCCATGCCGAGACTCAAACCTGGCTCCCTACCAAAACAGCTGGCAGCTCTGGCTTTTTTGCCACATCGTCTCCCCTTACAGATAGCACAATAACGAATTCCCCGGTATTTGCTAAATGATACATGCCACCACCTATTTTGGTCACAGCCATGCGGGAGAGTCAGGACAACAGGGAAGGCTCAGTACCATGCACAAGCATCAGGGTAAGGTTGGCCCCTGAATGATCCACTAAATCATACCAGAGTAAAGGCCAGATTTTCTAAGGGCTCGATTGCGAGTTTGGAGGAGCGGCTTCGGGTCCACCCCACCATCGCACCCCAAACCCATGGTGAGGCTGCCCACCAGATTAGGAGTTTCCTCCTGTTTGGCATGCCTGTTTTTTGCCGTTCCCACTGTGGTCCCCCTAAAAACGGGTACCGCAATGGGAACGCCATAATCAGTTCCTGCACAGCATACACTGAAAAGTCCATGCGGTGCATGAACTGTTGTGCATGCACACAGGGGGCCGCAAACATATAGATGCCTCTACACTGCCACAACATTGCCAGGGAACGGCATCACCCTGGCGGGTGCGGCAGCGCTGCGGCGAGGCTGTGGCGGTGACACAGCCCATCTGGAAATACGACATGGGGAGACTCTCACCGCCGTGCCCCGCGAGTCTGGCAGCCCTCGGACCGCCAGACTCATAATCAGCCCCTAAGTGTTTACCAGCAAAGCACAGCATCACCTTTTGCTTCTTCGTGCAAAGAAAACACACAGCAGAGCCAGTGTCATAGCCTCGCAACATGGATCAGTAGTTAGTGTAGTATAGAATTTCTGCTGGAAGCATACCCTTTCAGTGGTTTGCTATGCGCAGACATAGTTCAGGCACATTAGAAGTGTGCTGTGCACATGCAATGCTTCAGCTTCTGATGGTAAATTGCTTCAAGTTGATTTTAATCTTAGAGGCACAGCCCAGTCTGGCTATCATATAGATATGTGCCAAAACCTTTGAGCCTTTGAATTGGTCTGCACCCAGTAAAGCGCACAGCATGACCAAGCATGTTATTGTGCTGCTAAAAAGTGCACCCTTCCAGCACAAAACATCATTTGCACTGGATAGTAAATAGCATAATCCGTTTTGTGCGGCTTTTCATTTATTGGCGTTGCTCTGGGTCATGCTAGCGCCAGTGCAAACACATTGTAATCTGGGCCTAAATTTGTTTAAATTGGGGAATACAATACAAGTCCAAGAATCCTTAGAACAAGGGTCTCCAACCTTTTCTTTAGTGAGAGCTATTTTTGATCATTGAAAGCTTTTCTGAGCCACTCACAGCTTCAACACCGTGATTTGAATACCACAGCTGTGCTCCAGTGAGCATTACAGCATTGTCACAACAGCCCTATCACAGAGCAAACGGGTGCAAAAAAAAGGAATAAAAAGAAGAGAGTAGATAGAAAGAGAAATTTAGAAAGTGGAAAAAAAGAAGCTGAAAGCAGCAGAAAAAGTAAGGAAGAAATAAAGAAAGATAAAAGAAGGCAAAAAGAAAGAAAGGGGGAGTTAAAGGAAAAGGACGAAAAAAGCAGGAAAGGAATGAAGATGAAGAAAAAGAGACCAACAGAAAAAGAAAAGAAAGAAGCAGTGAAAAAGAAAATAGAGTGAATGAAAGGTGAGGAAGAAGAAAAGAAAACAAAAAAAAATAAGTAAGGAAAAAAGGAACGAGCGTGGAAAAGAAAAAATACATTAGAAAGGAACTGAAATAGGGGATACAGAGAAATGAGAACTGTAGAGGATGAAAAGAGAAGAGATAAACAAGTAGAGAAAGCAAAACAATGGAATGAAAGAGAAAGAAAAAGAAAAAGAAAGGCAGAAGGAATGAAGTTAAGAAAGAAAGGCATAGGTAGAAATAGAGGAAAAATGAGAAAGGAGAGAAAGCAAGAAAGAGGGAAAAAACTGAATCTGGATGGAAAAAGTCTAGAAAGAAAATAAAGAGAAAGATCCAGGAAAGGAGAGTAGGAGAGGGGAAAAAGAAAGAAGTAGAAAAAGAAAAGAGAAAATTAGAACATTTTCAGAAGAGGGCACTCTGCACTGTGAACTTTTACAGGCCTCACAGAACGGGGTGTACAATATTTAAAAGAGCTGCTTTTGCAAAAGGGCAACTGCATGTTTTCAAACCACTGACTAGGCAATAATGTGCGTGCTACTGAGAGGCAGGCAACGAGCCACTGGTAGCTTTAATGGACCTGTTGGAGACCCCTGTTTTAGCATGTCAGAAATTTTGACAGCAAGAAGGTCCTCCTAACACTGAGTGCTCGGTATTCTGGTGTTTTCGAGTGTGTCCATTTTGTTGAAATCCACCACTAGTGAACAACAAAGACTAAAGAAGCTGCTAATAACAACTGCAAACAAGAGAACCTTAAAAGAAGGAGCATCTGTGATGCACCCTTTTGTGCTTGCTTCCGGCTGCAAATATTTGGAACTGACTGCATGGTGTGAGTGCCAGAAGTAAAAGTGATATAGAGTAATTGTGAAACCTGGAATATTTCCCATATATGGTCCAACATCGCCATCCTGTGGAATCTAGAATTAAATATTTTGAGTGTATTTATAGAAAATCGTTCATCAAAGTTTTTGTCTGCTCTTGTTTGCAACTCTGTGACAGCGGATTGGTTTGGCATTCGACTTTTTTTTTTGCAAAGCTGCTACCACCTTTTACTCTGATATACACTCTACTCGATTTTTCAACTGATCGGTCTACAAATGTGGGAGTCTAAATGAACTAAAAAATCCTTCAAAATTGATGCAGAGACTGCATGAGCTCTTTCCGTTACATTCTTATAGGGTTGGAGAAACACTCTAGACAAGAGGCTGCGTCACCCAAAAGAAATCAAGTTGTGATGCAGTATTAAATTGGAGAGATAGACATGTGTGTTGTGCCACACCTGATGGTATATTCGTTAAGGATCAACCGGATTGAAATCTTGTTTAATTGTAGCAAAGATCAATGCAGTTTAGGGTTTTAATTGCTTTTTCATCTTCTTCGAGGTATCGAGCTGGAGATCCTGAAAAAAGATGAAGTCACCTCCACAAATCATGGGCCCTTCAGCCCCCATAGCTATGTTCTATAAATCCGGGGGTTTACGTCATCTAGTATTGGGCCATAATAATTTACTAGATTGAAGGAAACAGTTTGTACTTGTACCTTCAGCCAAATCCAACTCCCTTGCTTATACCTTATCACTTCTTTCACTCCCAAGCTATCGATCTAGCCAAATATATTGCACTATACGCATAGCTATTCTGGCTGATGCAAAATATACATACGAGTATTTCATTTGTATAGCAAGCTTGGGGCTATTACCTTAGATGGTTTACTTGTATGAAGATTTCCGAGTTTAACGAGTACAACCAGTTCATTATGGCCCCATTGTTCTGCCTATTTAAAACTACATTAACATTACATGAAATCGCCCTAACATTACAGACTATTACACAATTGCAATATATGTTTGCCTGAACTCCACCTCTGCTCCAGCTATCTGAAAGACATAGCAAACTGCTCCGGCCACGCAAGCTAATATAGCCTTTCTGCCTTCCATATGCCTAGAAATAATCTCTTCCTGATGTATTTGCTCTTTTTTTTAATGCAACCCCTCGTGCCCCTCTACCCTGCATCACTGCACCCTTCCAAGTTGCTACCCCTGTGACCTTCTACCCCACTTTGACATTCTCTAGCCATAAGTCTACAACACACACTTGGTGACCCATTCACCCCAAGAGGGGGAATTGTCCACCATACCCCCTGACATCCCCCACTTCGTTGTGGTACCATGTTATTGCACCAGGCAAAAGTCCGAAAGGAAGAAACCTCCTTCCCCGCTAGCTACATACAGAAAATGGGGAAACTAAAGCAAAAGAAGAGAAAGATTGAGGACATCCAGAGCAAACCCTTCAACTCTGAAGTTTCTGCAATAGTCCCTGTGCCTCATCTAAGGATGTACATAAGTAAAAATGACTTTTGATCAGGACTTTGAGTTTTGACTGTTGTACTAACGAGGCCTGGGCGGGCCCCAGCTGCTTTGAATTGGCCCAGTAGCTCTATAAAGGATCTCCGTCTACACGTAGCTTCAGGGGACATATTCAAAAACATGTGGATCTTCACTTTATCAGCAATCGTGAATGTTTTCTTTTGGATCGTCTTTGTAAGAATACATTCTTTTATGCGAAAGTCTGCAAAGTTTACAATGACGATGTGGGGAAACTTAGAATTCATAAGGCACTGATCAGGGATCCAATGGACCCTCATGATCTGCTGGGACATCATCCAGAATGTGATTTAATCAATGATTCCATAAGTTAGAGCATACTCTGATGACTGCACATACTTTCTGCCCCTTCTGGTATTCCTACAAAGCAATGGTTAGATCTTCCGGATTAGTTTTTCATTTCATCGATTTTATTTTGTGAATCAAGCAACTTTCTTTGAATGTTACTCATTCCCTTTTCCCAGATAAGAGAGCGGTCTTCTAAGTCTGGTACCATATGAAATGAAATGAAATGAAATTTGATTTGTAGAGCGCATGGCTGCCCGAAAGCGTCCCAGCGCTTGCTTAGGGAACCCGTCCTGGTATTCCCCTGCGAGATAACCCATTACTGGGCATCCCCAAGGTGAAAGCCAGGCATCCCGCTGCGAGGGGCCGTTGTGGAGATTAAGCAAGCTATTGCCCAGAGTTACAGAGTGGGACTCCATGATTGGAATAGGCACCGAGGCGAGAATTGTCAGGTCCGGGGAAATTTGAGCCCAAGACCCGCCGAGGTGGGATTGAACCCTGGTCCGGGCCAGACCTCTGCATCAGGGTCTGCCGCTCCAACCACTTGAGCCACACTTCTCCACTATGTTCTACCTCTTGCTGTCGCACTGGTATTTGGAGTACAATTTACTCTATTTTATTGAGCCTTTGATAAAGTGGGGCTAATTCCTGAGTCTTAATAGACAAGTTCATGGATTTCTAGCAGGATAGTCTCTAAAAGGGGCTGAGACTGATCTGCTGATCTGTTTCACTCAGCATACTCATGCTTTTAAGCCCCTTAACCAGATTAACGTTACCATGATACTTTGGAGAATATTGGTCATACGCAGCTTCCTCCCGGTCTGAGGGCTGAATTTCCTTCCCCCTTGCAGGTTAGGCAGTTGCATTGTCAATGGCTGGTCTGAAACATGGCTTGGGCCACATAAAGGATCCTCTATTATGGGCCAAATTGGTGATCAGTCATGGGTGTCTCTGCTTTGCTCTACACAACCTGTCTCCACTGAGGGTAGACACTCTCCTGGGAGAGGCTTCAAAGGTACTGTCACACCCTTCAAATACCTTGCACAAAGCTAGTAGTCCCTTAGCCCTTTAGTTGATCTTGATGAGTTCTACTCTTCTGCCTTGAGTCCGAATCAGTGGAGGAACTTAGAACCTCTTCATTGATCTCTGCTAATTGATTTAGGGACTCTGCAACCAAAGCAGTTTTTGCCATAATGGCACTCTGTCTGGATTGAAAGCTTTTCTCTCTGGGATGAAGTGAGGCGTGGCTGAGCGATACGTCTCTTAGCTTTCTGGAGCTGTGGCGTTGAGCCTGTGGCTATAATATTGTCCCCCTAGAATGTAGCTGCCACATGTTAGACCAGTGCAAAAATTATTTTTCAGGGCCAGGTCAATGTGTCTAATCTACATTAGGTGGGATAGATGATCTACATTACTGGAGATTGCACCAAGCAACAAAATTCAGCCAATGGGTCTATGATAGGGAGGAACCTGCACAGCAACCTTCAGCCAGGAAGGTGCCCTGCCGTAACTACTTGCAAAGTGCTACACTTACCCCCGATGAGAAACCTGGCGGCTCTCCCACTTTGCTTCGTAGAGCAGTACATTTCAAACGGGTCTGGGGCTAATGCAACTACAGCAAAAGGCAGTGTGCACCCCGTGCGGGCCCCGGTACAATTCTTCAGTCGTACTGAAATAGAATGGCCATTTAGCTGCTAATTGTAGGCTCAATCAAGAGTGCTGGAAATGCTGAATACACCAGGCACTGGACACCATTATTACATCCTATGCCTGTGCATTGTCGGCACTCTCAGTGTCCACGTCCTCTCTGCTCCTCGCATCTCTGACCTGGAAACAAACACAATGTAGCGAGGGGGAGGTCCCAGGAGTGTGCTTATCAGCGGATCATGTGGGATCCACCTGCTGCCCTCCACCCTGACAGCAATGGAATACCAACTGAGGTGTATAAGGTATTTTCGAAAGAACTGCTCCCATTCTTGACGGAATGATTTGATTTAATTAGAGGAGTACCTATACCATCTACCTTTAAAGAGTCAGTGGTAGTACGTTTAAAAAAAAGGAAAAATCACTTCTGAATGTTGTGCCGCTCGTGTCAGAGGTTTTGTTCCTTCATCGACTGCTGCCCTTTGCTACAGGAGTAGCCCTTCACCCTGCTATTTGCCTGCTGTCCCGAGTGCGAGGGGAGGAGAAGGAGAACTACCTGGCCGCAGAGGAGGTGAGAAGCGCGGCTCCCGGGACTGCGAGGACCAGCATTCAATAACACCAGCTGGGTCCTCTTCCCGCCAGAGCCGCGCCCCCTTCCAGTGCCACGCCCCCTCCTGGACTGTAGATAACATCTCGCGGCCCCCGCTTCGCGGGAGCCGCTCGTGTCAGAGGTTTTGTTCCTTCATCGACTGCTGCCCTTTGCTACAGGAGTAGCCCTTCACCCTGCTATTTGCCTGCTGTCCCGAGTGCGAGGGGAGGAGAAGGAGAACTACCTGGCCGCAGAGGAGGTGAGAAGCGCGGCTCCCGGGACTGCGAGGACCAGCATTCAATAACACCAGCTGGGTCCTCTTCCCACCAGAGCCGCGCCCCCTTCCAGTGCCACGCCCCCTCGCGTTTAAGTCCAATTTAAACAGGACCAGTGACGCGCATCGCGGGACGCGCGCGGGTCGAAGCCCGGGACGAAGAGCGGACAAAGAGCGGGCCGTTCTAGGCCGTTAGAGGCCAGATAGAGCCGGGCCGGGCCACCCCCCTAACGTCTCATTTAAAAACGTCCCGCAAAGACCATCCTTGGTATAAACATGTCTTCAAGGGGGAGCAGAAGCAAGACTGCAGCAAAGAAAGGTAAATTAACCGGCCCAATAGACAGTTTCATAACGAAGGCTAATATCTTCATAGATCAGAGTATATCACTGCTTGACCGGAGGGTATCTCAAGACCTTTTGGAGGCCCGACGATCTTCAATGGGACATTTAGCATCCGCCAGAACGCCACCTCCTACCAAAGACCAAAGATATAGCGAGGGCGGGGCTAACAATAGGCAGAGCCTCCCAAATATAGTTGATTTATCGGTGTCACAACTTTCTGAATCACAACTAATAGCTGACACCGACTTGGAAAAAACTCCTGACTTAGTCCCACACCCTACACCAGAAGAGGTAAGACAGGCAAGAGGGAGGAGGGTGGGAGCCATAAAAAAGAAAAAGAATCAGCTAGCGACAAACAAAACACCAACGAGAAAACAAACCCCAACCACCATGGAGGGAAAAGAAAACACACTTAGTCCCCCCCTGCTGGGAAACCAGAGCAGACACACTGTGAGTGTACATCATGAAGCCTCACCCACCACGGATTTAGTGATAGTATCTGAAGGCCCCCCAGCAAGTGAAATAAACGAAACTGACTACGAATATAATTTAGACCTGCTGGAAAAAATTGAGAATCTTCTACATAAATCTCTCTCACATATCCAAAAGACTTTGACAAAACTGGAAAAAGCTATAACCGAACTTACAGCGACAATTAAAGCTAATCCAGCCCCAAACCGCGCACAAGTTCCACTAAAACCACAAAAACCAGGGGCGCAAAAACCGGCAAACATAATCCCTGTAGCCCAAGTAACCAACTCGACACCTGTACCCTCTACAGCTCAGAAACCACCAGCTACAATACCTAGTAAGAATAAAGCGCCAGCTACATCAGCTCCATCAATCTCACAAGGAAAAAACACCATCACCAGTAATAGCACTCCCATGGTTAAAAATAATCAACCATCAACCAAACAACCCCAAACACATCAACCGAGGGAAAGACAACAACTAGTCGAAACACGTCCAGTAATACGTCCAGTAACACTCCCACCAGAAGCGAGTCCCTTTGTCGCTATATTGACCGGTGTACCAGAGCTGACAGACCAGAAACATGAACCAAACTGGTCGTTAAAAAACAAGATACAACACTGGCTTACCATTAATTGTCCTCCTCCACCTCCCTACTGTTCTACTAGAATCCTGATGGTTAGAAGAGCCCCTTGGGTTGGTCACAGTAAAAAATCGATAAAGGGGGAATGCGTCCTAATTACCTTTGAGGACCCCAGAATAGTAGAACACATCTGTGCAGGAGAGGACCAAACTTTAACTGGGGGGGTTAGAATAAAACGTTTGTCTTTCTTTTATCCACCAACTTTTCAGGATGGCCCCTCTCAATTAGAAGGACCATGGTACACAGTAGGCCCTCAGTATCGAGGTAGAGAAAGGGATGAATGGAGAGGGCAAGAACACTGGAGAAAATATAGAGAACCCTCACACTGGGACGGGTGGAATGGACTACCACTAACCAATATGTATAGTGGTTTAGAGTGTGTCGACTGACCACTACAGCCAATAGAACAGACACCTAAAACCCCAGACACCCCACAAACTCTAGACAATATCATAATCCGTGAACATCCACTTATCTACACTAATCCACAAATAGAAAATGCATTCAAAGAAAATCCTCCAGCCCTGAGCGTGATCTCCTGGAACATCGCGGGATTGCGACCAAAGCTGGAGGATGGGACCATCATGCACCATGTACATAGACAACAAATACTCTGTCTGCAGGAGACATGGTCACAATCAGAACTTCATTTACAGGGGTACAGGACGTTCTTTTCCCCTGCGCTGGTGGGGAAAAAAGGTAGACCAAAGGGAGGACTAAACATATATATAGCCAATACCATTCAAAATATCAAAATAACTGTCATTGAACTGGATTCTAATTTCCAGATAATTGGTCTTGCTCTACCCAAAAATGAGTTTGTAGTCCTCATTAATTTCTATAATAACCTTGAGGAAACACAGCTCCAGAGAGTTTTGGCCCACCTTCATGAAAAACTATCTACCCTTAGACAGAAACAGGGAGCAAGGGGTGGATCATCTATAATATGGGCAGGAGATTTTAATTTACACCAATGCACGCAACCAGAAAAAAAATGCCCCAGTATGGCCACAGAGGAAGGTCTTCTTCTAACCCACTTTTTTCATAACAACACGGGAGGAATAATGAACGATCTTCTATCAGACCTTGACCTCCAAATAGCAAACACACCGGATCCCAGAACTAGCTTATTAGAATCAACCTATATAGGAAGAGGGTTTAGTACTACGGTTGATTACATTATAATATCAGCTAGTCTACAACCCAGAGTAAACAACTTTGAAGTTATACCCAATAGCCAAAGTGACCATGCTATTCTCAAAATGGAACTGTATATAAATCATCAACAGTCTCTCCCTATGGCGATAGCTAGTGCACTGACCCAAGAAAATATAAACCTGGGCCAATTGAATGGGTACTCAATAAAGTGGGGGAAGATAAACCCAGAGGAAATCACCAAAGACTTGATAAAATCAGCATACCCCAAAATTAAGAAATGCCTAGACATACACACAGAAGATGAGGAACTTCTTAATAGCTTCGCACAAATCATGGAAAAAATACAGTCCTTACTTACAGCAAAACATAAACCTGGTCCACGCCGGCCGAAGGGATGGTTCAATCAAGAATGTACTCAGGCCCACTCAAAGCTCAAACTAGCACTAAACAAAGATGAAAGAGACCCCCATATTATATCCGCCTTAAGAAAGGAATATCATATAATCAGAAAAAAGAGAAAAGCGGACTTAAAGCAAGCCCTATGGGATGAACTTCACGCCAGTGCACAGGAGAAAAACAGCCAGGCCTTCTGGAGAGTAATAAGAACCCCGTTCTTGGTGGATGATTTGACTCCAAAAATTGAAGTGGCGATAGATGAGTCAAAATGGGTAACACACTTCTCAAAAATCTTTCAAAAATCATCCTTTGAACAAGAAAATGACCACGAGAACCTAAAAGCTCCGCCTTACCCCATTCAAATAGACTTTGACATCCTCGAGATCCTTCTGGCCCTAAAAGCAAGCAAAAATGGAAAAGCACCAGGCCCGGATGGAGTCCCGGTTGACTTTTTCAAACATAAATTAGACCTTTGGGCCCCGATTATTACTAGGGTGTGCATGGCAGCGGCAAAGAAAGGAATCCTGGAATCTTGGACAAGGTCCATTATGGTACCAATATTTAAGAAGGGAAATCGCCAGGACCCTGCTTGCTACCGCCCAATATCCCTGTTGGACTCACTGGGCAAGCTGGCAGGTAGGGTGATCCTGGAGCGACTGCAGGACTGGGTGGAGGGGAGAGGCATACTGTCTGACCTACAATTTGGCTTTAGAGAAGGCTTTGGAACTGTGGAGCAAGCCCTAAACCTCTCTCTAATTATTGGGAAATATATACACGCTAAGAAAGATAAATTATATATGATCTACGTGGACCTGTCCGCGGCTTTTGACTGTGTTTCTCATACCAAATTGTGGTCCCTCCTAGCCCAAATGGGGGTAGATCCGCCACTCCTCAACTTTTTAAGGGAAATGTATTCAAAGCCCTCTGCCAGAGTCCGTTTTGGTACAAAAGGAGAGTTGACAGCGTCTTTTAGAGTGGAGCGTGGGGTCAGACAAGGATGTGTCCTGGCACCTTTCCTCTTCTCCCTCTATACTAACAACTTGGAGGTTGAGCTCCTGAGAGGTGCCCGGGACCTCCCACAGGCAGAACATCGCCCGATCCCCGCTCTGCTCTATGCGGACGACGCTGTCCTCCTGGCACGGACTCCCCATGAACTTCAGAATACTCTTAACAGGTACTCCCAGTACATGGGTACCCTAGACCTTCACATAAATGTGAAAAAGACCTTTGTGATGTTGGCAGGTACAGGGAGAAAACATCTGAAAAGCATTACCCTTAATAACCAAAAAATAGACTCTGCAAATGAATATTGCTATCTGGGAATCACAATAGATAATAAACTGTCCTGGAAAAAGGCTGTGGAAGCGAGGAGACACTGCTTTAAAAGAGCGCTAGCAGCATTGGTGACATTCACACAAAAACTGGGAAAACGACCGCCTGAGGAATTATTAACGATATATAAGGCCAAATGCCAATCGACAGCCCTATATGGAGCAGGCTTATGGGGTCACACGGATGTAACCTCCCTGCAAATAGCAGAAAATAACTTTCTAAGGTTCTTGTTGATGGCCCCAAAGCGATCTTCAATCTATGCCTGCCACGTTTAATTAGGTGTTCCACATATTTAGGACCTTGCAAAAATACAACCGCTACTTTTATGGCGCCGTATCTGGACCTCGGAGAAAAATGATCTCACCAAGATGATAGTGGCGGACACTATGAAATTGGACCACGCCTTAAAAATTAAGTGGTTAGCCTATATCAGAAACTTTTTCATTGTCCTTGGGGCAGAGCAATACTATCTGAATCCTGAAAAAATCACTGAACTCACAAAGAAACAACTAAAAGAACTAGCCCTGGGACATTTGGAAAACCTGAGATTGCAATCAGAAGCAGGCAAACCGTCTGTTCAACACGCCGTAATGGTCCAATCTACATTCCTAATTCAGCCCTACCTAAGGCTTAATCTTGGTCTGTTTGATCGCTACCTTCTGACAAGGTTCAGATTGAATGTATTTCATAGACTGGTGGCTTTCCCAACAGCAAACGTTTGGGATCCGAATCCACCCCTATGCCCCTGTGACTTGAAGTCAATACAGTCAACTTTACATACTGTCTTGTTTTGCAAGTTTTACCATGAACATCGTAAAGTTTGGCTATTGACCTTATTAAAATCTTGGGGTCTCAGGCAATGTCGCCCTGCCATGCTGTGTTTGCAGCTCTTGGATACTGAATTTGCTTGTTATCATGTTCTTAACTTTTTGAAGTGTATACATAGACACAGAAAAAACCTTTAAAGGTAATTCCCTTAAAAAAATGAATGCTTTTATAACTTAGATGTGAAATTTTCTTGTTATATATGTAATCACTTTGTACCTTTTGACATGACTGTTTTTATTATTGCTTTTATGGATTTCAAACTTGAAACTCCGAATAAAGATTATTATTATTATTACTTCTGAATGTTAATTCTTATTGCCCAATAAGTCTGCTTAATGCATATTATAAGTTGTTTGCAAAGGTATGAGCGTTGTGTATCATTATTACAGGGCAAACCCTGGTTTACAAAGACCAGAATGTTTTTTATCTAATAGATTGATGGCGGTGAATACTCATTTTTTAATACAGATAACTGTTTTTTTTAACCACCAAGAAGAATCAGCAATTGTATTGTTTGAAGCTGAAAATGCATTTTTTCTGGTCGATTGAGATGCTTTGCTTTTTGCTCTGGGCAGGTTTGGATTTAAAGATGTTTTTGTCAAAATGCTTCAGAATTTATATCAGGGCACAGAGATACAAATTATTATAGACGCAAAAGGAGCTAGATCAAAATCAATAGGTGCACCCTTCAGGGGTGCCCAATGTCACCTATCCTTTTCTCCATGTTTATTGGTGGTCCAAATCTGTAGTGCAGAATCCATTGCCCCCCTGATTGAAGGAATGCCTAAGATCAAATCGTTAGTGGAGGATACTATCTTTAATTTGAAAGCAGATAGGGCAAATATTGAAGGGGCCATCAAAGTAATTCAGGATTATACGAGGGGGGGGGTGATACAAGTCCAATCAAAGGAAAACTGAGTCCCTTTTATTCAATGTTCCATCTACAGTATTGCACCTAGATCTGCCGTGCTAGTACAACATGCAAAGCCCAATTCATTATCTCGGGTGTATGTAACAAGCACAAATTCAAAAAATTCCGAACGGTTTCAGTTGAATTAGAAAAAACATTTTAGACAAGATAACATCTCTACTGGCCAGGTGGGTATTTCTTCCACTGATGTTAATTGGCAGAGTTTCCCTAATTAAAATGTCTAATTTGCCCCTATTTTTATTTCTGATCTCTAATCTCAAAAAATAACAACAAAAGAGTGTTCCTGTACAGATTACAAAACAACAAAGCCAAGCCCGGGTCTCGCCGATGACCCGGTTCCGAGGGCTGATCAGGTGTATCAACGGGAGACTGGCGTAGTGGGCGATGTGCCAAAAAGCGCTGTCCCCCCCCCCCTCCCGTGGTCTATGGGGTGTAATATCATCCCCTGTGAAGTTTTTAGTTTTGGTCTCTAAATTTTAGAGACTTGAGGCTGTTTGCTTCCCGCCTTTGGCTGGTGGAGCCCTCCTCTTTTTACTTCACAGACACTATTTTTCACTTTCAAGGCCTACGGTTGGGTGGGCCTTAGCGTGCCCATACCGCCGGGGTTTACACTCTAGGTCCTGACGAATGCCAGGTTAATTATACCACACCGGCTGAAACATGTTGACCAACTACACTTTCACTTATGTTATTGGTACAAGACCATCCAATTAGTTGGCCTTGTCTACCATCACATTTTTTAACTTTGTCCTTGATGATCACCTATTAAATAATTTTTGATACATACAAGGCAATTTTAAACCACCACTCCTCACACTTTTCACGTTATCTATCACATAGCCCCTCCATCCTCACAAGACCAGCTCCGCAGTAATTCTGGCGTTGCAGCACACCGGGGTGACATTCGGTCACACCCGGTGGGGCCCGATGATGAAGCAAGTCACCGACCAGGTCGGTGAGTGAGGGCTTTAAAAACAAACCAAATGGGCTTTGTTGATTCCTTGTGCTCCGTGCATACCTCTATCTAATCTGTACAGGAACACTCTTTTGTTGTTATTTTTTGTTAAAACTTGGGGACTAAGAGTGTTCGCGCCTCTCCCTATCTCTCTCTTTGTTGATAAATGATCTCTAATCTCCCCATTAAAGTCAATAAGGTATCTTTCAGAGAATTAGATTCCCATATAATTAGAGATGTTTGAATGGTAAAATCTCGAGGGTAAGATATTCCATTCTCCAGCTAGACAGGGACCAGGGTGGATTGGCGTTATCTGACTTCTTTTCCTATTATCAGGCCACGCGGCTGTATATTATAGTTCATAGCGGTAAGAACTCTGGGGGGCTTGACAATTTTCTGTCAGCCAGAATGGTGCAAGAATCGGAAAGTGACTTACCAGTTCATTTTAAAGATGGCTAGACTGCCAAAAAGGACACGGAACTAGGTGCTAGTTGAAATAGAAAATGGTTTAAAGTGCTTTTTTAAAGCGAGACAGGTGTACACCTGCCATTGGTTTGTACGGTCACAGAATTGTAAAGTCTTAGGTTTATCCATTTCTAAATCAGTGCTTAGTTTCTGGAATTCTCAAGGGTATCGCGCATTGGGCGACGTTTATGTTGGAAACAGATTGTTAACATGGGAGGAAATGAAACAGCGCCTAGGGACAGGGTGATATCACTAATGGCACAGTTTTTGGCAGATTTCAGGACTCTTGACCAGTAATTATCAAGAAATGAGCACATTGACTCGGGCTCTTATTGAGTTATAACTAAGCAAAAACTGAGCTAACAGGAATGAGTAACTGGTTTAGGGCTCTTAGGAAGTATTGAGATTCGTCCCTGATCTGTGATACTATAAATAAATTAGAGGAGGTTACCATTGGAGAATGGGAGCATATCTGTATGCTGGGGTATAAGTCTCTTAGAGAAGACAATGTTCAAAGAATGGGATTCCACTCAAGATGGATGGCATACTACACCATCCAAGCAAAACATAAAATGTTCAAACCAATATATTAGATGTGCACAATATATTTATTTATAAAGCTTATTAAGCGCAACAGCTACCCAAAAAAGGTTTCCCGGTGCTGGACATGCAAAGTGCTAGGTAACCTAACGTTTAAACAGTGAACAGCGTTATTGATTGAAAAGCCAGGTCTTGATGGCTCTGCGAAAGCGGACATAGCTGGTTTCTTTGTGGATATTCAGGGGGAGAGTTCCAAAGTGTGGGCCCTAGGTATGACAAAGATCTGCCACCCATATTACAAATGGGACTGGTCACATATGTTTTCTTTGTCCCAAATTGCTCCAATTCTCCAAGGATGTATTTCGAATTTTGAGTGAATGTTTACAGATCACAATTACACCCGAAGCGATAGTAGTGTTCTTTGGGGCATCTTGTGGAACTCGGAAACTAAGCAAACCTATGCAATATTTGATATCAGCAGCCCTATCTGTAGCCTGATCTATACAATAGTGGCTGTCAATTATTGTTAGAATGGTCAAAATCTGGCTTGATAAATTAAAAAGGACCAGATCCTTTGAGGGGGCTTATGCTCGGCGTATCAAAAATACCAAAAGGTCTACAGGTCTACAGCTGTTTGGGCACCGTTAGCGGCTTTAAAGAATAACATGATTAAGATATGCACTTCACTGAGTCTATTATGCTGGATATGGCTATACATAATATATGATCCTCTTTTTGAACTCTATGTTCCTCAATTTGAATAGCACTTTTTTGACTTCTGTGCTTTAGTTGATTTTATGCTGGCGAGTCTTTTTCTATGTATGATTTTATAGAGGATTAATGCCTACTAAGGTCCAAGTGATCAATAGTGCAATTAATGAGTTAGTAGTTGCAGGTGTGCTATGAATTAATGTGTAAGATTCCATATAAAAATGTATGGATTTTAGCTCTTCTTAGCACATATGCACTTTACTTTATGTATAGCCCACCAAGCCTTCTGGAACATGGGTCCTATCATCACCCGTAACCTGATCTGTCAGTACATCCCGAAGCGGAATCTCCGTTCTAGCCAGACCCTCTTGGCAGTCATCCCAAGAATAAAGAGATCCAGAACAGGCGGAAGAACGTTCATGTACAACGCAGTGAAGGCCTGGAATGCCCTACCACTTCATCTTAGAGCCACCCAGAACCTTAATATATTCCGCAAACAACTGAAGACCCATCTCTTCACATCTGTTTGCTAAACCCCGCTATCCTTTTCTCCCCTCCATGTGCACTGTAGGTTTACGATTTCCCTAGCGCTTGGACGCCCACGGGCAACAACTGCGCTCTACAAATCCCCAAGTTTACAAGTTTTACAAGTTTACTTGTTTTAAAGCAGCTTTCTACGGTATTCATGCTATATGCACTTCAGCGCTTTCACACTTCACTTGTTTCTATGCTGCTATACCTCTCATATATACGATACTGTGGAGGCTGAACTCCTACTGAGCAGCCGCGGTGCGTCCATTGGGGCGTAGGGGCGTAGCCCCACTAAGCCACATGGACGCACCGTGGTATTTTCGGCAATAATTACCTCTGTGTGACTGTGTTATTATCAGCATTACCGGCCGGGAATCCGCCGGGAGTGGGACACACCCGACTCAATCGGGAGTGCGCAGGGGGTGGGGCTGGCTGGGCTGCTGCAGCTTGAGTGACAGTCCACACTCAGATGCAGCAGTACTGCGCATGACAAGGTGAGGTGCCACCTTGCCCGAGCATGTGCGCTAGACTTTCCCCATAGAGAGGGGTGCTGCTTCTTACAGGCGCCGCCGCTGAAAACACGTTGAAAAAGGGCGACTAGTAAATGTGCCCCCCTAGCCAATCCTGGCGCTGCATGCAGCGCCAGGATTGGCTAGTCCACCGCTCGGAAGGTGTCAGGAGTAAAGGCGGGCCTTTACTTGCTTGCCACATGGCGAGCCCGGCCCTGGCATCGACCCGCGTCAGTGCGTGTGATCGCGCCAGCACCTTGAGAGCAGTTAATGCGAGGAAAGAATATTCACATCTCATAAAGATATGGCTTAAATTGTAGCACCTGGCTCGGATTAGTGTCGATGGTAAAGCGGGCTCATCGCCGCTGGCTGCAGGCCCCGGCGCACCGAGGCTGCCCCTGCCTCCTTGTTTGCGTTTCACAATGCGCACGAATGCCTGACTTTTACAGGTTTATCTGTGCCAATGCAGGGCGCTTTTCTGTGGGGACCCACGTGCCACATGGTCGAATGGAACCTTCTCATGCCATGAAGGATGAAGGTGGGATGTACCCAAGTGTGGTGATTGGGGTGGGGGCGCTAGGCCCTCATGCTGCATGCATACAATCACTCAGTAAGCAGACATGGACGCAGTGGCTGGGGATAGGTAATGGGCCCAGAGCACGTGCGCCCGCCCCTTTTATTGGCCAGTGTCACTTGACCTGTGACGCCTGGTTGTGGGTGGGTGTTAGGTGTATTGTTACACTAGAACTGATACACTAGACCGTGTCTTACGTTACTACATCCCTCCCAACCTTAGTTAAGAAAATAACCCTAACTAAAGTCCAACCTGTGAGGAAAAATACAGTTCATTCAAAACCCATAATTTAATCACGACGACTCCCATGTAGTCTTCTCCACTGCTGGTTACGTGGATTGCCGGCAATGGTGTTTCTTCTTGCCTTGGCAGACTTGCAGCTTGTGGGTGAAATGTACAGTCTCTCTCGCTCTGTTTCTCTTCCTGTGAACGTGTAGAAGTATAGATATATTGAGTCCCAAGTGTGTTACTTTTCGCGGGACGGTCCTGGTCAAAGTGCTTGGTTAGAACTGGTGTCTGTTCCTGACGGGACCTTCAGCTGCAGGTTATCCCTCTCACGGATACCCCTCTCTCGTGGGTGTCCCCTCTCACTGGACGACCCGGAGGCCCTTCTGCCAGGCTTCCACTGGACCGGTGTGCATGCCGCCTTGCCTCTTCAAACATGTTGAAGGACGTCGCTACCGGTCATCTTCTCCGTGTCCGAGTTCCACCTGAAAGGGTGTTGTTGGCACTGGTTCAGTCGTGTGCGACCTTCAGTCTTCCAGGACCTTCAGTGTGAGCTTCAACAGTCCATCTCTCGTGTGGGACCCGCTGCCACCGGTGTCCCTGAGGCCTCTGCCCCTGGATTTCCGCAGCCCTTATGTCCGTTCCATCCCAGAGGTGGTTGTTGCCAACAGACCGGCATGCTCGCTTCTGTCCTTCCTGGATGACTGTCGGGTTCGCACGTGGATGCTTGCTTCCAGTGGTGTTACTTGTAACCCGGTCGTGCGTGTGGACTGTCGTGCACTTCTCACGTTCTCCTCGGTGTTTCCCCTTTTGAGTGTCGTAGCTTCTTGGTCCACACTCCTCTTTGCTCTCTTCTATCCTCTTATCTTCCTGTCGTCATGCTGCTTAGACTTCTTCTCCTTTTCTCTTTGGTGGTGGCAGACGTGCCAACCAGACCTCTTCTCCTTTCTTCTTCTTTGGTGGTGTTGTGTCACTCAGACCTCCTCTCCTTTTCGCAACGTGGTCTGGTCACCTTGCTGTCTTCCTCTTCCTGGCCAGACTTCTCCAGGCAGCGTGCACTCCGCCTGCTTCCATCCGGTCTTGTCCTGGTTCACGGACACGGTCTCTTCTCATCTGTGAATGGACCGGGCATTGCGATCTTCTCTCTCTCTCTTTAGACGTTACATGTTGACTTGTGGTTGGTGAAGTTCGTTTGTCGCTTTTCGCGGACGGTGTCTTGGCGTTCAAACTTCTGGGACCTCTGGCCGGTCCACTCTGCCGATGGTGGCAGGCTATCTTCTGTCTTCTTGTGGGACTCTTGCTGTGTTGCGGTGCTGTAGTATTGGCGCGCTTTTCTCAGCGCTCTTCTTGTGCTTCTTTGGGTGTAGAGGGTTACGTCACCGCTCCAGGCTTCTTCGTGTTCAGTCGCTTCCCGTTATGTCACGGGTGTGCTTGCTTTTCCTCGGGGACCTTGGAGCAGTGTCGCCGGTCATCACGCTTCCTCCCTGTGTTGCACTTGCTTGTTGGGGAGTCTTGGGACCTCTGTCTCTTCCCGTGGTGGTGGTGCTGCAGTTCCTTCCCTGCGGTTGCAACGACAACCTGTGGCCATCAGGTGCCGTTCCGCTGGCAGTTGGTCTCTGCTTGTCCCCTGTGCGTCAGGTGGTCTGCGCCTCTGTTCTGTCTCCTGCTCCTGGTCACTGCGTGAGTACTGATCGCTGCGTTCTCCTTCAGGCATGGAGTTCCTTCACTCCTCGCACTTTCTTGTGCAGCGCAGTGCTGTGCTGTCCTGGTACATGTTACTTGTTGGCTGCAGCAGCTACCACTGTGCTGCACTATTGTCTTTCAGGCACACTGTTGCCTGCTAGCTCGTCTCACTTTATGATGGCATGTAGTCTGTGCTGCCATAGTCTTTTATTGTGTGGGCGCAATTGTGTACTTGGCCACTAGATGGCACAGCTGTACGATTTCTGGCCTGATTTTTGCTGCTCCCAGTCCTCTTGGTCGGATTGTTGGGATTCGGTTGCTGGGATTCCTGGCCTCTTTTTGCTGCTCCCAGTCCTCTTGGTCGGATTGCTGGGATTCGATTGCTGGTATTCCTGGCCTGCCTCACCTGGGAAGCCTTTCTAGTGTAATTGCAGTTTTTTTTCCACGTGCTCACACGCACCCTGGACACTGATGCTGCGGGGCAACTTAGGCAGTCCACGTCCGTTTTCTTCTCCCTCGCACCACTTCCCTAAGGCTGTCACCTCCTTACGGTAAGTCCCTTTAAATCCTTCGCGCTCTTCCACACAGGCCTCATTTCTCCCGGGCTGCGCAGGGGTGGGGGATGTGGGGGTGCGTGCTGGCGCCGCTCACAATATCCCCAGACATGCAAGTTTCTTTCATCTATTCCCCCTTCCACCCGCAGCAGCTTCAGCCTGCACACTGCACGGGGTGGGAGAGGGTCGCGCTGCTCTCTGGGCTGCTTGCTTCTGTCTCTGCGAGGTGGGCACTCGCACGCACTGCTGTCGGCCTCTCTTGCCTCGCGGGTGGGGATTTCTTAGCAATACTAGCGGGCGGCCTCCATGACGTCTCCTCCGGCCACGGCAGCGGGTGGGCTCCGCTTGCGATAATCGCTCCCCCCCCCCCGCAGCTCTCCGCCCTCTGGAGGTGCTCTCAGGCAGGGCAAAATTCTCCTTCTAGCGGGTAAGCCCCGCTTTCCTTTTCCAGGGCCCGGTCGCTCCCCACACACTGCGAGCTCATTCCCCTACCGCCGCAGCAGCTTCAGGTACACGCTGCGCAGCGGGGGTCGCTGCTGGCAGGCCGCGGGTGGGCTCCGCTGGTCCTGCTGTACAGTGTGTTTATTTCGGGGCGCTCTGGCCATGCGGGTGGGCTCCGCTTAGTTCACAGTCAAAAATGGGGGGTCGCTGCAGGCACACGCGGCCCCCCAGGCACTTCCAGGCTCATCTCAGGCCCATGGGCCTCTTCAACAGCTACGTCCGTGGCGGGTGGGCTCCGCTGGCTTCAACGATGTCCCGGCTTTCCACACGCCCCTCCTTATTATTGGGCACTTGGCGCTACGGGGCCAAAGGAGCGGGGTGGACTCCCGCTGGCCTCCGTTCCTCAAGGGAGGGGTCACGCCACCTCGTGTGCAGCCCCCGGCCCTTTCCCGATGCCTGGGCTCACCTCCGACCTGCGGGTCACTCGGGTCTCACTTTACTGGCGGCCGACGCGGGTGGGCTCCGATCGGTCTGCTCTTCGCAGGGGCATCGTTGCGGCCGGTGCAGGTGGGCTCTGTCCGGTCCGCTTCTTCTTCCTGGGCAATCGAAGCTAAAGTCTAGCGGGTGGGCTCCGTTTTTAGTCCCGCTTTTACTCTCTTTGCGAGGGGGTCGGGAGGTGGTTAGCTACTCCACTTCCTTCCCCTCATTGTTCGTGAGAGTCGCGGAGGCGGGGTGGGCTCCCGCGGACCTCCGGTCAGTCCCTGTTTACTTTCGGGCAGCCTGCGGGCTCACCTTCGGAGTGGCTGGCGTCGCGGCTGGCTGTTGCGGGTGGGCTCCGCTGTGTCGCGACGTCCTGCTGCTTCTCTGCTGGGCACCTTGATGCGGGTGGGCTCCGCTTGGGTCGCTCATCGTCCCCAGGCGCTCTCAGGCAGGAGTGGCTCACGATGGGCCTCCCGGTCACTGCGGGCTGTGTCGCAGGGCTCCAACGTGCCCACGGGCTTCTCGGCGCGCCGCGCCGTGTTGCAGGGGGTGCCCTCTAGGCGGGCAGCTCTCTCCCCCTTTTTATCGAATTTGGGCAGTGGCACACATGGGCTTCACTACCGACCTCGTCGCCATTGTGGTGATTGGGGTGGGGGCGCTAGGCCATCATGCTGCATGCATACAATCACTCAGTAAGCAGACATGGACGCAGTGGCTGGGGATAGGTAATGGGCCCAGAGCACGTGCGCTCGGCCCCTTTATTGGCCAGTGTCACATGACCTGTGACGCCTGGTGGTGGGTGGGTGTTAGGTGAATTGTTACACTAGAACTGAGACACTAGACCGTGTCTTACGTTACTACACCACGGATAGCAGAATCTGTTGATGAACAGCACGTTAACCAGAAAGAAATGGGGGTATTTGTTTTCGTGTCCCTTCCGCCCTTGTTTCCTACTGTGTGAATGAGGCGGATAGAGTTTCCCCCAAGACATCAATAATTAAAGCCTCATTGGCATCTCCGCAGCTGGCCCTGTGGTTTCACTTTGGGCTGGACAGGTGAGCGCTGAGCTGCGTGAGGGAAGACGGCCCAGCTTTTGTAAGCGCCACGCTTAATCTGCTTTGGCCCGTAAGTTCATTTTCTCTTCTCTACTCATTTTATCTGAATGCTTGCTTCTTATGCTACAAGACCCACACCTGTGTCTGCGCAACAAACATCAATTAAGACTCAGAACAAAGAAAATGAAGTATATTAACAGGGGAATAAAAAAGGTATGCTTGATCTTTACAAAATATATCGTCTAAACTTTACGAAGGTACAAAATGCACTTTGTAGAATTAAACTTTTTAAAACTTCATGATTCCTGCTTTGTATTTCTTTGTTGAGGTGAATAATTCTTTTAAACAGGTGAAAAGTGGCCTGTATTAACTATCTCAAATGTTTGTATTGAAGTCAGTTTTAGTTTCCAGCAAGGAGGAGGAAGTGACGCCTCCTCTAGCTCGAATGTTGTCGTCACCCTTTGCAGTCTTGGTTAGTTCATTGTCTGATCTAGATTTTCCTTGCCAAATGCTTTGTGGAAAAGCATTCCCAGTAAACCTGTTCATGGGGGGAAACGGCCTTTACAACGAAGCCGTTTCCACGAAATCTTTAACCACGCATGCAGTACAACGCATGCGTGGTTACCACTAAAGCCTTTACCACGCATACCTTTACTACGATGTTTGTAGTAAAGGCATATGTGGTAAAGGTAAATAGTAAAAAGAGGGGGGTTTGGGGGGTCTCCCCCCAAATAAAAAAACTCACCAGAAGTCACGTCAAAATCCGCACATAATCAGCGTCGTTAAAGAGAAATCGGGAAAAAAATCAGTTTCCTCTTAACGACGTATGACGTCACCACGCAAATAGTCGAGGTAAAGGTTATGCGTGGTACACGAATTCCGTTGTAACGCATGCGTGGTAAAGGCATGCGTGGCACCGGAATTCGTTGAAACGTCATATATTCGTTTATGGGAGCTGAGCCCTATTCTACTGTGGGAGCATGGAATAAAACGACACAAACCTTTGGAAATGCCATCGTTAGCGCGCCGTTGTCATGTTCCTTCTACTCGCCTTGTGTTTTCCATGCTCGTAAAATCCTCTTGCGGCCCAGGACGCAGTTCTTTTGTGTGGGAATGTTGCTGAAACAAACGATCCACTGCAGTTTGTCTTAAAAAAAATATTGTTTGCATTTCAAAAATGAAGGCAATGTTTTTGAAGAAGGAACCCTGATAGAACAATAAAGAGCTGTATTTCACTCGTGGGAATACAGAACATGAACCTGTTTTAGCTTGTGAGTGTTTTTACGTTATTGCTTTAAAAGATTTGAGCTTTTCATATTGCATATTGGTTTGCTTTAATAAACAAGGTGGGGGCAGTGAATCCGAGGCCATTTGCATGATTGAAGACGGATATAAAGGTAATTTTAAGTGCCTTGTGTGTGTATGAAATGGGATGCATTATTAATGAGCATTGCTTGGGCTATGGTTTCAGCCTGTTTGCAGAAGTATTCGTCAGCCTCATCTTTGCATTAGTGTATGAAAGTGTGTGTATTTGTAATTAAAAATACACTTGCGTTTCACTACATTTGCTGTAATCCGTGCCAAAATACCTGCTCTGTAGCCGGTACCTTTGGCCACAGTAAATGATGTGGTGCATTGTCAACAGGCATAGCATGTCCATTGTGGTGCTTACGTCACAGATTTTAGAACGGAGGGCTTTACAGCACATTGTAATGTGCCCTATGGAATCTTCCACTACAGCGCATAGCCATACAAATCATTGTTTTACACTACAAAGTAGAGCAACTATTGTTTCCGTGCAGCTGTTTACGTTTTAACCAAATGTTTTACCCGGTCTGGTGTGTTTTATGGCAGCGAAAACTCTCTTTCTTATACCACATATACTCTTTTAATTTAATTAGCGCCAAACTGTGTCTAAAATATGTTCAGGCGTGGCGTATCCTTGTAGGCTGTTTACGGTTAGAAGTTGTGAGAGGATGTGGCGTAAGAGCCAGAGCTACCGACTTTGCAAGGGGGAACCAAGGTTCGATTCTCGACCTTGGCTCAACCTCATGCCATTCTGGGTACACCACTTAATAAATCTCTCCGCGCCTATCAAAAATGAATTTGTTTGTCTGTAATGTAAAACTCTCCAATACCTTCGGGAAGAGTTCGCTTTGTACAAAACTGCAAAATTAATCTGTCTTGCCCGTTTTTTGTTTGTTTTTAGAACAAAAGCTTTATTGTACAACCTTAATCTATAGACACGTTCCAGTGCTAGCAGTATGTAGACACTGGGTGTGATATGTCATGTGTGCTACATGTCGCTGTCCTGATGAATAACACTGAAACACAAATGTGTGGCCTTGTCACCAGGACTGAGGGCACACCCGATCTGTTTTTCTCTAGCTGTCCGATTCGACGTGACACGCGTTCCGTTTACTAACATGAACTGCTGCTCAATAGAAATAGGGAACTTGGTGTCTGGGGGTCTGTTGGTCTGTGTGCCTGGGGGTCTGTTTTTCTGTGTGCCTGGGGGTCTATTTCTCTGTGTGCATGGGGGTCTGTTGTTCTGTGTGCCTGGGGGTCTGTTGTTCTGACGGCCTGGGGGTCTGTTGTTCTGTGTGTATGGGGGTGTGTTGTTCTGTGTGTGTGGGGGGGTCTGTTGTTCTGTGTGTGGGGGGTCTGTTCTGTGTGTGGGGGGTCTGTTCTGTGTTCCTGGGGGTCTCTTGTTCTGTGTGCCTGGGGCGGTCTGTTGTTCTGTGTGCCTGGGGGCCAGTTGGTCTGTGTGCCTGGGCTGGTCTGTTGTTCTGTGTACCAGGGGGCCGGTTGTTCTGTGTGCCAGGGGGCCGGTTTTTCTGTGTCCCTGGGGTGGTCTGTTGTTCTGTGTGCATGGGGGTCTGTTGTTCTGTGTGCCTGGGGGTCTGTTGTTCTGTGTGCCTGGGGGTCTGTTGTTCTGTGTGCCTGGGGGGTATGTTGTTCTGTGTGCATGGGGGTCTGTTGTTCTGTGTGTGGGGGGGTCTCTTGTTATGTTTGCCTGGGGTCTGTTGTTCTGTCGGCATGGGGGTCTGCCCGGTGGTATGTATGCATGTGGTACTGTAGGTGTGTTAGTCTGAGAGTGCATGGATGTTTACATGCATGTATCATCTATGTCGAGTCAACATGTGCTTGGATGGTGTGTATCTGTATTTACTATAAAAGTCTAACACATTAGCTTTGCCAATATTTGGATTTCATCTCACTTCAAAAGCAAATCTAAAGTCTAATTTTACGCCCACTTTACCTCTCAGCCTTGGTCATGGTTCCTCTAGAGAGATAACGGATGCAGAAATTTGACATTAATAGAAACAGAGTGGCTGAGTTTTATCTGGTATAAATGCTATCCCCAAGGCCTGTAAGTATGAGTTTTTATGAAATTGCATTTCTGCATGTTGCCTAGCTGCAGGGAGGAGGTTAATATTGTTGTGTAGATATCTCAGTGCACAGGAGGCTGTGGCAAATTACTCAGGACATAAATACAGTGGGGAGTTCATTGCATTGATTGTAATTCTTTTCCCAAACACATGTAAACTCAAACATACTCACACATGCAAACAGCCAAAAACACCAGCACATGTAAACGCAAACCTGCTCACACATGCAAACAACCACAAACACCAGCACATGTAAACTCAACCATACTCACACATGCACACAGCCACAAACACCAGGGACCAACAAGCAGACAACCACATCCACTCACTTAATCTGATAATGGGAAGTTCCAGGCTCAAGCATGCGTACCGGAGGGCCCTAGAACAGGTGAGGTGCCAAAGATATAAAGATAACACTCCTAGCATTACACAGAAAAGCTCATTCTCTTTCCAGTTTTTCAAAGCTGTTCCGCTTAGAAAAGGGTCAGTTCCTCTTGAGCATTCCACAAGAGTGACTCGCAGAGTTGCTACAGAAGAGTCACGTGCTGCTTCCTGGGTGTATAGGCCTATGGGGAAGGCATATGAGTCATCAGTCATTGCTTCATAGGTTCCTCACAGTGACCGTGTGTAGGACCTGTATAATTTGATCATTGTATAGTCATATTGTATGGCTAAGCAGACCTTGAAGTTCAGATTTTTTCTTTTTTGAGTTTTATATAGCGCAAACTAGACCTGAGACATCGGGTATCAGATCGCTTTACATGAGCACCAGTTTCGTTATAGATGAACACCTTCATTTTTTTATTGGTAGGCACGGGGAGATTAAGTGATTTGCCCTGAATCACAGGATGAAGAGTGTTGTTGCTGAGAGTCTAACCAGGTTACCCAGCTTCGAAGCCGACCACTCTAGCCGTAAGGCTATATCCTCTCCCCTTGATTGTTGATTGTAGTCAATAGGTCACAATTATGCAGCTCTCCTGTACGGATCGCTCATAGTGTTCTATTTACTTAATAAAAAATGTTTGGGGAAAACAACAAAAATGTTTGCCCATATAACGTTATTTTGTATTGCACGTTCTTTAAATGCCATTGTCGACATCCGCCATGCCGCTGTGCTTTTTCCTTGAAGCACATCTGAAATTCCTGCAGAGATTGGATGGGCCACATATTGGGTGATGTGGAGTTTCAGTGTAGAATCACAGAGATGTAAAAGTCCCAGAACTAGGAGCCAAACATGGTGGCTTTGGTGTTGTTTGAAGGTTGTGATTGGTGGATCTAAGGTTCTGATCTGGTGTGTAGTATGGTAGAGTGTCAGAGAGGGTGTTGGGAGCTGTGTCATTTGCTGATTTGAAAGTTGTGATTGGTGAATCTAAAGTTCTAAGGTTCTGATCTGGTGTGTAGCATGGTAGGGTGTCAGAGAGTAGGTTGAATGCCATGTCATTTGCTGATTTGTATGTCCATGTAAGTGGTTTGAATACGGTCCTGTTCTTGAAAGTGAGCCAGTTGGCCTGGTGACCGGATTCAGTCTGAGCATAATAGGACGGAATGTATGAAGCTCTGTGGTTATACTGAATAAGCAGCTACCTATGTTATGCCATCTATTAATGTAATAACTGCACTTTCACAATTGCTTTATTAACCTTCCTGCTTTCTCAAATTTGCTTGAAAATGCACGATTTTTCTTCTTTTTTTAAAAAGTTTTCTGGGGGGGGGCTATCCCCCCAAACCCCCCTTTTGGGGTTCAGGCTCGCTCGCTGCGCTCGCTAGTTTCGGTGCTGTATGCAAATCACTTGGCGCCCCACCACTTTCAAATGTCACCCACCGCCCCTGCTACTGAGGATTATATCGACAGTGCAATACATGAGTTATTAGATATTGCTGTTTATTGAATGGTTTACATGATATCGCAACGACTAGTTCTACAAAACTTCCAAGCAAAGGAGAGCCTATGTACTCTATCTGTCCTAAAGTTGTTTTTAAGGTCCTCGTATTATATGCACTTTAACTCAAATACTTTTTGGGCACTTTTTGCTTTACATTTGATTTTATGGTCTAGATGTGCTTGTTAACTTAGGGTGGTCACTGATGCAATTTAGTCCTTCTTATGCCGCAAAACAGTCTACAATGCTTAGTCTTTCTTGATAAATGTGGCTGTATCTGTACAGTTAACACATTTAACAACAAAAAAACAATAACATATTAGTGTATGATTCTCTGCAAGCACAAAAGTGACTGATAGTGTGAATAATGTACAAAGAACAGAAGTGGAATGTTTTGTGAAGTAAATAAACATTTGTATTCCCCAGGATTGTTATGCATGCAGAGAAAAGCATTATTCCTGAAAGCTGTGGCTATTATTTAGAGTTCGACAGAGTTGGAGTGATCCCATCCCACAAAATTGGCTGTTCCCCCCACTCGAGTTAGAGTCACCGGAAATTCTGGGTTTCCTTCAGCAGGGCCTCAGCTCACTCTGCAATCGTAAAGCTGTAAACTGACTGCCCTTCCGACTGTGGCGTAACAAACCATAGGGGGTCTCCATGCAATGTACAGTGAAGCCACCCCCCCTCATTAGGGTGACCAAGATTTTGTAAACCAAAAACCGGGACAGGCCGCAGACACAGAAGTAGGGCTATCATTTTGCATCGACTTACGGACAGAATTGACAGTACAGACAAACATGGTAAAGATAGACAATAGGTAATACAGTGAATTAAAAGCAACTTTTACACACAGTATTATCTGTGCTAACTAAGGGGCATACTCTCAAGGATTTATCGCTGAGTTAACAGTACTTTATTGCAGCCAAAGTGGCGTTAAATTTACTGCCCCATTCACAAGCTGGTGCTAACAGCCCATAGCACCAGTTTTCCTGTGATAGCAGCCGCAAAAAAAATCGCCACAGATGACTCTGTTAACTATCGCTAATAATATGCAGAGTATGCGTTCCTGTGCAAAAAGCCACGACAACACCACTCCGCAACATTCTCTACTACTAGCCAGATCGGTAAAAAGAACCCAAAACAGGCGATAAGGCGCGTTAGAAGCAGGAAGGGGAGAGAGACACAGAGAAAAGAAGAGAGGGACAGGGAGAGAGAGTGCCGACACTGCGCACCCAGGCCTCACCGCTCACCTGCTGCCACCGGTGTGTCTCCAACCACGTGCCGGTATGTAGTGCAGTTCACCAGGTCCCTCATCTGAAACAGATCCCTCATCTGAAACAGAGTCCAGATACATGAATGGCAAATTACATACAATTGCACATGCCATTATCACCTGTCCGCCCCTGCGCACTCAGGCAGCTGCACCCCAGCCCCTCCCCCCACCCAGCGGTGTATGTCCGCCCCTGTGCACCCAGGCAGCTGTACCTCAGCCCCTGCCGCCGCCCAGCGGTGCATGCCCGCCCTGCACACCCAAGCCTCACTGCTCACCTTCGGCCACCGGCGTGTCACAAAGAGGGCCCACCACATGCCGTGCAAGCCCCAAGCCCGGGGCTCATGAACATGGCACCCTCCACATCATGGAGCCCCGCTCCACGTGCCACCAAGTCTTACATTTGGTTCTGGGTCTTGATTTCTCTATGGCAGAGAACCGACCTACCAGTGTCATGGCATCATTGCAGGCTGCACACCCGCTCAGCCCTTGAGATGCCACTAACTCTGTGACCTGTGAGGCAAAGCCATGTGGCGGTAGGCACCCACTGCCCGCTGGCTCAGGCCTACACTGCGGTCTAGAAGGGCTCACAACGATCATCACCATTCCTGACCGCCAGGACGGGGCATCATCGCAGGCTACACTCCCGCTCAGCATTCAAGTTGCCCCTACCTTAGTGCACAGAAAGTCACCGTCCCATGACGGCGTGCCTGTGCCGGTCGCAGTGTATCCGGTGCCACCAAGTCTGTGCCCCGCAAGTCATGGACCATCTGTGATTCAGTATTATGGTGCGGATGACAGCATGTCACCTCCGGCCCTGGGGAATGTGATGTTGCGGGGCCCTAGGCTCCCATGCCTACATTAACACCACACGGATACAACCAGATAGAGAGTGGAAATGGCGTCGAGCACGTGCGCCCGGCCCTTTTTATTGGGAGGGTCACATGTCCTGTGACGCGTGTGCTCGATTGGTATGGTGTGGGTGTATACCAGCCGTGATGGAGTGGCTGTGGCATGCTGACAACTAGAACTGTGATCTGCAGATCACTACAGGGAAGAACTGGCACATTTAGTATTGTCGTCCCCCTCTGTGAGCGTGAGCAGAGTGGTGATGGAGCAAGGACTCGTGAATAAGAGACTTGTTCGGATGTGATCCACTCATAATCTCGTAATAAAGTATTAATAATGTTTGTAATAATAATTTTACATGAGATTTCATATTTCTAGAAAAGGTGGAAGCCTGCTTATGTCTTTTACTAACAAGTAACCCGAGTGCAACTAAAGATGGTTGCTAACGCGGGAAAATAAAAAGCGCATGCGTCAGCTGCATGACGTCTTAACACTTGGAGGGAAAACTGTGCTTCTGCGCAATAGCATTTAAAATGGCCGCTTGAGAACTCACATGCTAAGCATCTGCTTTGCTGAAATTAATTTGTGTTATATACTAAATGCTAATGCATAAATAGTCGAAATACTGGTCCCAAAAGCTAGGATGGTATCAACCCCGAAGAGAACTTAGATCTAGCAATGAGTCTTTGTTAACATCCCTGAGAATACATACTTCCAGGAACGGTGGTCGAGCTTTCTCCTTTCTCGCCCCTGCCTCATGGAATAAAATGCCTCTCCATCTTCGCATCATCCCTGAACACAGCCTCTTCCGCAAGAAGCTGAAGACTTGGCTTTTTGTAAATTAAATCTTCCGACCTCCTGTCAGAGCAGTCTGCAAGCACCATGAGACTCCTTGGATGTGATTTGTGTGCGATACAAATGTCCTTGACTTGACTTGACTTTATAAGTAAATGGGATTAGAGTAGAGATAGGTGGTATACAGTGAAATCATTTTATTTGACTCTAATACTTTGTCTTTTTGACCTCTCTGTTAGTTCGTATTTGGGCCTCTTAGGTTTGATAACCACGTGAATGGCGAGGCATGCACAAGAGAGACCGCTCCGGAGCAATGAGCTCAAGTCTTGGAACTTGTCCAAGGACATCTAGTAGACGTACCCTGGGAACCAGCTGAACATCTCTAAAGATTCAATGAACAACTGTAAAATCGTATACATTGTTGTAAAATAAAGTTTTCAAATATGGGTGGGAAATAAAGCTTGGGAGAACAAATTAATGGGAGGTAACTTAAAACAATAAGCTCTTTAGAAAAGTATTAAACTTAGCACGGTGTGATGATCATCCCCTCAGCTTGTACAATCAGAATTTGGAATTTCATAAGGTTGAAACATTTAGGGGTGGAACATGCCATTAGGAAAGTATAATTGGGGTAGAGAGTCAGCTTAGAAAGGTCGGTAACTGCCAGAACGCTGAAAGCCAGAGATGCTGTCCGACTGCTGATCGAATACCTGATAAAGGAGACTTAGAATTTTACCAATAATTTAGATTAGAAGAAGATTGCTGAGAAATCGAGGGGGTAATAGAATTAGAAGAAGATTGGAGAAGAATCGAGGAGGTAGAAGGTTTAGAAGAAGGTCGCGAAGAACCAAGCAGGAAGTTAGTATCAGAGAGGGGTGAGACGCAGGCGTTGAATCCAGTAGAGGTCATTTGTCATGTCCTATCCTGTCCTGGAGAACCTATCACCTGAATTTCTTTAAGGGGCCCTTACTTTCAGTTAGTGGGGTCTGATTTTCGCATCATCCAAGGTAAATATAAATCTGTGTATTGTGTCCATGTGCGTTCTCTCTCGCTCTCTTTTTCCTGAGCCACTTATTATTATGAATTTTTATTAATTGAATAGACAGAGTCTACTTCCTCTGAAACATGAAGTTAACACTGAAAAATGTTTTGCTCTTTATAATTAATTTAGATAAACATTTACATTTTACTGATACTGTGCTTATTTAATTTAGCCCTATAAATTGATCCCCAGCGGCGCTCACTGGCTTATATTGTGTGAGTGAGTTTAAGGGCCTAAATGAGTAGTTAGTGATAGATGTCCTCAGGTTGGCGGCCCGCTGGATCAGTTTGCTGGTAGCAGAGGTATAGTTTTCATTGATTAGTTTGATGATTATTGGTTGTAGATTTATGTATTAACAAACCTGTCTGTATAATGTTTCATGTTGTCTGGAAATTCCATGGGAAATGTATAGCTGGTGATGAATGAAAACCACACTGCAGTGAGGTTACACGTTGGTTTTAGAAATTAAGTTGTGAATAAGTGAGAGTAATTGTTAGCAAGGAGTTTGCTGGTGAAAGTTTGGTGTTATATCACCTAGATAGGGTAACACTGGAAGAGTAACAGGTTCTACTGAGCTTGAGTGAAGGGTAAACGGAAAGGTTTTACTCGTAGTGTATGAAGAGTAATCGGAAGGTTTCACACGTAGTGAAATAATCAATTAATCTTTTGGTTTATAAAAATCGACAGAGTAGGGAATGTTTTCATGTTGCTATTAATGGAATTTTTGGTGAAATTCTAAAAGAAAGTAGGATTTTTATTACCTTGTGTGGGGAGGGTCAGCTGCCGGAGTTGCGCTGACATCACAGAGTACCGCTCTGGGATTGGTTGAAGCAGCGGTGTGTTACAAAGGCAAGGAATTGTAAAGGGAGGATCAGTTGTTGTGCTGACATCACAGAGTGCCACACTGGGATGGGTCGAAAAGCAAGCGTGTGAGTTACGGAGGATTGTAATGGAGGGGTCAGTAGTGAAGAGTGAATACTGACGACACAATAGAGCCGCGCTAGTATTGGATAAAATAATTTTGTCAAATTGAGCTTGATTGGATGGAAGAATAAAAGCGGCAATAAGATTGGATAAACTAAGTGACAACAAAGGAAGAAATTATTTGACAAAATAGAAGCAGTAATAGTAATAGATAACGTAGTTTGTATGTGGAAATACGATCCAACTTTTATAGGGAATCTCCCAGATTGAAGATATTCAGGTTTTGCTAGACAAGAATACATAAGAAGAATAACTTATAAAATGTATGGAGAGAAAAGGAAAATGTAATTTATGCTGAGAATCAGGAATTATTCCAAAAAAGATAAACCCATTAAAACTAGAGAAGGAATTCTTATCCCACCACCAAAGGCTTCTGCCTCATTTCTGATGATGGAGAAGGGTCATCATACATGTGTATGACTATAAAACTGGATTGAATATACAAAAGGTGATGGAATATTGTCTTTCCCAGAAAATGGTACATTTAATGGAAACATTCTTCAGAATTTAAGAAATAGAATGAATGAGTTTGAGACCAGACCTAGATTAACTCAGTAAGAAGCTTTGGGAGAATGGGAAATGGAGGCCTTTGATTGAGATATGTCTAGAAGTACCAGGGGTCATAGAGAATTTTATCCTAAAGCGTTGCATTTAGAACGTGAAGATCAGTTGAAACAATGGAGACAGGCAATGGTTTCAGAAGGACTATGTCCTGTATTAAAGACAGAGGAGCAATCTGGAGGTAAGTGTACAAGAAAAAACAAACATGTGACAGGTTGTGGAGAATCAGAAGACGAGTTTATGTAAGATATTTTAACAAAGAATCCATCGCCATATCAGGAGGGACCCAATAGAAATATACCAAGTGCTCCTGTCCTAGAAACCCTGTTAGTTCCTCGAATTATACACGATTCATTAAATGAAAGAATATTACAGGAGAAGGAAAGAGAAGCGATAAATAAAAATAGAGATGAACTAATACAGAAAATAACCCAATTGAGTGTACATCCTGAAGCATTAACTATACCACTAACTATAGGACCTGTTGTCCCACAGTATGGAGATAAAGGAAGTTATCCAACCCCTCCAGTTATGGTCACTCCTGTAATAGAACCTAGAAAGGAGAACATAATAATTGAAGATCAAGCTAGTGAATGTGAATCAGTAATATCACTAATGGATTTGCCAAATAAGAGAACAGATAAATGAAACCCCAAAAAAGAGTTACTCCTAGCTGTTCCAAAAGAAATACGAATGGAAACCTCCACAGGAACTAAAGGTGTGACACATTGTCACCAGAATTAGAAAGGTGGGCACAGAGAATAGACAAACCAGTTCCACAACCAAATATTTTGGATATATATAAATTAAAGGTAAAATTGGAAGACATCATAGCTGGAAATGTGGGAATAGACAGGCTGAATATGCACAGTGAAGAAGAATTATTGTTCATATGTAGAAGCATAACCAGAAATGTAAAAATATTACATGAGAAATTGACAGAGCTTGCTACCGAAATGGGAATTGAAATAAGGAGATCAAAAGTATTGCAGAAACCCTACAGAGCAGAATTTACTGATAAAGGTTTAGAAAATATGAATGTGTCAGGAAGAAAATTAGAGGTTGAAGAATGAATGACAATATTATGAAAATGGAAAACAAAGTGGACAAAGAAAAAGGAGGAAGTCCAGGCAAACAGGACCACACCATAATATTTATTAAGAGAACCCAAAAAGGCCGAAAGGTTGTGTCCCATGAGAAAAGTGCCAGGAGGAGGATATGTACATGTTCCTTGGACCAGGAAAGATATTTTATCATTTACTAATGATTTCCCAAAATTAAGAGAAAAGCCAGTGGAATGGTATAGACAAGTTGAGAGGTTTGTGAAAGTTTCTAAAGTTTTGTTGAAAGATTTGGATGGTCTGTTTGACATAGAAGTCCCTGCAGATTTATGGACAGAGTGTAAAATCACAGATAATTGGCCCAGTGAAGAGTACCCAAGAGATGAGAAAACAGGTGCAGCTTTGGAAGAGGTAATGATGAAATATCACCAGGTGATTACTTTCTTGAAAGGGAAAATTCCCCCAAAGGAGACAGATTGGATAAAAATAGATAGAACGACACAGGAAATAAATGAGGCTGTACATGCCTTTTATGAGCGTCTGCTACAGGTGTTCAAGTAGTATAGTGGATTTGAGAATATTTGTGACAAAGGTATGGGACATTTTGTATATCGGTTTGTATCTGGATTGAGACCAGAGATTTGTCAGATGATCCAAATCCATATGTTGTGTTGGCAAGGGAATCCCATAGATGAAGTCTTAAATATGCAAAATACTGTGGAGATGAGATAGATAATAGACGCAAAAGTTAGAAGAAAAAGTAATGTGGGCACAAGTAAAATGGGCAGAACAACAAGAACTTAAATTAAATAATCAGAATAGTGATCAAAATAGAGGATCAGGACAGAATGAAAACAATTGGGGGAAAACCAAGAGGGAAATGAGCAAAGAAGAGGCAAAGAAGAAAAGTGTTTGTCATGAGCGCGAAAAATTGGTGCATTGGAAAAACAAGTGTAAAAATTCAAACTAATAATGGCCTAAATCAAAATTTTAATCCACAGACGCAGAATGACGTGATATTGAGTAAACCGCAACTGGTTGTTAATCCGCAGTGTCAGTTACCACCTGTCCCTATGCAAAATTTTGTTAACAGAGCAAAGTACAGTGTGGACACCGAATTTCCAGGTGAAAGTGGTAAGCTAAATTCAGTAATTTCTTTTACAGAACAGTAGTTGGTCAGAGGATGAACAATGACGGTGCCTGGCGGGGGGGGGGGGGAGGGGGGGAGTGCGTACTTGGCGCATCCTTATCGGTAGATCAGTCAGGTCCATATATTGACGGAAAAGTAGAAGGAAAAGAAATTACCTTTTTAGTGGATACTGGTGCTACCCGTTCTACTGTGAGAACAGCAGACATCCCAAACCTTCCCCTCTCGGGTGAGGTAATCCAAGTAGTTGGCATTTCAAATAGACAGATCAGAACTCCATGGAGGTATGCATTCGCAATTTTAGAGAAATGCACAAATTTGTAGTTTGTGATTCTAGTCCAGTAAATTTGTTAGGCAGAGATTTACTATGCAATTTATTGTACACCGGATGGTGTAGCAATTCAGACCCCTGATGAAGATAGTATTTACAAAATAATGCTAGCTAAGCAAGGTACGGAGGTAGACGAGATATATGCAATGATGACAAAGGATGATTTACCTGATGAATGAGAATTGACAGTAAACCCAGAAGTGTGGGATTTCACTGGAAAAGAAGTAGGGTTAAAGGCAAATGTAGACCCGGTAAAAGTGACTGTAAAAGAAGGAGCTGTTTATCCAAACACGAGGCAGTATAAAATGATCCCAGAAATAAAATCTGGTGTCATAGCAGAAATAGAACGAATGATTCAACAAGGCATTTTAAAAGAAATAATGAGCAGTCCTTTTAATTCACCTATAATTGGCATTAAGAAACCTAACGGGAAATATCGAATAGTGCAAGATCTGTGAAAAATAAATACAATTGTGGTGCCTTGTTGTCCCGTAGTGCCGAGCCCAGCAGTAATTCTGTTTCAAATACTATGGAATGCAGGATGGTTCACAGTAATAGATTTGTGTCATGCGTTTTTCTCCATCCTGTTGCACCCAGATATCCAGTATCTCTTCTCGTTTAAATTTGAAAATCGTATCTATGTATGGGATCGAGTTCCTCAAGGGTACATAGAAAGCCGTTCAATTTTTTATCAGATTTTGAAAAGTGTCTAGAAACACTAGAGATGCCCAGAAATTAAGTTTTAGTCTAATATATAGAGGACTTGCTAGTTGCATCAAAAACACGAGAAGATTGTGTCCTTGATTTTAGTGCTTTGTTGAGCCATTTGGCTGTCAGAGGGCACAAGGTGTCACCAGAAAAACTGCAATTCTGTCAAACCAGAGTTAAATATTTGGGACATCTATTTGAAAGAGGAGTAAGGAAAGTGACACATGAAATAATTAAAATAATAAAACAAATGCAGTTACCTCAGACCCAGAAACACATCTGAATGTTTCTTGGTGTTGAAGGATATTGTAGGCAATGGAATGTTGGTTTTTCCTTACTGGCCAAACCACTGATACAAATTACAAGAAAACAAGCAAAAGACCCTATAGAATGGGATGATGAAAGCATGGAGGCTTTTGTGAAATTAAGACATTGTTTGTGTGAAGCCCCTGCTCTTGGAATGCCAGAATATACACAAGAGTTTGCACTATGTTTTTATGAACAAGATAATTGTGCTTTGTCAGTGCTAACCCAGAGACATGGTTTAATGTGACGTCCAGTGGCATAATTTTCTGCTACTTTGGACACTGTAGCCTCTGCATTACCTGGTTATTTGAAGGCAGTGGCTGCTGCTTGCAGGAGTCTTGAACAGAGTGAATCTATTGTGATGGAGCATCCCGTAAAAGTTTATGTCCCTCATTCACTCGAAATTCTTTTGACCAGAACCAGAACTCAATACCTTACTCCAAGCAGAATGACAATATATGAAATAATTATTTTAGGAGCAGAAAATGTGACAGTAATCAGTTGTACTGTTCTAAACCCCACTACTTTATTACCTGATGTGTATGGAGAAGTGAGGGTTGATGTTGAACATGACTGCCTAGAGGTTACTAAGTATTGTACCAAACCTCGCCCAGACATACAGAAAAAGTCCCTGAACAATTGTGAAAATGAGCTATTTGTAGGCAGTCGTGCATGAGACATGAGGAAGGAGGGTTAAGTGCTGCTTATGCTGTCTGTACATTGGCTGGAATAGTCGAAGCATCCTATTTACCAGGAGTCAAGTCTGCACAAATAGCTGAATGGATTGCTTTATTTAAAGCCTGCAAAATTGGGGAAAATTGGAGGGTAACCATGTACACTGATAGTCAGTATGGTTATAAGGGTGTCCATGACTTTGGCCAGCTGTGGATGCAATGGGATTTCATGACTTTTTTTGAAACCCATATCAAAAATGGACAATATGTAAAGGAGCTTTTAGAAGCAATACAATTGCCAAAATAAGTGGCTGTGATCAAATGTGTTGCACATCAGTCTGGGAATGACTATGTGACTGCTGGTAATCGCTATGCTGACCAAGTTGCTCAGTACTGTGCCAAGACTAAAATGGCAGTAAACAAGAAAATTGAAACAACTGGAATCAGAAGCCAACTTATGCTTATCTGAGCCACAGAACCATGGGATGAAGTAAGACATTTACAAGATGAGGTGGAAGTAAGTGAAAAGGAAAATTAGATTAAAATATGATGTCAAAGGAGAGAAGAAGAAGGTGTCTGGATTTATCCAGATGGTAGGCCAGTCATGCCAGACTGTTTACTCTCACAACTAGCAAGAATGTACCATGGTGATACACACATAGGTAGAGATGCCATGATCAGACTCTTTCGACAGGACTGGATCAACCCGAAGTTTAGGACTGTCGCAGAGAGCCTTTGCCAGAGATGCATAATTTGTCAACAGAATAAGAATTGAAAAAGCAGAAGGTCCATTTGTGAGGTTGTAGGTTGATTTCATTCAGTTACCACGATGTAGGGGACTAAAATACATCCTTGTGATAGTATGTTTGTTCTCACAATGGGTAGAAGCATATCCTACCAGAAGAAATGACAGTATAGCAGTTGCCAAATTATTGTTGAGGGAGTGGATACCGCGTTTTGGTTTTCCAGTAACTGTGGAATCAGATAGAGGATCTTACTTTAATAATGAAATAATATGATTGATCTGTGAAGCATTTAAAATTGAACAAAAATTGCACTGTGCTTACCGCCCAGAGACTTCTGGGGTGGTGGAACAAGTGAATGGCGCAAAAAAATAAAGATTGGCCAAGGTATGTGCATCTACGTCACTGTGTTGGCCAGATGCCTTACCTCTTGTTCTGATGGGACTCAGAAACAATCCTAACAGAAACACAGGGTTGCGACCCCATGAAGTCCTCATGGAAGAACAATGAGATTAGACTTTATACCAGGACACAGACTGTTAAGCATAAATGATGATCTGGTATTAGATTATTGTAAAAGATTGGCTGACCTAGTGCGTTCTGTCTCTCACCAGGTTGGAGAAGACGCAGATACCAGGCAGCCGGATCAAGCACATGATCTAAATACTGGAGATTGGGTGGTGGTGAAGAATCACACCTGAGATACTTGTCTAGCACCCAGGTAGAGTACCCCAAAGCAGGTCATACTTGTTACAACAACACCAATGAAATGTGCTGGTTTGCCTAAATGGATTCATGCCAGTCATACCAAAAGAGTACCAGCCCCTGATGAGGAAAATCCTCAACAGAAAATTAAAGTTGTGGGTGCAGAAGGTTGTGCAGCTGAAGAGCCTAGAATAACAGACTCTGAAGTAGCTGATCAAGAGCAACCAAGCACTAGTAAGAAGGATTGGATACCAGTGGTTGACATACCTGATGTAAATGTAAGAACAAGAAGTAGAACAAAATTAGAAAAGCAAGAAACTAGTGAGGACCAGACAGGTGAAGAAGAACAAGCGAAGGAAATAGAATTTTAGATTGTCAAAGTCCCTGAGCAGGAAAAGATAAGGAAAGAAAAATACACTCAAACAGAGGTGAACCAAGATTTTCACAGATCTGAGAAGGGACAGATAGGTATAGAAGAACATGTTCAGGCTGCAAACAAGTCAAGTGCAATGAGGCCTGGACAGAACCAGTTAGGAAAAGAAGAACAAGTTCAGGAAGAAGAGCAAATTAGAGTAAACCCTGAACAGGACCAGATAGGAGAAGCAGAACATCTTCAGGTGAATGGTATCACTCTAAGAAGCCCTGAACCAGGTCAGTTAGAAAGGGACTCAGAAGACGAAGAAAGTAAAATTGTGCCACAACATAACATAAATAAAAGAATACTCGAGAGTGACGAAGAAGGTGAAAGTTCAGTGCAAACCAAAAGGGTTAGAAAAGGTGATAATTGGCCTAGATATGCCAAAAGACTAAGGTATCATCTAAAGACAATAAATGAAGAACCTGACCAGGTGAATGAAGTCACTAGTCAGTCAGGACAGGCAAACGAAAAACACAGGTGAAGGAGTCAAAGATTACAAATATTGAACAACAAATTCAAAGGCCCTGAATGGGCCTATTTGATTCTTGAAGAACTTGAGAATTTATATTTAAATGAAGAAAGTGATGAGGAAATAATTCCAGATCCAATTGATGAAGGAGAAGTGAGACCCCTTGAAACAAACCCAGAACTTTACCATTTTCAGAAAGAGAATAAAAGAAAGAAGAGAAATCTTCTTAAAATGGCTAAAGATAGAGTTGCTGAGAAACCAAAACGAAATTGTTTAAAGAAATGTTAGTAGAATATGTAGCATTTTACTAGTGAATATAGTATGGTTACGTTTAAATATAGCAATACCTTAATTGATGAACATAGAAAAGAGAAATAGTACTGACACAAATGGAAAGTTATTTCACATAAAGGGAGAAAGTAGAACTAGAAACATCAGATGAGTTAGAAATACATCACACAGTAACAGATAATAACACAGATTTAAATGTTTTCACCAAGTTATTGTCTGAATATATTGATACTATGGAGATTATTGATTGTTACGTATGTATGAAATTACCAGCTTCAGTAGCAGAAGGTGTCACATATCACCATTTGCCGTTAACATATGGCATTTCATGTAGTGTACTAACAAATCTATTCTACAAAACAGGCAAATTGCAGTATTATTATTCAAACTTAGACGTGATATTTTCAGAAGTTCCTGTTAGAAGGAATATGAATCCAGTACTTAGTAGTCTAGCAGCACAGTATATGGGTGAATTTTTCCTATCTCAACATGTAATAGATATAGCAGAAGCTCACAAGCATAATTTACGATGTTCACTAAAAGAAGAGGAAAATATATTTTTGAATTTAGTAGAAGAAAGGAGACAGGATTTCCAGAGGAAAGCCAACGCACAGAAAAATCATTCCATCATGGGTAGAGAAAGAAAGAATTTATACATCTAGCAAAAACGCAAGCTGCGATTGCCCTAGATTTCGAAAAGAAAGGGAAAATTTGTCTTCATAGGTTAAAGACTGACTATAATAATGTATATATGGGTTCCAGTGATTGTGAACATAATTTCTTGGTTATTGGAGGATGGGGACTAAAAGGGGGAACCGATCCAATATTTCCTAGAATTTATTATATATGTGGGAACAAAGCTTACTTTAAACTACCTGCAAGATGGTATGGAAGTTGCTACTTTTGAATAGTATTTCCAAAAGTCTATCATGTGAAAAGAATCACTGGAAGCAATGAAATCAATAATTAACTAATCAGTAATAAGAGAGTTAGTTTTTCAGAAATAGTAAGAGATATTTTCAGTGCATTGATACCTTCAGTGGGAGTAATTCTGAATTCACAAAGAATTTGTCAATTGTCCACAGTAGTTGATAGTTTATCAACTGATACTGCTGGAGGCTTCTTGATGATCAATACTGAAATGGTTGCAATCAGATCGATGGCTTTGCAGAAATGACTTGCCCTTGATATTTTATTGGTAAAAGAGGGTGGAGTCTGTCAGATGCTGAAAGTGCAACATTGTTGCACTTACATACCTGACAAAAGTGTAGAAATTGGAAAATACATTAAGAATATTACAAAATTGGAAGAGGATTTGAAACCACTGGCAGTTGACAGTGTATGGAAGAAATTAACAAATAGTCTAACATCAATAGGCTCATGGTTTGTTAATATTGGTAAATACTACCTATACTCTGATTAACTATGATAGAGTTAATAATAATGATCTGGTGCAAATGTTCTAAGAAAAGAAGAAGGTATGAAGTGAATTTTCCTCTCCTATAGCGGTGGCCAAGTCATTCACCCCTACTGAGGCATGGATGGACCGTTTGGCCACCTATTTCCATGACAAGATTAAAAATATTCAGGAGACCTTCCCGATAACGTCCCCTGTGCTGAGAGACAGTGGTGAGTCAGACTTCTCCTTAACTCATGTGAGAGAACCATCTTTGAATCAGTTTCCATTGGTTCCCTTGGAGAAATCATTAGAAATCATAAAAGGCCCTAAATCCGGCTCTCCCTCCGACCCATGCCTGGCCAGCATTATAGCATCAACACCGGAGATTATCAATCCTGCGGTTAACCGGATCCTTAACCTGTCTTTGCAGACAGGCCTGGTCCCCAATAGGTGGAAAAGGGCGAAAATTCTTCCCCTATTAAAAAAAACAACTTTGGACCCAGAATTTGCCTCTAATTACAGGCCAATATCTTTGCTTCCTTTTTTTTCTAAGGCCTTAGAAAAAGTCGTGAACCAGGTCACTACCGCTTTTGTTGAAACTAATTCAATACTCCACCAGAGTCAGTCTGGATTCAGGGCGAACTTCAGCACTGAGACGGCGCTGCTGGAGGTGTTGGAAAACATAAAGGTCGTTTGGAAAAAGGCGGCAAGGCTGCATTGATATTATTTGACTTATCTGCGGCCTTTGATACCGCCCCCCATGACCGACTCCTGGCGAGACTTCAGGAATGTGGTTTTGGGGTATGGTACTCAACTGGTTTGCCTCCTTTCTAAAAGACCGCAATCATATAGTTTGGTCCCCGCTTTTTGCGGCCCCCATCCCCCCTTTGATGCTGGGAGTTCAACAGGGCTCAATCTTGAGCCCCACCCTTTGTAATATTTATACGGCACCAATAGCATCTTTGGCCGAAGCTCATGGAGCAAAAATTGTGTTGTATGCGGACGACACACAGCTTCTCTTCACCTGTGATAAAGACTCTGATTTTAAAGGAGATAGGATTAACTCCTGTCTGACTGAAGTGTTCTCCTGGCTACAGGCTAATCAGCTTAAATGTAATCCCAAAAAGTCAGGGATAATTTTTTTCGGCCCCCTCCCCAGCAGTGTATGGCGTAATTGGTGGCCAGCTGATATGTCTCCCCCTTCCACTCCCGTTATATCAGTGAAAAATCTAGGGGTGAAGCTGGACGAGAACCTCTCTATGCAGTCCCAGATTCAGGCAGTGGTTGGCTCTTACTTTGGCATGTTGAAGATGCTAAAGCAGTTCCTGCCTCTTCTGCCTATCATTCATAGAAAAACGGGAGTCCAAGCTATGATAATCTCTAGGTTGGACTACGTAAATATACTGTACCTAGGGTTGCTGGAGTATCTATTGTCAAGGCTGCAAGTTCCCCAGAATGCGGCAGCCAGAGCACTACTCATGCTGCGCCCAAGACCACTGACGTCCACATGTTTGCAATCCCTGCATTGGCTCCCAATCCACAAAAGGATCCATTTTAAGGCCATGGTCCTGGCTTTTAAGGCTCTCCACGGCATAGGTACCGGGCACATCATGAAGAGAGTCCAGTTCTACTGCCCTCGCCGTACATTAAGGTCCTCAACTCTTCAGTTGGCACTTGCCCCCAAATACCACCGGTACAAAAGGGGGTGGTGATGGACGGAACAAAGCGGTACAAAAGGGGGTGGTGATGGACGGGTAACAAAGCGGTACAAAAGGGGGTGGTGATGGACGGTTAACAAAGCGGTACATACCACCGAGCGCGGATAGGGGGGCCCTCCTTCCAGGTTTAGGCGGCGCAACTATGGAACAATCTGCCGGTGGAATTAAGACTGACACAAGATCTCCTAGCGATTAGGAAATCACTGAAACCCTGGCTATTCCAGCAATTATATCTAACTATTTTTTGTCACACTGCATAGCAAACTGTTTCTTCTCACGACTCAGCTGTGAGCTTATAAATACCCATTTAAAATAACATAACAAGTGAATAAGCAAGAAAAGAAAAGAAAATATGAAGAGATTAAGCTTGAGTAATTAATAGGAGAATTATACAAGAAAATGAAGAACATGAAAGAAAAGGAAGAAGGGGAAATTGAAAAGATAGAGAAGGGAATCGAGATATGCTAAAGTTGGAATTTGATTTGGGTATGGGTAGTTGTTGATGGCATAAATGCAATCAGAGAGGGGATTGATGGAGCAAGGACTCGTGAATAAGAGACTTGCATGGATGTGATCCTCTCATATAATCTCATAATAAAGTATTAATAATGTTTGTAATACTCATTTTACACAACATTTCATATTTCTACAAAAGGGGGAAGCTTGCCTATGTGTTTTCCCAACAAGTAACCTGAGTGCAACTAAAGATGGCTGCTAACGTGGGAAAATAAACTGCACATGCGTCAGCTGCATGGCGTCTTAATGCTTGGAGGGAAAACTCTGCTTCTGCGCAATAGCATTTAAAATGGCTGCTTGAGAACTCACGTGCTAAGCGTGGATAAAGGCGGCAAGGCTGCATTGATATTATTGGACTTATCTGCGGCCTTTGATACCGCCCCCCATGACCGACTCCTGGCGAGACTTCAGGAAAGTGGTTTTGGGGGTATTGTACTCAACTGGTTTGCCTCCTTTCTAAAAGACCGCAATCATATAGTTTGGACTCCGCTTTTTGCAGCCCCCACCCCCCCTTTGATGCTGGGAGTTCAACAGGGCTCAATCTTGAGCCCCACCCTTTTTAATATTTATACGGCACCAATAGCATCTTTGGCCGAAGCTCATGGAGCAAAAATTGTGTTGTATGCGGACGACACACAGCTTCTCTTCACCTGCGATAAAGACTCTGATTTTAAAGGAGGTAGGATTAACTCCTGTCTGACTGAAGTGTTCTCCTGGCTACAGGCTAATCAGCTTAAATGTAATCCCAAAAAGTCAGAGATAATTTTTTTCGGCCCCCTCCCCAGCAGTGTATGGCGTAATTGGTGGCCAGCTGATATGTCTCCCCCTTCCACTCCCGTTATATCAGTGAAAAATCTAGGGGTGAAGCTGGACGAGAACCTCTCTATGCAGTCCCCGATTCAGGCAGTGGTTGGCTCTTACTTTGGCATGTTGAAGATGCTAAAGCAGTTCCTGCCTCTTCTGCCTATCATTCATAGAAAAATGGGAGTCCAAGCTATGATAGTCTCTAGGTTGGACTACGTAAATATACTGTACCTAGGGTTGCTGGAGTATCTATTGTCAAGGCTGCAAGTTCCCCAGAATGCGGCTGCCAGACCACTACTCATGCTGGACCCAAGACCACTGACGTCCACATGTTTGCAATCCCTGCAATGGCTCCCAATCCGCAAGAGGATCCATTTCAAGGCCATGGTCCTGGCTTTTAAGGCTCTCCACGGCATAGGTACCGGGCACATCATGAAGAGAGTCCAGTTCTACTGCCCTCGCCGTACATTAAGGTCCTCAACTCTTCAGTTGGCACTTGCCCCCAAATACCACCGGTACAAAAGGGGGTGGTGATGGACGGAACAAAGCGATACAAAAGGGGGTGGTGATGGACGGGTAACAAAGCGGTACAAAAGGGGGTGGTGATGGACGGTTAACAAAGCGGTACATACCACCGAGAGCAGATAGGGGGGCCCTCCTTCCAGGTTTAGGCGGCGCAACTATGGAACAATCTGCCGGTGGAATTAAGACTGACACAAGATCTCCTAGCAATTAGGAAATCACTGAAAACCTGGCTATTCCAGCAATTATATCTAACTATTTTTTGTCACACTGCATAGCAAACTGTTTCTTCTCACGACTCAGCTGTGAGCTTATAAATACCCATTTAAAATAACATAACAAGTGAATAAGCAAGAAAAGAAAAGAAAATATGAAGAGATTAGGCTTGAGTAATTAAGAGGAGAATTATACAAGAAAATGAAGAACACGAAAGAAAAGGAAGAAGGGGAAATTGAAAAGATAGAGAAGGGAATCGAGATATGCTAAAGTTGGCATTTGATTTGGGTATGGGTAGTTGTTGATGGCATAAATGCAATCAGAGAGGGGATTGATGGAGCAAGGACTCGTGAATAAGAGACTGGCATGGATGTGATCCTCTCATATAATCTCATAATAAAGTATTATTAATGTTTGTAATACTAATTTTACACGACATTTCATATTTCTACAAAGGGGGGAAGCTTGCCTATGTGTTTTCCCAACAAGTAACCCGAGTGCAACTAAAGATGGCTGCTAACGTGGGAAAATAAACTGCACATGCGCCAGCTGCATGACGTCTTAAGGCTTGGAGGGAAAACTCTGCTTCTGCGCAATAGCATTTAAAATAGCTGCTTGAGAACTCACGTGCTAAGCATCTGCTTTGCTGAAACTAATTTGAGTTATATACTAAATGCTAATGCATAGTCTTTATAAGTAAATGGGATTAGAGTAGAGGTAGGTGGTATACAGTGAAATCATTTTATTTGAATCTAATACTTTGTCTTTTTGACCTCTCTATTAGTTTGTATTTGGGCCTCTTAGAATGCTAAGGTTTGATAACCACGTGAATGGCAGGGCATGCGCAAGAGAGACTGCTCCGGAGCAATGAGCTCAAGTCTTGGGACTCATCCAAGGACATCTAGTAGACGTACCCTGGGAACCAGCTGAACATCCTGAAGATTCAATGAACAACTGTCAAATCGTATACATTGTTTTAAAATTAAGTTTTCAAATATGGGTGGGAAATAAAGCTTGGGAGAGCAAATTAATGGGCGGTAACTTAAAACAATAAGCTGTTTAGAAAAGTATTAAACTTAGCATGGTGTGAGGATCATCCCCTCAGCTTGTCCAATCAGAATTTGGAATTTCATAAGATTGAAACATTTAGGGGTGGAACATGCCATTAAGAAAGTATAATTGGGGTAGTCAGTCAGCTTAGAAAGGTGGGTTGCTGCCAGAACGCTGAAGGACAGAGATGCTGTCTGAATGCTGATCGAATACCTGATGAAGCAAACTTAGAATTTTACAAATAATATAGATTGGAAGAATATTGCAGAAGAATTGAGGAGGTAATAGAATTAGAAGAAGATTGTGGCAGAATCAAGGAGGTAGTAGGTTTAGAAGAAGGTCGCGGATGAACCGAGGAGGAAGCTAGTATCAGAGAGGGGTGAGATGCAGGCGTCGAATCCAGTAGAGGTCATCTATCCTGTCCTATCCTGTCCTGAAGAACCTATCACCTGAATTTCCTTAAGGCGCCCTTACCCTCGGTTAGTGGGGTCTGATTTTCGCACCATCCTAGGTAAATATAAATCTGTGAATTGTGTCCATGTGCGTTCTCTCTCTCTCTCTCTTTTTCCTGGGGCACTTGTTATTATGAATTTTTATAAATTGAATAGACAGATTCTACTTCCTCTGAAAGATGGAGTTAACACTGTAAAATGTTTTGCTCTTTATGATTAATTTAGATAAACGTTTAAATTTTCCTGAGTCTGTGGTTATTTAATAAGAAATCAGATAAATGAGACCAAAGTCATTGGTCATCAAATCTAATCAACTAAAATAGATTCTTTTGTAAAGAAAGGTCGTCGTCATTCAATAAAGTTTTAGTCAAAATAGATAAGGACATATGAATTTAGCCCTATAAATTGACTGGCCTATATTGTGTGAGTGTGTTTATGGGCCCAAATGAGTATTTAGTGATAGATGTCCTCCGGTTGGTTGCCCGCTGGATCATTGGGCTGGCCTGACGTACGCCAGTCCAGCGTAAGGGTTTGAACAATGACCCCGGGGCTCTGGGCATGGTTCCGTATTGGGCTGGACAAGGAAGTAACTAATGCTTTTGTCCCTGTTGTTGCGTCGGCGCCACCTGGATCGCTTTCGGCAATGTGTCACCCTGAGACATAAGGAGGAATCACTGAGCCTACATTCATCCATACTTCCACACTTGAAAGATCATAGACATGACGCATCTGTGCGATTATGAATGTTTAATGCACAGTCAGTGGAATGTTGCAGCTTGGGCAGTACAGGGCCATGCAAACCCCACTTTACAATGTTGGCCCGTGGAGGGCCAGCCAGAGTCCTTCAGGGAATGACAAGTCCAAAGGAAGAGGAATAGTTCAGTCCGCAGATTGCTGTGTCATTGGCGATCAAACAGAATATGGCAGTCCATGTCGATGTCCGAGTTGAGTGTCGCAGAGTGTATCAGGAAACAGTGTAAGGTGATGATGCAGAGGGCACAACCAAGCAGAAACAGGCCATATGGCTGAGATGAATGCTACAGTTTTCTTCTTACCAGTAAGGCAGTTTCATCCTCATCTTTGTCCTCTGCTGTTTCATGTGCCTCAAGCGTGGGTGGTGGTGTTCTGTCTCCAGCACTGTGTGGCAGTGATACCTCAGAGGCCGGAGGTGGAATGTCTGCCGCACTGTGTGGCACTGACACATCAGGGAACGGAGATGTGGATGTAGTGGTAGCAGCAGCATGCATCAGCGCCAGTCCTTGTGGCAGCAATGCCATGAGGATGGTCCTGAGGTCAATGAGAAACCCAGCTACCTCTCGCTGGTCTGCAGCCGTGGCAGACGCTCTTTCTGCCCTCGTCTGCTCCATGGTGTCCATTAACCTCTGCATGTGTCTTAACTCCCGGGTGACATCGCTAGAGCCACTCTGACTGGACAGTTGTTCTAGTCTCTGAGTCAGGGCTCCAGTGACGTCAGCTATGGTCCATCGGAGAGCATGGAGCAGACTGTGGGTGTCCGTTAGGGACCATAAGTGGTCCCTGATGGGACTTAGACACCCACGTATGGCTTCTAGTTTGGCCGCCATGCGGTCGAAGCCCACCCGCACCTGTTCAGCCAGATTCTCCTGCCCCCCAAAACACAACGTTGGAAGGCCATGCGTTCTTCGTGGGGGTCCTGAGAGGCAGCTGTGATGGTGGGGGCTGCCTGCTGTGTGGTCTGTGCAGGGGGTGGGATCTCCTTGTAGCAGCTGGTCTGCCCTGCTTCTGGAGGTGGGCTGCGGAGGCTCTCCACGAGCTGTTGGAGGGCGTTGGAGTCGAAGCTGTGGTAGTCCTTTTGGTCATCAGAGAAGAGAGGTTCAGGCTGCTCTGCAGAAGGTGTTGATTTTCCCTCTGCAATGTGAAGGGGAGGTGCAGGTTAACAATGTCTTCTTGTTGTTGCATTGTACATGTGTTCATACAGACGGCATGAATGTTAAATGTTAAATGTCGTATACTTGTAAAGCGCACAGCTGCCCCAGCAAAGGGGCGTCCCGGCGCTGTATACCGCTGGGGAACCCATCCTGGCTTTCCCTGTGAGATGGACCCTCCTGGGCATCTCCAAGGTGAAGACAAGCATCCCCGGCGCTGATGGGGCTGTTAGTAGAGATTAAGCAAGCTATTGCCCAGAGTTGCTGAGTGGGACCAATGGTTGGAGTAGGCACCGAGGTGAGAATTATCGAGTCCGCTGACCATGGCCCAAGACCCTGCCACGTCGGGAATCGAACCCTGGCCCCGGGTCGACCTCTGCTTCCGGGTCTGCCGCCTCTAACCAGTGAGCCACACCACTCTACTGTGTACTTTGTTGCTGTTTGGGGAGGAGCTGCCTATTTGATGGGGGACAATGGACATTTCGACAACATAACGGATGTGTGTTTGTACCTGTACATTATCAACTCACATTTCCCTGCACTGCCTAATGTTACTGGCCAGTTTCTAGACACAAGCAGCACCAGTTGTGTCCTATGTTTTGTTGTAGATGTGTTGCGGTTTGTACCACATTGGGGTCAACGTTGATGTGCTCTGCATGTTATGTGTGTGTGTGCTGCATTTCGGGGGAGTTGCCCCTGCAGCTCTTATTTTGCTGCCCCTTATACTTTGCATGCAGTGTGCCTTTGACTTCTGTGCTTATACAGTGCTGAGATGTTGCATACTTGGTCTCTTGGTGGGAGTTGGTGAATGGGGCATGGTTTGTTCACAGATGTGCTCTATTTATTTGTACATGTGTGCCATTGTGCCCATTTCCCCCGTTCTCCCAGTTCCTGGTCGTTACTCACCCTGGTGCCGTCGTGTCCGGTCATGCTGAGCAGTGTCCAGTCCCCCAACTCCTGCCATCATCTCCCCACTGATGACTGTGGACTCCATTTCCTCCATTTCATCTAGGTCCTCCTGTGGTGCAGGACTCCCACCTCCAGTCTGCATTGCTGCCTTCCAGTTGTTGGTGAGTTTCAACTTGGTTTTGCGCTTCACAATATTCCAGCGCCTCTTGACCTCTTCCATTGTCATCTTCAGCACTCCGACTGCATTCACCTTGTCCACGATGGACTGCCATAGTCCATTTTTTGTTGCCAATGACACAGTGGAGGTGACGAACAGTGGTTGATGGTGTTCTACCACCTCTGTTATCAGGATTCTGTTTTCCTACGGACTGAACCGCTTTCCTACTCTTCTTCTCCTTGCCCTGCCCTGAACCAGAGGTCCCTGGTGGTCCTCCTGGGGGCTTGTGGGGTTCTGGTTGTCCTCCGTACTTGCTCCGGCAACATCCATTGTGCTTCGCTGTTGTTTGGCATTTGTTTGTCATTTTTTTTTCTTCTTTTATGGTCATTTTTCCCGACTGACGAGTGTGAATTGCAGGCCTGTTGCTGGTTTTCGCAGATTTTTGCATCACGATTGGCCTCATAGCAACTTTTATTGCGCTAGTGATTTGCATTTTTGTGGTGCACGTTGACTTTATCGCTGACATTTGATGCGTTATGGTGAGCCTATCGCGTGGTACCGCTGTGTTGTGAATGCTATGTTAACACTGAGTTATTTTCCCGCTATAGACTGCGTTAAGGAGAGTTGCGTTAAGCTAATTTTGAGGTGATTATCACAGGTTCTTGAGAATATCCCCCAAAATTGCTTTCTGTTCAGTGCTAAGAATGAATTCAGCACCAAAATGCATGAAAACTTTCCTCCCTTTGTACTAGCTACCCTCTTCGAAAACCAGGACATGCGTTGGAACTTGCAGAAAAATTGTGTGAGAAAACAGACCTACCTCAGCAAATCCAGGACGTCAGGTCAAGCTAACTGTAATGACTTCACTTATCACCATGGAAGGACTACACTGGCAGATCCCATAAATCATTTTGTTAAGATTTACCTAGCTAAAAGAAAACATTAAAAACGTCGCAAGTGACCTTATGAGTAGATCATTGAGCCTGTTGGCATTCTGGGACCTATAAAAGGTACACAGAGAGCCGAAAGTGACAAATGCAAATTACAAAACCAAGACTTGATAAAAGTAATGAAGTGCCTATACCAGACAGCATGGGGAGAGGCACAAGGAGCCATACAACATATATATTTGCCTTTTCTACAATATGGCACCAAAAATAAAACATCTAGGGGTTTCTTTTTGTAGGTGAGATAGAAGAAAAGTTATGCCCAAGTCCCACAAACCAAACAAAAATAGTGTAAACAGTATTTTAATTAAGTAACTAATCTCCACCATTCCCAGATGTTGTGATGAACCTAAGGGGACAGCTTACAAGCTTGGGGTCAACTGAGGGTCTTTTCATATAGTATGTCCCTCCCCACTGGAAGCATTTGTTTTTCACAAGCCCCTACCTCCTAATGCTCCACTGGAATCTTCTGTACCCTCTGGGTTACCTCAAAATCAGAAAAACGTATGTCTATGTCATCTCCGACCACATAACTGGGTACCAGATCTTTAAGCATGCAGATCGTTTGGTCTCACAAAGACTGTGTGTGTTGCCACCATTGCTGCTGGACTCTGCTTTGCCTTAAGTTCCAGACCTCTGAGACTACGCTCATGGGCTATTCTCCTTTCCTCCATGGGCAGTTTCTTTTCCTCCAGTGTTAGTCTTTCTCCATTTTTAGCTTGCCCGTCTGCAGCTGAAACTCCCTCTCTGTCTTCCTGTCTGCCACCTCTTCTGAGGACAGGCCATGTGGGGATACACTGCTTCCTGCTCTGGCAGGAAGTTTTACTTCAAGAGATGGGTCATTCGCCTCCCCTAAAGGCTGTATTTCAGGGCTGACATCCAGGTCCTGATCTTTCTCATGCATATCCACCTCGCTATCATGTTTCTGTGTTGCTGTCAGCTACTAATGAACCTCCCACCAGGACCTCAGAGCTTTCTGAAGCTCGAACATTGTGGTACCTTTTTTGCTGGGATTCCACTTTCCTTATAGAAATGTTTGAGCTCAACCACAGTGGCTCCAGACTAACTACAGGGGGTATGAAATCCTTTGTGTTAAGGCAGGACACTGCCTATCTCTGTGCAATCACCCTGGTGTTGGCAAAGGTGTATTACTATTGCCATACACCTTGTTTCTGGGTGTAATTTTGGGGAAGTTTGCACTGCTGGTGTTCATGCTGTGCCTGTGTTAGGAATTGATAGCTCTACCTGGAGGAAGATGTACCTTTTGGAGCCTCTACCTGGAGGAAGGTGTACCTTTTGGAGCAGCAGAACCGCCAGCTCTGGGGCAACTGGCAGGAGAGGAAGGAAATATGCTGCTTTCAGGCATTGCTGGGAAACACCCTGTAATTGGATGCACTTTCCGAGGCCGATAGAAGCGGTTTACTGAAGCGAACTAATTTGGTGGCGATTGCAGCAGTGAGTGCTCCAGGTGCTGCTATCAAAGGTTGCCGGAGTCTGTGGCAGCACGGGCCAGAACTGCCGGAGCGACTGAGGAGCGGCAGGGTGCTGGACGAACAAGGCCATGAGTAAAGAGGCCTGCGAAGGGTGTGTGGCGGCCCGGCGAGCGGGGCGGAAACGGGGGCTGACGGGAGGACCTGAGCGGGGGCCGGAGCGCCGTGCCGCACCACCGACCGGCTCCGGAGCTGTGTGTGGGCCGCGACTGAGTCTCCCCCCTCCCCCCCGGCGGTACTATTGAAGCTGGACTCCCCCTGGTATCTCTGCTAAAACGCTAACACGTATCGCCTGGTTCTTGGGCCCCCCCTCGCCTCCGCGAACTGCTCAGCGGGAGTGCTGGGGATCAGGAGGTCGTGCGGACTGCTCCCGGCCATTGTCGCGCTGGAGGCCTCTCTCGAGGTACGCGGGGTGGACGAGCTGCAGGGCGACTGAGGTAGTGTGTCGATCCCATTGTTTGAAATCCTGCCTCTGGGGGGCACATCGAGAACGCCTGAGGTAGCTGTTTGGAGCTGCTGGGGTCACCGATTGTCTGGTTGCTCCCCCACCCAACTATACTAGACTGTGAGTCACGGGCCGAGGAAGGCCTGGCCATGATCCTGTTCCCCCCGCTGGTGGGAGTCCTTGACCTTGACCCCCCCTCCCCGAGGTCATTCCTTGAGCTTTTGCATCGTAACAGTTGGCTGTGTAGATCATCTGTGCACCTAGGGGCTGCTACTTGACTGTTACCAGGAAGCAGGTGGAGGCCCCGTGTGTTCCGTCGCTCTGCCCTTCATACGAATGCTACATAATAGTGCACTCCATAGCTGATCATATTTTACAGGCACGTGGAACTGGGCACTGGAGTTCCCGGACCGGGGATGATTGCACTGCTGAGTGAAAGAAAAAAAATTGCATCGACAAAAAGGAACTTACCGAGGGGTGTGGTTACTGTTGTCCTCTGCTGGGAGCAGATTTTGCGGAGTGCATGCTGCTTTCTGGTGGGGGCTTTGGTCGAGGGAGAACGCCAGCTTTGATCACCGCCAGCCCGCCTGCCGTGAGGAATTGCAGGACTACATGTGGGGAGTCCCCTAGGGCTACAATGGCTGTCGGGGAACAAGCAGTAATACTGTGGCTACAAGAGGACAGATTACTGGCACGCTGGATAATTTTATTATTAGAGCAAACTCAGTCATTGATCAGGGCATTATTCTTATGGAGTGTAGAGTGTCGCAGGACCTTGCAATGGCTAAGCGCTCTTCTATGGGTCACCTTGCTAATGCATGGTCACCAGTACACAACAGTCGTGCAAACATCACTTGTGTCCCAGCCCTTGTACATGCTCCACCCTTTGCTCAGGGCCTTGACGATATCCCATTAACTACAAGCTTCCTAACATCTGAGGCAACTGTGGCTCTGGATGCATAATCCTTGCCCAATTCACCTGAGAACTCACCTGAGAAATCATCGATAAATCCATCGAGAGGTAAACGAACTGGGGCAAAATACAAGAGAAAGCCAGTTGCCGCCACAGCCACTGCTCGCAGGAAGTATAAACCGACGAAGGCGTTGGACGGCAGATTGATACCAACAAAATCTAAGGGGTGCCCTGCTTTGAATGATCTGACCCGCCCTGACCCGCCTCAACCACCTGTAGTGTCAATAGGGTCTTCTTCCGTGGAGCCGGTTCAGAGCACTGGGGGTCTAAAGGCAAAGGAGGATGACCTCTTTCTGGAAAAACTGGGCGCCCTATTAAAGACCTTGCTTGTTCCGATTGAGGAGAGACTTGTTTGTATGGAATTCCAGCTTTCCCAGTTACAACAAACCGTGGATGGGACTGTGGGAAAAAGAAGGAAAAATAGCTTGCATATGGTTACAGATCAACCGAGTTCTGTGCCCGCTGTGCCCTCTAATTCTGCTCTTCCTTCTACTGCCGGTCCTTCTACTTTAGTTGCCTACACAACAGGCAGGGCCGAAACTGCTGGTGCTGGGACTGTATTGACTAAAAATCTGAGCACGCCCACTTCTGATCATGTAGCACAATCAGCAGAGAGGGGCCAGCCCTCACCCAATCTAGCACCCTACATAGTACCAAGAATTGATCTACTCCCTGAAACGAGCCCATACGTGGTAGTATTGGCAGGTATTCCCAAAATTAGAAATCCAGGTCTGGAATCATTCATGGCATTAAAAAATAAAGTGACCCATTGGCTCAATTATAACAGGCCCCTACCCCATAATGTGAAAAGTGAAAAACTGATGAAACGTAGGGTCTCTTGGGTGGGCCACAGTCGGAACATCACAGGCAACTGTGTCCTGGTCAATTTCAGGGACCCTCGTACAGTGGAGCACATTTGTAACTGGACCCAAGATAGTGTAGGGTCAGTGATCCAACCCTATCCTCTGTCTTTTTTTTATCCCCCGACCTGCAATGTCAGATTGTGCTCTGGATTGGTCGCTGGTGATGCATAGGCGGAGGGGAAGGGTGGGCAGGGGGGGCTATAGAGAACCAATCACCCAGAGTTATCCATTGACACACAACAGGTTTAGTACCCTTGAAATGGTGGACTGACATCAGATCGATAGGGAGAATAGTTTGGGTACCTCCCAGAAAAGGAATTCTCCCAAGTCCAGTGGAAGGGTGGACGTGCCTGATGGTAGTTTAGTAAGACAATCTCTAACTGCGCAATCCCATAGCCGGGAGCTAAATACAATCAAGGGGACTGCCATACAGGGATGTACGGTGCCGCTACAGTTAGCACCCGTTCCCCCCTGTGCGGTACCAAGTGAAGACGAGGTACTGAGGAGTGCTGCACTCACTAAAAATGTCACAATACTTAAGTCAATTACAGTACTATCATGGAATGTGGCGGGTCTAACCCACAAGCTAGATTGTACAGAGTGGGGGTCCCTGGTAGACCGGATGGATTTATGTCTTTTCCAGGAGACCTGGGCCAGGGACGAATAATCCATAGCGGGATTTACCACATTCCACGTACCTGCGAGGTGGGGTGGGAAAGGGAGACCATCAGGAGGTCTGGCTATTTGGGTTGCTCTTCACCTGGGTTGTATGGTGGAAAATTTGGCCACATATTCAGAAGATGTGCAGTGTGTTATCTTAAAATGGACAAACGGCTTTAAACTAGCCATTGTGAATGTTTACTCTCGACCAGTGCTGTCAGGCCTTGAATCATCCACAATCGATGATCTATCCCATTTCTTGAGCACATTGCCCGGGGATTGTAAGCTTCTAGTGGCAGGGGATTTGAACTGTCATTTTGAGCCCTTTTTTGGAATGAGCAAAGGTGCTCTAATGGGAGAGGACGACTATTGGGCTATTCCCCAATGTCAGTCCCCACGCCCTAAACTATGGTCCCCTTTAGCAACTCAGATTACAGCGCTTGTAATAAACAATTCCCTTCGGGCATGTAATGGACGTACATTGTCCGATAGTCCGTCAATGTGCACTTTTAACAAGAGGGGGCAAGAGTCGCGACTCGACTACATCCTGGTAGAAACTAGGATGTGGTCGAAGGTCATTGACTTTAGGGTAGTCAAGAGGAACGATAGTGACCACAACGCACTATGCCTGGAGTTGGCATTTCCAGGGCCGCAGGAAATTGAATTACATACCACAGAGAGGGACAGTGAGGATAATGGTCTGACATTATCAAATAATAGACGTAGGGTCAAGTGGGGGAAAATAGCAGAATCTGCAGAGGTCTTAGCCAAAGTATATAACATAGTTTTACCTCGACCTCTGGAGGTTGAAACTTTAATTACTCAAAATTCTCCTCTGGATTTTAATGGGGATCTCAGCTTGATTAACTCAGATCTGGCTAAAAGCTTGGCTGGTGTTTTTTACCCCCAGGTACCTAAGAGAAGGCTAAGACAACCAGTCTCTTCCTGGTATAATTCAGCATGTAGGAAGGCTAAGTCTAACCTTGTCACAGCGATTAAGTCTGGGACTAGTAAAACAGTGATCCGAGAACTTAGATTACAGTACAAAGAGGTCATAGGGCATGCAAAACAAGAATGGGACATGGAAAGGTGGGTGAATTTAAACTCCGCCTTGGCAACAAAAGATGCCCGCAGATTTTGGTCACTAGTTAATTTTGGCTCGGGTGAACCAAGATCGGCCATAGAACCTAATATTGCGGCATCAGTATGGGAGACCCATTTCAAAGGCTTATACGGGGGTGAGTCTGTCCAGGGCAGTCTACCGGTACTTACAGTCATAGATGCTCAGCATGAGTCTCAGGAGTTCACCCTTGGGGAAGTGACAAGTGCTATAGGGAAATTACTAGTGGGTAAGGCCCCGGGACTCGACAAACTTCCAGGGGATCTTTATAGATACCAACCTGGAATCTGGGGTCCTTATCTGCTAGTGGTCTTTAATGCCATTGCGAGAGGTATGGAAATTCCCCGTACTTGGCTGGGGGCAGAGATAGTCCCGATCTACAAGAAGGGGTCACCTCTGCTCCCAGTCAATTATAGGCCCATTAGCTTAATAGATGTACAACAAAAAATCTTTGCGCGACTGGTCCTGGACCATCTGTTGACATGGATGGAGGAACACGAAGTACTGAGCCTTTTCCAGGCAGGATTCAGGAGGAATACGTCCACTATGGACCAAATTTTCTGACTGATCCTCCTATACTGGAAAACCGCAAAGCTAGAGGGTGGCAGCCTCTACATGGTCTTTGTGGACCTCCGGTCCGCGTTCGACTTAGTACCAAGGGGCAAATTGTGGGCTGTCCTCCAGGATTTGGGAGTCCCGCACCAGATCCTAACGCTACTGATGAGGTTACATGAGGGTAACTTTGCCCAGGTCCGATGTGGTAAGAATGGGGCATTGTCATCAAGGTTCCCCGTTGGCAGGGGGGTGAGACAGGGTTGTGTTTTGACACCGACCCTGTTTTGCCTCTATGTCAACGGGGTAATCTCAAATCTGGATAATGTCCCTGACAATGATGCACCAAGGTTGGCAGATAGGAGGGTGCTGGCGATTATGTTCGCAGACGACACCCTCCTACTCTCTAAATCCCCTATTGGGATTCAGAGGATAGTGAATGGGTTTGGGGACTTTTGCCGTAGCAAAGGTCTTGAGATTAATGCAGAGAAGACAAAAGTTATATTTAACCCGCCGGCGTCTACTCGCTCAAATCAGACACTGGGCAATGCATATCTGGAAAGGGTTACGACCTTCCAGTACCTTGGGGTCACTATTCATGAAAGTCTGTCATGGGGTCCGCAGAAAACAAAATCTCAAATGAAACTTTCACAGTTGTCAGGTGCTATACTAAAAGTTTCAAATCATCAAGTTTTAAGCCAGTGAGCCCTGCCCTGGAGGTCTATAAGACCCAAGCAAGAGCAGCCGCTCTTTATGGGGGGAGCTCTGGGGTCACTCCAATGCCTCTGAAATTGTTAAATTGGAGTCTAAATTTGCAAGGCGACTCTTATCGCTCCGTCAGAGTACCCCTATAATACCGTTGAAGCTAGACTTGGGACTGCCACCCATTCAGGATGAGTTAACAGTAAAGCCCCTTAGGTTCTGGCACAGACTATGGTCCACCCCAGATCTTCTAAACTATAGGGAAGAACTAAAGCAGATTCTTAGTTATAATTGTGTAGGCAAAATCCCTTGGCTGTCGTTTATTAGACGTGAATTGCTAAGTGTAGGATTACAATCCATGTGGGAAAATCCGGACAGGGCGTGTGCCCAGATATCTCGCAGAATGCTTACCAAAATCTATAAAGAGAAAAAGTTGGAATCAATAATTTCTCTCCCTAATGCTGGTACCCTGACCAATGCTTTTTTAGAATTAAAAAATTCTTACTACTTTTAGGAATTTATGGACGTAGTCTTCCCGATATTAGCGAGGAAACTTTTTATCCAATGGCGACATGGCACCTTACCTCTCAATGCACTCACAAGTAAGTGGTCGGCCTCTTCTAACAAGTCGTGCCCAGGTTGCAGCTGTGATACAGAGGATGAGCTTCATGTACTCTTCTTCTGCCCAGCTTATACCATATCAAGAAAATATTGGCTGTTACCACTCTGCAGAAATTTAGGTTTTAAACATTGCTTAAATGCGTATAGAATTTTCAAAACAAATGCATCAAGTACCATTGTCTTTGCACTATCAAAATATTTGCTAGCCATGTGGTGTAAGCGACGACAATTAATTGATATTGATTGCTAGCCTTAATGTCATGAATTGATTGTTCTGAATGCAGTGTTATTTTTAAACTAATATTATTCTAAAATTTTAAGATGAGATTGTATTTAGTTTTTGTCACGATCGCGGAGTTCGTGAACTACAATTCCCGGCATACTCCGGGTTTGAACTACCGCTCCCGGCATCCTCCGCGACGCGCCGCATTCTCGTGAGAAACCTCTTAGGGAGAATGGCGGCCGGGGATCGGTGTTGGGTATTCCTGTCCTGATGCATGTTCTGTCTCGGATTTCCTGGTTCGGGTGCAGTAAGGGTGCTTGCACCGCAGTTCTTAGCAGCAGAACTCTGTTGCTGCCGTTGAGGTTCCTGTTTTGCTTTGTGGTTCGGTAATAACATTTCTGTTAGTGTTACCGGAAGATTACTTTGGGTTTGATTTAGATTTGTCTCGGTTGGCATTTTCAGCCAACGGTGGTGGTTCATTAGATGCTGTCAGACTTTAGATAGCATCTCGTGTTGTATTGTTTTCCTTGCTGTGATATTGGAAGAAACTTTAGACCCAGCTAAGACGTATTAGTTGGTGTTAGGAACCTCTGGAGTTCCAGTGGAGCCTTGTGTGTGACATTTAAACTGTGTGGAAAGGCCATTTGCTTTACTTTGCTTTAGGTGTTAACTGTGCATTTACCTCTTCTATTTAACAGGGGTTCTGGAGGTGTGGGCTACACTCTTCCTCTGTGAGGTTTAGTGGAGTCAATACTTAGGTATGTTCGTATGCCAGGTATAGTTGGTTTTGTACATGAACCCTGGATCTTCATTCCCAAGTATATCACATGTGTTCTTGTATTTTGTACCTTACTTTAGTTACACCGTATCAACCCCTACGTTGCCTCTACACATCCACAAGGCTTTCTTCTTCTTTTACAGGTATAGCCTGTTATAGTACTTTCTGGAGCATTGTGATGTTTAATGTATAGGAATCTAGTCTTATGTATTTGTTCTGTTTATGTCTTTCAGATCTCCCTCCCTACTGTACCCTTCCTTTCCTTCCCTGATCTTTATTATTATCCCCTCACTTAATCCTGTCAAAGCTCTGTGCCATTACGACTATTCAGGCATTGGCTCGATTTAGAGGTGGGCTTACCAATCAACAAAACGTTCCTGAGGACTAAATCGTAACAGTTTTTATGAAGTTCTTGCCAAACGTATGTAATTTAATTTTATAGCTATCCTCTCTCTTTTATTCTGTACTCTTTTATGGCCATTGGCCGAAATAAAGAATTTTTGAATTTGATAGTATCTTTTTCACTAAAAAGAAAAGAACGAAAAGTTATCTGGCATACACATCTATATACACAAGGCACTAGAAAGATCTGTATCTAAACTCATTTTACTTTCAAATGAACATCCACAGACCACTTCTAAACGCAAAAGAAAACAATCCTCTTCTAATCATATACTATGAAATACTACACACAACATACACAACCAAATAGTGTAATATCCAATACTGTGCAAAGGGCCTCTCAGAATAAACAAGTACCACTGTGCCATACTAATGGCAGAAGGCGCTATACAAAAACCCATAATACAAAAGAGACAAAAAGATTGGCATTGCCAATGTTCTTGCATCGTTTGATGTCTTTGTTACTGTTGGTAAACTATTCCTCATATTCACAATCATTTTTGTGAAGGACACTTTCATAATGCTACTCTCGATCCTTGACCAACAGTTCGTCTTTTATGGCTAAAATATGCTCACTTCCGGTGCTTGAGTTATCCCCCGGCTTACTGACACGTCTCCATCAAACCTCGCACCTCCCATCACCTCTAACTAAGCACATTTTAATCATTGCAACAATCAACACAATATCATTTAGGCCACCAATAATGAGGAAATGGATGACAGAAAAGCCAAAGTGGGTGTTGCTGAGAGGGCTTGTGAAAAATTGGTGCGACTCTAGGCACTTCCACGTCAAAATGATACATTCGTAGCTGGAGCGCTTAGCAATGGTGTTCAGTTAATTGAAACACTTGGCAGTCAATTAAACAAAAGCAGAAAAGACTAATATTATTTGCCAAAGATCACAAGTGCTCGCCAAGTTGGGAGCAGGAATTTGAGCAAACATATCCTGGTTTTATAGTGGGTAATTTGTCCACTACAGACCTGGATTTTAGGAGGTGCAATCACCAGTAAACATCATTGGCTTTGTAAATATAATGCAAAATGTCTAGAAATGCATATGGGCCTCCTCACATTATACATGGTGTGATAAATTATTCAACCCATTGTCATTTCAGGGTGTGTGAGAGCGATTCAGGCAGCAAATATAACATCTATAAAAACAATCAAACCACAAGCATAGTTATTATGTTATTTGGAGTAGTTGGACCTGGCCCTTTTTGTAGGGTTATCTCAAAACTTTTTGCCATCCTCCTGTATTTTTCTGACCCCTTTCTGTTGCTTTTATGGCTCTGGGCACTTTAGCAATGCTGTTCAGTGATAAAATGCATGTGCTCTCTTCTGTAAACTTGGTAAGATTGGTCTACACCTGTTAGGCATATACAATTTACCTGTAAGTCCATTGTACAGTGGTATCCAATATACCTAGGGCCTGTAAATTAAATACTATGAGTAGGCCTGCAGAGCTGCTTGTGCCACCCACTGAAGTAGCCTTTCAAACCTGTCTCAGGCCTCTGCCACTGCAGGGCCTGCGTGCACAGTTTACTGCCACAGGGACATGGCATTTAAAGTGCTTGCCAAGTCGGAAACTCCCCTTGTACTGCATATCGGTCAGCCCTAAGGTAGGTCCTAGGTGGCTCAATGAACAGCGTGCTATGGAGCTACAAGATAGAACATGTACCTTTGTTGTGTGGCATGTCCTTGTAGTGGTAAAGAGCCCATTTGTTTTCTCACTGCTGTGAGGCTGCTTCTCCAATAGTTTTGCATGAGGCCTGGGCAAAGTTTGCGGGGTTCCGCTATGTCGAACTCCACAAAGTGACCAAAAAAGTCCACTGCACTACTTGCAGTTCCGCAAGCGGCAGAGTGCGTTAGGTTGTGCCTTTCACACTGATTTTTAGCGGTGGGTGTTTGTCCCTTGCTGGAAAATCAGCGCGAGCGGCACTATGCACAGCGCAAGAGGGCGCTGCTTCTTTCTGCCACTCGAGTAGATATTCTACTCAAGCAACAGCTTCCTCAATGCGAACAGAAGGTTTCTCAACATGAGCAGTTACAGCCATCTGCGACTGCCTGCGTTGACATATCTTGCTAGGAGGTGGTCTGGAGTAGGATTTTCTTCGTTCACACTCGCCAAATTAACACTGCCGAGTGAGACAAAAAGATCCCCTCTGCAGACTTTTTTGGAACTCTGTGTGCTCAGCGGAGTGCAGGATGTGAAAAACTCCAGAAACTCCATGAACAGAGCAAAGTTCATCGCCCAGGCCTAGTTTACATTGGGAATTCCCTGATATGTGTTTTAGTGGTGATTTCTGATAGGGAAGGGATAGCGTTGCCATGTTTAGTATGTTGAGAATAGTGGTGATAAATCCTGCTTATTAGTGAAAGCGGATATTTTATTACTATTTTAGAAATGCCACTTTTAGAAGTGCAAAAACAACAATTGATGGAGAGAATGCAGAACAATGTCATACATTCACCCCAGTACAGAGATCTGGGCCTTGTTTTCTTGCTCACCATGCCATTCCAGTTTGAACCCAGCCATATCCAAATCAGTCTTGATTGACCCTGTGCCCAATGAGAACAGTCCAGCCCGTACTGTCAGGCCAGGTCCTCCCTGGACTGGAAAGAAGCATCCTAGGACTGGTTTCAGGGTTTCACCCCTCACCAGCCAAGATAGCTTGACTCCAGTGGCATGGAGAGCACGGGACCCACGTCTGGGCATACCCGACCCACTCGGGATGAAAAATGCAAAAACAACAATTTATGGACCGAATGCAGAACAATGTCATACATTCACCCCTGTACAGAGATCTGAGCCAAATCCATTGTTTTTTTGCTCACCGTGCCATTCCAGTTTGAACCTAGCCATATGCAAATCAGTCTTGACCCTGTTCCCAATGGGAACAATTCAGCCCAAACTGCCAGGCGAGGTCCGCCCTGGACTGGAAACAAGCATCCTAGGACTGGTTTTTGGGTTTCACCACTTATCAGCCAGGATAGCTTGACTCCAGTGGCATGGAGTGCACGGGACACATGACCGGGCATACCCGTGCCAGTTTTAGAAGTGGGCATTTTTGTGTGCTTATGATTGTTTGTGCTTTGCAGCCTGACTCCAATCAACTTCTGCTTTCACTCAAAACAGTCACAAAGGGAGCTGAGGTGTGCTCCGCGTATACCGATGAGTCTTCCTGGGTTAGAGTGCTAGGAGGAGTTGTCACCTGCACCAAAATATGGCAGTGCCTGCCTTTCACAATGCTGTCTCCGCCCCCCTATAGTGTTTCTGGAGCCAGGACTGGGATTGAATGGAGGGGTTGTGCACTTCTAAAATTGTTTGAAGTTACCTCCAGAACAAAGATGTTTTGAGTATAAGTACAGGGGCTCTTACCCCGTGGTTGGAGACACTGCGTGGGACTTGTAACCAGATGCTTTTGGCTCTACAAGACTGCATCTTGTCAAGGGACTATTGTGCTGCCAGGAGGAACCACCATTTGGACTGCCTGCTTTGTTGTGTGGCCTGCTGCATGCTGGTCTGCAGGAGGGACTACTACTTTGCATTGCCTGTTGTGCTGGCCTGCTGCCTACATTCCTGTTTTGGTGCCCCCAGTGATCTCCATGGACTCGTGGGCTTGCCTCCCCCTTTCCACGGTTGTGGTGGGGGTTTCTGCCTGGAGGAAGCCCTAATACTGCCCCACTGCCATGGGACTCGTGAGTCCAGCCATTCTGCACTTGCTCAAATAGCGCTGGTAAGGGCTAATCACAGGGTAATGAAAGCTTCGCTTGTGGAAGGAAGCGCTTTGCGACCAGCAATAGGGAAGCCCCGATGTGTGATTAGGTGCTGTACTCCTACGCTCCCAACAGGCATAATTGCTACTGCAGCACCGACGATTGCCCTGTTGGATTCAGACTCCAAGACATGCACAGGCAGTGCGGGCCGCCTCCTCAAAGCCACATTGCCTTAGCAACCGGAGCTTCTCTTCAAGAGGTGGCGTCCACTGAAGCCACGCTCTGGAGGGCGGGGCCAGCTGTGAGCCCGAACGCCGCTGGAAGACAGAGATCGCAATCTCGGATCTCCAATATCAGCAGCTCTTCTTGAGCCTGATAGGCCAACTGGAGTCTGCCTCTTGAGGGTCCGTTGGCATACTGCTTCAGGAGTCCACACTGAAAGGAGTTTTGCTGCCCTAAGCCATTTCCATTGTGTGCAGCTACAGAGCGCGTTGCGGGTGGCCCCACCTGCAGACTCTGATTGCAGGGGACCCACTAAGGCCTCCACACTGACTTGGGCAGTTTGGGTGCCCCCCCCAATCTTTTTGTTGGGCATATACCTGGAGACAGGTATTCATGATTCCACATGACCGGTGAGTCCTCAACAGAGGTCCACGATCGAAAGCAGAAATTACTGTAATCACTGTTGTAGGTGGGCAGGTGGCCCGGTAGCCTACTTTCGGGGAACATAAGTACTGTATACCATGTATTAGGAGGGGAAGGTTGCACCTCCTTGTATGTTTATGGCATGACTTCATGATTTCAGCACTACAGGGGACACATGGTGATTTACGTGGTTCCTGTTTTTCTGAACTGGCATTCCATGACCTAAGTATTACTACAAGCTTCTGAGGTGCTTATGGTGTTCTGTTTTTGATTCATGTGTCTGCTCTCCCTAATCTACACTGCTGCATTTTCATGCCCTAATATTATGATTTATGTTGTTTATACCTTGCAATGATAGGATAATGAGTATCATTTCAGGACCTGCATAGTATGTACAGTGATGGTGTTTTCATGATGTGTGCAATATATAAGTATTCACTTTATTGCACCAAATGTGATGTTATGACAATTGCTTAGTTGGCAAAGGGATTTATGTGATTGTGGTATATACAATATATGAACTATTTTATATAAGTGTGTGTATGTCGCAAATGCTTTACATATTGCTTCTGACTGCTTGTGCGAAGCTACCAAGGGGGTGAGCAGGGGTTATCTTCGGTGTGTAACTCCCTTACCATGACTAGAGTGGTGGGGCCTGCCTGGCTTAGGTGCATACCCAAGCCATTACAATAGAAACCACATTTCTAACAACAGGTGTTTCATGAAATGTGGACCGAACCTAAGAGGGAGTCGGAGCCTAGTTGAAGCAGTGCTTGATTCGTAAAAGGAAAATAGGCTCCAGGGCTTTCGTCAGGATGCCACTGCAGCTTGCACCACACATTGCCCCTTTCATGCTGCCAATGATAGTAACAGAACAACTACTAACCCTCTGACTCCTTCAAGTGTGACAATTCGGACTATTTCAGGCCCCTAAGCTATAATAATGGCATGGGTTACAGGTAATGGTGATTTTTAACGTATATTGAAATAATAATTAACGGTTGCTGTGGTCATCTCTAAATTAGCCAGACAGCACCACCTTGTGGCATACTGTCACAAGTGCTGGTGTTGACAATTAAGTGCAGGTGCGGAAACCACCAGCTCAAATTAAGCACTGAGTTGAATTCTAGCACACATCTGAGGTCCATATACTAGTATATGAAGGTATGAAAGATTAACAAAGTGGTGGTAAAGGATTGCACACACGTATATTTATATATAGATAGATACACACATATATATATATATATATATATTTATTTTTTGCTGGAAAAAAACAAGGGTTACAGGTATATTATAGTTAGGCTAAGATTTCATTCGTACAAAACCAGTGAAATTCAGCATTTATAGTTACCTGAGATAACTATATCTTACACCCTCGCAATGCACTGCTTATGACCTTACATATTACATCACTCATGACATGGTCAGAGACATCACGGATGACATCTCAAATAACATCACTGATGACATCATCAAGTGAGTGTGTTTTAAGAGCTTATGGGAGTTAAACATATATACTAACCTGCTACAAAAGTAAAATGAGTATTATAAGTGCACTACTACTGAGTGATACTACTTCTGACAGATATTATGTGAGTGGTTGTTATATCTATCCTTGTGTGTATGGATGTGTAAGTGCCTGCATGGGTGTATAAGTTGGTGTGTGAACAGCTATGTTGGTGGATGAGTGGGTGTGTCAGTGGTTGTATAGGTGAGATAGGTGAGTGAGTGGCAACTTGAGTGGCAATATCAGTGGCGTAACGAAACTTGAGGGGGCCCCCCTGCAAACTACATGGAGGGGGCCCCCCTCCCATTCTCCGTGCCAGTCTAGAGCTCTCAGGCCAGCGACCCGCCATACTGCAGGGGATGCGGGGCTATTGTTACACCACTGTCACCAATACAGCCGTTATAAGTAACACTGGATGGTGGAGTTAAAGGTTGGGCTTAGTCTGCCAGCAGGCTATCATAGGTGGTGGTCCATTCATTACAGGGCCCCTGCCATCAGTAGTCAGGGGTAGTTTGCCCATTTTTAGGTGGGTTTCCTGATGCAGACTCCTGTCATGATATGCAACACCGGCAGTGGCGGTGCGTCCATTAGGGGCGTTGGGGCGTTGCCCCACTTAGCCATGGACAACACGCTGCAATTAGGAAGTAAAATAGCTTCAAAAATAAATTATCCTGAACGCACTTGCAGTTTGCGGCAGAGAGAGCCAGCTGTACGGGGACAAGCCCGACAGCATCGGAATCGCGGAAGGTGTGGGGGCGGGGCTGCGGCAATGAGTGACAGTGAGTGCAGCCATCTGAGCAGAAATAGGTAGCGCTGCACGCAGCAGGCACTTGTGTGTGCGCATTTTGAACTAGTCATTTTCACGACTGGCCCACGCATGCGCACACCCAGTAGTACCTTTCCTCCTCCTTCTCCCCTACAGCACTTAAACAGGCAGGGACCCGGGTCCCCCGGGTCTCACAATGGGCAGTATTAAGCCTGCTCTTTAGCCAATCCTGGCGCAGTGGTGCTAGTAGCGCTGCGCCAGGATTGGCTGAGACACCGCGGAGACTTCAGCACTGGTGTCGCACTTGGGTGGTGGATGTTTTCTAAGTGTGGCCAATCACATGTGGCTTATGTTAAGCCATTGAGTGGTGATTGGCCATTTCCACATGCTGTATGTTCATGTCACCGCGCCTGGCGTGCCCTAACATCAACAGTCAGAGAGAGCCACGAGGAGAGTGTGTAGTAGACCCTTGTGACTCGTGCGTGCCTGCAGCAGTCAGTGAGTGTCTCTTCATCGTGTCTACAGTCAGTCAGTCAAGTGAGTCACACAATTCCTCATAAAACGTAAGTTTTTTGTGTACAACAATCACTACTATTCACTACAGAAGTGCGTCGGTGTGCGTGGTGTCTCTCTCTACATATGCGTGTGATTGCAATGCATGACCTGAGCACTAGTACAGTAGCACATTTCCTTGCGGTCAGAACTTGCACTAATGCAAATGCACTTTTTCTTAAACATGCGGCTGCTGCGGGGAGTACTTGTGCAAGGGAACATATGCTTCATTATAATTAAAACTGTCTTTCTTGTGGTTTGTACTTCGAGCTGGCCTCACTAGTGCAGAGGCACCGCACGGCACATTTCTGGTTTGGCGTGGCACTGGAAGAACTAGCACAGTCAGAAGTACATACCAACCATTGTGTTTAGAATCTGATTCTAGGAGCACAGGGCCGGTGCGCACTTTCATGTGCGCAAATAATGGCCGGGTACACTTACACAAATGCTCAAATCCCTGCGGTCAGGCACTGAAAGAATGAGTCCACAAGCATGGTGTCATGTGCACTAGTGCCCACTCTCTTCCATGTGCTTGTACCTACCGCAGGAAGATCGGGGCGGGGGTACCCTTTCATTCACCTATGTGTATGTTGGTGAGATGGTGACTGCTTGAACCCATGTGCGTGTGCCATGATCGTAGAGGGTATTGAATTATATGCAAACCGTGCTTGCCGTAGGCCTCTGAAGTGGTATCAGTGCTCGGATCATAGGTGTCAAGAGCATGCTTATGAACCTCGAGCAGGCACAGACAAACGCAACAGGGACCCTGGAAGGAAAGCAGCCTCGAAAAACAAGTGTTTATTTTACAATGCAGTTCTGCATGAGTTTGTTTGAATGTTCGCCTTGAGTGCAGGTGGAGGAGGAAACTGTGTATATTTATCATGGCTTAGCACGGGATCCAAGCAGAGCATCAGAATGCTGTCTGTCATTCGTGCCCAGATCCAGTAGGTCTTTGTATGTGTGCGACTGCATGCGCCTATGCGGTGCTCTCTGACACCAATCGTAGCTGTGCTTTACTGTTTAATTGGTGACATGAGGTCTAATTTTTTGCTTCTTTCCACTGGGACCCATGGCACCCTTGGTACGCCAGGATTTACCGACTCCTGCCTCGCTATCATTCGCAAAAAAGAGGCCCTGCATTCTATCATTTTCAGCCTTAATTTTGTGCTGTCGGGCAGCTGGTATAGTTATTAGGAGAGTTAACTAGTAGCTTTTCATAAGTGCCTTCGTTGCATTTATAGCAAACAGGTGGCATTTTATTGTCATTGCGCTGTGCTTCAAAAACAGCTCCCAACATTAGCAGGGCCAGATCAGCTCAGCCTTCCATTTTCCCTGACTCACAAATGTGTTTTAACAGTACACTCTCGTAGAAGGCTGTCAAGGCACGTGCCGGTTTCATGCAGAGCCGGAAAGAAAGCCACATGGCCCCTGATTATTCAGGTCCGGAAAAATGTCCAAATGCCTCATCTAAAATAACAAAGAAAACAGTAAAATATTTTAAAGGGTGTGGTGTTGCGCTCTAGTCTACGAGCGTGAACGCGATGACGCGTCACGCCGTAGACGAGAGCAAGACCGGCGCGCATGCGCAGCAGGGTAAAGAGAAGAGCGCGAAACCACGAACGGCAGTTGGCGACCGGAGCTCTATCTGTACAGACGCTCGGCACTCTATGTTATTGCAGATATTGTTTAGTGAAGAATAAATCTGTTCTACACCTACAGAGGCTCTGAGCACTGTGTGGGGGACGAAAGAGGAGACTTTATATTGGCGACGAGGCTGGGATACACCCATCGTCCATGCATAGTTGTACTGGGCACTGATCCAGCAACCAGCACCACACCAGGCCCAGAGAACAGAGCAACGAAGCAGCTAATACGCAGAAGCATAGAGCGTGGCAGCAGCGCACCCTTACCACTCGGCAGGAGGCACACCTTAAGCAAGACTCAGGTCAGTGCTGTCCCGGGGACAAGGAGCCCATAACCCAGCACGCTGGCAACCAAAGGCACCATCCAAAAGCCAGAGGAGGGGGTACAATCCACCAACCCAACGCAAGGGATAGGGGATAACGCTCCAGGTAGTCCCAGAAGTCAAGGAGACACCGCAGAGGGAGCAGGAGCGTCCGGTGCACCCAACAGCCCCAGAGCCCAAGCAGAAGCTCCTAGAGGCGAGGCCAAGATGGCAAACCAGTCCTCAGCTCTGATGGCCCCCATCCCATTCCTACCCAGACCAGGGGAACCCCAGATGAAATGGGAGGATTGGAGGGAGTACTTCAGGAACTACATAGAAGCACTAGAGGACGAAAATGGAGAAGCATACACTCCAGCGAGGAAAAAGAGGCTATTGCTCCACAACCTAGGTCCCGAAGGGGTGAGGGTGTTCACAAACATCGTGCCCAAGGACGGGGTGCAACAGAGACCGATGCCTTCAAAAATGCACTAGAAGACCTAGACAACCACTTTCGCCCAGCAGTGTGTGTTTCCATAGACCGTTACAATTTCCAGCAAAGGAAGCAGGAAACTGGCGAATCCATAGACGACTATGTGGCCGCGCTACGACGCCTGGCCATCACGTGCCAATATGGAGTACTGCAAGATGAGTACATAAAGGACCAGATAGTTATGCATACTACCAACAGATCAGTCCAGGACAAACTATGGGCACAAAATGAAACATCGCTCAAGGACGTCATAGCCATGGTGAAAAAGGCGGAGATGTCGAAACGCTGTGCAGACGCGGCCAAACGAGACAGCACTCAGAAGCAGATGGTTAACAAGATCAACGAGGCCTCAGCCACCAACAAACAAAAAGGTGTATATGGAGAACAGAGGCGGGAAACAAAATGGACAGGGAAACAAACAGGACGCCCTGCTGCAGAAAGCAGATTCTCATGTTATAGGTGTGGCAGCGCAGCGCACTCAGCTCAGGATAAACGTTGTCCGGCATTTCGCGCCAGATGCGCGTTCTGCGGCCTGGTCGGCCATTTTGAAAAAGTATGCCGCAAGAAGGGGAAGAAGTCCACGGTCAAGTGCGTGGAATCAGCGACATCTGAAATCAGTGAGGAAGACGATCAGGAGGATGGCGAAATGGTACTGTGTATTGAAGATCAAGTACTGGAGGTGGCAGGTAAACGCAGGGATAAACCCCGCACGGATATGCTCATCGGGGGAGTAAAAGTACATGTGGCAGTTGATTCAGGTTCCCCCTGGACGATAGTGCAAAGATCCATATGGGAAGAAGATTTCGCACCCGTGGTAGGGCCTGATCTACGGCCACCGGACATTCGTGCAATCTCATACACCGAGAACGCCATTCCCATGGTGGGCTGTCGAGATTTCAAGTTCGAGTTCAGAGGAAGATCAGCCACCTGCACATTGTACGTAGCAGAGAAGGGTCCTTCCGCACTCGGATGGAGAGATGCAGGGGACCTAGGAATCGTACTAAACCCTGGGGGCAAAGAACAAATCCTTTTGACGGACGAATGGCCTATCACCAACGGAGAAGAATGGAAAGCTGCCTACCCCAAGGTATTCGGAGGAACAGTAGGGAAGCTAGACAAATTTGTCCACAAGATGGTACTCAAGGAGGGGGCGATACCAGTGACCCACTAAGTCAGGAACATCCCCATATCCACTAGCGAAGCCGTGCAACAGGAACTTCAGAGACTGGAAAAACAAGGCATCATAGAACCTGTGGACAGTTCAGAGTGGTTGTCCCCCCTAGTTGTAGCCAAGAAACCCAATGGGAAAGTCCGTCTCTGCGTGGACCTCCGCGAACTCAACAAATGCCTCATCATCGAGAAGTTCCCCCTGCCTAGAATCGAGGAGATGCTTACGAAAACTAAAGGAATCAACCATTTCTCAACCATAGATCTCACGTCAGCGTACCACCAAATCGACCTGCATCCTACAAGTAGAAAGTACACCTCCTTCATCACACCCTTTGGGTGTTATCAATTCCGCCGCATGCCCTTTGGTCTAGCATCAGCAGCTGCGGTCTTTCAAAATTTGATGCATCGGTTGTTCAAGGACATACCCGGAGTACAGTATTTCCAGGACGACATCTTGGTAATGGGCTCCACCAAGGGAGATCATGACAGTAAACTAACCAAAGTCCTCGATGTGTTACAAGACAAAGGCCTCACGGCAGAATGGAGCAAATGCAAAATAGGGATGCCCTCAGTCAGTCAGTTCGAGTGGGACACCGAAGCGCAAAGCGAATTCGAAACAGTAAAGAACTGCATCAGCGAAGCTGTTCCTTTGCAAGGTTACGTCCCCTCAGGCAACACCATCTTGACGACAGACGCAAGCGACAAGGGCCTAGGGGCAGTGTTGGCACAGGAAAGGGAGAATGGGTCTATAGAAACCATCAGTTTTGCTTCACGTGCTCTCTCCCCGACGGAACAAAGATACAGCGTCATTGAAAAAGAGATGCTGGCGGTCACCTGGGCAATGGGCAAGTTCCGACAGTTCATCTGGGGCACCAGGTTCAAGCTCCAAACGGATCACAAACCCCTAGTCAAGATCCTGACGTCTTCTGGTCACGACACTGCGACCCCACGCATAGCAAAAATGACGCTCAAGTTATTAGACTTCACGTATGATGTTGAATATCTACCAGGAACTCAAAACAGGGTGGCCGATTACCTCAGCAGAGCATCGGCCATGGAGGATGCTCCGGAGAGTGCTCCGGACAATGAAGAGATGGTAGCAAGCATGGATGACAATGAGATGACCATTAGCAGACAAGAATGGGCAGCAGCATACGAACAAGATGCGGAGAAGTCGGAAGTCAAACGACACCTCACCTCAGGATGGCCTGACAAAAGGAGGCTCACAGCGGGAGTACGGAAGTTCTACGAAATGAGGGAAGAGTTGTCCCTGAGCGATTCGGGGGTCTTTCTATACAGAGGAGAAAGAGTAGTCCCACCTGAAGCCCTTGTGCCTACGCTATTGAAACAACTGCACGAAGGACATTTGGGCATTGTAAAGACCAAGGCGCGAGTAAAGCTAATGTATTGGTGGCCCGGCATGGATGCCCAAATAGAAAGGCAAGTGAGAGAGTGTGAACAATGCCAAGGAGCGGACAAAATACTCCGACCTCTCAGACCAGCTTTAGGAAAGTTCGAGAACCCTCAGAACCCGTGGGAAAACTTAGCTATTGACCTCCTTGGACCAGTGCTTGATAACAGAGGAGTAAATAAATATTTGTGTGTGGTCATAGACAAATATTCGAAATGGCCGGAGGTCGACGTACAAGAATCCATGGACACTGAAACGGTGCTGAAGTTCTTGACCTCCTTGTTCTTAAGGGAAGGAATACCCAAAACAATACTTAGTGACAACGGACCGCAGTTCATCTCAGACAAATGGACACGATTCATGAAGAGGAATGGTATAGAGTCGAAACACACGGCCATCTACCACCCGGCGTGTAACGGCCAAGTGGAGCGGTTCACCGCGTGCTAATGGGTTCCATACAAGCAGCCATCACACAAGGAAAAGACTGGGAAACCGAAATACAGAGCATGCTGTGGGCGTATAGGATCACCCCCACGGTGGTGGGGTACAGCCCCTTCCAAGTGTTGAGAGGCCGACTCCCGTTCCCCAGGGACAACGTGGTGTGGAGAGAAAAAACGATAACCAGCAAATGGTCCCCTGCGGTGGTCCAGCACAACCTAGAGAAGGCTCAAAGGATATATGCGGCCCATTACGACAGACGACGCAACACTAAGGAAACAGAGCTGGAAGAAGGAGAATGGGTCCGAGTCAAGCTTCCCACGCTGCAAAAGAAAGGAGAGAGCAAATATAGCCAACCCTTACAAGTCAAAGAAGTTCGAGGCAGAGCTGCTCTCCTCAGCGACGGTAAGGTGTGGTCCCAAGACCGCATGGCACGAGTCAACAGGATCGTAAAGTGGCCCAAGTCAGAGGAGGAGGAGATACCCATTGGGGCCGAAGTAGAAATGCCCACCAGTGGAGAAAGCATGAGTCAACCCTCTGAAGACGGAGGAGAAGGTGGAGAAAGAGAAACACAAACTACAGAGTCAACAAGGAGTCACTACACCCCTGCCAGCGATGGGCAGAGAGAGGACCAGAGAGACAGTGAGAGGTTACGTGGAGAGAGAGAAGCCGAAGAGAACATACCGGTAAGGTGCACCAGCATGGGCAGAACAGTCACTTTGCCTTCAAGATATAGAGACTTTGATATGAGTGGACATTAGAGATTGGACTAGAACTATTTTCCTTTTGGGTGTAAAAAGGGGGAGATATGTGGTGTTGCGCTCTAGTCTACGAGAGTGAACGCGATGACGCGTCACGCCGTAGACGAGAGCGAGACCGGCGCGCATGCGCAGCAGGGTAAAGAGAAGAGCGCGAAACCACGAACGGCAGTTGGCGACCGGAGCTCTATCTGTACAGACGCTCGGCGCTCTATGTTATTGCAGATATTGTTTAGTGAAGAATAAATCTGTTCTACACCTACAGAGGCTCTGAGCACTGTGTGGGGGACGAAAGAGGAGACTTTATAAAGGGCCCACGGGCCATGTTTAGTAGTGGTCTCAGAAATGTCTTATTAATCCTGAAATTGTTGCAGTTCTCTCTGATAACATCGTCTCAGAGTGCCCTGAAGCTGCTGCAAGTAAATGTGTTGACACTATAAGAGTGATTTGGATTTATATTTATTGACAACTTTTTTGTTTAAAAAAAGGATTAGTAATAGAAAAAGCACAGTTTTTATTTGTACTTTTTCTTTTCCTTCGTGACTTTTGTACCCTCGATCCCAGAAGCTCTAATTGTTCGAATCCAGCTCTTTTTAATCGTGTTTTTTATGTGACATGGTCTCTTCTTGTGCAGTTCACATGTCCACAGACCCAAACCCCTGGCAAGTTTAGCCAACAGATTCGCTGCTCCATCGCGTGTCCCTCTGTCTACGACCTCTTGAGGCTCCCAATAAATCTGAAGCGCTGAGAAGGCACTGAGGCAGAATTTCTGCACTTTAGTAGGAGCCCCGTGGAGAAAAAGTGTCAGAAGTAATAATAGGAGCTGGGGGAGTGTTTGAGGGGGTGAGCCCTTGTTTACAGTTACCCACACCCTGTTTGGGCATGAAAGTGCCTGCAGCATTGTTGGCATTTCACAAATGAGTCTATTTTGGTGCGCAGAGGCCGAGTGGATGAAGGGGGCAGATATTCCTATTTTTGGACTCAGATTTTGGTACTTTTTGATTTCTTTTTTTCTGGATGCATAGCTGAATCTGCCTTAAGGAGTCAGACATTGCAGTGATCCAGGAGGATGGCTGCAGAGAGGGCGATATATTAGGTCTGTGTGCACTGCTGTTCCTGCAAACAGACATGGTGGGGGCCCCTCTGGGTACCACAGAAGGGCACAGGGCTTCGTTGATAGTTTAGGTGGAACTTGCGACTGCTTGAGTGGTTACTACGCTTATATTGAGCACTGTGTGGGTTTACATCACTAGGTGTGACGTATGATCATTCTTCTACTAATAACTGCCAGTATTTTGATTTTGTTTAATTCATGTCAGCGTATTGCACAGCAATGTAGATGAAACAACTTCAATGTTCATTTTTCTCAATGCACATCAGCTGGATATTTAATGTAATCATGGCATTTTACATCTTCATGCTTCCTCAACCAGCCCTTTAATTCACAGATGAATCCAGTTATCTTTTTCATCCCTCAATACATTTGTCTCTGCAGTAATGCTTCCGAATAACATTCATACACCCCTGCAGCATTTCTCTAATCCACTGCTTGTTCAAAGCCATTACGCAATTTACATTTGGCTGCCTCCTCCCCCACCGGCCATGCACGCGCCATGCCAAACGTCATTATTTCAATGAAGCCCTAGTAGCTGTTGCAGATATTCACTTAGTTGCCATGATGAAGAACAAATGACGACTAATCGCTGAACCCTGCCCACCTCAAACCATGCACGGCCTTTCGTTTAGTTTCCACCATGCCTCCCTCCATATACAAAAGAAACACACTCACACTTCTTTGTGTGCAGGGCTTTAAGTTGGATGAAAAAACTGGGGGGGGGGGTTGCTCGTAGGGGAAGCCAATGTAATTATGAGCATGGCTTAAAACTGTCAAGCTAAAAATCTGTAATTAGCATAGTTTGCGCCTCACTGGTATTGTGCTTCTTCTGTCATTGCCTCCAGATATATAATACAAGTGACATTAAGCCCACAACCAACCAGGGCGACAGGCTTTGTCAATGGTTGTAAGTTGCATAAGATAAATAAGAATAAACTGCAGCATTTTCATTATTTTTTTTTTTTTTTGAAAACCTTTATTTATCAGAAACATAGTACACAGCGTCTGCCTACAACCACTGCGGGCCGGCCGCTATGACAATAATTAGCCTTCCAAGGTACCTTGCACTGCAAATAAAGGACAAAAAATCACAAGTATCAACACTACGGTAGACTGGCAAGGAGCCACAGGAGGAGGATAGGAAGGGTTTCATTTTGTAATTTAGACAAATCGTCCTAAAGTCAGATCGGGTGGCCGAAAGGGCGGACCAAATAAAGGGATATACACAAGTTAAACATCATTATCGAGAAACTGGCGTAAATCAGCACAATAAGGATAAACAAGCACCGAAATACATATCACCCCAGTTAGCGCCCGCCCAGTCAATTTGTCACATAAGGAGTTGCATTCAAGCTGGTATACGATATAGTAGGATATAAGAGGGATCATTATATGACAACGATGAAAGGATCCTGCGACATGCAGAAAGGCACTTATTACAAGGGAAAATTAGCAGCAGAAAATGCGCCCTCAAACAGTAGTATAAGAGGGAAGGAAGAGCAGGATGTGTAATCATTCAGTAACTATGCATTAAAGTCGATATCATGGTCGTGAATCAATAAACCTTGCGACAGTAACACAGACGCAAAGCACGAAAATCCGTCCCAGAAAGAACTAAACCCAACCCCCATCTGACCCGAGATACGAAAGAAGAAGAAGGAAACAAGAGAAAGAACAAGAAGAAAGGCCATAGAAACAAAAAGAAAACGAAAGTCAAGCCCCAACCCCCCCACCCTTCACGTCGAAGAGGCTACGCCCCCCCCCCCCCTACTAACGTGCCTGTCGCCCCAAGAGTACCCACATAAGGGAAAAGACGGGGGAAAGTCAACACAAGCAGACTCCCGCCCCACCCCATTCGCACAAAACAGCTCAGGCGCGATCACATAACAGACCAGCAGGTCGACAAACAATGGCGGCATCGTAGTACAGTTCAGCAAAGCGTCCACATCATAATGAGTGACCGGGGATCAGTCCTGCGATGCAAAAAGGAAGAGTTCACCCCTGTCCCAACTTTACCCTTCCGTCAATACGTAGCCACTGAAAGTTTGCAATGGGGCACCGCCCCGAATAAACAAGACGGCCAGGCGGGTAGAACAAAGGCAATTCAGCGAGAGATCTCAGAGGCAGGGGACTGACAAGTAATCTCCTGAGGACATGTAGGCACAGGAAGAAAGCTCCGAGCAAATCCCTCAGGTTGCGACCCGGTAGTGGCAACACAAGATAGCCGGGTGGTGAAACAGGCCCATGAGGGGAGTCCGCACTTTTTGTAGCACTAGACCTCGATGGCACATTCAAGCGGCTAGGCAGGTGGGATCTGTGACCAACATCGTCCAGGGCCCTCCATGGCACCATCGGTAGGCACGTAGCAGGCACATCTAATGGCGGCAAAGATCCGCCCACAACACTACTTCTAACGGGATCGCCGGAGCCTTCTTCCCACGGCTGGGTGATAATAGCGTCCAGGCGCCGTGCAAGGTCCCCGGCCCCATCCAAACAGGTAAAGCGCAGGGAGCACAGAGCAGCAATCAGGTCGCGAGCCGTAGGTTCCATGGTGCTTAGCTGGCATAAAATCACTCGCTCTCAGGGTATATTATACCTCGGCCAATGTCAGTGTCCCCCACCGAACCGCCCAGCCGAAAAGGTAGTGTAAAAGTCACCAGAGCAGGGGCCGGCGCCACCTCCAGCTGTTACGATCGATCCGCCATTACACCTTGCCAATAAACAGTACACTCAGTTACAGGATGCCCCATAAGAAGCGCGGGCAGCATCGACGTTATATGGCACAGAGTCTCAATAGCAGGGGCAGACCCACCAACTGTGCGCAGGAGCGCCGACTTCCATACCTTCGAGGTCCGAAAAGATGCACCGGTCTGCCCCAGGTCAGCCAGCGCCAGCAACGTTGCTCCCGTTTCAAAATGGCGGTCTCAGCTCGTCCAGTAGATCTACAAACAGCGCAGATAACAAAGGAACGGTCGTATCAGGCAAAGGATCAGATCTCCGGCGTGTGCGCCCGTGTCTGTGGTGGCGCCAAGTCCCCACGTCCATCCGGGTTGGCGCAGTGTCTCTCCCGCAGCTAGGAGATATGGGCTTCGTGGCCCGCAAAGCCGCGACCTCCAGTGGCATCCGCGGCCGGCACCAACATCCGGTCTCTCGGCCAGCAGTCGGACGCCGCCACGGCGTCTAGCGAGAAAGAGTGGATGGATGGGTCACCAGTCACCTCCGAGCGCCGGAGTTGCCGCCCGCCGATCCACACATCTTCCGACGTCCCGTGAGCACTGCCCGAGCCTGTGCGACCCGGGGAAGAGCAGGATATTAACAGGATAAGTGCCGTGGCGAGCGGAGCTCGCGGACTAGGCGGCCATCTCGCTCCGCGCTCGGCCACGCCCCCCAGCATTTTCATTATTATATACAATGAAAACAGGTGGTTCAGAGATGTGTTACAGGTGGGAAACACTTAGAGGGCCTGTTTCCGTTGGTTGTATGTGCCTGGCTTGGGGGTCCTTTTGCAAGCAGACTAGTTTGAGGATTGGGCACATTTTTGATTTGATTATAACGTTTTCTTCACACTTGTGCTTCAAAATGCTATTTTGGATCCCCCTTTTCTCAACAATTTGCAGTAAATATGTGGTGTAAAACCCACCATTTGAATCCATTTTCTCAATTTTCTTGCGGGGTGAATCCCCCGCACCCTGCTTTTTGCAGTTCAGGCACGCTCGCTTCGCTCGCTCACTTATTACATTAGGATAAAACATTTTTCGGCTCACCACTTTCAAAATCCACCAGCCGCCACTGAACACCGGGCCTACTCATCATTCAGTTTTGACAAAACTGCATCCACTGCTCCTTCTCGTTTCCGTTTTAAAACATTAGACAATGCGACAAAGCAGTATTTCAAAAGCAGATGTAACTACAAAGAGCACATTTTGATAATACATTTTTATTATTAGACAATAGCAATCTTAAGAGGCATTGAATAGCTTCATACACACTTTGACCCCAATTCCATCACCGTCTCTCTCCCTCTCTCTCTGTCAGTCAGTCTCTCTCTTTCAGTCAGTCAGTCTCTCTCTCTGTCAGTCAGTCTCTCTCTGTCATTCAGTCTCTCTCAGTCAGTCAGTCTCTCTCAGTCAGTCAGTCTGTCAGTCGGTCTCTCTCTCTCTGTCAGTCTCTCTCAGTCAGTCCCTCTTTCTGTCAGTCTCTCTCTCTGTCAGTCTCTCTCTCTGTCAGTCTCTCTCCCTGTCAGTTCTTCTGTCTGTCAGTCTCTCTCTCTCTGTGTCAGTCTCTATATCTCTCTCTTTCTGTCAGTCTCTCTCTTTCAATCTCTCTCTCAGTCAGTCTCTCCCTTTCTGTCAGTTAGTCTCTCACAATCGCTCTCTGTCAGTTTCTCTCAGTAAGCCAGTCTCTCTCTCTCAGTCAGCCAGTCTCTCTCTCTCAGTCAGTCTCTCTCTCTCTCTCTGTCAGTCAGTCAGTCTCTCTCTGTCAGTCAGTCTCTCTCTCTCTCTGTCAGTCAGTCTCTCTCTCTGTCAGAGTCCCAGTCTCTCTCTCGGTCAGTCTCTCTCTGTCAGTCTCTCTCTCGATCAGTCTCTCTCTCTTACTCAGTCAGTCTCTCTCTTAGTCTGTCAGTCTCTCTCTGTTAGTCCCTCTCTCTGTCAGTCCCTCTCTCTGTCAGTCCCTCTCTCTGTCAGTTTCTCTCTCTGTCAGTCTCTCTATCAGTCTCTCTCTCTGTCAGTCTCTCTCTCTCACTCTCTTTCTCTCTGTCAGTCAGTCTTCCAGACAGTCTCTCTCTCCCTCTGTCAGTCTTTCTCAGTCAGTCATTCTCTCTCTCGCTCAGGCAGTGACTCTCTCTGTCAGTCTCTCTCTCTGTCAGTCAGTCTCTCTCTCTCTGTCAGTCAGTCTCTCTCTGTGAGTCTCTCTCTCTCAGTCAGTCTCTCTCTGTCAGTCAGCCTCTCTCTTTGTCGGTCAGTCTCTCTCTCTCCCTCTCTCTGTCAGTCTCTCTCAGTCAGTCTCTCTCTCAGTCAGTCTCTCTCTCTGTCAGTCTCTCTCTCAGCCAGTCAGTCTCTCAGTCTCTCTCTCTCTTAGTCTCTCTCTCTCTGTCAGTCAGTCTCTCTCTCTCCCAGTCAGTCTCTCTCTCTCTCCCAGTCAGTCAGTCTCTCTCAGTCAGTCATTCTCTCTCTACATCAATCAGTTTCTCTCTCTGTCAGTCTCTCTCGCAGTCAATCAGTCTATCACTCTCAGTCAGTCAGTCTCTGCCTCTCTCTCTGCCTCTCTCTCTCTGTCAGTCAATCTCTCTCTCTGTCAGTTATTATCTCTCTACCTCAGTCAGTCAGTCTCTGTCAGTCAGTCAGTCTCTCTCTCTGTCAGTCAGTCTCACTCTCAATCAGTCTCTCTCTCTCTGTCAGTCAGTCAGTCACTCTCTGTCAGCCAGTCTCTCTCTCTCTCTCTCTCAGTCAGTTACTCAGCCAGTCAGTCTCTCGGTCAGTCAGTATTCAGTTTCTGAGTCAGCCAATCAGTCTCTACTCTCTCTCCACTCTCTCTCTCTCTCCATTCTCTCTCTAAACTCTGTCCACTCTATCTCCACTGCCCCTCTATCCACTCTCACTCCGCTGTCTCTCTCTCCACTGTCTCTCTCTCCACTGTCTCTCTCTCTACTCTCTCTCCACTGTCTCCCTCCACTCTCTCTCTCCACGCTCTCTCCCTTCTCTCTCTCTCTACTCTCTCTCCATTCTCTCTCTCTCCACTCTCTCTCCACTGTCTTCCTTCACTATCACTCTCTCCACTGTCTCTCCACTGTCTCCCTCCACTCTCTCTCTCCACCCTCTCTCCCTTCTCTCTCTCTCTCTCTACTCTCTCTCCATTCTCTCTCTCTCTCTCCACTCTCACTCCACTGTCTCCTTCCACTCTCTCCACTCTCTCTCTCTCCACTCCCTCTCTCTCCACTTTCTCTCGCTCACTCTCTCCACTGTCTCCCCACGCTCTCTCCACTCTCTCTCTCTCTCCACTGTCTATCTCTACTCTCTCTCTCTCTCTCTACTCTCTCCCCACTGTCTCTCTCTCCACTCTGTCTCTTTCTCTCTCTCCACTCTCTCTTCACACTCTCTCTCCACTCTATCTCTCTCCACTCTCTCTCTCCACTCTCTCTCTCCACTCTCTCTCTCTCCACTGTCTCTAGCTCTCTGCTCTCTCCACACTTTCTCTCCACTGTCTCCCTCCACTCTCCCTCCACTGTCTCCCTCCACTCTCTCTACTCTCTCTCCACTGTCTCTCTCTCCACTCTCTCTCTACTCTCTCTCTTTCCACTCTCTCTCTCCACTCTCTCTCCACTGTCTCTCTCCACTGTCTCCCCAGCTGCAACATTTTATTTTATTACATCTAGATTTATTATAAATATCCTAAATGAATTTACATTTATCTTTTATATTTCAATATTTTCATTTTTTTTAAAATTAAAAATAAGCTTTAATAATTTCCCTATACTTCATCATAGCGAGATCTCCACTACAGTGGTGGAAATCACTACCTACGAGTGAAAAGTCACTAGTAGTTATTTTAGACTCATAAATCCTATTGAAGGAAAGTCCACTAGTGGGTGGAAACATGTAAGTTTACACTTAGGTGTAAATCTACAGTAGGAAATGCTGGACGGCAAAAAGGTTTAGATTTACACCTAGGTGCAGGGGTTTACAGGAGTAAATGCAGGGCTCGAGTCGGGGTACCACGCGTGTGGACGGCGTCCCCCCACTTATTTTACCGGGATCTCGATAACTGGAGCAAATGGAGCTACACACTCACTCTTTGGCCTCTCTGGGGCGAGATCGGAGCTCATTCAGAACGCTGCTCATGCGCTGGCTTCTCTGATGTAATCGCATCTAAGGGGTGAGTGAGGGGAGGCAATGAGTCTGATGGTGCAAGCCACCTTTCGTGACGTCACTTCCTGTCGTGACGACAGCACCCCCCCAACCCCCCCCCCACTTCTTTTTTTAGGACTTGTGCCCTGAGTAAATGTACATGTGTAAACTTACCTTTGCGAAGAGGCCCCAATGAATTTCACAGCCACGTGTCTAATTGTCTTAATTGCTCCAACTGCTTCATCGAACCCTACTTAATGGAGATAATTGCTTTGGCTTTTGTGTAGTGAGAAGTTTATGGAATGAAGTAGGCATCTTAAGTTATAGCGCTTTGACTGTACCTTTTCAAATGCATTCTGGGCACGGAGTTAAGGGGATTTCATGTGAAAACGTAGGCTAAAAAAGATAAGCTGCAAGACAGTGAACAAATATTCGTGCTGGCCAAGGAGTCTAAACCTTTCCATCAACTACCTGAGGGGGACTGACGTACATATGAGGGCAGTGCACGGAGCTGGCACTGCTGGGCATTGGTGCACAGTGTTATATAGGTGGCATCACTGTACAGGAACTGGCACTGGGCAGGAGTGTAGCAAACATGGGCAGTGTGAGCGGCTGGCACTGGTGGCAGACTGAGCGGCAGGCACTGGTGGCAGTGTGAGAGGCTGGGACTGGTGGCAGAGTGAGAGGCTGGTACTGGTGAGAGTGTGAGAGGCTGGCACTGGTGCAGAGTGAGCGGCTGGCACTGGTGGGAAGTGGGAGTGGTTGACATTGGTGGCAGTATGAGAGGCTGGCACTGGTGGCAGAGTGAGAGGCTGGCACTGGTGGCAGAGTGAGCGGCAGGCACTGGTGGCAGAGTGAGCGGCTGGCACTGGTGACAGAGTGAGCGGCAGGCACTGGTGGCAGAGTGAGCGGCAGGCACTGGTGGCAGAGTGAGAGGCTGGCACTGGTGGCAGAGTGAGCGTCAGGCACTGGTGGCAGAGTGAGAGGCTGGCACTGGTGGCAGAGTGAGAGGCTGGCACTGGTGGCAGAGTGAGCGGCAGGCACTGGTGGCAGAGTGAGAGGCTTGCACTGGTGGCAGAGTGAGTGGCTGGCACTTGTGGGAAGTCGGAGTAGCTGATACTTCTCAGAGGAGCAGAGCCCTGTGGGGAATGCTGTCTCTGGGGCCCCTACCCTTGTCCCGTGCCTCCCTCATGCTCTGACTGAAGAGAAACAATGTAAGTTGAAACATTGTTTCTCTTCAGTCAGCGGGAGGGGCGAGGGGCTCAGAGCAGGCTGCAGACAGCCTGCTCCTGCTTCAGAGGGAGAGAGGCTTGCTTCAGCGCAAGCCTCTCTCATAGCTTCACAGAAGAGCTGAGGGGAGCCCGGCGCCCCCTTCATTTACTGAAGCCTGTGGGGGCCCCCCGCACCGCGGGGCCTGCGGGGGCGTTTGTTACGCCCCTGGGCAATATGGGTAAGTGGGTGGGTAGTGACTGTATGGGTGAGTGAGTGGGTGTCTGAATAGCTGTATGAGAGAGTGACTCCATGTGTAAGTGGCTGTATGGGTGAGTAAGTGGCTGAGTGGGTGTTTGGTTAAGTGGAGTTTTGTAGAGAGGAGTTGGCCTAACGGCTAGGACGGTCGACCTCGAATCTGGGGAGCCGGGTTCGAGTCTCAGCAATGACGCTGACATCCTGTGAGTCTGGGTAAATCACTTAATCTCCCCGTGCCTAACAAAAATGAAAGTGTCCTCATGAAATGCAACTGGTGCTATGTATAACACTCTGATACCCTATGCAGGTCAAGTTCTCACTATATAAAACTCTGTATAAACAAAAGTGAGTTGGTGTGTGAGTGGCTGTATTGGAGAGTAAGTGTGTGTGAAAGGCTGTATGGGTGAGTTAGCAGATGTGTGTGCATGTATGGATGTGTGAATGGATATGTAAGTGGTTGTGTGAGTGCTTGTATGGGTGACTGAGTGGCTGTGTTGAGAGGTTGACTGGGTGAGTGGGTGTGTGAGTGACTGTGTAGGTAAATAAGTGGGTGTGTGAGTAGCTGTATGGGTGAGTGTGTGCCTATGTGAGTAGCTGTATGGGTGAGTGACTGGTTATATGAGTGGCTGTATGAGTGATTAGATGGTTGTGTGAGTCGCTGTACGAGTGAGGGAGTGGGTCAATAAGTGTCTCAATGGAGGAGTGAGTGGGTGAGTACTGGTATAAGTCTGTGAATGGATATGTAAGTGGTTGTGTGGGTGTACGAATGGTTGTATGGGGGTGTAAGTGGGTATGTGAGTGGTTCTGTGGATGTCATAAGTGTTGTCATCAAGGATATAATTTGAGATGGCATCTGACCGCCATCACAGCAGAATGGAGACTGCCCGACAAGTAGTCTGCAGTTTCACCCACCATATTATGATAAGACCACCATGTAGGCGGTTGCAAACATGCATTTTTCTATTGAGGGTTGTGCTGCAACCTGCTAAAGGGCTGTATCACAAGCCGCTTTTGAAAAAGGCATGTTTGCAAACATACATGCACCGTGTACCAGGCTCCAAGTAGTACCTGGCACACGGGGCATGGATGTATTGGGGGTGCACTACATGGGCCCCCCTAGCCACATAGTGGTAGCCAACAAGGAAAGGAGCCTTGCTAGGGGCCCCCTAAAGTCCCTTTCCGTCAGCCTTTCCATGGCGGTGAGACCGCCCCGAAAAGGTTGTCGGAAATGGACATCGTAATCCCTGCAGCAGTGCCTGCATAGGCACCGCCTTCATTGTAGAGATTAGTGTCCAACTGCTGCCCCGATGGGCTCCTTGAGCCTATCTGAGGCAGCGGTCTTTTTTACACCCACCCTCTGTGCTCCAACCGCAGGTATTGTAATTGGTCGGACCATTGCCCTAGATGTTGGGCGCCCCAAACGGCCTGTCTGTGATGGTCCGCCCAACATCATGGTGAGGGCCCTAATGCTGGCCCTAATATAATTGAGAATAATTATTCACCTAAAGGGGCGCAGATTTTGCAAAAAATGGGTTAACAACTTTGGGCTTCATTGACTTCGCACACAATGAAAGTACTTTGATATTTAATTACTGCCCAGTTAGAGCCCATGGTTTTGAGAAAATGTATAAGGGTGCTTTAAAATACACTTATAGGCCAAATTTTGACCAGACTTTTCAGGAGGAGGGCACCCCACTTTAAGCCCTCTAGCAGACGTTGCGTCAACTCGCTTCACCTGTTCGCTGAAATTCAAGGGCATGCATTACACCCCACCACTATCGAAGATCGCCATTTTGATTCCTCTTCCACGTCCACTTCATCTTCAAGAACCACTTTTGGCCCACAGCACCACATGACAAGCCAAGCTATCAAGAGGCTGAAAATTAAGAAACAGAAGGAAAAAAAACAGAAGGCAAGCCTCATTGTAAATGATCCTAATTGTTCAGCACACACCTCTCGCACACAACAGACAATGCACAGGAAGCACGGAGAAGTGTAAGCCTCCAATGCAAAATCGATGTAGTACTGTTGGACTTGGCCCTTTCTGGAGGGTCATCTCTATACTTTCTGCCTTCACCCTCCTGTTTTCCAAAACAGTTTTTGAGGGCTTTTAAGACTCTGTGCACTTTACCACTGTTAACCACTGCTAAAGTTATTGTACTCCCTTCATAAAACATGGTAGAATGGACTTCAACCCACTTGGCATATTTAATGTACTTAAAGGTCCCTATTAAAGTGGCACTACTAATTGTGCCCACAGCCTGTAAATTAAATGCTACTAATGGGCCTGAAGCTCTGACTGTGTCGCCCACTTGAGTAGAACTTTAAATGTCTCAGGTCTGCCATTGACACGGTGTATGCAGTTTTAAACTGCCAATTTGACTGGGCAAAATAAACTTTTTGCCAGGCACAAACCTTCCTTTTTAATACATATAAGTTACCCCTAAGTTAGGCCCTGGACAGCCCGGAGAGAAGGGTGCTCTGTATTTAAAAAGTTGGACATGCACTTTTAGGTTTTACATGTCCGGTAGTGAAAATCTCCAAATGTTGTTTTTCACAACTGCAAGGCCTACCTCTCCCATTGGATAGCATTGGAGTTGTATTAATACATGTAATAAGCTGTAACTTCCAATTAGACAGGTCGAGTTTAAAGTCTAAAGAATTGTAATTAAAAGCCCTTTTTAAGGGTAAAGTCAGATTTTTTATAACAATTTTGAAAATGCCACTTTTAAAAAGTTGCAATAGCAAAATAGGTTAGGCCCAAGACGGCTAGAAAGGGCTTCATAATATACAACAATAACAATGCACTAACCGTCACGTTTGGAAGTTTCTCCCTTGGTCTGACTCACAAAGTAAATGAACTATATCTCAAAAAGATTAAATTGATATAGTAAATAAATACTTGAAACCATATAATTCATTGAATGGCCATAGTCTGTTAAATAATGTTAACAGCAGTTCAAACGTGACGGTTAGTGCATTGTTATTGTTGTCACTTTTAGAAAGCTGACATTTTCTTGTTGTAACCATTTGGTGCCTGGGCATGATTCTGAGCCTGATTCTGGGCCACGTGACTAGATATAGCTACCAGTTGGTCTGAAAGAAAGGTGTTGAAAGGATAGGCCACTCTGAGTTAACGAGGTGGAGGAACTGTCACCTAACTCACTTGAACATCACAAAGGCTCTGTCTGAACAATCTCATAAAGAGATTGTCGCTAGGCTACTGTGCCCCAGACAAGCTGGGGCCAGGACTGGGAGGGAGGAATGGGATGCCTGACATTTCAGGGGAGTGGACATTTTTAGAAGCTTCTCCACACTTTAAAGGCACAACTGGATATAAATATTGGACCTCAGACACCAACTCTTGAGTACAATTATGGACCTGTGGATACTCTGCCTGGAAGAAGAACTGCTGTGCTGCTGAAAGGACATCCACTCGGTTGGACTGCTGCCTGCTGTGCTGACCTGCTGCCTGCTGCCCTCATGCCTAGGTGAGAAGGAATAGACCTGCATCTTATGAACCCAGAACCACTGAGTGACTCCAAGTGCTAGTTGGCTGGCCTGATTGAAGCTTCAGGCACACAGCAGGCTTCCAACGCCTCTGACCCTGGGCTATGCCATTTGTGAGTCTACCCTGGCAAGTAGTGCCACCCCTGTCCTGAACCCTTGGAAGTAGGCTCAAGGTACTTTGTCGGCCTCTGTGGATCCAGCAGAACCAATGCGTCTCATCTGCTGTGTGGTGTAACCCCGAGCAGAACCAACACATCACTGCTGCATAGTGAATCAGAGCTGCGGCAAAGATCCACATTGCATCGCAGCTCGTCGCCCAATCGAAACTACCACTATGTGACACATCTTCCGTGCAGACCCGCACATCCCTCGTCAACTGCAGCCTTGACAACAACGCCGAAGACTCGTGGCTCCTCAGAACCAATGCACTGCCCTGACTGCCTGACACATCCTTGATGCTGGACTTCGCATTCCAAGCCCTCGTCGACAGGATCCCCGGTGATAACACAGGACCCTGCATTACAGCCAAGCCTCACCTTGAAACTGACGCATCAATTTGGCTGTGCAATGCTCCATTAAGGAGTATCATCGCAAGGCTCTGCAAACCAGAATTTAAGATAGTTTGTTCAGTGCGCCTAATGGGTCCCTGTAGATGGCCCACGCTCCATCACAGTCAGCCTGAACTGAAGACTTTGTCCCTGTCTGGCACAACCAGATATCCACAGTTGATGCTTTGTGGTTTTTGGTGCTATTTTCACTAACATCTTTATGATTGCATATCTCCAGTTCTACTGATTGGATTTTTTCATTTTGGCCTTGTTTTATTTATTAAAGAATTCTCTAATTTCCTAATCTGTTGAGAGATCCTTTTTATGCAGTGTTTTTCATTTGATTGATGTTTGAAGTGTTGCAGAAATACTTTACACATTGCCTCTAAGTTAAGCCTGACTGCTCTGTACCAAGCTACCAGAGGGTTGAGCACAGATTAATTTAGGGTTGGCTTGAGCCTCACCCTGTCAAGGACTGTAGTGGTTGTTTAACGAGGGCTCACACCCCAGTCAATCAACAACCAAATTTCTTACAACTATGAAAAGCAAGCAGCAATGCAAACTTCCCTCACAAAGACAAATACAGCCAGTGACGGAAGAAGCAGAGCTAACCTCTATAACAAAATAGATCCAACACAGGAAGCAAGGAGCTGTTGAACCGCCAATTGCAAATGAGGTGCAAATTGGACACAGAAGCAGTGCAAACGTTCCTCGCAGAACATTGATGGCAGAAGCCACAGCTGCACAAGCTTCTCTCATAAAGTCAGATGTAGCACTGGAAGCAAATATCAGCAGTGTGAGCCCTCACATAACACAGATAGCATGGCCAGCAGCTAGGCATACATCTTGTTCACAGTGTTTGGGCTGCTCAAAGGATCAGTTAGCCCAGAAAATATGGGGGACATTGATGCTTCACAGTCCACCCATGCCTGTGCAAGCCGGTTTTAAGGAAGCAGGTAGAGTATGACATCAGTAAAAGTAAACAAAACGTGTGGAGCATTGGCACCATAGAGGATTACTGTGCACAGCTGCAAAGTAGTATTCATGTTGTGTGTGACATCTCCAGCCAGTTGAGGATTTTTATTATTATTTGGCATTGTGTGGCCCACAATCTATCTAAAATTGCAGTGAAAACAATGATTTCTAATCCCACAGTTCCACTCTTAGAAAGTCAAAACAAAACTACGAGCCCCGGAATGGCTAAAAAGCGAGGACTGGCTTCATATAACATTAAGGGGCCTTAAGACGGGTATGTGCTTACAATGCAACAGCTCTATGTCAAGTGCTAACTCCGCTCGACACCACCACACCAGTATTTTGATTTAGGCTCAGAATGTCGGCAGTCGGGTTTACTTGTTTGCATTACGAAGGCGAGTGTCGGAACGGGTAAGCCACTTAGCTGGCTCAGTTAAACGCATTTTAATTCAATTAAAATAATAATAAGTAAATAATTCGCCAATATACTAGCCTTTAAACAATTCGGACTGTCATACATTAAGCCAATCGAAGCCAGCCTATTAGAGCGAAACCAGCTTTACCTTTAACCAATGGGAGACAGCGTATTTCTAGCCAATCAGAATCCACACTATCCAGTAAACGCAAGTGAAGACGGAAAACTGAAAATACGGAATAAGGTCGCCGTCTTCAGGTAAAGGCACATGTTGTTTCCAAACCACGCAGAAACTAAGTCATTCTTCTTTTAGGGAGCACGGACGAGGAGAACTAAATGCCTTGCAGCGGTAACACTGTGCGCGTGCATGAACCCAGTCTGCTAAGCCCTCTATAAATTGTATGCGTCGCGCTTGCGCACGTGTGTACCCGCAGCTGGCGTGTGTTTGTTGCGGTCACTGCACCCTTCAGCGCAGATACGTAACCGCTGTCATTGTCGATAGGAGAGCGCAGATACGTAACCGCTGTCATTGTCGATAGGAGAGCGTCAGGATTGCTGGTAGCTAAGTTTAGTTCCTTGAGCCCAACAGCAGATCACATGCACTGCATTTTTTTTTTGCTTGTATTGTGGGATTTGTAGCCCTGTGTGTGTATCCCATAATAAAATCAGGACTACAACTCTCCGATACAAAGAACGCACATGGCCTGGCAAACCTCACCTACTGCAGCATGAACCTGTGAAACTATGTGTGACAGTTGCTCTTCGCTGAGTCCGTCATACAGTGCCACAACTAAGTTAACTGTCTGCTGACATCTGCAGAGGGATTTTCCCAGTACTCACTTCAAATATTACTTTTGGCTGTGCTTTGTTATATGTGGGGGAAAGTGGCAGAGATCAAAACATGGGTAATCTTGACACCTCATTAATTTACTGATTTAGCTGAATGGCGGGGAATGCAAATGTACTCTATACACTACTTACCAATTTGCTCGAGCCATGAACATATTTATATAAGAAGTCGTTTTTTTGCCATTAAATGGAAAATAGAAGTGCAGGTAACTTATACCAGAGTACCTGCTCACTCCTGAGAAGTGCCGGTACTCTCCAATTAAAAGTATTGCACCTCTGCAGTGCTGAGAAATGCCGCTACTCTTCTTCCGAATAACGAAGTGCGGGTACTCAGTGTCCGACAGTATTGGCACATTTAAAGTACAGGCTGCAGCTTTGTATACACACATTCGCTTGTAATTATTCTGATTTTAATTTATATAGCACTCAAACTATAAATTAATTAAGTTAACTTAATTCCTTTGCCCTTAACAATATTCTTCCAACTAACCATAGCTGAAGGACATATTTAGTTAAAACCTGTACTTAAGCCCTTGCAGGTTAAATGCAACTTCTTTGCTGCAGTCACATAACCCCCTAAGCGTTATTTTACAGAAGTGTACAGATTTGTTTCTGTTAGACCCGGGATCCCTGGTTGGCTGAGGTAGGTACCTTAGGCCAAGTAAGGACCTGCATTCCAAACGTCAGGGAAAGGAAGGTCACCTTCTAAGATAGCCCCGCTCCCCCCCCCCCTTTGTAGCTTGGCTCGAGCAGCCAGGCTTATTATCAAGGCAAATGTGGAAAGTATTCGCAACCACTCTCACAATAATCCAATGATGACTCCACAAATAGACTCCACACGCGTTTCATAAAACGAGTATAAACTGTATGTAAAAAGATATACGATAAGACCACACAATATAAAACCAACATATGGGGATATGTAATATTTCTCCTGGCCGGTTTTTAGGCCAACGAGTCCTTGTAAATTCTGGCGATGTCATTGAGCACTTGAAACATTCTCCTGTTTTTCTAATCACATGTCATACACTTCGTAATGCTAGAATCAGGTACTTCTGCAATGTAAAAATACTGTAATGCGTAACGTAGCAATCAGACATTCTGCAATAAAAAGAATGCAATGTGTAATGCAACAAGCAGGCACTTTGCAAGATAAAACAATGCAATGCATAATCCAACCACCAGATATGTCGTTCTGCAAAAATAAGGCACGGCGTATACTCTAATCAGGTAATTGGTTATGCAGGAATAATGCAATGCACAATACGCTAATCAGGTAGTTCATATGGAGGAACAAGGCAATATGTCATATGACAATCAAGTAGTTCGTTATACAGAAATGTTGCAATGTGTAATACATCCATCAGGTACTCCGCTCTCAGAAATGGAATACTACGTAGTACACTCAGGCCCCGATCACCGGGCCTTAGGCGGTCCCTCTGCCTTCTCTTCTGACCTTCAGTCAGCCTTTCACAGTTGCCCCCAACACAGTATGATGTAATTCCATCTGGGGGGCATAAACCCACTATCCTCTCCTCATCCAGCGGCTGGGCCTCCAAGCAGCTTTGTGAAATGGCAACGGCGGCTCGGGTCGGCATCACAACTCCTCCGGGACTGTTGGTCCTGGATGCTTCACTTACGAAGATCTCAGGCTGCCACAAAGCACACGCACACAGCATCACTGTCTTCCTTCACTCCGGGTGCACACTCACTGGGCACCACACACAGGTCTCAGGCTGCACAAAGATCACATGCACAGCGTCGCTGAGACTCCCTTTACTCCGGTGCACATGACAGCACAGCGAATCCTCACAAAAGTCTCCCGGTTCACAACGAACCCGCCCACAGTGGCGATGAGACTCACGTGGATTCCGGTGCACACGATAACAAGACAAATCCTCATGAAGGTCTCACTGTGCACAGCGCTCACAGCGTCAATGAGACTCACTTGGATTCCGGTGCACACGATAACAAGGCAAATCCTCACAAAGGTCTCACAGTGCACAACGCTCACAGCGTCGATGAGACTCGCTTGGATTCCGGTGCACACGATAAAAGGCAAATCCTCACGAAGGTCTCACAGTGGCGACGCACACGCACACAGCGTCAATGAGACTCACTTGGATTCCGGTGCACACGATAACAAGACAAATCCTCACGAAGGTCTCCCAGTGCTCAACGCTCACAGCGTCGATGAGACTCACGTGGATTCCGGTGCACACGATAACAAGACAAATCCTCAAGAAGGTCTCACAGTGCACAACGCTCACAGCGTTGATGAGACTCACTTGGATTCCGGTGCACACAATAACAAGGCAAATCCTCACGAAGGTCTCACAGTGGCGAAGCACAGGCACACAGCGTCGATGAGACTCACTTGGATTCCGGTGCACACGATCACTGGACAATTCTCACAACGGGGTTCAGGTTACATAAAGCACACGCACACAGCGTCGCTGATCCTTGCTTGGATTCCAGGTGCCCCTGATCACAGGCCGATCCTCCTGAAGGTCTCAGTGCTGCACAAAGCACACACACACACACAGCGTCACTGAGACTCACAAGGGTCTCAGCCTGCAACAGGCACGCTCCCACAGCGCCGCTGAGACTCTCCTGGAAACATTTATGTTCCTGTGTTTCCAAACAGAGCCAGCTCACCTCAGGCCCTTGGGGATACTTACTTGAGGACACAGCACACAGCAAAGCCCTTCAAGCAGGGAGGGGGACACAGCACACAACAAAGTCCCTTTAGCCTTTCCTTGGTTGAGACAGCAAACTGCAGGCCCGCCCCAGATCACACAGCAAGAGTCAGTCCTATCCTTCAGCCTCTTCAGTTGTTTCTTCCTTGGCAAAGGTCGTCTTGACCACGAAGTCTTATTCACACTTGATCAAGCCATTCTCCAAAGTTCAGGGGCTTCAGCTCTCCTAGATATACCCCTCAATGGCTTTGAAGTCTTTGTGCTTCAGGAGGCACTGACCCCTGTTCAAACCAGTTCTGGGTACCTCCCTGCCAGTGACACCTTTCTTCCTTTGATTAGTGGGGGTCTGGATTATCAATCACTCAGCAGGAGATGAGCCAATTGTTTTATAGCAGCAACCAAGGCCTCTTCACCTCTAAGGGCTTCTCATCCCCCTACACTTCAGATGCAGGTCAGTCTGTTGCTGTCTCACCTCCTCCCCTGGGCCAAGACATTCCCTAGATCCTATTGATTTTAAATCCAGTCAATTCACAGCCAAGCAAAGACACACAGAAATGTTAGAGCACAATACTCAGCCACTTCTAAAAGAGTGACTTCTGAACACACAATGAAAAAAACACCTTCATAAAAAGATGTGTTATTGCACTGTGAGTTGAGGCATACAAACTTCACCTTTGCATCTTAAGCCCTTGGGAAGATAGGCTGGAAAACATATTACACAACCATCCCATTTTATCCTATGGGCAAGATGGCCTTTCAACGGTGAAAAACGAAAATGGAGTTTATTTCACTGTCAGGGCATGACACACACATTCCTTAGTACATGTCCTACCTTTCACATGCACTGCACCATGTCCAGGGGTTACCCTAGACCTACCGTAGGGGTGTCTGATGTGAACGGAAAGGGAAGGGTAAGGTCTGGCAAGTGAATGCACTTGACAGAACAACATGGCAGTTTAACAAACTGCGCGCAGGCCCTGCAATGGCAGGCCTGAGTTCCCTTTTTAAGGCTACTTGTGTGGGTAGCATAAATAGTGCTGCAGGCCCACTAGTAGCAGTTGCATTATCAGCCCTGGCACACATTGTGCACTTTACTAGGGACTTCACTTTGTAAAGAAAACATACCAATCATGGACAACCAATTACCATTACATTACTTTATGCAGGGAACACTCACACTTTGGCATTGTTTAGCAGTGGCAAAGTGTCCAAATCATCTAAGTTGGCAAAACTATGTCAGAAAAAGGTCTAGGAGAAAGCAGAAAGTTTAGGGACTTTAGCCAAAAGGGGCCAAGTCCTACAGTTACCCAAACGTTTTATTAACCTTTACTAATAAAACAATTATACACACATACCAGTATGGCCAACACAAGCTCTTCCTATGTCACACCCCAAAAAGACGAGGTGAACCATTATGTATCCTGAAATACCAAAGTACAAAAGTCTATAAACATAACACAAACAATTTTATTCTCACCTAACCCAAGCGGGAGGGCAGGAGAGCAGGACTGTGACAAGGAAGATTATCGTTTGGAGTAATGAAGCATACTTGTAAGTAATCCAACTAGCGCCTCTTCATCAGCCTTTCTCGTCCCAGTCTTAACCACTTGAGCATACGCCCAAGCTAAATCAATTGCTTCAGAAATGGAATAACCATGTTCACACAAGTTTCAGCTTACTCTACTTCTGAAGTCTCTGGAGGGACAGGATTGTTGAATGTACTAAACACACTGTGTGTCTTGTTAGGATCTAAAGATTTCGCTTGTAAATACACTGACCCCAGAGAATAGCATTCAGAGTGATTGTACAGGAATTTTATGCACAACCTCCCACAAATAGATACGTTGAAGACAGGAGTTTTCTCTATAACAATGAGATTTGGTTCTGTTTTGAGTTTTGTAATGTCTTGTCCTACTTTGTTTAATCTTTGTATATAGCAAAATTGTATTTTCTATGTTTAATGCATCACGATAACTCTATTTTATTCTCGATGAAATATGAATACCTGAGAGAGCCAATATAAGAAAGATCTCGAAATATTCAAGCTGTGTCAATGTCCCGGCTTCTCATCTGTTTTCTTTTCCTACTTATTGGCCCTTGAGAACTGGGGTTACAAGGGCTTCCCCCTTTTCTTTTCTCCACACAAGTTACTGCAGCACCTAGTGATATTTATTTAGTTCAAGAAAAGCAAAAGGGC